>NC_132914.1:116551447-117176447 GCF_047675955.1 Chlorocebus sabaeus | reverse complement strand
CATCTCCACTAAAAATACAAAAACCAAAATTAGCCAGGTTTGGTGGCAGGCACCTGTAGTCCCAGCAACTCAGGGGACTGAGGCGGAAAAATGGCATGAACCTGGGAAGCAGAGCTTGCAGTGAGCCGAGATCGCACCATTGCACTCTAGCCTGGGCGACAGAGCAAGACTCTATCTCAAAAAAAAACAAAAAACCAAAAAAATCCTTTCTGTTTCTGAGATAAATATGCACGCCTCTGAAAAGAGTATGTTCTCCTACTTAAAAAGCACAGCATGTACAACAGACAAATCTATACTTCAAAGACTCTAGGAAATCTGAGTGAAAGTAATGGTCCTGAACTTTTGGTGCTCTCAGAAACATTCTTGTGTAACTATTCAAAATACACCCTGGACCCCAATTCCTGAGATTGTGATTCAATAAATAATAGACTGAAGTCTAAGGCATCTATGCATATGTGTGTGTGTATATCTGTATATGTATATATACTGAGTTCTACAGGATATTCTGACACACTGAAGGTTGACATCAAGCACTGAGATTGTTTGAATGAGCTAAAATGCACATATGAATCTTCTCTTTCAGACTACTCAGTCATCTCCTTATCTTGAGAGGCTATACTCTCACTCTACTGAAGTTCTCACCATTCAAAATATCTTTCAGAATGCTTCTTTTGGAAAGCCATAAGGGACAGCTTACAGTCATGCAAGAAAATAAGTTCCATTACTTCACATCTGGGGTGTGTCTAAAAAATGATATTAGCCTCCTTTATCCTGCCATCTTATTCTCCTTACTTTGTTGAGTGACTTTTGAATCATTCTGAAAGTCATTAACCCCAAAAAGATGAAAATTTACCATGACTGAGAGCAGTCAAAAGAATGTGCCAAAAGATAAAAACAGTAATCGAAAATTAACATTCTGAGCACACTGGCAAAGGCGGTTTTCACCGAAAACTCCCAAGTTGACAACTTTAAGGAGACAACTCATTTGGAAATAGCCACTCGAATGTACCTGTTGAAAAAGACACATTATATTCTATACAGTCTGTTTGGAGCAATGTGGGAAAATAAATGACAAGGGAGGGCCTTCTCATCAGTATGAGAATTTTTTGCTCTATGCATCCCTTGTAGTGCTTAACTTCCAAAAATGAGAATGTTTTAGTCACTGTAGAAACTTCAGCAAGATGGAACGCAGGAACAAATGCTAATTGCAATCCTAAAATTGTGATACTTGGTTTTATTCAATTTTTTCAAAACGAAAAAGATTGAGCAGAAGGCAATGGCAAGAACTCAGTAATCACAGTGTTACTGAGAGGCCAGATAAATTAGGCTTGTGTTCTAAAAGAACAGAGTGATTTAAAAATATTCAGCAAACAGCTGTTAGTGAAGAGCCCAACCAAGCAACTAAAACAATCCAATCCACTTGGGGGCAGGGCTGAGGACAGGTGGTGCTGATCAGTCTATTCAGTCCTTGTATTTCTTTGGACATGAGACAAACTTCCTATTTCGTGTTTCCCAATCCTGTGAAAATTCCAGGCTTTCCTATTAATAAACATACAGAATTGACCACTTTGTACAGAATTTAGCATCTGCCCCGAGAAAAGTTTCTCCTAGAATTATATTTTCAATTAAGTGCTAAATTAACCAGAAAACTCTAGGGAGACAGGAAGTGTGAAGGTCAAGTTCTGCTTATGCTCTCCTTCATTTCCCAGGGTTATATAGTATTTTAGAAAGTTAATATCAAAATTGTCAAGGTTATCAAAAATAAGGTTAAGAAACTGCCAGTTACAGCTAAGAGGAGCCTAAAGTGACACAAAAACTAAATGTAATATGGTATCCTGGAACAGAAAAAGGTATTAGATAAATGCTAAGATAATCTGAATAAATTGAAGACTTTAGTTAGTAATCACATGAGTACTGGTTCAATAATTATGGCAAAGGTACCATACTACTGTAAGATGTTAGTAAGAGGAAGCTGGGTGCAGGGTATATGCAAACTCTCTGTACTATCTTTCCAGCTCTTCTGGAAACCTAAAACCATTTTAAAAAATAGTCTATGGCTGGGCACAGTGGCTCATGCCTGTAATCCCAGCATTTTGGGAGGCCCAGGTGGGCGGATCATGAGCTCAGGAGTTTAAGACCAGTCCGACCAATATGGTGAAACCCTGTCTCTACGAAAAATACAACAATTAGCCAGGCATGGTGCACACCTATAGTCCCAGCTACTCGGGAGGCTGAGGCAGGAGAATCGCTTGAACCTGGGAGGCAGAGGTTGCAGTGAGCCAAGATGGTGCCACTGCACTCCACCCTGGGTAACAGAGTGAGACTCTGTCTCAAAAACAAAAACAAAAACAAAAACAAAAAAAGTCTATTTAAAACTAAAAAAAAAACCCACCACTCAAAATTAAGATCATTAGCTTACATAAAACAGGTCTTTATAGAAATGGATTTCTGCAAAAAAAAAAAAAAGAAAAGAAAAAAAGAAAAAAAACAAAAAAGTGACAATATGCTCAGAAGTCCAGTGCATGGTTCTGAAAAGTACTGTTATTTAAAAGGTCCAAGTACTGAATGCAAATCAGAACCCCTGGGTTTTCTTCCCTAAATCTACTAGTGACTCCCATTATGTATTCATTTTCATCTTTTGTTTTTCCTTTTAAAAAAAATAGTACTGGACTAATGAGAATTGGCCTGGCTTAGGGAAGGAGGAGGAAAATATAACTGAGGGAAGAGGACAGTCTCTGCAGTAAAGGGATAATCCGCTCAGCCATGATGGAAAAAAGGGAGATCCTGTACATTAACAACAAATATTTAATTCCTGAAGAAAAAAAGTATATAAATACAAGTTACTGTCTTACTTCATATTTTGGGGAAAAAGCTAAGGACATGACTGGATATAAGTTTTAAAAGCAAAAGGGCTAATTGTAGATGAAAAGAAAAGAAATTTTTAAAAATGCCTTCAGAACGTCAGGCATCTGGGCTGGGTGCAGTGGCTCACGCCTGTAATCCCAGCACTTTGGGAGGCTGAGGTGGGAGGATCACCTGAGGTCGGAGGATCACCTGAGGTCAGGAGTTCAAGACCAGCCTGGCAAACATGGTGAAACCCCACCTCTAAAAAATACAAAAATTAGCCATGCCTGATGGTGGGTGGGTATAATCCCAGCTACTTGTGAGCCTGAGGCGGGAGAATCGCTTGAATCCGGGAGGCAGAGGTTGCAGTGAGCTGAGATCATGCTATTGCACTCCAGCCTGGGCAACAGAGCAAGACTCTGTCTCAAAGGGAAAAAAAAAAAAAAGAACTTTAAGCATCTGATTCAGTGAATGAGTAATAAAATACAGTCAACTCAAGAGCGGAAAAAAGTGCCCAAACCTTACAGTTTTTCCAATTAACCTGAATTTTCATTTTAACCCCAAGAGGCATATAACTAAAAAACTTCTATGTTAACCTTTAAACCATTGAAGACTTTAAATATTAATAGTATGGCTTTAATGACACAAAAGTGTAGCATCAAGTACTTTAACGTTTGAAATGAAAAAAACAAAATCTTGGGCTTAGCACACAGAACCAGAGAGGTATTTAATATTAACTAATGAATACATAGAAAAGATCTTGAAAATGCCTTGTTTGTCCCGAAATTAGAAAGGTGCCAGCCAGGCATGGTGGCTCACGCCTGTAATCCTAGCACTTTAGGAGGCCGAGGCAGGCAGATCACGAGGTCAGGAGATCGAGACCACCTTGGCTAACATGGTGAAACCCCGTCTCTACTAAAAATACACACACAAAAAAATTGTCAGGCGTGGTGGCGGGCGCCTGTAGTCCCAGCTGCACGGGAGGCTGAAGCAGGAGAATGGCATAAACCTGGGAGGCATAGCTTGCAGTGAGCCGAGATCGCACCATTGCACTCCAGTCTGGGCAACTCCATCTCAAAAAAAAAAAAAAAAAAAAGAGAAAGGTGCCGATTTTGTAGTAGTGGAGAAGATGGGACTAAAATAAAACCAGTCTTATTTTCAATAGTGAAAGTGGCATTCTCTCAGTCCACTCACATGTTTCTCTTTCAAACCACCCTGTAAGAAAAAGTGTTTGAGTCCAAATGTCTGACAGTTTGTGGAATATTATAAATGTTTTTTTTCTGGTCAAGTTATCTCGTGAATAAACGTGTCTTAAAGTACTGGTTTTATACTCCCAAGTGTTTGATTTAATTGAAAATACACGCCAGGCTCAATGGTTCAATCCTGTAATCCGACCATTTTGGAAGGCCAGGGTAAGAGGACTGCTTGAGCCCTCTAGTTTGAGACCAGCCTGGGCAACATAGTGAGGCCCCATCTCTAGGAAACATTTTTACAAAATTAGCCAGGCGTGTAATATGCGCCTGTAGTCCCAGCTACTCAGGAGGCTGAGTGGGAGGGTCACTTGAGGGCGCAGTAAGCCAAGATCAGCCTGGGGGATACAGTGAGATCTTGTCTAAAAAAAAAAAGAGAGAGAGAGAGAGAGAGAAAAAGGTACAAAGTACAGTAGTTTGCACTAAATGTTAGAAAGTACTTTGTCTAAACAAACATTCTAAAACTTAGGTTGTTCAAAAAATGTACTGTGGGGAAAACTAAACTGGAGGTGTCAAATAAAACAGTACTCTGTAAACCAGGTCTGTCACTCGCATTAATAGTAGAAGAATTAACAAGCAACTAAAGGTACTCTCTTAGTATCTTTAATGTACATTTTTAAAACTTTAAAATTTTTTGTAATTGTCAAACATACCTAGAATAAATAATATAACTGACTCCCCTCATTACTGAATTTTAACAATGATCAATATTTGGCCTTTAAGTATATGTTAAGTATATGTTAGTTATATTCACATTGTTGTGTGACTATCTCCAGAACTTAAAATTGAACTTTTAAAACTAGAGTTCATATGCTGACCTGCAGAGGAATGAAGATTTTAAAAAATAGTTTGAGTTTTAAACTATTGTTGTCCATTAAGTAAATAAAATATCAAAGATAACGTATTCTTTTACAATACAACCTTTTTTTTTGTTACAATTCTGAAACCTTTGCCCTTTGTTGAAGAAAGGTATAAAGGCTCCACATGGAACCCAGGATGTATGTAATTGCACACTCAGGATTACTATGAAATCTGGCACTAATCAAACTGATATGGTGTTCCTTTCAAGTTAGCTGTCCCTTCAATCAAGTCCTTCACAGAAGAAATTTCAAATCACAAGTATAAATCTCTGTAGTTGTGCTTCTTTACAAAGTCATATAATTGAATCTCTTTATAAAAAAAAAAAAAAGGCGGCTTTTTATTTCTAGACCTCTACTTCAAGTGAAAATTAAACAATTCAATTCATTAGGCTGCTTTTTGGCAGTCTAAATATAGGTTTCACAAACGACTTTTCAGAGAGGTATCTCAGGAGTTCATCGACTGGCAGACCTAGTTAACAGGCCAACCAAACTACAGGGCACTCACAGGTTTCCTTTTTATATCCTGGATTTACTTTTATGTCGCTGGACTACAGGCATACTTAAATCTTATTATAGAATATTTCTGAATTTACATTCTGACTGTTCAACCAGTAGCAGTGATATGGAACCTGATTAGGGTCAATTTCAAACCTCATTCAGGTCTGTAGTATTCTCTTGCTGTAATAAGAATGAAAAGAGCTGGTTGCAACTAAACTAGGTAACAATAATAGTAAATGCACAGGCAGAAAAGGTAAGTCACAGGTGACTCCCTTTCCCCACCCCCCGCCCCTTTTTTGGCAATCTAATTTTTAGAAATGCTGGCATTCTGTACTGCATTCAAGGCCCTTTTCTAGTTAAGGGCAAGAAAACAAACAACTCTGAAAGACTGGCCCAGGGAATTGGCAGAAATATTACAGATACCTTAAGAGGTATTTTATAACAGAAGTTAAAGTAATATGGTTCTCACAGGTTGCATTTGGTCATTCAACTGCAAGCCTGAGACCCAGAACACAGAAAAGTACTGTTCAAATACATATAAATACTGAGGCCCAAATTAAATCCACTACCAGCGGTCACATGTTGAGCCCTGGCTCGCCTGATTTCTGCAGTGGAACCACAATTCCTAATCCCTGAGCATCTGAAGGCTATATAAAGCTCCTTTAGAGGCACTTGTTTCCCACAACTCTGAGCTGCCAGGAAGTTAAGACAAGGGCATCTAGAGGCCTTAACGCCCAAACTGGAAAGCTTTAGGCTAACACCCTGATTAGAGATTAACTACTCTGAAAACCTGGAGCATATTTTAAATGCTTCCCGACTTTCTCATTTCTCTGTATGCAGACATCACCTCAGTGCTGTATAAATTAGTCATACTGTAAGCTCTATTTTAGATGCTGGATACAGTACGTATATAGAACGGCCCACAGCGGCTGGAGCCATGCATGGACCCATTTGCTGTGAGCAGGGTGGGGAAGTCAAGTGGGTTCAATGAAATCTGATAATCCTCCATCCTCCCTCCCCCATTCATTCCAGATTTTCTGCGAGGTAGGATGAGCAACGAAGTGGGGGTGAGTGGTTCCCAAAACTGCCCAGGGCCGGGCGCGTGCCTGGGCGGCCCCTGCTCCCCACCCATCCCGGGCGGGAGGTCCTCACCTCAAGCTTGTCTGTCAGCTCCTTATGCATCTGCTCGTACTGCCGGCTCATGTCCTGGTTCCTCTCAAGCAGCGCCTTGCCCAGCCGGGCCGCCAACACCAGATCCTTCTCCTTCTGCCGGATCACCGACAGCAGCTCGGGGTCCTGGGAGGGCGGCGGCTGCGGTCCGGCCCCTTCGGCCAGAGACCCAGGCTCGGCCTGAGGGTGTTCCCCGAGGTCCGACGGCCGCTCCCCGGCCGCCAGCAGCGCCAGCTCCTCCTCTAACGCCAGTTCTAGCTCCCCGGAGCCCCCGGGGAAGGAGATGAGGGCGGCGGCGGCGGCGGGACTCTGGACTGCGTCCCGGGCCGCGGCGGGCAGCTCCATGCAGCAGGCGCTGTCCGGCTCGGCGGGTGCTGAAGCGCGGCCGGCCAAGCCCAGGCAGAAGGCGGACATGGCCCGCGCGCGCGGAGCCCGCAGCGGTGCGGCCCGGCCGGCGCGCGCCAGGCTGCAGGGGGGAGGGGCCCCGCCGCGCCGCCCAGCGCCCCGCGCCTCGCGCCTCGCCTCGCGCCGCGGCACGCGCCCCCCGGGTCTCCGCGAGCCCTGGGCGCGGCGCGCGCCGGCCCGCCCCTCCCCCGCGCCGGCGGCACGCGCCCCCTCCCCCGCCCCCGGGCTCAGCTGCTCACGCGCGCGCGGGAGGAGGGGATGGGGATAGGGATGGGGGTGGAGGCGGAGGAGGGGATCGGAACGGGAAGGCTGGAGAAGGGAGGACTCAGGAACGGAGGCTGAGAGGCGCAGAAGCGGGGCGGGGAAGGAAGCGAGGAGGAACGCCGCCGCCGGGTTCTCAGCCGCCCTGTTGCCGCTGCCGCTGCTGCTGCTGCCGCCGCCGGCCGGGCAGCCCCTCACGGGGCGGGCTGCGCTCCGCAGTCGCCGCGACGCTCGCTGCTGCTGCTGCTGCTGTTGCCGGCGGCCGCTCTCTGCAGCCGCGCTCCATGACCCTCGGCTCGGCGGCAGCCCCAGCAGCAGCGGCGGCGACGGCGGCTGCTGCTGCAGGGGCCGAGGCGGCGGCTCCACATCGCGCGCCGTGCAACCCGGCGAGCTCCTTCCTGCCTTCCCCGGCTCCTCCCGGCTCACCGGGCCGGCAGAGCCCCGCCCCGGGCTTCCGGCCGCGTCCCCTCGCCCCGCCCCTTGCCGCCGCCTGACGCGCGAGGGCACCTGTTCGCCCCGCCCGCGCGGGATTCGCCGGCTCGCGGGTCTCCTCAGCGACGCCCAGGTGACGCCGGCGGCCTTAACCCCTGCGCTGCCTCACGCCCTGCGGGCGGCTGCGCGCGCCGCCAAGGGGGCGGCTGGCGCATCTCTAACGGTCCTGGCCGCCTCACCGGCGCGGCCACGCCCCCAGCCTCGTACCCACTTCGGGGCGCGGTTCCGCCCTCAGCCTAGCTCTCAACACGGGTGTGGCCACGCCCCCAGCTCTCGTACCTCCGGGTGTGGCCTCGCGCCCGGCCTCGCTCCCACCTCAGATGGAGCGCGGCCCCGCCCACCGCCTGCTGCTCACCTCCGGGCGCGGCCCTGTCTCCAGCTACTTGGAAGCCAGGGCGCGCCTCGGAGTCCTGTCGCCGCCTGTCTGGTAGTCTCTGGGTCAAAGGGGACTGAGGACATTCCTCCAAGACTGGTGGCCCGGCCGCGAGAAAGACATGCCGTTACGAAATTTAGGTCTGGGCCCCCAGGAGAACTAAGCAGTCAGGAGAGGGAGCCCTAGAGAGCAGGAGGAGGAGGGAAGACTTCGGAAACCCGGCATCTTCATGCTGATGACTCAGGGATATGAAGGACCAGATGCTTCGCAGATCAGCAGCCCGGAGAGAAAGGGTTTCTGCGGAGAAATAACGGAAAAAAACTGCTCACAGATGGGAATACGAAGCAAAGAATCTCCCTAATAATAACTACTGTTTATTCGGCACTCATTGTGTGCCATGTCCTATGTTAAGTGTTTGATAGTCATTATTTTAGATAAACCTCATAAGAACCTTATAAAATCAGTACTGCCGCTTGTCATTTTAACAGAGAAGGAAATTAAAGCCTGAGAGATGGCATCGTCTGCCCAGGTCATTACAATTGGTAGAGTCAGGATTGAGAGCTAGCCAGGCCGACTTCAGGGATCACGTGAATCATTATTCTTTATTTTCTTCACATAGAAGCAGTCTTGAGGAAGCTAAATGGTCTTTTGTGACCAAGATGGATTGGGAGGATGTGGAAGGAACACTTTCTCAATGATTAAAGGAAGGTTTGGAGAGCCTACTTACTGGGTGACTTCCACTCATTCCTTGGCGTTGACCTTGGTGGTGGTGCTTCGTGTCGCCTATTTCCAGAAACAATCCCATCTAAAGCTAGAATTCATCCCTATTGCTTCCTTTTCCTGTTGGACAGACAACCCATTTTTTACTTGGATCATGCCTTTCTTCTTTTCATCTCGGTGAGATGGAAATTTCAGGCCATCAAGAGGCTGAAATGGGTCAAATAGTTTCTCACGGTTTTTATTGCTTATTAAATTCAGAGCCTAAACAATATTCAAGTTTTAACATCGTTACCCTTAGACTGAAGGCCAGAATCTGAAAAGCTCCTGGGCCTCAGGGCTGGCATTGTTCACTTGTTGACTGGAAAGGAGACAGACAGTTGAAGGGTTCCCACATCAATCTTAGAGCTAAATTTCTGCAGTTGACCATGGTACCATTCCAGCAAGGAAATGTTCTAACACTCTTTATTATGACCTCCCACCTTCAGCTGGAATTGTGGGCCGGAGGTGAGATCCAATTGACATTCCCTTTTGTCTTATTTGAATCACAGAAGGACAAATTTCTCCCTAATCTGTCTGGAGACACATCAGGAACAAACAGGGCCAGGCTCTGTGACTCATGCCTGTAATCTCAGCACTTTGGGAGGCTGAGGCAGGAGGATTGCTTGAGCCCAGGAGTTCAAGACCAGCTTGAGCAATGTAGCAAGTAAAAAGTTTCCTCCTCAAAGTTTCCCTTATTGTTAAAGAATAAATAATAAGTGTTTGAAATAATAGTTTCTTTTAAAGACTAACTTCCTTCAAGCCACCTTACTTCATGCTAATAACTCTTTGTTTAGCCCTTTCCTATGTAGCTGTTAGATCTAAGGGAATGAGTACATTTTATGTCCGTGTACTTTAACCAATATGTATATGCTGGACGTGCTCACAGGCATGTCCCAGCTTGCAGCCTACGCCCCCTCCTTATTTGGGAATGTTACTACTTTTCTAAGCCTTTTCATAAATAATTTTCTCTTTTCCTTTGTTCTCCATTGCTTTTACCTATTTAGAAAAGTTTTAAGTTGTTAGCCTATCAGGTTCAGTTTAAATTGTAAGGTCTGGCTGCAGCCAATGGAGAGAAGACACAGTAACAGGGTCAAACCGTGTAAGGGATAAAAATTGCTTCCTTCCTTTATTCAGGTGTGCTCTCGCCGTTGTTCCATCTGTGAGGAGCACCCTTTCTGCAGAAAGTAAAATTGTCTTGCTGAGAAAAATTTGGTCTAAATGCTGATTTTTCCATGCAGTATGGAGGAATAAGCATTCTGTTTCTAAATAAACATTTTTTTTTTTTTTTTGAGATGGAGTCTCGCTCTGTCGCCCAGGCTGGAGTGCAGTGGCCGGAGTGCAGTGGCCGGATCTCAGCTCACTGCAAGCTCTGTCTCCCGAGTTCACGCCATTCTCCTGCCTCAGCCTCCCGAGTAGCTGGGACTACAGGCGCCCGCCACCTCGCCCAGCTAGTTTTTTTGTATTTTTTTAGTAGAGATGGGATTTCACCATGTTAGCCAGGATGGTCTCGATCTCCTGACCTCGTGATCTGCCCGTCTCGGCCTCCCAAAGTGCTGGGATTCTAAGTAAACATTTTACTTATAACAGGCAACATGGCAAGATCCTGTCTCTCCACTGGCTGGGTGGCTCATGCCTATAATCCCAGCACTTTGGGAGGCCAAAGTGGGAGGATTGTGTAAGCCCAGGAGTTTGAGACCAGCCTGGACAACATGGCCAAAACCCCATCTCTACAAAAAATACAAAAAAATTAGCCAGGCCTGGTTGTGTGTGCCTATAGTTCCAGCTACTTAGGAGGCTGAGATGGGAGGATCGGTTGAGCCTGAGAGATCAAGGGTGCAGTGAGCCCTGATCACACTATTATTGCACTCCAGCCTGGGTGACAGAGCAATAACTTGTCAAAAAAAAAAAAAAAAAAAAAAAAAAAAAGCAATGTTTCAGTTCTTTTTCCTTAATGCAGACATGCAACCTATCTTTCAAAAAAGGACTTGGTTTGCATTCTTGAGCCCAACGGTCCTGATCTATTCCACTTATCTGTTACTGTGAATGAACTGTTACAATACTAACTCCAGCTTCTGAGTTTCCTCCCTAACAATGTTCCATTACTGAACCTTACTAGGAAATGATCACTTCTTACAGTAGGTTTGGCTCTAAGTACTGTTTTCCTGGGAGAACCAGCCCAACTTTGCAGAACTATTTAAAATAGTGGTTCTTAAACTTTTTGGTCTCAGAATCTTATTACACTCTTGGGCCAGGTTCGGTGGCTCATGCTTGTAATCCCAGCACTTTGGGAGGCTGAGGCAGGCAGATCACTTGAGATTAGGAGTTCAAGACCAGCCTGGCCAACATGGCAAAACCCCGTCTCTACTACAAATACAAAAATTAGCCGGGCATGGTGGCATGTGCCTATAGTCCCAGCTACTCGGGAGGCTGAGGCGGAAGAATCGTTTGAACCTGGGAGGCGGAGGTTGAAGTGAGCCAAGGTCACAACACTGCACTCCAGCCTGGGTGACAGAGTGAGACTCCATCTCCAAAAAAATTTTTTTAAATAATTCATTTTAAATATTTATAATAAACCTATTATATGTAACTATAATGAATTTTTATGAACAGTAACTATATGGTCCTAAATGTAAAAAAAACTAGTAAGAAGAATGGCATTATTCTTCATTTTTGTAAAGCTCTATAATGTGTGGCTTAACAGTAGAAAAGTGAATTCTTATATTTGGATATATCTATAATGTATGATATTTTGAAATATATGAAGAAAATTTGGACTCACAAAGATATGTGGTTGGAAAAAGGAGGAATATTTTAGTAGCCTTTTCATATCATTTTGGATATTTTTCTTTGATATTACACCAAAACTTGACAAGTTATACTTTCCCCTTTCCCTCCCTTCCTTCCTTCCTTCCCCTCTCTCTCTCTCTCTCTCTCTCTCTCTCTCTCTCTCTCTTTCTTTCTGACAGAGTCTTACTCTGTTGCCCAGGCAGGAGTGACTGCAGTGGTGTGATCTTGGCTCACTGCAACCTCCACCTCCCAGGTTCAAGTGATTCTCCTGCCTCAGCCTCCCAAGTAGCTGGGACTACAGGCATACACCCCCACACTTGGCTAATTTTTGTATTTTTACAAAATTAGGGGTTTCACTATGTTGGCCAGGCTGGTCTTGAACTCCTGACCTCAGGTAGTCCACTCACCTCAGCCTCCCAAAGTGCTGGGATTACAGGCATGAGCCACCATGCCTGGCCGACAAGTTGCAGTTTCTTAAAGGTTAGTTGCAATGTGAAATCTAAAACCATGTCAAGGAAATCCCATTGATCTATTTTTCACTTTGAATGGATTTTTTTACATATGTATGATTGATTGTATTAACAGCATGTATTTTCATTTGGAAAATGTCTGAGTTATTCAGATCTTACAAATATTGTCACATGTCATTACACAATATCAGCCTAATCACATTCATTAATATCACCACCATTGATCTCATCATGAAAGTCTTTAAGTATTGAGAAGCTATAAAGCTTGAGTTTTTTCATTAGTAACAAATATTTTCAGTTGTTTTCCTTGAAGTAACAGACATACTTCATTAATTCTTGAGAAAATGTCTGCCAAATACCCAAATCTGAATACCACAGTTTGTGTCATTCATTCAAGTAAAAACAGTGTTCTGTGAAAAATGTGGCTAGTTAATTCCCAACTCAAACGGAGGAACAAGTGCTTCACCTCAAAATAACCGTCATACTTCAGTACACAGCAGAAGTGCTTAATGGGTACTTCCCATTTCATCACATGAAATATTAAAAAGATGTACACTCAAGGGTCTGGACTTAATTAGAAGTACTGCTTCGTCAGGGACATTGGTTAATGAAACTAGCTTCTGTTTTTTCTATGAACACATGAAAGTGACGACTACTGTGTGTACCAGCACAGCTGGATAACACTGCCTTGACTCATGCTAAGGTATCAGTCGTGTTACCTACCATTGCTTTTGCACTATCAGTGCAAATGTCAACATAATTGCAAATGAAAATAGTATTAGACAATTAGCATTATTATGAAATTCTTTGTTATTGTTAATAACATTAGAATGATAATCGTTACACTTATTATGAAAATAGTTATTTTCTTGGTAGCCCTCTGAAGGTAGGACCTTTAGGCGCTGGGGCACCACGCTCTGGGAATTGCTGATTCAACTCCATTAGGTCAGCCTTGAGGTAACAGAATGAATATATACCTGCCTACATGGAAATTAGTACCAGGATTTAAAACTCATTAAAGCCAAGTTAGGAAAACCCTCAGACTTCTAAGAAGGTTATTAAATTTATTATTATTCATGCTAGAACAATAGCCGCTAAAATACATTTAGCACGGTGCTCCTTAAATCCTTTATGTAACACTATCTCATTTAATCCTCAGAAGAACTCTATAATGGTAATGTGTTACACCAATATATACTAATACATGATACTATGATGCTGGTGTTTTAGACCTGTCTGTCTCTAAGGGACTTGCTCTTAGCTACTCTGCTGCACTTCACATTTTATCACTTATGTATTCCTTTAAAATATATTTTCATTATTGTTAGTTTTAGTACCTGGATAGTCCTGGTAAACTTGAGTATGACCACAGTTTACATACTTAACATACTATGGGTGAATTTCCACATAAGTGCTATTACATCGCTAAGGACAAAACATGACATTTCTCCTTCTTAGAGATCCTGGTATTTACAAATATGATAACACTCATCTGATTTCCCCAAGTTGTTTACTTTTATTAACATCTTGGTCTGTGAAAACTGGAAAGTGTAAAAGACAAAACATGTCCCGAAAATTTGTTTTTGTAAAGCCAAGTGTTGAAGAAACGAGGTGCTGGCAAAATGTGTGGTAAAGCAGTTCTATGCTTGGTATTTTCATTTAGCTATGATGTGTATGTGTGTGTGTGTTTGTGCACTAGGAGATCACGTGTGTTTTAAGTTGTATATTTTGTCTATGAACTAGTCGTGGAAACATACAAGTCTTGAAAATTCATAAAATGTTACCCAAAGCACTTTATATTTTTCAGAGAGGAGTGATCTCAACATTTTGCAAAATGTGGTGTGTATACCCCTGGTGGTTCTCAAGTTGGTTTTTAGGGAAAAATATTAACATCAGTGGCTGGTGCTCACTGGTATCAGTCTTCAGCAGAGACCCTGCCCTGCCTGGTGTCGGGAAGTTCCTTCTCTGCTACTCAGAAGGTCAATAGAAGCCTCATCTTGTCCCTACATGGATACACTGTGTGAGTTCCCAACTTCCTCTCCTCCAGCTTCTAGCCTTTCCTACCAACATCCCTGCCCAACTTTTCCCTTCCAGGTGAGAACTCCCCTCTCCCAAGGATTTGCCTAATACCCCAGGTCTAGCTGCCCTGTTACCTCAACCAGTTATTCTCTAATCACTGTCATTTCCAGCCTCTGACCCATTTTTCCTCCCTTCTGATTCGGCATCTTCAGTCTTTCCCCTTAATGATCATGAAGCAGACTTCCTGGGCTGCATCTAGTTCTGCTACTGAGGAGTTGGATGACTTTGGACCTCTATGCCTCAGTTTCTTCATTTATAAAATGGGGATAAAGGTAGTACTTACCTGATAAGGTTGGTCTTAAGACAGAAAGATTTCAGATACATACAGCTCTTAAAAATGAAGCCTAACAGGCCAGGTGTGGTGGCTCACTCCTGTAATCCCAACACTTTGAGAGGCCGAGGTGAGCGAATTGCTTGAGCCCAGGAGTTCCAGACCAGCCTGGGTAACATGACAAAACCCTGTCTCTACAAAAAAATAAAAATAAAATTAGCCAAGCATGGTGGTGTGTGCCTTTCGTCTCAGCTACTGGAGAGGCTGAGGTGGGAGGATCACCTGAGCCCAGGAGGTTGAGGCTTTAGTGAGCTGTGCGCCTGCACTCCAGCCTGGGTGACAGAGCAAGACCCTGTCTCTAATAATAATAATAATAATAAGTAATACTTACCTAGTAAGGTCAGTCTTAAGACAAAAAGATTTCATATATGTAAAGCTTTTACAATGGAGCCTGGCAGGCCAGGTGCAGTGGCTCACTCCTGTAATTTCAGCACTTTGGGAGGCTGAGGCTGGAAGATCACTTGAGGCCAGGAGTTTGAGACCATCCTGGGCAACACAGAGAGATCCTCTGTCTCCCACCTGTAGTCTTAGCTACTCCTGAGGCTGAGGCATGGAGTTTGAGGATGCAGTGAGGCAGTGAGCTACAGTCGTGCCTCTGCACTCCAGCCTGGGTCACAGAGCAAGACCCTGTCTCTAAAACAAACAAACAAACAAATGAACGATCTGGACTTTCTGAATTAGATCTGTCATTAACCAGCTGTGCAGCTGTGTACAATTGAACAGGGCATTTAATGTGCCTAGCCTTTGACTTCCTTATCTGTGTGGTACGAAGTTGGCCTGGTAATCGCCCCATTATGCTCTAAACCAGTAGTTCTCAACTGGGGGTGATTGTTTTTTGTTTTTAAATGGCATCTCACTCTGTCACCCAGGCTGGAGTGCAGTGGCGTGATCTCGGCTCACTGCAACCTCCAGCTCCTGGGTTCAAGCGATTCTCCTGCCTCAGCCTCTCGAGTAGCTGGGATTACAGGTACGTGCCACCATGCGCAGCTCATTTTTGTATTTTTAGTAGAGACAGGGTTTCACCATGTTGGCTAGGCTGTTCTCGAACTCCTGACCTTACGTGATCGGCCTGCCTCGACTTCCCAGAGTGCTGGGATTACAAACATGAGCCACCGTGCTGGGTCTGGGGGTGATTTTGACCTCCTCCTAATACCCTAGGGATATTGGGCAATGTCTGGAGACATTTGGGGTTGTCATAACTGGGAGGAAGGAGGTGTTATTGGCATCTAATGGATGGAGACTAGAGATGCTGCCAAACATCTTTTAATGTCCAGGACAGCCTGTGTGGCCCCAAATGTCAATAGTGCAGAGTTGAGAAACCCTAGTTTAAAATGACAGGCTTTGGGACAGGCGCAGTGGCTTATGCTTGTAATCCCAGCACTTTGGGAGGCTGAGGTAGGCAGATCACTTAAGGTCAGGAGTTTGAGACCAGCCTGGCCAACATGAAGAAACTTCATCTCAACATGAAGAAAAATACAGAAATTAGCCGGCGTGGTGTATGCACCTGCAGTCTTAGCTACTTGGGAGGCCGAGGCAGGAGAATCATCTAAACCCGGTAGGCAGAAGTTGGCAGTGAGCCAAGATTGGGCCACTGCACTCCAACTTCAGTGACGGAGACTCTGCCTCAAAAAAAAAAAAGGAGAAAAAGAAAAAGAAAGACAGAATGACAGGCTTCGGCTGGGCATGGTGGCTCACGCCTATAATCCTAGCACTTTGGTAGGTCGAGGTGGGTGGATCACTTAAGCCTAGGAGTTTAAGACCAGCCTGGGCAACGTGGCGAAACCCCGCCTCTACAGAAAATCCAAAAATTAGTCTAGCACAGTGGCTTGAGCCTATAGTCTCAGCTACTATGGAGGCTGAGGTGGGAGGATCACATGAGTACGGGGAGGTTGATGCTGAAGTGAGCTGTGATCACGCTACTGCACTTTAGCCTGGATGACAGAGCAAGACCCTGTCTCAAACAAACAAACAAACAAATAAATAAATAAAATAAAATGACAGGCTTCTACAACTTAACTATAAGGTTTGTTGCCTGAGAAAGATATAAATGGGCTACACACATGATGGGCTATGATGCGAACCCAGGGGTGCTTTGGCTGCTTTTAGGGATTCTCTTCTGGAAAACCAGCCCATAACACAGCCATACCACTTAGGCAAATAAATAACCAAAAAGCTCCTCTGCTTTGAGGCGATTGCTGCCAACATTGACTAAATTGCTTTCTACTCTCCCCTACCCTCTTAGAATGATTTGGCTGTTGCCGTTGCCCAAACTCATCAGAAAATGACTGCTTTATGCTCAGGTTGGCTATTTTTGGTTCTTCCAGTGCCCACATCTAGAAAGATTTGTGGTTTCATTTTCTATGTGCTCATATTTTCCTGCTTCTTTTCAATGATCTTGGCTTTAAACACATTGTTGATGTGTTTTGCTACATGTATCATTCATCTCGAGCTATTTTAAAACATTTCCTAGTTTTTTTTCATCTCAAGAATTTGCCAAACATTTGTTATATCTTGTTCCTTCCACATTACATTCTGGTTTAATCTGTTGGCAGGCAAGTTATTTATACCTATTGATACTGCTCATACTAACACTGTTTCTTAAGTGAATTTCCTCCTATTAGTGTTCTTTGTCAATTTCAGAGTAAACTGATTATGGACATTGTATCTCATCCAGTTTCCAGGATAACTAAAAACTTTTGCTGGTGGGTGGGTAAAATGTCCTGTGAATCTGTTTTCCATGGTTTTGTTAGCATTGCTACTGCTACCCTTCTAACTTTATGTAAAAAGCCTCTATGGGTTTCATGGTGCCTTCCTATGATCAGATGAATTGTCATCTTCTAAAGGGTCAAAATTTAATCACATGTCCTAGAAAATGTAGCTATGTTTGTGTGGGGGGCACATGTGTAGGTGTGGGATATATATGCATATTAAATGTTCTGTAAAGATAGTTGGTATAATGGAACTATCTTAATAGTTAATTTTCCCATTAAGTAATGTGTGTGTGTATATATATATACATATACACATTTTTTTTCTTTTCCTTTTTTCTTTTTTTTTGAGATGGAGTCTCGCTCTTATTGCCCAGGCTGGAGGGCAGTGGCACGATCTCGGCTCGCTGCAACCTCCACCTCCTGGGTTCAAGCGATTCTCCTGCCTCAGCCTCACAAGTAGCTGGGACTACAGGTGTGTGCCACCACACCTGGCTAATTTTTTGTATTTTAAGTAGAGACAAGGTTTCACCATGTTGGCCAGGATGGTCTTGATCTCCTGACCTCTTGATCCACCTGCCTCAGCCTCCCAAAGTGCTGGGATTACAGGTGTGAGCCACCGTGCCCGTGCCTGGCCTATACTTATATTTTTTAGAGACAGGGTCTTGCTCTGTTGCCCAGGCTGGAGTATAGTGGCATAATCATAGCTCACTGCAGCTGTGAACTCCTCAGCTCAACCAGTCCTCCTGCCTTAGCCTCCCAAGTAACTGAAACTGCAGGCATGTGCCACCATGCCCAATTAATTTTAAAATATTTTTTGTAGAGATAGGATCTCACTATGTTGACCAGGCAGGTCCCAAACGACTGGCTTCAAACAATCTTCCCACTTTGGCCTCCCAAAGTGCTGGGATTATAGGCATGAGCTGCCACACCCAGCCAGCAAAATAATTTTTTAAAGTTTCTAAACTATAAAGAAATATATTGAATTATATAGTTACCAAGGCAGTTGACCAGTATTTATTGAGACACCATTGAAGGTTGGTGGGGTTTGGTATTATTATATCATTATATGAGAATTTCAAGATTTTAGAAAATTTTAGAAAACATGCTGGGCACAGTGGCTCACGCCTATAATCCCAGCACTTTGGGAGGCCAAGGTGGGCAGATCACTTGAGGTCAGGAGCTCAAGACCAGCCTGGTCAACGTGGTGAAACCTGTCTTTACAAAAAAACACAAAAATTAGCCAAGTGTGGTGGTTCATGACTGTAGTCCCAGCTACTAGGGAGGCTGAGGCAGGAGAATCACTTGAGCCTGGGAGGCAGAGGTTGCATTGATCCGAGATCGCACCACTGCACTCTTGCCTCAGTGACAGAGCGAGTTTCCATCAAAAAAAAAAAAAATTTAGAAAACACGATTTCTCATCCTCAAGAAGTATTCCATCAGTGTTTGTGTAAGAGTGTGGGCCAAGCGCGGTGGCTCACACCTGAGCGTGACTCTGTCTCAGAAAAAAAAAAAAAAAAGAGTATGGGCAAAATGGACATGGCCTCACCAAGACATGTCCATAATTCACACAATAGGAAATTTAATATAGTGGTTAAGAACATGGTTTCTAGAGTAAGCTCTGGTTTCAAGTCAAGGCTCCCTCAGTTACTAGCCAAAATAACCCTAGGAAAGTTAGTTAACCTTTCTATGCACTATGTAAGTCAATAATTTTGTCACTAGTGGGTCTTAAGGCCCAGCACAGTTCCTTACATATAATAGGAACTTGATACTTTTTTTTGAGATAGAGTCTTACTCTGACATCCAGGCTGGAGTGCAATGGCGCAATCATTGTTTACTGCAACCTCTGCCTACCAGGCTCAAGTCATGCTCCCACCTCAGCCTCCTGAGTAGCTGGTGCTAGAGACAGGTGCCATCACACCCGGCTAATTTTTGTATTTTTTGTAGAGGTGGGGTTCACCATGTTGTCCAGGCTGGTAGGAACTTGATACATTTTTATGATGATTAATAATGTGTCTAAAGCACTTAGTACATTGCTAAGACACAGTCAGAGGTTACTCAATAAGATGTTAAAGACAAAAAACCAACAATGGTTTTTTATTACAATAGTTTGTATTAACCTCTATACTCAGACAGAACATTTATCACATAGAGGCTATTACGTGATAAGTTGGACATTATGTGGGGGAAACAAATATGTGTACACTGTGATCCTTACCCTCAAAATGTTTATAATTTAGTAAACAATAGAAAACATAAACCAGAATTAGCTGGCCATGGTGGTGCACACCTGTAGTTCTAGCTACTTGGAGGCTGAGGCAGGAGGATCGCTTGAGCCCGGGAGGCAAAGGCTGCAGTGAGCCGAGATCACACCACTGCACTCCAGAATGAGACCCTGTCTCAAAAGGAAAAAAGAAGAAGAAGAACAACAACAACAAAAAAACATAAACAGGACCAGGGGCAATGGTTCATGCTTGAAATCCCAGCACTTTGGGAGGCTGAGGCAGGAGGATTGCTTGAGCCCACGAGTTTAAGACCAGTGTGGGCAAGATGGCAAAATCCTGTATCTTATTTATTTATTTATCTGTTTATTTATTTTTTGAGAGAGTCTTACTCTGTCACCCAGGCTGGAGTGCAGTGGTGCAATCTTGGCTCACTTCGAACTCTATTTCCCACGTTCAAGCTATTCTCTTGCCTCAACCTCCTGAGTGGCTTGGATTACAGGTGCGTGCCACCACGCCCGACTAATTTTTGTATTTATAGTAGAGACGGGGTTTCACCATGTTGGCCAGGCTCGTCTTGAACTCCTGACCTCAAGTAATCCACCCGCCTTGGCCTTCCAAAGTGCTGGGATTACAGGCATGAGCCGCCACACCCAGCCTGTGAAACCCTGTCTCTACAAAAAATACAAAATTAGTTGGGCATGGTGGCATGTACCTGTAGTCTCCGCTATACAGGAGGCTGAGATGAGAGGACTGCTTGAGCCCAGGAGGTGGAGGCTGCCATGAGTTGAGATCTTGCCACTGCATTTCAGCCTGGAAGACAGAGTGAGACCCTTTCTCTAAGTAAATAAATAAATAAATTCAGAGAAGGGAGATAGTGGTAGATATAATGGGGAGCCACTGGACATGCTGAAACTGTGAGGAAAGCTGAATAAATCTGTACTTCCGGAAGACTAACCTGGCACTGGTGTGAAAGATAGATTCAAGGTGAGAGTCAGGAGTCAGGGAGAACAATTACAACACTGCTGGAAGAATCTAGATGGAAGTTCTGATGGAAATGGAAAAAAGAGGTCAGAGATGTTAAAAACAAGAGAAGGCCGGGCGCGGTGGCTCAAGCCTGTAATCCCAGCACTTTGGGAGGCCGAGACGGGCGGATAACAAGGTCAGGAGATCAAGACCATCCTGGCTAACATGGTGAAACCCCGTCTCTACTAAAAAAAATACAAAAAACTAGCCGGGCGAGGTGGCGGGCACCTGTAGTCCCAGCTACTCGGGAGGCTGAGGCAGGAGAATGGCGTAAACCCGGGAGGCGGAGCTTGCAGTGAGCTGAGATCCGGCCACTGCACTCCAGCCTGGGCGACAGAGCAAGACTCCGTCTCAAAATAAATAAATAAATAAAAATAAACAAGAGAAATAATTGCTAAATTTGGAGTCTGATTGGTCATTACACAGTGAGAGTGAAGAAAAAGGAAGATTCAGAGATGCCTCTGAGGTTACCAATGTGGACAACACACAGAATGATGGTGTCTTGCCAGAAACAGGAAAACTGGAAAAATAGCGAGAATCAGATAATTAGGACCTTTGATTTGGCTATGGCCAAGGACCTCTCACCTATATAGGGAAATAAGGCAAGCGTGAAATCAATATACACAGCAATGATGGGAGTGAGCTCTTCAGACAGACGCAGTGGCTCATGCCTGTAATCCCAGTACTTTGAGAAGCTGAGGTGGGAGGATCATTTGAGCCCAGGAAGTTGAGGCTGCAGTGAGCAGAGGTTGTACCACTGCACTCCTGCCTGGGTGACAGAATGAGACCCTGCCTCAACAAAACAAAACAAAACAAAACAAACAAAAAAAGAGTGAGTTGATGACAAATGTATCAGTGGAACTGAAAATGTAAAGTTCTTCCTCATCTAGCAGAAAGCATCCTAGAGAAAGCTACAATTGACACAGGAGAAGAAATGAGAATACTTGACAGGAGGAGGAAGATCGTCCCCTGTGTTTGGAAAACCATTGGGGTAGGCCTGGCAGTGGAACAGGGAACTAAACAGGGTTCCATGCCTGTGGGTCAAGTGACCATTTCCCCATTTTCCTCAACTCCCATCTACAGCAAAGTGCATAGGACTCCTCTTCCTGACAGCCAGTTTCTCTCACCCACTCCCTATCTAATAAAGGAAGGGATTATGGAAAGAAGCAGGCCTTCCTGATGGGTTTAGAAAATAATTGCATAGAACAAAGCTATATGCGTGTTTTATTATGCATTTGCATTTACAGAAAATCAAAACTTTGAGAAGGCTTATATTCAAGAAGGCATATGAAATCACCCAATTAAAAGAAAGATGGCAAAGACTCAAAAACTGATTATAGAATTTAATTTAAGAAAAATCAGGAAATACATCAAAGGTATAAATCTGCATTTCCCTGGGGTCTCAATTTAGTGATTCAGCTTCTTTTTAGTAAGTGGGTCAGAAAACTGCTAATCCTGTAATGATTTTGTTCAACTGCACCCAGCTGGTAGATGTATTTCTTGCAAATCTAAAAAAAAACCAAGTATGTTAAAATTGTCAAAGTTAATATCAATCCAATATCCAATTGCTTTGTTTATCAACCATGAAACTTGATTGAAAGTCTGTTCTTTTAATTGGCAAGTAGTAACAATGTTGTTTGTAGTGTATTTTTGAGATGCTGTGTTCCATGTTGCACATTTCTATGGTATAGCTGATACAATGACACCACATAATAGAAAGTCTCAGGCAGGGCGTGGTGGCTGATGCCTGTAATCCCAGCACTTTGGGAGGTCGAGGCGGGTAGATAACAAGGTCAGGAGTTCGAGACTGGCCTGGCCAATATGGTGAAACCCCATCTCTACTAAAAATACAAGAATTAGCTGAGCATGGTGGCGCATACCTGTAGTCCCTAGTCCCAGCTGCTTGGGAGACTGAGGAAGGAGAATCGCTTGAACCCAGGAGGCAGAGGTTACAGTGAGCCAAGATCACGCCACTGCACTCCAGCCTGGGTGACAGAGCAAACTCTGCCTCAAAAAAAAAAAAAAAAAAAAAAAATTGGGAGTCTCAGATTGGATGAAATTCAACAGGACAAACCAGTTGCACTACAATATGAGGGCAAATATAGGAGCTGATGTATTGGCCTTGCGAAAACAGCTCAGGATTAAAAACAAAAAACAAAAGGCATAAGTCAACATAGAGAAGCTTTTTTTTTTTTTTTTTTTTTTTTTTTCCGTGCAGTGGCCTGATCTCGGCTCACTGCAGCCTCTGCGTCCCAGGTTCAGGGATTCTCCTGCCTCAGGCTCCCGAGTAGCTGGGATTACAGGCACGCACCACTATGCCCTGCTAATTTTTTTGTATTTTTGGTAGAGATGGGGTTTCACCATGTTGGCCAGGCTGGTCTCGAATTCCTGACCTCGTGATCCGCCCGCCTCAAACTCCCAAAGTGTTGGAATTACAGGCGTGAGCCACCGTACCCGGCCTTTTTTTTCCCCCCCCTTCTTTCTTTCTCTTCCTTCCTTCTGGCCTTTTTTTTGCCCCTTCCCTTCCCTTCCTCCCTCCCTTCCTTCCCTCCCTACTTCCCTCTCTCCCTTCCTCCCTTCCTTCCTTCCTTCCTGTTTTTTTTTTTTTTTTTGAAATGGAGTCTCACTCTGTTGCCCAGGCTGGAGTGCAATGACATGATCTCGGCTCACTACAACCTCTGCCTCCCAGGTTCAGGCAATTCTCCTGCCTCAGCTTCCTGAGTAGCTGGGATTACAGGTGCCTGCCACCATGCCTGGCTAATTTTTTTGGTATTTTTAGTAGAGGCAGGATTTTACCATGTTGATCAGGCTGGTCTCGAACACCTGACCTTGTGATCCGCCTGCCTTGGCCTTCCAAAGTGTTGGGATTACAGGCATGAGCCACCGTGCCTGGCCCCTGTTTTTGTTTTTGAGATGAAGTCTCATTGTGTCACCCAGGCTGGAGTGCAGTGGCACAATCTCGACTCACTGAAGCCTCTGCCTCCCGGGTTCAAGCGATTCCCCTGCCTCAGCCTCCCGGGTAGCTGGGACTATAGGCATGCGCCACCACACCCAGCTAATTTTTGCATTTAAAATTACCCCAGTGATGGGGTTTCACCATGCTGGCCAGGCTTGGTCTTGAACTCCTGAACTCAAGTGATCCACCTGCCTCAGGCATTAGCCGCAGCGCCTGGCCCCATCTTAACCATTTTTAAGTGGAGTTAATTAGTTAGGAATATTCACATTGTTGTGCTACTGTCACCAAAATTCATACACATAACTCTTTTCATATTGAAAAACTGAAATTCTGGCCGGGCGCGGTGACTCACGCCTGTAATCCCAGCACTTTGGGAGGCTGAGGCGGTCGGATCATCTGAGGTGAGGAGTTCGTGACCAGCCTGGTCAACGTGGTGAAACCCAGTTTCCACTAAAAGTACAAAAATTAGCCGGGCATGGTGGTGTGTGCCTATAGTCTCAGCTACTTGGGAGTCTGAGGCAGGAGAAGCACCTGAACCTGGGAGGCGGAGGTTACATTGAGCTGAGATCCCTCCATTGCACTTCAGCCTGGGTGACAAGAGCAAAACTCCATCTCAAAAAAGAAAGAAAGAAAGAAAGAAACCTGAAATTCTGTCCCCATTAAACAATAACTCCTCTTTTCCCTTTCCCTCCAGCCCTGACAACTGCCATTCTACTTTCTGTCTCTAGGAATTTGACTCTAGGTACCTCATGTAAGTGGAATTATACAGTATTTGCCCTTTTGTGACTGGCTTATTTCTTTTTTTTTTTTTTTTTTTTTGAGACGGAGTCTCGCTCTGTCGCCCGGGCTGGAGTGCAGTGGCCGGATCTCAGCTCACTGCAAGCTCCGCCTCCTGGGTTTACGCCATTCTCCCGCCTCAGCCTCCCGTGTAGCTGGGACTACAGGCGCCCGCCACCTCGCCCGGCTAGTTTTTTGTATTTTTTAGTAGAGACGGGGTTTCACCGTGTTAGGCCCATGACAGAAAGAGAATTTTATGCCATTTTCAGGAGTTTGGGTGAGACTGGGGAAATTCTGGGGCTAAATTAGGGGCTCAGGCATGGGTGATAACCACTCTATAAGATATTTCAGGGCTTAGTGGGGCAGAAATAATAACATGAAATAAAACTGATCAAAGCCTGGGACAGGTACTGACTGTTTCTTCTGGAGCAAAATTAGGCTTAGCCCAGGGGAACTGAAGCAGGGAGCTGGACTAGTTGCCATTTATTTTCTAGTTACTTTCTAATTATGTGTTAATAGTTACTTTCTAATTATGTGTTAATACATACACCAAAACTTGCCAATGGTTCAGAGACTCAAAATATGGCTAAAAATTGCTAAATGGAATTTACAAAGAAAATGTGAGTGAAGGCCGGGCGCGGTGGCTCAAGCCTGTAATCCCAGCACTTTGGGAGGCCGAGACGGGCGGATCACGAGGTCAGGAGATCGAGACCATCCTGGCTAATACGGTGAAACCCCGTCTCTACTAAAAAATACAAAAAACTAGCCGCGCGCGGTGGCGGGCGCCTGTAGTCCCAGCTACTCGGGAGGCTGAGTCAGGAGAATGGCATAAACCCGGGAGGCGGAGTTTGCAGTGAGCTGAGATCCGGCCACTGCACTCCAGCCCCAGCGACAGAGCGAGACTCCGTCTCAAAAAAAAAAAGAAAAAAAAGAAAATATGAGTGAATAGGATTATCTAACCTGAGAGAAGTAATAACATACTCTGCTATTTTACAGAAGGTGGTGATCAATTACTCTTTCTTTTTTTTTTAGATGAAGTCTCGCTCTGTCGCCCAAGCTGGAATGCATGGCCTGAGCTCGGCTCACTGCAACCTCCACCTCCTGGGTTCAAGCAATTTCCAGCTAATTTTTTGTATTTTTAGTAGAGACAGGGTTTCACTATGTTGACCAGGCTGGTCTTGAACTACTGGGTTCAAGCGATCCACCTACCTTGGCATCTCAGAGTGCTGGGATTACAGGCAATGAGCCACTGCCAGCCCAGACACCAGAATTATTTACCAACTTTACAGGCTCTGGGCTGCTTTAAAAATTGGGGTGGTAGGCTAGAATGTGGTTTAAATACAATGGTTTGGGTGTGGTTCTGATGAACATCCAGATTTGAATGAATGATACACAAATGAGCTTATCATTCTATTGTAATTAACCATAAAAGCAGAATTTAATCTGTGATGACTTAAGCTCATCTGCTACATTGGTAATTTATGTCAACCTGTAGTAACAATATTTACAGAAAGTTCTTGCCTTTAATTTAACACTTAGGTTATTATGGTAACTGGGCTTCTTTGAGATATCTAAAAATAAATCTGGATGGTTTGTTTCAGTGAGAGGAAGTTTTGAAAGTGAAAAGTGAAGGATACAATTTTATATCAAAGACAGCTGCAACTTCCATGATAAAAATTACTTTTCTTTTTCTACAAATGGAATTTGACTTAAAGGCTAAGATTAAGTCTCCAGGACTCAAGCTAGGTTGTGGAATCTCATTAGACTCTTGTGTTCCAAATTTGGTATGACCACAAACTGTTACTATAGGAAACCAACCTTTGACAATTTCCTAAAGAAGGAAGGAGCTTTTTGTTTTATTTGTTTGTTTGTTTGTTTTGAGACAGGGTCTCACTCTGTTGCCCAGCCTGTAGTACAGTGGTGAGGTCAAAGTCCACTGCGGCCTCAACCTCACAGGCTCAAGCAATCCTCCCACCTCAGCTTCCTGAGTAGCTGGGGCTACAGGTGCGAGGGAAACTTTTCTGTTTTGAAGCTACCTGGAGAAGAGTGAAGAGTACATTACTTGTATGGGCCCGGGCTGCCAACCTCACTTGCTTTTCGTTCACTTTTCCCCTGAAGTTCTCCATGACTGGCACCCACTTTTGGGTGGTTGCAAATACAGGAATCAAAGGAGAAAGAGCAGAAAGATTCAATGAGGGAATTGTTTGAGTAGGATGTCAAATCAGCAGCAACTGTCTCAGTAAGCTAGGAAGCTTTTACAAGATCAGAAACTCAGAAACCTAAATTTTTCAACCTGGCTTTTTTTTTTCCTTGCTTTTGGTTATTTCATTTGTTTACTGGAATAGCTTCTTTTGAAAATGACAGATGATCTCATTTCTGCTAAAGGGAATGTTTTATGTTTGTCCATGGTTAGGCCAATGTTGAAAGAGAGAACTGTGGAGAAAGTCAGAGATGCACTGGGTTTGTTTGCGTTTTATTATTATTTGCCAATTTCTTTTTCTTACTGAAATGAACCTCAGGCAAATCATCTAAGGTATAGAACCCTGATACAATACAGAACAGGTACAGCAGCACACACAATTGCTCTCACAAAAGTGGATATCCCAAGAAGATAATTTTACCAAAGTTGGTATCCTACAGCTCACTAAAAATTGAAACCTAACAATGTAACCTTTACGGCTGACTGATCTTTTCAGAACACATTCTTGAGAGGTCCAGCATAGTCATCTAGTATCATTACAAATGCTGGTTAAAAATTAGTCTTTTACCAGCCTCAGTAACATGGCAAAACTGTCTCTACAAAAAAAGAGAAAATATTAGCCAGGCATGCTGGTATGTGCCTGTAGTTCCAGCTACTTTGGGTACTGAGGTGGGAGGACTGCTTGAGCCCAGGAGGTTGAGGCTGCAGTGAGCTGTGTTCGTGCCACTGCACTGCAGCCTGGGTGGCAAAGTGAGACCCTGTCTCACAAAACAAATTTGTTTTTTAGCTGGCTGGCTAAACAAGCTGGTGGTTCGTTGTTGTAATCCCAGCTACTCGGGAGGCTGGGGCAGGAGGATCACTTGAGGCCAGAAGTTTGAGACCATCCTGGGCAACATAATTAGACTCCTCATCTAAAAAGAAAAAGAAAAAAAAAAGGGTAAAAAATAATTATCCCAGAGAACTGCCATGTGCCTGTAGTCCCAGCTACTCAGGGGGCTGTGGCAGGATTGTACCACCGCACCCTAGCCTGGACGATAGAGTGAGACCCTGTCTCTAAAAAAAAATGAGTCTTTTGCGGTATGAAGATCTTTCTGTTATTTATTTTTTAGCCTTCTTCCCAACTACCCATGGTACAATTCTGCTATTTTAGGAAGCATGAAGACAATTTTGCCATTAATGTATTCAGTATCAATTATCCACTCGCACATAGCTCTGTGTGGGTGAATTTCCGAGTTAAGAATTTCCTTAAGAAAATGAATTCTAAGGTTTTAAGTTTACTTTGATCACTTTCCCATTCCAGCTGGCTACCTGCAGTGAAGTAAAGCTCAAAAGACCTGACGCCTCTTTCAACTTTTGGTTTGAGTCATGCCGATTAGGTTTAACCTTAACAAAAAAGAGAAGAAATAAACCCTGACGTGTATGTGTTCTTCCAAATTTAAAGATCCTAGACCAGAAGCCTGAGTTGTTTTTTAGAAATTCATAAGGAGCACACTTTTCATTTTTTTGCTATTTGAAATCTGAGGCTGGCTGGGTGCAGTGGCTCATGCCTATAATCCCAACACTGGGAGGCCAAGGCAAGTGGATTGCTTGAGGTCAGGAGTTCAAAACCAGCCTGGCCAAAATGGTAAAACCCCATCTCTACTAAAAATACAAAAATTAGCCAGCTGTGGTGGCACGGGCCTGTAGTCCCGGCTACTTGGCAGGTTGAGGCAGGAGAATCACTTGAACCCGGGAAGCGGAGGTTGCAGTGACTGGAGATCACGTCACTGCACTCCAGCCTGGGCAACAGAGCAAGACTCTGTCTCAAAATAATAATAATAATAATAATAATAATGAAAAGAAAAGAAAAAATCTAAGGCATTGCTTAGCCTAAGTCTACAACCAGGCAACAAAATGATGTACCATTAGATTCTTGGCAAAACGTTCTTAACTCTGTCCAACCTCCCCACCCAGTGTTTTTCTCTCCCTTGTAAGCTCCTGCTTTTCCCTCATCACTCCAAAGATACCCTCATTGGCTTCAGTATGATTTAGTGAACTAGTCTGTCTCTTTTAATGTGTTTTTTTTTTTTTTTTTTGAGACAGAGTCTCGCTCTGTCACCAGGCTGGAGTGCAGTGGCACGATCTTGGCTCATTGTAACCTCCGACTCCCAGGTTCAAGCGATTCTGTTGCCTCAGCCTCCCAAGTAACTGAGATTACAGGCATGCACCACCACGCGCGGCTAATTTTTGTATTTTTAGTAGAGATGTGGTTTCACCATGTTGACCACAATGATCTCGACCTCCTGACCTCGTGATCTGCCCGCCTCGGCCTCCCACAGTGCTGGGATTGCAGGCATGAGCCACCAAGGCAGGCCTTTATTTATTTATTTATTTATTTGTTTGTTTGTTTATTTTGAGACAGGGTCTTGCTGTGTTGCCTAGGTTGGAGTGCAGTGGTGCAATCTCAGCTTATCGCAGCCTGAACCTCCTGGGCTCAAGCAATCCTCCCACTTCAGACTTTCAAGTAGCTGAGACTACAGGCTTATGCCAACACACCCGGCTAATTTTTGTATTTTTTTGTAGAGATGGGGTTTCACTGTGTTGCCCAGACCCATCTTGAACTTCTGGGCTGAAGTGATACACCAGTCTTGGCCTCCCAAAGTGCTGGGATTACAAGTGTGAGCCATTGTGCCCGGCCTAATGTCTCATTTAATGAGCCTGTCTCTTAGCCTTATTTTCTTTCATCATAAAGGCTGTTTCTCAAAGTTCTGTTTGTGATTAACTAACCTTGGGAGTTGGGATAACAAAAGGTGAAGCAGTTGCAGCAGCATGTGGGAAATTTCCTTTACGGGTGGTTTCTTTTTCTTTGGTGGATAAAACAGAAACTATTGGATGGCATATGTTGGCTCAAAATTAATCACGAACCAGGTTTTATATTGATCAACCTGACCCAACTAGAGTGTTCGCTTTTTTTGTAGAGACACAGTCTTATTATATTGTCCAGGATGGTTTCGAACTCCTGGCCTTAAGTGATCTTATTGCCTCAGCCTCCCAAATTGCTGGGATTACAGGTGTGAGCCACTGTGCCTGGCCCAGAGTGTTCTGATTTATCAGACTTGCCTCTCTACGGAAACAGTAGGCAGTTCATCCTCACCTCTATCTGGGCCTAAAATAAATTAAGCCAATGAGAGATAAACCCATCTTGGATAGAAACATTGTCGATACAGGAATATCCAAAGGAGTTGAAAGCAGGAACTGGAAGAGATATGTATTCATGTTCATTGAAGCATTATTCACAGTAGCTGAAAGGTGGAAAATTTTAACAAGCTACAATATGGATGAAACTTCATGTCATTATGGTGAGGAAATAAGCCATTCTCAAAAATATTACTACAGTAGGATTCCACTTACATGAGGTATGAAGAGTGGTCAAAATCATAGAGACAGAAAGTAGAATGGCGGTTGCCAGACTCTGGGGGGAGGGAGATTGGGAGGTTCTTGTTAATGGGCGTGGAGTTTCAGATTTGCAAGATGAAAGCACTCTGAAGGCTCGTTTCACAGCAATGTGAATTCACATAATACCACTGAACCGTACACTTACGAATGGCTAAGATGGGCTGGGCATGGTGGCTCACACCTGTAATCCTAGCACTTTGAGAGGTCAGGGTGGAAGGATTGCTTGAGCCCACGAGTTCAGGACCAGCCTGAGCAACATAGTGAGACACTGTCTCTACAAAAAATACAAAAATTACCTGGGCTTGGCGGCTTGTGTCTGTAGTTCCAGCTACTTGGGAGGCTGAAGTGGGAGAATTGCTTGAGCCCAGGTGATTGAGGCTGCAGTGAGCTGTGATTATACCAATTCACTGCAGCCTGGGCAATAGGGGGAGACCCTGTCTCAAAAAAGTAAATAAGGCCGGGCGCTGTGGCTCACGCCTGTAATCCCAGCACTTTGGGAGGCCAAGGCAGTTGGATCACTTGAGGTCAGGAGTTCGAGACTAGCCTTGTCAACATGGTGAAACTCCGTTTGGTGAAATCCCAGCTACTCGGGAGGCTGAGGCAGGAGAATCACTTGAACCTGGGAGGCAGAGATTGCAGTGAACTGAGATAATGCCACTGCACCCCAGCCTGGGTGATAGAGCAAGACCCTATCTCAAAAAAAAGTAAATACATTTAAAAAAAATGACTAAGATGGTACATTTTATGTTATGTGTATTTTACCACAATAAAAAATAAATCTGGAAAGAGGAGTTAGTGAGGGACAACTCCGATTAGGGGCTGGAGAGGCAAAGAAAGACAAGAATTGAGTCGTGGACGTGGATGGAATTTATTGTGGTTGGCGCCACTCCAATCTCCCCTTTAGGACTGAAGGACTTTTGCTCTAGCCTCTGGGAATGCTGCTGGCAGATGCCACAGTTGCCAGTCTCAGCTGTCAGCCCTTTCTGGAAATTGCCCTTGGCTGAAGAAAGGCATCACACCCAGCATCACATTCAATCTCCCATGGCAGCCTGTATTTAAGGAGAGGCTGAGGCAGAGATAATCAAAGCCTGGTCCTCTTGTCCCAGCAGAGACAGCTCTGATAGATGAGCACAGCTTCAAAGCTCCCTGTGGTGTCAGCTGAAATCTACTTGTGATATATCCCAACTTCTCTTTCTGTCCAATCCTGCTTCCTTCACTTCCCCCACAGATGTTGATGCTGAGAATGCTCCCTAAAAAATGTCCTACTTGTTAAGCTCTAGAGATGAGAGTTTGAATCATATCACCAGCTAAGACACTAAATCCAGCAAAGGTAGTAGCTGAGGCTTGGGGAGGCATCTAGAATGGGTAGTAGAGGAAAGAGAGGATAAATGTGAATTGCAACCTTGAGACCAATCGCAGTGGCAAACGCTGTGGTTCATCCCAGTAATCTTTGTCTGAGTTCTTCCTTAGGAAGAGGGGCCCATAGCCGGGCACGGTGGCTCACATCTGTAATCTCAGCACTTAGGGAGGCTGAGGCAGGTGGATCACTTGAGATCAGGAGTTCAAGACCACCCTGGCTGACATGGTGAAACCCCATCTCTACTAAAATCACAAAAATTAGCCAGGCATGGTGGCGCACACCTATAGTCTCAGCTACTCAGGAGGCTGAGGCAGGAGAATTCCTTGAACCCGGGAGGCAGAGGTTGCAGTGAGCTGAGATTGTGCTACTGCACTCCAGCCCAGGTGACACAGCGAGACTCTATCTCAAAAAAAAAAAAAAAAAAAAAAAAAAAAAAAAAAAGGAAGAAGGGCCCACTGGACCCATGGAAGGGAGGGGCTGGTCCCTGAAAGTATATGGAGGCCTGGATCTGTGCATAGCAAGAGGTGGACTCTGGTAGACACAGACATATGCTACTCAAATCCTTTAAGGAAGAACTTGCCACCCAGCTGTGGGGAGTGTGGTCAGGAGATGGCCTCCAGCTGGCAGTTCCTTTAGGGTCAGCCTCATTTAAGGTTAGGCCCTTCCTAGGGCAGCCTGCATCTGGGCTGAAGGATGAGGGCATATAAAGAGATGGCTAGGCTGTGCGCAGTGGCTCATGCCTGTAATCCCAGCATTTTGGGAGGCCAAGCTGGGAAGATTGCTTGAGCCCAGGAGTTCAGAACCAGCCTGGGCAACATAACGATATCCTGTCACTACAAAAAATTTAAAAAATTAGCTAAGCGTGGAGGTGCACGCCTTAGTCCTAGCTACTCGAGAGGCTGAGGTGGGAGACTTGCTTGAACCCCAGAGTTCAAGGCTGCAGTGATCTGTGATTGTGCCACTGCACGCCAGCCTAGGCAACAGAGTGAAACCTTGTCTCAGGGAAAAAAAAAAAAATGTTAAAAAAAAAAAAAGAGAGAGATGGCTATCTTGCCCCAGGAGTTTCCTGCTGGGTTGACCAATACTCTGTTAGGCTTGCATTGCAGACTGACTTCTGCCTCTTTCCATTCTTTAAACACCTTGTCCCCCAAACTCCTTCTCAGTGTCTGTGTCCAGAGACCCCAACCTGCAACACAGGACAGATACTTTAGTTGGTATATATATACTTTTTATTTTGTTTTATTTTGTTTTGCATTAACATCTGAGCAAACCAAGTTGGTATTCTTTTTTTTTTTTTTTTTTTTTCCTGAGACGGAGTCTCGCTCTGTCACCCAGGCTGGAGTACAGTGGTGTGCTCTTGGGTCACTGCAACCTCTGCCTCCCGGGTTCTAGCAATTCTCCTGCCTCAGCCTCCCGAGTAGCTGGGATTACAGGCACATGCTGCCACGCCTGGCTAATTTTTTGTATTTTAGTAGAGACGGGGTTTCACCATGTTGCCCAGGCTGGTCTCAAACTCCTGAACTCAGCCGATCCACCCACCTTGGCCTCCCAAAGCAAGTTGGTATTCTTAACCTATCTCATTGTCTATCACACTGTAGGAGTTCAACAAATGTTGAATAAATAAATCAAATTCAAAAATATTTATTGAGTAACCACTATGTAAAAGGCCACATGCTGGTTAAACAAAAAGAATAAGACATTCACACACACTGGGGTCTGTTGTGGGGTGGGGGAAGAGGGGAGAGGTAGCATTAGGAGAAATACCTAGTGTAAATGACGAGTTAATGGGTGCAGCACACCAACATGGCACATGTATACATATGTAACAAACCTGCATGTTGTGCATATGTACCCTAGAACTTAAAGTATAATAATAATTAAAAAAAAATTAGACATTCTATCTCCAATCGATCTGACTGTCTGACGCCCTCAGAGCTTGCAATGTGGGCCCATGAACAAAGTGGCCATGATGGGAGGGATGGAGACTATGTGTGGATCCAACAACGTGGGTCCACCAAGGATGCTCTAGGTTTGCCATTTCTAAGTATCCAACTGTTGGCAGGAGGGATCAATATGGCCCCAATCTTCAGAGAGATCAGCATGGCCACCAGGTGGTAGGTCCAGGACATCTGTCTGCTCCTCTCACTTTGGAGAATTAGAAATTTATCCTTTTAAGCTTTAAATTGATCCCTTAAGCAGGTTTGCCTCCCCTTTCCAAGTGTCTCTACTGGCACCAGCATCTGGTGGTCTGCAGATGTCATATAGTGGCATACTATCTATATTAGTCTGTTCTCACACTGCTAATAAAAACATACCCAAGACTGGGTAATTTATAAAGGAAAGAGGTTTAATGGACTCACAGTTCCACATGGCTGGGGAGGCCTCACAATCATGATAGAAGGCAAAGGAGGAGCAAAGTCACGTCTTACATGCTGGCAGGCAACAGAGAAAATGTGCAGGGGAACTTCCATTTATAAAACCATCAGATCAGCCAGGCGCAGTGGCTCATGCCTGTAATCACAGCACTTTGGGAGGCCGAGGTGGACAGATCACCTGATGTTGGGAGATCCAGACTATCCTGGCCAACATGGAGAAACCCTGTCTCTACTAAAAATACACAATTAGCCGGGTGTGGTGGTGTGTGCCTGTAATCCCAGCTACTCTGGAGACTGAGGCAGGAGAATCACTTGAACCTGGGAGGCAGAGGTTGCAGTGAGCTGAGATCTTGCCGCTGCACTCCAGACTGGATGATAGAGCAAGACTCTGTCTCAAAAAAAAGAAAAGAAAAGAAAAGAAAAAAAGCTAGGCACAGTGGCTCATGCCTGGAATCCCAGCACTTTGGGAGGCCGAGGTGGGCGGATCACCTGAGGTCGGGAGTTCGAGACCAGCCTGACAAATATGGAGAAACCCTGTCTCTACAAAAAATACAAAAAAAAAAAAAAATTAGCCGGGCGTGGTGGCACATGCCTGTAATCCCAGCTACTTGGGAGGCTGAGGCAGGAGAATCACTTGAACCCAGGAGGCAGAGGTTGCAGTGAGCCGAGATCGCACCATTGCACTCCATCCTTGGCAACAAGAGTGAAACTCTGTCTCAAAAATAAAAATGAAAATGAAAACAAACAAAACCATCATATCTCATAAGACTTACTCATTACTATGAGAACAGTATGTGGGAAACTCCCCTCATGATTCAATTATTTCCACCTGCCCCTGCCCTTGACACTTGAGGATTATTGCAATTCAAAGTGAGATTTGGGTGGGAACACAGCCAAACCATATCACTATCACACACAATCTTGGGAACCAAGAGACTCCTTTTACAGCAAAGAAAGTGTGGTGTGACATGATAATGGGCCTATGGCCATAGGCTTCACTGATCTTACCATGTACCTATCATTCAGAAATAACTGGTCTGATAGAATAATGGGACGGCCTGTTATATTAACTGTATGTTTCTGATTTTTTTTTTTTTACAAGAGCACAAATCCATTTTTATTTAATTTTCATTAGTTTAAATACTTGAAGGGTACAGCATCACATGGACTCCGTGTCCAGTGGCCTTAGCAGGAAGAATTGCTTTGGAATTTGGCACGAACCATGCCACTGTTTCCAAAGGTCTGAGTTACCTTTCCCCAGATTACTCTGGTTTGGTTCGGTTCGCCACCAGGAGTCACTGTGTTATTCTTTGCTTTGTATAAATAAGCAGATCTCTTGCCCAAACAGAATTCAGTTTCATCTTGGGCATAAACATCTTCAGTTTTAAGGAGAGCTGTGTGCTTCCTTTGGTTCCGGAGACCCGGCTTATAGCCAGCAAACGGGCCTTAGGACCATAGCCTTCCAGACATATTTGCCTTTTAGAAGTCCTGTTCCCAGGCAGGGCACAGTGGCTCATGCCTGTAACCCCAGTACTTTGGGAGGCCGAGGTGGGCAGATCACCTGAGGTCAGGAGTTCGAGACCAGCCTGACCAATATGGAGAAACCCCATGTCTACTAAAAATACAAAAATTAGCTGAGCGTGGTGGTGCACGCCTGTAGTCCCAGCTACTCGGGAGGCGGAGGCAGGAGAATTGCCTGCGGAGGCGAAGTTTGCAGTGAGCCGAGATTGTGCCACTGCACTCCAGCCTGGGCAACAGAGTGAGACTCCGTCTCAAAAAAAAAAAAAAGATTGAGTCACTCTGGTTCAAATGCCTCTGACACTGGTGCTTTCCCTATGTGGCCATGCATGGCCTGGTGTGCCCCCTCCTCTTGGGCATAGTAAGATACTATCTTTTCAATGTCAACTGCCTCCTATATTGGCCTCACTGTATCTGCATAATAATAAAATGTACATTTAATAGCATCTGTTGAAGGCCCAGTTAATGTGCTGGAAAAGTATATCTTGCAGGATAGGTGCTTTTTTTTTTTTTTTTTGACACACAGTCTCACTCTGCCACCCAGGCTAGAGTACAGTGGTGGGATCTTGGCTTACTGCAACCACTACCTCCCGGGCTCAAACGATTCTCATGCCTCAGCCTCCCAAGTAGCTGGGATTACAGGCATGTGCCACCACGCCCGGCTGATTTTTGTATTTTTAGTAAAGATGGGGTTTCGCCACTTTGGCCAAGTTGGTCTCAAACTTCTGGCCTGAAGTGATCTCCCTGCCTCGGCCTCCCAATGTGTTGGGATTACAGGTGTGAGCCAATGCACGCAGCTATGGCCTATCTTGAAGGATGTGGCTTATTCCTTGAGTTAAGAAGTGATATACTGTACTATGCCTCTCTAGTTAGTATACTGGGGTTGGGAAACAGGGGCTGACCTTTCTCACAACTGCACCCAGTGACCCACTTGCAGATTTTGCGCTTCTCATCCCTGTAACCTTGGGCTCTGTAGGATAAGAGTTTCTAATTTCTGGAAGAACTCTTAGGCCTGGGGACACAGTAAGCATTCCACTGAATTGGATACTGTGATTATATAGTACTTAGTTTGAGTTCCTTGTATTATTGAAGTGACAAGCAGAGAAGGGAGTTACTGCACTGCCTGGGATAATCATTTCTGATTGTTCTGGGAAATTAAGGTAGCTGCTTCTCAACAGGCGCAGCAGACAAAATGTCTGGAACCCAGAAGATTCATTGTGTGTCATTTGATACTTTCATGCTTGGGATGACTATTAATGGGCAGTTACAACTGTGACCTGGCAAGGGTCCCTAAACACCTATACTCCTTGGGGATGAAGGTCTGGGTAACCCCAGTTGGGTCATGAAAGAGAGGGATGATAAATTTCAATCCTGAAACACCTTTGCAAAAATTATAGTAGTGAGAAAATTATGACAGTGAAAGAGATCTGATCTAACCAACCCCCATCTTGCCTTTAACCTCCGAACTGCCCTTAATCATTCCTGGGATTGGGTCAAGCTAACTTTGGGAGACATTTAGTTTATTGTTTAAATGGCAATTGCCCTTCTCCCAGACTGAACCACTTTGTAAAGCTAATGAAAGACCACTAGCATAGGAGCATGAGGGGAACCCGAATTCTGCTAAGATCTAGGTGTAAATGATTGCTGGCCATTATTCCAGAGGTCACAAGATTTGCCACTTCCCCAATGACTCCTGCAGATAACATCACTATTGTTGAATCTAAGATTGACCTTTTGAGATGTATTTTCAGGTTTTTGGATTTTCGATAACGAATAGTTCCACCCAGATCTGCCAAACAGTCCTATGGCCCCACCCAGAAGTGGACTCAGTGCACAAGGACCATTTTCCACACCCCTATGTTTGCATCCCCAACTAATCAGTAGCACCCATTCCCTGGCCAACCAAACTATCCTTGAAAAACCAAAACCTCCAAATCTTTGGAGAGATTGATTTGAGTAATAAAACTCTAGTCTCTTATTCAGCTGGCTCTGTGTGAATTAAACTCTTTCTCTATTGCAATTCCCCTGTATTGATAAATTGGCTCTATTTGGGCAGAGGGTAAAATGAACCCACTGAGTGGTTACAATTGTGGCCCTAGAACTAGCTATAGTAGTAGAGACTGTGTATCAATTTCCTCTTGATGCTATAACAAATTACCATAACTTAATGACTTAAAACAATGCACATTAATTTTCTTCTAGTTCTATAGTCCAGAAGTTCAACATAGATTTCACTGGACTAAAATCAAGGTGCCATTAGGGCTGTATTTATTTCTGGAGGCTCTAGTGGAGAATCTGTTTCCTTGCCTTTTCCAGCTTCTAAAGGCTACCCCCATCCTTTGGCTAGTGGCCCCTTCTCCTTCTGCAAAGCCAGCAATGAAGCATCACTCTGGCCCTTCTGTTGTCATGTCTGTATCTGACCACAGCTGGGAAAGGTTCTCTGATTTTAGGGACTAATGTGATTAGACTGGGCCCACCTTGATAATTCAGACTATTCTTCCCTAGGTATAGTGGCTCATGCCTGTAATCCCAGCACTTTGGGAGGCCGAGGCAGTCAAATCACCTGAGGTCAGGAGTTTGAGACCAACCTGACCAACATGGAGAAACCCTGTCTCTACTAAAAATACTAAATTAGCCAAGCGTGGTGGCACATGCCTGTAATCCCAGCTACTCAGTAGGCTGAGGTTGCAGTGAGCTGAGATCACGCCAGTGCACTCCAGCCTGGCCAACAAGAGCGAAACTCTGTCAAAAAAAAAAAAAAGAATAAAAAGAAAGAAATCTTCCCAGATTCCTTCGATTATCTTCTTTCTTCTCTACTAGTCAGCACCCTAATTCAGCATACTGAATTACCTCTCTACTTCTGGATTTGTAATGCTATGCCATTGGAATTTGCCAGCCTGGATGGCTGTAAGGTGCTAGGTTACACAACCAAAGAGTATAGGGGAGTTACTTTCCCCAGGGATGAATCTTCGCCACTGAGAAATGGAAGATGGGAGAGAACTAAGCAAATACATTCCTTCTCCTTTCTCACTTTTGAGGACCTGTTCCTAGATGTGGCTCCTCCTCGTGGTCTCCCTGGAAAAGACTATGCGCCAAGCAAACAAGGCTGGTGAGCAACCTGCTGTGCAAGATTGGGATTGGTGGCCAGTATGTCAACATTATAGGACCAACAGACTCATGTGCCTGATGTACAGTAACACACCAATTACACTGAGACAGCAGGGCTTGCAGCAGAGAAAGATTGTAATGGTTGCAGGGCAGCCAAGGAAGGAGATGAAAGGAGACACTCAAATCCATCTCCTCAAGGAGTTCTGGGCTGGAGTTCTTAAGGGGATCATGGAAATTGGAGTCATTGATCAGGGTAAGGGGGATAAAATCATCAGGACATAGAAACTGAATTCTTTTGTGACTCAGCTTCAAAGGGGCCCTTCAATACAGCTGATGTCAGTAATTTCACTGGTATGCAGGACCTGAAATATCTCAAAGGCAGAACTTAACATTTCACCATGTTCAAGTTGTTATAGCAGTTAAGGGGAACTACACACACACACACACACACACATACACATATATATAAAAAACCTCTGCCTCCTGGGTTCAAGCAATTCTCCTGACTCAGTCTCCCGAGTAGCTGACATTACGGGTGTGCACCACCACTCCTGGCTAATTTTTGTATTTTTAGTAGAGATGGGATTTCACCATATTGGCCAGGCTGGTCTTGAACTCCTGACCTCAGGTAATCTACCCACCTCGGCCTCCCAAAGTGCTGGGATTACAGGCGTGAGTCACCGTGCCCAGCTGGGAACTATAATCTTTTAACTGGGTATATATGATTCTAGGACAATAGGAGACAAACAGCTATGAGGAAGCAGGTCAGAGACCAAGCTACCTAATGATTAGTGCTGAGTATGCTGCAAGCTTGGTTTATTTTCATCTTTCCTTCTCTCCCTGACTAAATTTTTTTTTTTTTTTTGGAGACAGAGTCTTGCTCTGTCGCCCAGGCTGGAGTGCAGTGGCGCGATCTTGGCTCACTGCAAGCTCTGCCTCCCGAGTTCATGCCATTCTCCTGCCTCAGCCTCCCACATAGGTGGGACTACAGGCACCTGCCATTGTGCCTGGCCTTTTTTTTTTTTTTTTGTATTTTTATTAGAGATGGGGCTTCACCATGTTAGTCAGGATGGTCTCGATCTCCTGACCTCGGGATTTGCCTGCCTCAGCCTCCCAACGTGTTGGGATTACAGGAGTGAGCCACTGCACCCAGCCTGATTAAATCTTTTTTTTGGAACAGGGTCTCCCTCTGTTACCCAGGCTGTAGTGCAGTGGCACCATCATGGCTTACTGCAGCCTTGACCTCCCAGGCTCAAGTGATCCTCCCACCTCAGCTTCCGAAGTAGCTGGGACTACAGGTGTGAGCCACCATGCTCAACTAATTTTTTAATTTGTTGTAGAGATGGAGTCTCCCTCTGTTGCCCAGGCTGGTTTTGAACTCTTGGGTTCAAGCAATTCCGTCTTGACCTCCCAAAAGTGCTGGGATTATAGGTGCGAGCCACTCCATCTGGTTCCTTGATTAATTTTATAACGTTCACAGGGAAAGTTTTGGAAACACATCACTTTTTTTTTTTTTTTTTGAGACAGAGTCTACCTCTGTCTCCCAGGCTGGAGTGCAATGATGCAATCTCGGCTCACTGCAACCTCTGCCTCCCGGGTTCAAGCAATTCTCCTGCCTCAGACTCCTGAGTAGCTGGGATTACAGGCACATGCCACCACACCCGGCTAATTTTTGTGTTATTAGTAGAGACAGGGTTTCACCATGTTGGTCAGGTTGGTTTCAAACTCCTGACCTCAAGTGATCCATCTGGCTTGGCCTCCCAAAGTGCTGGGACTGTAGGCATGAACCACCGTGCCTGGCCAACACATCACATTGATTTGTATTTCACCTCACCTCTTTCCTCTTTTCTTCCTCATTCTCACCTCTATAGGCTTTCAACTCCTAAATAAAGTGTTAGCACTTTAATCTGTCTCAGGCTCTGTTTTCTAATCAGGCTAGCAAAGTAGGTCCGAGAAAAATAATTGAGTATGATAAAGGAAAGGTCTATAGTATCAGGCTTCTAGATGCTTAGAAAGAGGGTTGTAAGATTGTAGAGACCACTAACAAGAAAGGTCCTAAAGACATACCCCTGTAACCTAACACTTCTGTTGAGGTATGCCTCTAGAGTGGAGGTAAAAATAAGGAGGTGGCTCAGTCATATGTGACAGTGACACAGAGAAAGTCAGGATAGTAGGAATTCAGAGCCTGGAGAGAGAAGTTCCATGAAGCCTTCCCTCCTATAAGCTACAACTAGTTTTATTATTTTCTTTTTTTCCATCTATTCATCCATCCACTCATCCTTCCCTCCCTCCCTCCCTCCATCCCCTATTTGTTGGGATACCTTCTACGTGTTGGGCATCACACTAGATTCTAAAGACACAGCATGGAAAGATAAACGATGATCCTTTTCTTCCTGGAGCTCACTGTTTAGCAGAGAAGACAGAAAGGATGCAACTAAATGAGAAGTGCAGGATGTAAGGGGAGAGTTTGTTTTAGGAGTTTTTGGTGCCAAGAAACAGATGGTCTCTTATTACTGTAAGGATATTAATGGAAATAAAGAAGGCAGGGATTTCAAAAGGCTGCCAGGCCTCATGGGAACTCAGGTACTAAGTGTGCAGTTCAGCCTCCCTCAGCGTATCAAACCTGAATCCTGCTGGGTTTCCGAATGACTACATCCTGGGCAGGAACCATACAGCCCTTCAGATCCAACACAGCAATCCCAGCTCTATTATTTCATAGATAAGCTACTGCAACAGACTCCAAAATACAGGGGCTTAAACAAGTTAGAAATTTCTTTTTTATGTGCTAGTCCATAGACAGCGGATGGTCGAAGGAGATTAGGCTGCTTTTATGGTTTGAATATTTGTTTTCTTCAAAACTCATGTTGAAATTGAATCCCCAAAGTGGCAGTATTGAGAGGTGAGGCCTTTAAGAGATTCTTAGGTCCGATTAATCCTTTCATGGATTAATAAATTAATGGGTTAACAGGTTATCGGGGAGTGGAACTGATGACTTTATTTATTTTATTATTACTATTATTGAGACAGACTCTCGCTCTGTCGCCCAGGCTAGAGTGCAGTGGCATGATCTCGGCTCACTGCAACCTCTGCCTCTTAGGTTTAAGTGATTCTCCTGCCTCAGCCTCCTGAGTAGCTGGGATTACAGGCATACGCCACCATGCCTGGCTAATTTTTGTATTTTTACAAAATACAAAATTTCACCATGTTGGTCAGGCTGGTCTCGAACTCCTGACCTCATGATCCGCCCACCTCAGCCTCTCAAAGTGCTGGGATTACAGGTGTGAGCCACCGCACCCGGCCTATTTATGTTATTATTATTATTTTTTGAGGTGGAGTTTCACTCTGTCATCCAGGCTGGAGTGCAGTGGGAGTGCAGTGGGATGATCTCTGCTCACCGCAACCTCTGCCTCCCAGGTTCAACAGATTCTCCTGCCTCAGCTTTCCAAGTAGCTGGGATTACAGGCACCCGCCACCACGCCTGGCTAATTTTTTTTTTTTTTTTTTGAGACAGTCTCGCTCTGTCACCCAGGCTGGAATGCAGTGGTGCGATCTCGGCTCACTGCAACCTCTGCCTCCTGGGTTCAAGTGATTCTCCTGCCTCGGTCTCCTGAGTAGCTGGGATTACAGGTGTGTGTTACCATGCCTGGCTAATTTTTGTATTTTTAGTAGACCCGGGGCTTCACCGTGTTGGCCAGGCTGGTCTCGAACTCCTGACCTCAGGTGATCTGCCTACCTCGGCCACCCAAAATGCTAGGGTTACAGGTATGAGCCACCATGCCTGGCCTAGTTTCTTCCTTTTCTAGGAAAGTTTAGTTGTGCAGCTCTTCCTTTGCTTCCATAAAATGCCTCCAATATCCTTTCATTAACTTCCTCCTTCCTTCCCTCCCTTCTTCCCTCCCCTCCCCTCTTCCCTTTTCCCTTCCCCTCCTCTGTCTTCCCTTCCCTTCCTTTCCTTATGCTAGCCATAGGACATTTCCATTACTTGCAATCAAAAACTTGCAAACAAAATATTGCACACAGCCAAGTTTAACCTTGAAATAGGCACAAATGACAGCAACTCTTTTGGGAGTATGTGTCATTTCTTTTGAGGCATCTATAAAAGCCATCACTTTCATCACCAACAGGATTGAATGTGCTACCATGGTTTGTATTTTATTGTTGTTCTTGTTTTTAAAGAAACTACCCAAGGCCTATGTTATGAATAAGTAAGAGAGGTATAGATTTATGCTAATAGCTCTCACCTCAATATTAGAAAGGCAGAATTTTTTTTTTTTTTTTTTTTTTTTTTGAGACATTGTCTCACTCTCTCACTCAGGCTGGAGTGCAGTGGTGCAGTCTTGACTCATTGCAACCTCAGCCTCCCAGGTTCAAGTGATTATTTGAACCCACCTAATTTTTATATTTTTTAGTAAAGACGGGGTTTTGCCATGTTGCCCAGGCTGATCTTGAACTCCTGAGCTCATGCAATCCGCCCGCCTCGTCCTCCCAAAGTGCTAGGATTATAGGCATGAGCCACCGCTCCCGACCAGAAAGGCATAATTTGAGTACATTTCTACTATTGGGCTGGCCAAGAAAAAAGTGGCCAATGGAAATTTTATTTTACTCTTCTCTCCGATCTGATAAGGGAGAGAGCCCGGCAGAGAGAGGCCAAGGTGTGTGGAACACCTGAGGCCAGGAGTTTGGGACCAGCCTGGCCAACATGTTGAAACCCCATCTCTACTAAAAATACAAAAATTAGCTGGGCGTGGTGGTGGGCGCCTGTAATCCCAGCTACTCAGGAGGCTGAGGCAGGAGAATCACTTGAACCCTGGAGGCGGAGGTTGCAGTGAGCCAAGATTGCACCACTGCACTCCAGCCTGGACGACAGAGTGAGACTCCATCTGAAGAATAAAAATAAAAATCACAAAGGAGAGAGGGGAAAAAACGTAAAGGGCAAGCAAGAAAGACAAACGAGGAGAAACAACCAGGCAATTTACAAATTGGATAATTATTATTATTTTTTCTTTGAGATGGAGTTTTGCTCTTGTTGCCCAGGCTGAAGTGCAATGGTGTGATCTCAGCTCACTGCAAACTCTGCCACCCAGGTTCAAGCGATTCACCTGCCTCAGCCTCCCGAGTAGCTGGGATTATAGGCACCTGCCACCATGCCCAGCTAATTTTTGTAGTTTTAGTAGAGATGGGGTTTCTCCATGTTGGTCAGGCTGGTCTCGAACTCCCGACCTCAGATGATCCGCCTGCCTCCTCAGCCTCCCAAAGTGCTAGGATTACAGGTATGAGCCACCACGCCCAGCCACAAATTGGATAATTATATTGAGATGTAGAAGCATCAAGAATGAGAAAATACTAAAGAGTTATTTCTAGGTAAAAGGCCCTGACATTCAGAGAGCAGCCATCATTAAATGATATCTGACTTAGCAGAGAGGTTTGAAAGATCACCTAATAAGAGAGGTTTGGATAAGACTTAGAGAAACACTTCTTGACACCCGAGAGGTAGGATTCAGTGCAATGAGAAAACAAGGGCTGTTGTGGATCGTTATCTCTTGGGAGTTGAAAGAAAAGGGCAAATTGCTTTTATTCATCCGGGATGGACCAGGTGAGCTCATCAGATACTTCAGAGTCTAATGAACTATCCTTGGGGTTCTTAAGGTTTGACGTCCCTAATCATTTTAACTGCTCTTTTTATATGTCTTACTACCAGCACGGTCCCTCTGTGTGAGCTCATTCCTCTTTTCCTATTCTGCAGCTCTCTAGAGGCGAGAGCTTCAGGGAAACATGATATGTCGCTTCTTGAGAGATGGACCACTGGCTGCTTCTTTTTTTTTTTTTTGTAGAGATGGGGTTTCATCATGTTGCCCAGGCTGGTCTCAACCTCCTGGGCTCAAGCGATTCTCCCGCCTCAGCCTCCTGAGTAGCTGGGACTACAGGCGTGTACCACCACGCCTGACTAATTTTTTTGGCGAGATGAGGTCTCCCTATGTTGCCCAGGCTGGTCTTCAACCCCTGGGCTCCAGTGGTCCTTCCACCTTGGCCTCCCAAAGTGCTGGGATTATAGACATGAGCCACTGCACCCGGCCCAGGCCAGTAGCTTCTTGATGCTTCATGCCCTTCAGAAAAAACGATTACAGAATCACAACCTGCTCAGAAATGTGGCAAACCCAACAGTCTGTCACTCCAAACGTGCTAATCATGTGGAACGGTAGCAATCAGATTCATGGCTAGCTCTTGTGAAACAGAAACGTGATACTTCGGTGGCTGCCAGGTGGTGCTTAAATAAACTGGGACATTTCACCTTGAAAGCTTTTGGCAAGTGCTGGGAAGTCAAAACAGAAATAAATGATTTAAAAAGCTATACACGTTGCATAGGAACAGTCAAGTCACGTGTCCTGTAATGCCACAGCCTAGTGCTATTGAGCACGTGGACTGGGGCTACATTGTGACTAAGAAACTGAGGTTGGAATTTTATTTAAATTTTATTAATTTTAATTTTTATTTTACATATATATATATATTTTTTGAGACAGAGTCTCACTTTGTTACCCAGGCTGGAGTGCAGTGGCATGATCTCTGCTCACTGCAACCTCTGCCTCCCGGGTTCAAGCGATTCTCCTGCCTCAACCTACTGAGTAGCTGGGATTACAGGTGCCTGCCACCAGGCCCAGCTAATTTTTGTATTTTTAGTAGAGACGGGGTTTCAACATGTTGGCCAGGCTGGTCTCAAACTCCTGGCCTCAGGTGATCTGCCCACCTTGGCCTCCCAAAGTGCTGGGATTATAGGCATGAGCCACCGAGTCACTGCGTCTGGCCTATTTTTAATATTTTTTTAGAGACACGGTCTCACTCTGTCACCCAGGCTGGACTGCAGTGGTGGATCAAGGCTCGCTACAGCCTTGACGTCCCAGGCTGAAGTGATCCTCTGGCCTCAGCCTCCTAAGTAGCTGAGACTACAGGCATGTGCCATCATGCCAGGCTAATTTTGGAATTTTTTTGTAGAGATAGGGTCTCACTAAGTTGCCCAGGCTGGTCTTGAACTCCTAGGCTCCAGAGGTCTTCCCACCTCAGGCTCCCAAAGTGCTGGGATTATAGGCCTGAGGCACATGCCTGGCCCAGAACAAACTTTTATATTATGTTATGCTATGTTTTGTTATGTTATGTTATGTTATATTATGTTATGTTATGTTATTTTTTAACTTTTTTGAGACAGAGTCTTACTCTGTCACCCAGGCTGGAGTGCAGTAGTGCAATCACAGCTCACCGCAACATCTGTCTCCCGGGTTCAACCAATGCTTGTACCTCAGCCTCCCAAGTAGGTAGGATTACAGGCATGTGCCACCATACCCGGCTAATTTTTGTATTTTTAGTAGAGAAGGGGTTTTGCCATGTTGGCTAGGCTGGTCTCAAACTCCTGATCTCAAGTGATCTGCCCTCCTTGGCCTCCCATAATGTTGAGATTACAGGCGTGAGCCACTACACCTGGCCACAAAATGAACCATTTTAAAATGAACAACTTAGGCCGGGTGCAGTGGCTCACACCTGTAATCCCGGCACTTTGGGGGGCCGAGATGGGCGGATCACGAGGTCAGGAGATCGAGACCATCCTGGCTAACACGGTGAAACCCCGTCTCTACTAAAAATACAAAAAAAAAAAAAAAAAAAAATTAGCCTGGTGTGGTGGTAGGCACCTGTAGTCCCAGCTACATGGGAGGCTGAAGCAGGAGAACGGAGTGAACCCAGGGGGCAGAGCTTGCAGTGAGCCGAGATTGCGCCACTGCACTCCAGCCTGGATGACAGAGCGAGACTCCGTCTCAAAAATAAATGAATAAATAAATAAATAAATAAATAAAATAAAATGAACAACTTTATGACATTTAGTACATTCACAATGTCATGTAACCACTGCCTTTGTCTAGTTCCAAAACATTTTTATTACCCCAAAAGAAAAACCCCATACTTATTAAACAGTTGCTCCCCATTCTCCTCTCCTTCCAGCCCCTGGCAACCACCAATCTGTATCTTGTCTCTATGGATTTACCAATTCTGGATATTTCATATAAATGAAATCATACAATATGTGATATTTTGTATCTGGCATCTTAGGCTTAGCATATTGTAATTAATTTCCATTTTAAATTACAAAACCGAGGCTGGGCGCGATGGCTCACGACTGAGGTCAGGCGTTCAAGACCAGCCTGCGAACATGATGAAACCCTGTCTCTACTAAAAATATAAAAATTAGCTGGGTGTGGTGGCGTGTGCCTACAGTCTCAGCTACTTGGGAAGCTGAGGCAAGAGAATGGCTTGAACCCAGGAGACAGAGATCAGATCTCAGTGAGCTGAGATCATGCCATTGTACTCCATCCTGGGCAACAGAAGGAGACCTTGTCTCAAAAACAAACAAACAAACAAAAACAAACAAACAAACCAAAAAAACCACCAAGACTTATTTGGCTAAGTTTGAATGAGTGATGTTTGAGGACAGTGGGGTAGCTATCACTCAGATTAATTATCAGGACCATTCCTTATTGCCTAACCCATGCTTGAGTTTTATGTGATTATGGCTATAAGTAAAAACTACAGGAATTTTAGGGGTTATTTAATGAAAACAGGATTGCTTAATGAAGACCACATTTTGGCCCCCAAGCAATGTTGTTCTGTCATCTTGTCCAAATGGCGGAACACAGTATGGGTACCGTCTACTGAACATCACCATCGAACGTCATATAGCTTTGGCATCTTGGGCCAGTCAGTACCCAATAAAAGCCAACAGTGCCTGATACCAAAGATGGTACCCAATGGTATGAGGTGGAGATGTTCTTTGGATAAAGTGGAAGTCAACCAAGATAGTCAAAACCAGCAGAAATAGGCCAGGCATGGTGGCTCATGCCTGTAATCCCGGCACTTTGGGAGGCTGAGGTAGGCAGATCACTTGAGGTCAGGAGCTGGAGACCAGCCTGGCCAACATGGTGAAACACTGTCTCTACTAAAAATACAAAATTACAAAATTTAGCAGTGCGTGGTGGTGGGTGCCTGTAATCCCAGCTACTCTGGAAGCTGAGGCAGGAGAATCACTTCAACCTGGGAAGTGGAGGTTGCAGTGAACTGAGATTGCACCACATCACTCCAGCCTGGGTGACAGAGTGAGACTCTGTCTCAAAAAAACACAAAAAACAAGAGAAACAAACAAACAAAAACACCCAGCAAAAAATAGCAGCATGCCTGGTTAATGTCGGTGTATCCAGATCAGGAAGAAAGGAGGAAAAACCCACAAACCTGCAGCTGACGAGACTCGTTTCTATGTGTGATCCTCTCCTGTGCATTCCTGGAAATTCTGACAGCGAACAAGCTGCAGGAGCCTGGAGTGCTCCATTAAATAGTAGATGAGGGCATAGTGCATTGTCTTGGGTTGGGTTTCCCAGGAATCCTTGCCGAGACAATAATTCAATTACAGGTTGTTTATTTGGGAGGTGATCCCAGGAAACAACAGTGTGGGGACGGAGAAATGGAGACAGAGAAAGGAAGACAGCCAACAAAACGTGTGTTACCAAGCAGGTTACCACTGTGGGCAGCAGGAGCTCACTGGGGAGCCCTGGAAAACTGTATAGAACATGCCTGAGGGTTATCTCAATGGAGGATAAAAACAGAGCTGTTTTGTTTTTTTTCCTTTTTTCTTTCTTGAGATTGAGTCTGGCTCTGTCGCCCAGGCTGGAGTGCAATGGCACAATCTCAGCTCACTGCAACCGCCGCCTCCTGGGTTCAAGCGATTCTCCTGCCTCGGCCTCCTGCGTAGCTGGGATTAAAGGCACCCACAACCACACCTGGCTAATTTTTGTAATTTTAGTAGAGACGGGTTTCACCATGTTGGTCAGGCTGGTCTCAAACTCCTAACCTCAAGTGATCCACCCACCTTGGCCTCCCAAAGTGCTGGGATTATAGGCATGGGCCACCGCGCCTGGCCAGGAGCTGGGGTATTTATCTAACAACTCCCATCCCTCACTTGGTAGGGTTATTTCTAGGGACTTGAACTTTCTGGGACTTCTAGGCTATCCTGCTTGCAGACCAGGTGTGTGTCCATAATCAGAACAAAGCCTTCATTCAGAGTCACAAGGAACATCCTTTGGCATTTAGAAATGAGTGTTTAGAGCTCTGGACAGGGCCTTAATAGCATCCTCCACACCCGTGATTGCACCAGGCTATGAACACAGAGGAACTGATCATATTTATCCCTGTGTTAGTCTCATCTCTGGCCCCATTTCAATCCTCACTCTTGTTTTGTTTTTCTCCTTCCTTCTCTCTTATGTATAATTTATGCTGTCTGGCTATGTTTTATGTATCCCTGTAAGCTGCCTTCAATTTTTTCTGGAACACAGCAGGGTATAAATAAATAAATACTAGTGAGGAGTAACATTTTTCCTTTATTTTTGACCATTTCCTCCCATTAAGTGTCTTCTTGGAACAGAGCCTTATTCATCTATGCCTAGCATTGTGTTAAGCACATTGAAAGCATTTGATACTGTTCTGTAAAATAACAGGTAGCACAAAGATACACAGAATGGTTTATAAGCTGACCTATGACCAGATGCAGATACAGAGGCACAGTCCTCTCTGCCTCTGACTTCTTAAACCCAGTGCCTAGAACAGTGTTTGCTACATAGTATACATGTCCAGAAAATACGTGTTGATTAATGAGACTTATAGGACCTACATTGTATTAGTCCATTTTCATACTGCTGTGAAGAAATGCCCAAGACTGGGTAATTTGTAAAGAAAAAGAGGCTTAATGGATTCACAGTTCCACATGGTTGGGGAGGCCTCACAATCATGGCAGAAGGTGAAGGAGGAGCAAAGGCATGTCTTACATGGCAGCTGGCAAGAGAGTGTGTGCAGGGGAACTGCCTTTTATAAATCAATCAGATTGGCCAGGTGCAGTGGCTCACACCTGTAATCCTAGCACTTTGGGAGGCCAAGGTGTGCAGATTGCCTGAGCTCAGGAGTTCAAGACCAGCCTGGGCAACATGGTGAAACCCCATCTCTACTAAAAATACAAAAAATTTGCCAGGTATGGTGGCGCATACCTGTAATCCCAGCTACTCAGGAGGTTGAGGCACGAGAATCGCTTGAGCCTGGGAGGTGCAGGTTGCAGCAAGCCAAAATTGCACTATGGCACTCCAGCCTGGGCGATAGAGTGAGACCCTGTATCAATCAATAAATAATGTATTTATTTATATTATTATATTTGTTACACATAAATAAAAATAATACAACTATCAGATCTCATGAGACTTATTCACTATCATGAGAACAGCATGGGAAAAACCCGGCCCCATTATTTAATTACTTCTCACTGGGTCCCTCCCACATCACATGGGGATTGTAGGAGCTACGATTCAAGATGAGATGTGGGTGGGGACACAGCCAGACCATACCATACACACAGTAAAGCCTCTCTTAGACCACCAATTAGAAATCCATCAACATACTGGAATAGTGTTGCGTTTTTGTTTGTTTGATACAGGGTCTCACTCTGTCACCCAGTCTGAAGTGCAGTGGCATGATCACAGCTCACTGCAGCCTTAACCTCCTGGGTTCAAGTGATCCTCCCACCTCAGCCTCCTGAGTAGATGGGACAACAGGCATGCGCCACCACATCTAATTTTTTCTTTTTTTTTGGTCGAGACAAGATCTCACTATGTTGCCCAGGCTGGTCTCAAACTCCTTAGCTCAGATGATTCACCTGCCTTGGCCTCCCAAAGTGCTGGAACTACAGGCATGAGCCACTGTGCCTGGCCGGAATTGCATTTTTTTGCAAGGTCAAGGTTGCCCTTGAAATTACTATCATGTGGATGTACTTAATTTCATGAGCACAAGCTGAGGGGTAAGGACTAAAGATAGATCTAGAGATGGTGCTTTAAAATGTATACCCAGCAGGCTATGTGCATCTAAGAACACCCAATGGCAATTCAGAGGCAGTCTGTTTATGAGCCTAATCTTTGCTTGTAGATGTCTTGGCAAATTGTTCTTAATAACACCCCTATTGAGCAAAGAATTACCAGCAATGCTGGAAAGTGAGCTCCCCAGGAATCTCATATGCTAGAAATTGAGGGATTGCTTTACATTCCATGAATCTCTGAGGAACATGTTCTATTTAACTCCCTGTTTCCCCACAGGCATGGCTTGGGGCTAGGTCCTCTAGAAGCAGATGCTTACATGGAGTTTGGGGTACAAAATGCTCATTAGGAATCAGTCAGGCCAGGTGCGGAGGCTCACGCCTGTAATCCCAGCACTTTGGGAGTCTGAAGGGGAAGGATCTTTTTTTTTTTTTTTTTTTTTTGAGACGGAGTTTTGCTTTTGTCGCCCAGGCTGGAGTGCAATGGTGCAATCTCGGCTCAGCGCAACCTCCACCTCCTGGGTTCAAGCAATTATCCTGCCTCAGCCTCCCGAGTAGCTGGGATTACAGGCATGTATCACCACGCCCAGCTAATTTTGTATTTTTAGTAGAGATGGGGTTTCTCCATGTAGGGGGTGGATCTCTTGAGTCCAGGAGTTCAAGAGCAGTCTGGGCAACATGATGAGACTCTGCAAAAAATACAGAAATTAGCCAGGCATGGTGGTGTGCATGTGTAATCCCAGCCAGGCATGGTGGTGTGCATGTGTAATCCCAGCCAGGCATGGTGGTGTGTGTGTGTAATCCCAGCTACCTGCGAGGCAGGAGTGGGAGGATCACCTGAGCCTGGCTGGCAGATCAAGGCTGCAGTGAGTTGAGATACCACTGCTCACTCTAGCCTGGGCAACAGAGCAGGACCCGATCTCAAAAATAAATAAGTAAATGAAGGAATCAGTCCCTATGAAAAAAATGAGAAGAAGCAGGATTGGGCAGAGAGAAATATCCAGCTACAGTGCAGGCTTGACCAAGGTTTGGCTAACCCAGAGGGGAGCTTCAGAGCAAGGACTGCCTGTCAAAGTGTTCCAAGTCAGGTGGAATCGGTGACCTTTATAAATGACTTTCCTGGCCAGGTGTGGTGGCTCACACCTGTAATCCCAGGACTTTGGAAGGCCAAAGTGGTCGGATCACTTGAGGTCAGGAGTTTGAGACCAGCCTGGCCAACATGGGCGAAACCCCGTCTCTACTAAAAATACAAAATTAACTGCATGTGGTGGTGAGTGCCTGTAAGCCCAGCTACTCAGGAGGCTGAGATAGGAGAATCACTTGAATCTGGGAGGTGGAGGTTGCAGTGAGCCGAAATCATGCCACTACACTCCAGCCTGGGTGACAGAGCGAGACTCCATCTCAAAAAACAAAACAAAAGAAAACAGACTTTCCTTGCTCAGTCAACAGATGCAGACTACCCCAGGAAGGGCATGGCCTTGGCCTGGACAGGGTTCTGCAGCTGAGGCTGACCTTGAAGGAGGTGACAGCTGTAGTCCATCTGCTGACTGCACTCCCTGCAGTCCCTGGACAGCAAGTCCTCCCCTGAGGGGGCATGTGGGTGGCCCAGCTCTGTGGCCAGCACAGGGATCATGTGGTGGTTGCCCATAGTAACAGCTAGCTTGATAACACTCTTTTTTTTTTTTCTTTTGAGACAGAGTTTCACTCTTGTTGCCCAGGCTGGAGCACAATGGCATGATCTCAGCTCACCGCAACCTCTGACTCCTGGGTTCAAGTGATTCTCCTGCCTTAGCCTCCCAAGTAGCTGGGATTACAGGCACGTGCCACCACACCCGCTAATCTTTCTATTTTTATTTTTTATTTTTTATTTTTTTTAATTTTTTTAAATTTTTTATTTTTTTTGAGACAGAGTCTCGCTCTGTCGCCCAGGCTGGAGTGCAGTGGCTGGATCTCAGCTCACTGCAAGCTCCGCCTCCCGGGTTCACGCCTTTCTCCTGCCTCAGCCTCCCAAGTAGCTGGGACTACAGGCGCCCGCCACCTCGCCCGGCTATTTTTTTGTATTTTTTAGTAGAGACGGGGTTTCACCGGGTTAGCCAGGATGGTCTCGATCTCCTGACCTCGTGATCCGCCCGTCTCGGCCTCCCAAAGTGCTGGGATTACAGGTTTGAGCCACCGCGCCCGGCCATCTTTCTATTTTTAGTAGAGACAGGGTTTCTCCATGTTGGTCAGGCTGGTCTCGAACTCCTGACCTCAGGTGATCTGCTGCCTCGGCCTCCTAAAGTGCTGGGACTACAGGCGTGAGCCACACTCTTATTGGCTGCCTTTCTTTCCTTATCTTACTTTCCTACTCCCCTACAAGGTGCTTCCTTCACTTCCCAAATTAACTAACCCAAATCCTTGTCTCAGGATCTGCTTCTGGGGGAGCTGAAACCAAGACCTATCTTGCCTTCAGAATCGTTCCTAGGGGCAGGGCTGTCAGTTTCTGGTTTTGTAAATTTACTTTTCTTGAGTTGCACAGACTTAGGGTAACTTAAGTACTGTTTTACTCAACACAATTCCTGTTTAATATGTGGCCTTGGTGTTCCATTCCCTAGATGTTCCCTTTTGCCTTAAGAGTATCCTGGTTTGACTGGGCACGGTGGCTCATGCCTGTCATCCTATCACTTTGGGAGGCTGAGGTGGGCGGATCGCTTGAGCTCAGGAGTTCAAGACTAGCATGGGCAACGTGGTAAAACCCTGTCTCTAGCCAGGCATGGTGGTGAACACCTATGGTCCCACCTACTTGGGAGGCTGACACAGGAGGATTACTTGAGCCCAGGGGATCAAGGCTGCAGTAAGCTGAGATCATACCACTGCACTCCAGCCTGGGCAACATAGCAAGATGCTGTCTCAAAAAAACCCACATTTTCCCCCCTTTCTTTCCACAGGTATTGATGGATGATACTTTCTCTTTTTTTTTAGACGGAGTTTTCGCTCTCGTTGTCCAGGCTGGAGTACAGTGGGGCGATCTAGGCTCACGGCAACCTCCACTACCTGGGTTCAAGCAATTCTCCTGCCTCAGCCTCCCGAGTACTTGTGATTGCAGGGGCCTATTACTACTCCCAGCTAATTTTTGTATTTTCAGTAGAGGCGGGGTTTCACCATGTTGGCCAGCCTGGTCTTGAACTCCTGACCTCAGGCGATCCGTCTGCCTCAGCCTCCCAAAGTGGTGGGATTACAGGCATGAGCCACTGAGCCTGGCCCCAATGACACATTTTATAATCATCCTACAACTGTTTGAAGTGAGTGATCCTTGGTCAGATATGTGGACAGGGCAAAGTGGTTAGTTTTGATCTGAATGCCATCAACTCATTGTTTGCTTTGGGTGAATCATCCCATTTTAGAGCTGGAAGCAGTTTTCGGAACTGGCTATTCCATGGACTCTCCACCTTTTTTTCGGTTGCGCTGCACATGGTCAGGCATTCATATGCATAACACTCCCAGGGGGAAGTCTCAATACGCCAGCTGTAACTCTGCTCCTTTTTCTCCCAGTAGGGAAAGCATATTAAATGGTGGCAAGAATTAGGTTGTTATAGGGATGATGTATTATTTAAAAATATATGAATTGTCCTCCAGCGAATGGTACTTTAACCATTAGCATCAGATGACTCATGGCACAGGTCATGACCGATCGAATTTGAGAACGGCTGATCTCTTCCCAAATCCTTGAATTACATAAAAAAATCATCTACCCTCATGGTGTCCTCATTTTCTCACCTGGAAATGGGGATGGTAAAATCTCCTTCTCTGTCTGGTTGGGATGTGGTGGAAGGCAAATGAGATAATGATCGTGAAAGCCTGGGGAAGTATAAAACCTTAAAGGAGTGGAGGCGGCGTGGTGGCTGTCTGGATACGCCACAAGGCAACTGTATCTACTGAGTTTGCAAGCGTCACACCAGGATTTACACAGTAGGCTCTCAGGGCAATTGGATCCATCTAGTTTGCACAGGGATTCTTTCCTCAAGACATTTACAAGTCAAAATTTTACCAGTGCTCCTGGTCATTACATAAATTAACTACATCTTTGTCAAGATGTGTTAGTCAGTGGCCGGGCTCGGTGGCTCACGCCTATAATCCCAGCACTTTGGGAGGCCGAGGCAGGTGGATCACGAGGTCAAGAGATCGAGACCATCTGGGCAACATGGTGAAACCCCGTCTCTACTAAAAATACAAAAATTAGCTGGGCGTGGTGGTGCATGCCTGTAGTCCCAGCTACTCTGGAGGTTGAGGCGGGAGGCAGAGATTGCAGTGAGCCAAGATTGCGCCACTGTACTCCAGCCTGGCAGCAGAGCGAGACTCCGTCTCAAAAAAAAAAAAAAAAAAAAAAAAGTGTTAGTCAGAACCCAACTGTTGCAAGATACAGAAATCCAATATAAATTAGCTTGAATAAAAAGTGAGAATTGGGGCCAGGAGCAGTGGCTTGTGCCTGTGATCCCAGCACTTTGGGAGGCTGAGGGGGAGGATTACTTGAGGAGTTTGAGACCAACCTGGGCAACATAGCAAGACCCCATCTCTACAAAAATTTTTTTTTTAATTAGCTGGGCTTGGTGGCATGCACCTTCAGTCCTAGCCACTAAGGAAGCTAAGTTGGGAGGATCGCTTGAGCCCATGAGCTTAAGGCTGCAGTGAGCCATGATCGTGCCACTTCACTCCATCCTAGGTGACAAAGTAAGACCCTGCCTATTAACAAAAAGAGGAGGTGGGGTTATTTATTGGCTTGCACGAGGAAACTATGGGAACGTCCCGGTTGGAGCTAGCCACAGATCGCCAAACTCCAGACCTGAACATCGCAAGGATTTTCTGTGCCACTTACCCATCTTGCTGTCTGTATACTGGTTTCATTTTTCTTAGAACAACTTCTTTCTTAGGTAGGGGCATGGCTCTTGGACGCTGGGCTTCCATCTTTATAGCCTTGTGACCAGGGAGAAAAGATACCCTTTTCTCTGACCCTAATCCCTCAGGTTAAACTAGAAGAACTCTAGGGAAGCACTCTGATTGGCTCATCCTTGGACCAATCACTGCAGTCTGAGCCAGTTGAGCCTGATGCCAACACCTCAAATGAATTATCCAGTTTCTCACGTACGAAGCTACTTCAAGGACTGTCGGGAGCTGGCAGCTATCACATCTGTGTCTATCACTTGGGGAAACTACAGTCTTATACATCATCAAACCTTTATTCCTAATGAATCTATTACACTTCCAAGGCTATAAATAATAAATTCTCTCCCATTCCTCCAATGCAAATATTTTGAATATTTTAATGATTGCTTTCCAAAGCCTACTTTCAAAATCACCCCTCTAAGATTTGTGCCAATATATACTCCCACAAACAGATGGTGGTGGGCATCCTTGAACTATAAGCTGTCATTAATCTATACTGGTGGTTCTCAACTGAGGATTTTGCCTCCCCAGGGCACAGTGGCACTGACTGCAGACTTTTTTTTTTTTTTTGAGGCAGTTTCTCTCCGTCGCCCAGGCTGGAGTGCAATGGCGCGATCTCGGCTCACTGCAACCTCCATCTCCTGGGTTCAAGCAATTCTCGTGCCTCAGCCTCCCAAGTAGCTGGGATTACAGGCCTGCACCACCACGCCCAGCTTTTTTTTTTTTTTTTTTTTTTTTTTTTTGAGACAGAGTCTCACTCTGTCACCCAGTCTGGAGTGCAATGGCGTGATCTCGGCTCACTGCAACCTCCATCTCCTGGGTTCAAGCAATTCTCGTGCCTCAGCCTCCCAAGTAGCTGGGATTACAGGCCTGCACCACCATGTCCAGCTCTTTTCTTTTTTTTTTTGGGACAGAGTCTCACTCTGTCACCCAGGCTGGAGTGCAGTGGTGCGATCTCACCTCACTGCAACCTCCGCCTCCCAGGTTCAAGTGATTCTTCTGTCTCAGCCTCCTGAGTAACTGGGATTGTATGAATGCACCATTATGCCCATCTAATTTTTGTATTTTTAGTAGAAACGGGGTTTTGCCATGTTAGCCAGGCTTGTCTTGAACTCGTGGCCTCAAGTGATCCGCCCGCATCAGTCTCCCAAAGTGTTGGGATTACAGGTGTAATCCCAGTTACTCGGGAGGCTGCGACAGGGGAATCCCTTCAATCCAGGAGGTGAAGGTTGCAGTGAGCCAAGATTGGGCCACTGCACTCCAGCCTGGGCGACAGAGCGAGACTCCGTCTCAAAAAAAAAAAAAAAAAAAAAAAAGAAAATTTTCCGGTGAGAACTGCTCCAATAACATCCACCAGATGGCAGCAAAGAGTAAGTTTCCCCTCAGAAGTTCCCGCTGGTTAGCCCATGGGGTTTGAAAGGGGGAAGAAAATGGTTGATTTCTTTTCTTTGCATTTTCTTTTATTGTTGTTGTTGTTGTTGTTTGTTTTTGAGATAGAGTCTCGCTCTGTCGCCCAGGCTGGAGTACAGTGGCACAATCTGGGTTCACTGCAACCTCCGCCTCCCGCGTTCAAGCAATTCTCCTGCCTCAGCCTCCCGAGTAGCTGAGATTATAGGTCACCATGCCCAGCTATTTCATATCTTTAGTAGAGACGGGGTTTCACTGTGTTGGCCAGGATGGTCTGGAACTCCTGACCTCAAGAGATCCACCCGCCTCCGCCTCCCAAAGTGCTGGGATTACAGACGTAAACCACAGCGCTTCGCCATAAATTTTTTGTAGAGAGGTGGTCTTCCTATGTTGCTCAGGCTGCTCACAAACTCCTGGGCTCAAGTGATCTTGCCTCGGCCTCCCAAAGGGCTAGGATTACAGGCGTGAGCCACCATGCCTGGCCCCTCCCTGATGCTATCAAATAGATTCTCTACCGCTCTCTCCTCCCCTCCTCCTCAGTACTACCCCAAACCCACTCGTGTGTGTGTGTGTGTGTGTGTGTGTGTGTGTGTGTGTGTTTCTTTCTTTCTCCTAATTTCTACCATGGGAATGATTTATTTAAAATGCACTGAGGGGCAAATTGAAAGTGACAACAATCTTTGTGTTCAGAGGCTGACGTTAATGTGGTCTGGCAATGGGGATTAAACCTGGGGAATTCACAAAACATGTTTCAGGCAAAATGAGTGAAAATGGATGAAGTGATGGGAAAGAATGAAAATATTTAAACAGATTACTTATGCTCTAAGTGCCTGTCCCAGGTGGGCCTTCCATCCACCCATCATCCGTTCTGCAAATATTTATTCCTGACTTGGGAATACAGATACAGTCTTAATCCTCATGGAGAAAGGGAAGACAAATATTAGAGAAGTAATTAATTACACATGTGATGTAGGCTAGCCTGGGGAGGGGACCGGGACCATGGTGACATGTAATGGGGTGACCTAATTTTTGGACAGAGTCAAGACAGGCCTCCCTGGGAAAGTGATGTTTAAGGTGAGACTCAAGTATGAGTAAGAGTTGGCAAAGAAGGAGGGGGAGGGGGTGGCTGAGCCCTCTTGGCTGAGGGAACAGGGCACTTGAAGGTCCAATGATTTCCACGTAATTTTAGAGCACTCTGGTTGAGAAAATACATGACTAAAAGCTACCATGATTTAAGGACTCTTCAGATTCCTGTTTTATTTATTATAACATCATTTACACATTTTGAAAAATTCTTGGCTGGGTGCAGTGGCTCATGCATGTAATCACACTTTGGGAGGCCAAGGCTAGAGGGCTGCTTGAGCCTAGGAGTTCGAGACCAGCCTGGGCAACATAGCAAGGCCTTGTCTCTACTAAAAATAAAAAATTAGCCAGGTGTGATGACGTGCTCCTGTAGTCCCAAATACTCGGGAGGCTGAGGTGGGAAGATCACTTAAGCCCAGGAGTTTGAGGTTGCAGTGAGCCGTGATCATGCTGCTGTAGTCCAGCCTGGGCAACAGAGTGAGATCCTTTCTCACACAAAAAAAGAAAAAGAAAAAAGAAAAAGTCTTATGTGGGTGTGCAGGAGGCAACATCGATTCAGTCTATGAATAAATGTGGTGATGGGTTGCATTGATTTCATAGGGTCCTTTTGACTCTACAACCCCAGTCCATGGAATACACAGGACACAATCCCTGTCCTTAAGGGGCTGATAGTTTAGTCGGGACAATGGTTGCCCCTCCATGCACTCCCTTTGTCTTAACACTTCAGGGCATCTCTTATGAAACATTTGCATGTTTGGTCACATTTTTCTTGGATCTATCCCTATTCCTCTGATCACTGTCTGTCACCTCATCTCCAACACTCATTAAACTAGAAGTTCCTAATTCAGATCCATGAACCCCCAAAAGGGGACAGTGGATAGGATTCAGACATCCAGGGCCAGGCACGGTGGCTCACGCCTGTAATCCCAGCACTTTTGGAGGCCGAGGCAGGCGGATCATGAGGTCAGGAGATCGAGACCATCCGGAGCTTGTAGTGAGCCAAGATCGTGCCACTGCACTCCAGCCTGGGTGACAGAGCGAGACTCCATCTCAAAAAAAAAAAAAAAAAAAAAAAAAAAATTCAGACATCCAAGAACGTGGGAAAATCACTTCTCTATTTTCACCAAGTTCTAACTTAAAGACAGCATTTCTCTTCCATTGTGAATGCAGACAGCAAACCACGCCTATGATTTTTTTTCTTTTTTTTTTTCTGGACATGGTCTTTCTCTGTTGCCTTGGCTGAAGCACAGTGGTGTGATACAGCTCACTGCAGCCTCCACCTCCTGGGCTCAAGTGATCCTCCCACCTCAGCCTCCCGAATAGCTTGGATCACAAGCACACACCACCACACCCAGCTAATGTTTTAATTTGTTGTAGAGACAGGGGTCTCATTATGTTTCCAGGGCTGGTCTGGAACTCCTGGCAGTGCCTGTGATTTTGTCACCAGTAGAAGTCACAGATATTTGTACACTACATGTACAGGTGCTGCTGATGTCTCAAAATTAATGCTCATAGCTACTTTAAAATCATGGCAGTTTTTAGACTTGCTGCTAGATCTTGTTATTTCATTCGTTAATAGAGACACATATTGCTATAAAATGTGTTTATAGCAATATAAAAACCATGTTGCTATATCCCAAATTGGTTTTGTAAGTATTTTGATAACTTGTATTTCAATATAATTGGTTCCTTTGTAATCCTGTGTGTTTTTTTTTGGGCATTTAAAGCTGTTATTCTGACCAGGAGTGGGTGAGGTGGCTCACACCTGTATTCCCAGCACTTTGGGAGGCCGAGGTGGGCTGATCATCTGAGGTTAAGCGTTTAAGACCAGCCTGGCCAATATGGTGAAACCCCATCTCTACCAAAACTACAAAAAATTAGCTGGGCCTCATGGCAGGCACCTGGAATCCCAGCTACTCAGAGGCTGAGGTAGGAGAATCGCTTGAACCCAGAGTGGCGTGTGTTAGTCTGTTTTCATGCTGCTAATAAAGACATACCCAGAAGTGGGAAGAAAAAGAGGTTTAATTGGACTTACAGTTCCCCGTGGCTGCGGAGGCCTCAGAATCATGGCAGGAGGCAAAAAGCACTTCTTTTATGGCAGCGACAAGTGAAAAATGAGGAAGAAGCACAAGCGGAAACCCCCATAAACCCATCGGATCTCGCGAGACTTACTCACCATCACGAGAATAGCAGGAGAAAGACCAGCCCCCATGATTCAGTTATCTCCCTTGGGTCCCTCTCACAACACATGAAAATTCTGGGAGATATAATTCAGTTGAGATTTGGGTGAGGACACAGCCAAACCATATCACGGAGGTTGCAGTGAGCTGAGATCGCACCACCGCACTCCAGCCTGGGTGGGAGACTGAGACTCCGTCTCAAAAAAACAAAAACAAAAACCAAAAAACACACGAAAAACCCATTATTCTGAGAAGAGTCCTTCAGCGTCACAGGGTTGCCAAAGGGAATTCACACATAGAAAATGCAAGAAAACCCTACGAAACTCAAGAGTTCTTTGAGGTACGTTTTGATTCTTCTCTCTTTGGGTGGACTCAAGGTTCCATTATGACTTTTGTGGGCCTGAAGCGCTTTTGTTGCCTCTGTGAACCCATCTTCTGTAAAAGATACTAAAAATTATATTTTGGCCAGACAAGGTGACTCATGCCTGCAATCCCAGCACTTTGAGAGGCCAAGGCAGGAGGATCACTTGATCCCAGGAGTTCAAGACCAGCCTGGGCAATGTAGTGAGACCCTATCTCTATTGTTTTAAATAAAAATAAAAATAAATAAGCCTGGTGGGGTGGCTTATCCCTATAATCCCAGCACTTTGGGAGGCCGAGACGGGCAGACCACTTGAGACCAGGAGTTTGAGACCAGCCTGGCCAACATGGTGAAACCCCGTCTCTACTAAAAATACAAAAATTAGCCAGGTGTAGTGGCGGGTGCCTGTAATCCCAGCTACTCAGGAGGCTGAGGCAGGAGAATCACTTGAACCTGGAAGGCAGAGGCTTCAGTGAGCCAAGATCACGCCACTGCACTCTAGCCTGGGCAACGCAAGACTCCATCTCAAAAAAACATTAAAAAAAAATTTTATGACTGTATTGTAATCTGGACTGGATTCCTTCTTCTTCTATTTATTTGTTTTCTTCTGCTTTCAAAAGCAAAACATTTTTGTGCCAGGCATGGTGACTCACGCCTGTAATCCCAGCACTCAAGGTGGGTGGGTCACTTGAGCCTAGGAATTTGAGACTAGTCTGGGCAACATAATGAGATCCTGTCTCTATAAAAAATACAAAAATTAGCCAGGCGTTGTGGTGCGCGCCTGTAGTCCCAGCTCCTTGGGAGGCTGAGGTAGGAGGATTTCTTGAGCCTAGGAGGTTGAGGCTGCAGTGAGCCATGATCTTGCCACTGCACTCCAGCCTAAGCAACAGAGTGAGACCTTATCTCAAAAAAAAAAAAAAAAAAAAAGTACAGATTTCTGGGTCCCACTGCAGAGATGGGCTTTTCTCATTTACTGTCAGACAGAGAGATCTGCAATCCAGGCTGGAGTGCCGTGGTGGTGCAATCATGGCTTAATATAACCTTGAACTCCTGGGCTCAAGCAATCCTCCTCCCTCAGCCTCCTGAGTAGCTGGAATCACAGGTAGGCACCACCACTCCTGGCTAATTTTTAAATTTTAGTAGAGATGAGGTTGCCCAGGTTGGTCTCGAACTCCTGGGCTCAAGTGATTCTCCCACCTTGGCCTCCCAAAGTGCTGGAGTTATATATGTGAGCCACTAGGCCCAGCCTGGAATCTGCCTTTTAAGCCAGCACTCAGGTAATTCTTTGTTAGGTCATTCTTAGACCATACATTGAGAAACAGTGTAATACTGGCTAAATACAACATGACATTCAATTTTCTTGCAGACCTGGCTGCAATCCACCTTTTAGACCTTTTTCTTGTCCCACGCTGTAATGACATCATAGTACCCACCCCCTCGTCCCTACTGTTTACCCCTCTCTATCTTTGCTCATTCTTCATGTCTAAAATGCCTTTATTTTCCTTACCTAGTCAGAGCCCCTTATCTTTTGGGGTTTACTTTAAGGCTACTTACTTTTCAAATCCTTCTTTGACCCCTCCAGGTAGAATCAATCATTCTCTTCTCTATATTTTCATACTGCTATGTGCAAACATCCAGCATGAAAAATTTTCAGAGAGCAATGGGTGGGTTATATTTTCTTTCTTTTTTTTTTTTGAGATGAACTCTCACTCTTGTCACCCAGGCTGGAGTGCAGTGGCACAATCATGACTCATTGAAGCCTCAAACTCCTGGATTCAAGAGATCCTCCTTCCTCAGCCTCCTGAGTAGCTGAGACTACAGGTGTGTGCCACCACTCCCAGCAAATTAAAAAATATATATTTTTTGTAGAGACAGAGTCTTACTATGTTGTTCAGGCTGGTCTTCAAATCCTGGGATCAAGCTATCCTCCCACCTCAGCCTCCCTAAGTACTAGAATTGCAAGTATGAGCCACTACGCCCGGCCAAGGGAAATTTATTTATTTGTTGGGAGATGGAGTCTCGCTCTGTCGCCAAGGCTGGAGTGCAGTGAGCTTGGGTCACTGCAACCTCCACCTCCTGGTTTCAAGCAATTCTCCTGCCTCAGCCTCCCAAATAGCTGGAACTATAGGCACAAGCCACCACACCTGGCTAATTTTTGTGTTTTTTAGTAGAGACAGGGTTTCTCCAAGTTGGCCAGGCTGGTCTTGAATTCCTGGCCTCAAGTGACCAGCCTGCTTCACCCTCCCAAAGTGCTGGGATTACAGGCACGAGACACTGCGCTCAGCCTCAAGGGCCATTTAAAATATTTAGCAACAGTATGGCTCAATGACCAGACCCATGAGAACTTAGAAGATTGAGATGCTCTTGTGCCTGGTTTGTGGGGAGAGTCCTTCCACGGAGGGACTGAGTAGTCCTGGCATGGAAGTGGATAGGGAGGAATAAGGTCTTGAAAGTAGCAGCTATTGACTGGGCGTGGTGGCTTACACCTGTAATCCCAGCACTTTGGGAGGCCGAGGCGGCCAGATCAGAGGTCGGGAGTTTGAGACCAGCCTGACCAACATGGAGAAACCCCGTCTCTACTAAAAATACAAAATTAGCCTGTCGTGGTGGCACGTGCCTGTAATTCCAGCTACTCGGGAGGCTGAGGCAGGAGAATCGCTTGAACCCGGGGGGGCGGAGGTTGCAGTGAGCTGAGATCGTGCCATTGCACTCTAGCCTGGGCAAACAACAGCAAAACTCTGTCTCAAAGAAAAAAAAAAAGAAAGTAAGTAGCAGCTATTTATTAGTTGGTATGGACGTATTTCTGCATTTTAACAATCATCAGTACGAACATACTGGGTGAATGTAGCCACTCATGTAGAAGCATGTGTGCATGTCCATTTGTGTCTGTGTTCTGCTGGGTTGAGAGCATGGATAAGTGCAATCCTCCCAAACCTCTTCATAGTCAGTAGCTTCACCTAGCTCCCTCAATGTGTTTTGGCATGTCTGCAAAACTAATAGATTCAAATGTCAACTCCTTTTCCTCTCTGTTGCAACTATGACTCCGTACGTTAAAACAAACAAACAATCACCTTAAAGTAACAGAAGAAGAGGGCATTAGAACATTTGGACTGGTCGTTTAAAATGCGTATTCCAGGGCTCCTACACCAAACCCACCAAATTTGACTCTCTGGGTGGGAACCAGAGCCTCACATTAAAATTCCTCCAAATGATTTGAACTCACATTAAAGTTTTCAGACTTTGTTGCACATTAGAACTACCTAGAGAGTTAAAAAAAAATACAGATTACTAGACCCCATTCAAACCACTTAAAGTAGAATTCTGTGAGTGCGGCTTAGGCATTTGCAATTTTTTTTTTTTTTGAGACATGGTCTCAGTCTGTCACCCAGGTTGGAGTGCAGTGGCATGATCTTGGCTCACTGCAACCTCCCACTGCAACCTCTGCCTCCCAGCCTCAAGTGATCCTCCCACCTCAGCCTCCATAGTAGCTGGGACCACAGGTGTGCGCCTGTGTTGTATTTTTGGTAGAGATGGGGTTTCGCCATGTTGCCCAGGCTGGTCTTAAACTCCTGAGTTCAGGCCATACACCGCACTCGGCCTCCCAAAGGACTGGGATCATAGGTGGGAGCCACCGCACCCAGCCGGCATGTACATATTTTTTGTTTGTTTGTTTTTTTGAGACGGAGATTTGCTCTCGTTGCCCAGGCTGGAGTGCAATGGCGTGATCTTGGCTCACTGCAACCTCCGCCTCCCAGGTTCAAGCGATTCTCCTGCCTCAGCCTCCCGAGTAGCTGGGATTACACGTGTGTGCCACCACGTCCGGCTAATTTTTGTGTTTTTAGTAGAGATGGGGTTTCGCCATGTTGGTCAGGTTAGTCTCGAACTCCTGAACTTAGGCGATACACCCACCTCGACCTCCCAAAGTGCTGGGATCGCAGGCGGGAGCCACTGCGCCCAGCCGGCATCTACATTTTTAAAAACTTCCCTAGGTGATTCTAGTTTGCATTCAGGTTTGAGAACTACTGGTTTAGGAAATTCTTACACTGGTTAAACAGTCCCTGAACAATGGAGTAGAATGTTTACTGGAGTTAACAGGCAGTTTTCTCTCTGGAACCTGATCTCATATGTTGCTTTTTTATTGGGAAGGAGGAGAACTCATTCTTATTTTTACTGCTATCAGTAGGAAACTGCATAGACAGTCACATCACGCATTTCTATTCTGTGCTAGGCACGATGATTATTAAGGTCTTGAGATTGTCTTGAGTGTTGGCAGAGCTGGAGTCTGCGACTTAACATTCAGTGACTTCTTGTTAATCAGGAGGGCAGATGGCTCTGAGCCTTTCTGCAGGACCTGATGTGCATGGACTGCTTTGCACAGCCCCCTTGTGAAATAATATACCTCTTCTCCTGCCCAGTTCATGAAAGAAAAACAAGGCACAGAAATTTAACGGAGCTGCTCAAGGCTGCAAGCGCCATAGTGAAGGATAGTGTCTGACATTAGGTTATACAACACGAAATGGTGTGCTGATAAAATTCGAGGCAGCTGGGCATTCCGGATAGTATTTTGGGTGACATAGTCTCTTGCTTTCACCTGTTACCCTTGCTCCCTTTCAACATTTTTATTATACAAGTTGAACTCATAGGCAAATTTATGACTCGTTTGTTGCCCACTTTGTTAACATAGACCAAATTTAATGAGAATAGGTTAAGTTCTCACCATCAGATGTAGAACTTGGGGGCTGGACGTGGTGGCTCATGCCTGTAATCTCATCACTTTGGGAGGCCAAGGCGGGAGGATTACTTGAGGTCAGGAGTTCGAAACCAGCCTGACTCACACAGTGAAATCCCATCTCTTCTAAAATTACAAAAATTAAATGGGTGTGGTGGCAGGCGCCTGTAATCCCAGCTACATGGTGGGCTGAGGCAGGAGAATTGCTTGAACCCAGGAGGTGGAGCTTGCAGTGAGCTGAGAACGTGCCATTGCATTGCAGCCTGGGAGACAGAGTGAGACTCCGTCTCCAAAAAGTAAAAATAAAATAAAAACATAATCAAACTCACTAACGATTAGAGAGATGCAGGCTAGGGGCAGTGGCTCAAAAAAAAAAAAAAAAAAAAAAACAAAACGAAACAATGAGGGAGATACCATGGAATATAACCTTTCACCTTTTAGATTAATGAATATTTTAAAAAATTTATACTACCCAGTGTTGACAAAACAGTAGAGAAATAGGCACTGTCATACTCTTGGTGAAAGTGAAAACTGGCACCTACTTTTGGAGGGCAATTTGGCAGTATCTAACAAAATTAAAAATGCATTATTAAATTTGTATTTTATCAACTTATTAATTTTGTACCTAAAAATTTACAGATTTGCAAAGTATTCATAATTAAGTCAAAGGAAATATGCAATTTAAATTTTGGTAGATATTGCCAGTTTTTTTGTTTTTTGTTTTTTGTTTTTGAGACGGCGTCTCACTCTGTCACCGAGGCTGGAGTGCAGTGGTGTAGTCTCAGCTCACTGCAACCTCCATCTCCTGGGTTCAAGCGATTCTCCTGCCTCAGTCTCCCGAGTAGCTAGCACTACAGTTGTGCACCACCAGGCCTGGCTAATTTTTGTGTTTTTAGTAGAGATGGAGTTTCGTCATGTTGGCCAGGCTGGTCTCGAACTCCTGACCTCAACTGATCTGCCTGCCTCAGCCTCCCAAAATGCTGAGATTACAGGCATGAGTCACCGCGCCCAGCCGATATTGCCAAATTGATCATCTCCATATATATATTACCTATAAATACATATGAAGAAGCACACACACACACAGAACGTTACTATATGTGAGCACTGTTCTAAGCATTTTACAAGTTATACATATATATGTATGTTTAATATATGTGTGTATAGCGAGAGACAGAGTGAGAGCGCAAACATTGCATAACTGTATGTAATATCAAAGAATTAAGAAATATGAATTTTTCATCAAGTTTCCAGGCACGGTGGTTCATATCCTGTAATTCCAGCACTTTGGAAGCCTGAGGCAGGAGGATCACTTGAGCTCAGGAGTTCAGGTCCAGATTGGCAACAAAGCAAGAGCCTGTCTATTTATAAAAAATAATAATAATAATAAAATATATTGCATACTTACATAACGGAACACCATACAGTCATAGAAAGATATTTACAATGTGTTATTACATTAAATAATTAGTTGAACAATAATATTGTGTGATTCCCTTTGTGTATATAAAAGCCTAGAATATTCTGGAAAGATATACAATGCAAGAAACCTTTGGTGATAGAAGTGTTATGAAGTTTATTTTTCCTTCCTGCTCTTCTGTTATGTAATATTTTTTACCATGATTTTTTATATAATTTAAAAGTATTTAACTAGATTATAATATATAAATATTTTATAGAAAAATATTAAATAAATAATATCCATCATATGCCACTAAGTGAAAAATTCTACTCCGAAATATTTTATATGATACAAATTCATTTTTAAGGCATTCATAGAAATAGACTGGAAAGTACCCGCATCAGAATATTTCCCTGTTTGGAAGATTAGTGTTTCCTTTTGTGCTTGTCTTTATTTTCCAAATTTTCTGCAATGAGCTTGTGATTCTTCTGAAATTAGAAATTCTAAAAACCTACAATAGATGTTATTTTCTTCCTGAAAGCACTTCTACACATGACTACAAGGACATTGCGCATAGTTCTAGTGTAGTAATGTGCAAAAATAATGTGGCCATTTGTACAATATTTTGCTAGGCAACTGCAGTGAGGTTGCAAAGTATATCAGCTGAAACAGTGACCCTGGAAGTCCTTTATTAAAAATGGCACTTCCTCGCCACAGGGTTGCCAGATACACTTCATTTCTGGATCTGTTGATTTCATGTGGAAAATGTGGCTGCTGCAGAAATTGTTATCTTAATTTATAAAGAAGGTGTTTTCCTCCCACAGAGCACAGTGTCAATATCTCAAAAGAGAAGCAGAGCCCCAAGCCCTTCATTCAACATACACTTATAGGGTGCAGATGTATACTTCGGGCATTGTTCTAGGGCATTAGGTTCCAGGGATAAAGGAGACATATAAGGTCCCTCCTCTTAGGAAGATGACGTTCTGTAGGTGGCGAACAAGACTTCCTGGTTCATAGACAGCCATCTTCTCACTGCATCCTCACATGGTGGAAGGGGCAAGAGAGCTCTGTGGGGTTTGTTTTCTCTTCCCTCTCTTCTTCTCTCCTCTCCCCTCCCCTCCCCTCCCTTCCCCTCTCCTCCCCTCCCCTCTTCTCTTCTTTTCTCTTCTTTTCTTTCTTTTTTTTTGACGAAGTCTCGCTCTTGTCCCCAGGCTAGAGTGCAATGGTGCGATCTTGGCTCACTGCAACCTCCGCCTCCCAGATTCAAGTGATTCTTCTGCCTCAGCCTCCCAAGTAGCTGGGATTACAGGCTCACGCCACCCCTCCCCACCCCCACACCTGGCTAATTTTTGTATTTTTAGTAGAGACAGGGTTTCACCAAGTTGGCCAGGCTGGTCTGAAACTCCTGACTTCAAGTGATCCTCCTGCCTAGGCCTCCCAAAGTGCTGGGATTATAGGCGTGAGCCACTGCACCCAGCCAGGGAGTTTCTTTTCTAAGGGCACTAATCCTAGGCTGGGCACAGTGGCTCACGCCTGTAATCTCAGCACTTTGGTAGGCTGAGATGGATGGATCACTTGAGGTGTTGGAGACCAGCGTGGTCAACATGGTGAAACCCCATCTCTACTAAAAATACAACAACAACAACAAAATTAGCCAGATGTGGTGGTGGGCGCCTGTAGTCCCAGCTCCTTGGGAGGCTGAGGAGGGAGAATCACTTGAACCAGGGAGGCTGAGGCTGCAGGGAGCCAAGATTGTGCCACTATACTCCAGCCTCGGGCGACAGAGATAGACTTTGTCTCAAAAACAAAACAAAACAAAACAAAAAGCCTCTTCATGAGAGCTCCATCCTGTGACCGTGTCACCTCCAGAGACCCCACTTCCAAATACCATCACATTGGGGATTAGGTTTCAACATATAGATTGGGGGGAATGCAGACCTTCAGCCTATAGCACAGAGAATGTTGAACCCCTTCCCTACAATTCCTGATTCAGCAGGTTTGGGGTGGAGTCCAATAAATTGTATTTCTAGCAAGTTCCTGGGTGCTGCTACTGCTGTGGCTAGTATCAGATTATCACTTTGGGAATCACGACCTATCCCACCCTTACCAATTCAGTATTATTTCAAGGGAATCAAAGCTTAGGCAAAGCTTGTTCCTTCCTTCATGTGCTCAGGGAATATTTATTTATTTATTATTTTTTAGACGGAGTCCTGCCCTGTCACCCAGGCTGGAGTGCAGTGGCGCAATCTCGCCTCACTGCAACCTCTACTTCCTGGGCTGAAGTGATTCTTATGCCTCAGCTTCCCAAGTAGCTGGGACTACAGGTGCGTGCCATCACGCCGGCTAGTTTTTGTAATTTTAGTAGAGACAGGGTTTTGCCATGTTGACCAGGTTGGTCTCGAACTCTTGAGCTCAAGTGATCCACCCGCCCTGGGTGGATTGCTTGCTAGGATTACAGATGTGAGCCACTGTACCCAGCCAGGGGAATCTTTATTTAAAGCCTGCTTTGTGCAAGGAACTATCCTAGGTGCTCCATAATCAGTGATAAAACAAAGTTCTTTCCCCCATTCTTAGAGACTAGTGATTTGCTTGAGGTAGCACTAGCACTTGAATTTGCGGCTTCTTACTCAAAATCCAGTACTCATTCCATTATGCAACGAGCAGCATTAACAAACACCTTGGTTGCTATTAATTACTCCCTTTGGAATCGCTTGAACTTGGGAGGCGGAGGTTGCAGTGAGGCGAGATTGTGCTGCCGCACTCCAGCCTGGTCGAGAGAGCAAGATTTTGCCTCTAAATAAATAAATAAATAAATACTCCCTTTGCAGTCTTCTAAGGAGATGTCCTTGGAGGTGACCTCAGAGGTGGCGTGCAGGCATTTTCTTTGTAGCTAGGTTTGCATTTATAAGTGTGGAGAAAAAAGCTTCAATGGGAGCAAGGAATGTGAGGGTGCCTTAGCACTCTGAAGAGGCAAGAGAAAAAGGGAACTCTCCCTTCTGACAACTGTGGGAGAGAAATGACTAAGAAAAGGAATGACTAAGGAGGTGCTGAAGACACCATGATGTCCTACCCAGATCACCCTTCAAGGATACAGGACTTATTCTGCCAGATACTGGAAGTGTTGCAGGCTGGCAGCCTCCTCTGGGGACTGCCTTTACTAAATAAATAGAGTGGTTTCACTCAAGTTCACACTCCCTTCCTGGGAGGCCCACAGCCAGTAATCAATGGGGGACATAAATCTCTCAGGTTCAAGCAATCCCCCTGCGTCAGCCCCCCAAGTAGCTAAGACTACAAGTGTGCGCCACCAAGCCCAACTAATTTTTGTACTTATTTTTTGTAGAGATGTGGGTCTTTCCATGTTGTCCAGGCTGGTGTTGAACTCCTGGACTTAAGTGATCCACCCGCCTTAGCCTCCCAAAGTGCTAGGATTACAGGCGTGGGCCACCATGCCCAGCCTTCCAGAGCTTTTTGAGGGGTCATCTAAGACCTTTGGTGTGGCTGCATCACAGCTCAACTTTCCCCTGTAAGTCCTGCTTCCTTCCTCAACCTTCCCAAGGACTGGGATTCCACAGTACTCCCTAATAAACATCCTGCATGCTGATCTCCATCTGAGAGTCAGCTTCCCAGGAACCCAACACACAACAGGGATTTCAAGGTGTCCAGGGTGGGTTGAGTAACCTCAACCTTCTCTTCCTTCCTTTCAAAAACATCCGTGAAATTGACGTTGCTCACTCATGTTTTGTGACACAGTATTTGTAGTGGATTAAATAGTGTCCACGTGGAACTCCGAAATATGGCCTTGTTTGGAAATAGGGTCTTGGTAGACGAAACAACTTAAGGATCTGAAGGTGAAATTATGACAGGGTCTCACTCTTTCACCCAGGCTGGAGGGCAGGGGCATGATCATGGCTCACTGTAGCCTCAAACTCCCGTGCTCGAGCAATCCACCTGCCTTAGCCTCCTAAGCAGCTGGGACTACAGGCATGCACCACCATTTTTTTTTCCCTTTGTAGAGACAGGGTCTCAATATGTTGCCCAGACTGCTTTTGAACTCCTGGCCTCAAGTGGTCCTCCTGCCTCAGTCTCCCAAAGTGCTGGGATTACAGATATGAGCCACCATGCCCGGCCCAGTATCTTATAAGGTGTAGAGAGACACACACAGATGATGATCATGTGAAGACATAAGGAGAGATTGTTGAAGTGATGCAGACACAAGTTAAGGAACAGCTAGCACCACCAGAAGCTGGAAAAGCCAAGTAACGATCCTCCCCTAGAGCCTTCAGAGGAAGCCTCCCCTGGTGACACCTTGATTTGGGACTTCCAGCCTCCAGAACTGTGAGAGAATAAAATTCCATTATTTAAGCCACCCAGCTTGTGCTACTTTGTTATGGCAGCCTTAGGAAATGAATACAGTATTTTATTTGGAAGCGCTTAAAGGGGAAAATGAGGTGACAGCTGACCATCATGCAAATGGAAATGCAATGCCCAGTGCACATCATGTAGCAAGCATTCAAAAAGTGCTTGTTGAACTCAACTGAACTGAATGCTAATAAAGGGAAAAGCAAAGTTTATTGGAAGTCATCTTAGGATAGCTGCTTGATTTATTTTCTTTAGACCCTGGGCCTGTGGGCACCTGCTAATTTGCATACTTACTCATGGTATTTGATTCTATGCGTGGAACTGTGGAGGGAACAGTCTTCATTTCTGGACAATTTTAGTACCTCTTTAGAAGTCAGTCACTAATGAGGTCCCTGCACTGTATCACTATAATCCATGTCCTGATCATTTAAACTAGATTTATAATTTTAAAATGCTCCTGGCCTTTTTTCCTCTGTTTTGGGCTGCTCCTCTTGGCTTCTGAGGAGCCCCAGTTCTATTTTTAGGTGTCTACGTAGGTAAATAATATGTGATTTACAAAAGTGATTTAAGAGCTCAGCAGAGCATCAGATGTGAGTGTCCTTGCTAGTTCTTTGTTTTTTCTTTTTTATGATCAAAACTTTAAAATTTTCTTTTCTCTTAAAGACAGGGTCTTGCTATATCACCAAGGCTGGAGTGCAGTGATGTGCTTATAGCTCACTGCAGCCTCAAACTCCTGGACTCAGTTGATCCTCCCACCTCAGTCTCCCAAGTAACTGGAACTACAGGCGTGCACCATCATTCTTGGCTGATATGTTTATTTTTTGTAGAGACAGGGGTCTCACCATGTTGCCCAGGCTGGTCTCGAACTCCTGGCCTCAAGTGATCCTCCTGCCTCACCCTCCCAAAGTGCTGGGATTACAGGTGTGAGCCACTGCCTTTGCTAGTTCTTATCTTGTCACTGTAGCTGATAAATCACCACCATAAGCCTCAATTTGTCTTATCTATAAGATGGAGCTCTCATTGCTTTTTTTTTAAGTTACCAATAGCAGGAGGTGTTCCTCGGATCACATTTGAGGTCCAAAATCACTTTTGAATCCTGCAGGTTGAGCCTTTGGATCAGCATTGTGCAGAGGAGAGTTGCGTCTTTTTTTTTTTTTTTTTTTTGAGACAGAGTCTCGCTGTCGCCAGGCTAGAGTGCAGTGGCACAATCTCGGCTCACTGCAAGCTCTGCCTCCCGGGTTTAAGCGATTCTTTTGCCTCAGCCTCCTGAGTAGCTGGGATTACAGGCGCCTGCCACCATGCCTGGCTAACTTTTGTATTTTTACTAGAGATAGGGTTTCACCAAGTTGGCCAGGATGGTCTCGATCTCCTGACCTCGTGATCCGCCTGCCTTGGCCTCCCAAAGTGCTGGGATTATAGGCGTGAGCCACCGCACCCGGCCAAGAGTTGTGTCTATCAATGGCCAGGGGTACAAAAAAAATGAGTTCTGAGCTTTATATATTGTTTTTTTTTTTTCAATTTTTTTTTGAGACAGGGTCTCAGTCTGTCACCCAGGCTGGAGTGCAGTGGCATGATCACGGTTCACTGCAACCTCTGCCTCCCGGTCTCAAGTGATTCTCATGCCTCAGCCTCCCAAGTAGCTGGGACTACAGGCGTGTGCCGCCACGTCTAGCTAATTTTTTGTATTTTTAGTAGAGACGGGATTTTGATATGTTGGCCAAGCTGGTCTTGAATTCCTGGTCTCAAGTGATCCGCCCACCTTAGCCTCCCCAAATGGTGGGATTACAGGTGTGAGTCACCAAGCCCAGCTCTGGCCTCTCCATTCTAACTCCCATACTGTTGGCATCATCTTCACAGTCCACCCAGTGGTCTTACGGCTGCTCCAGATTTTATTTTATTTTTTTTGAGATGGAGTCTTACTCTGTCACCCAGGCCGGAGTGCAGTGATGCAATCTCGGCTCACTTCAACCTCCGCCTCCTGGGTTCAAGAGATTCTGGTGTCTCGGCTTCCTGAGTAGCTGGGACTGCAGGTGCGCACCACCACACCCAGGTAAGCTTTTGTATTTTTTGTACAGATGGGGTTTCACCATGTTGGCCCGGCTGGTCTCCAACTCCTAACCTCAGGTGACCCAGTCACCTCTACCAGACTATCCAGGGGAAGAAATAATGTATTTTCTGGTATCTCTTATGTTAGTCCTAGGATTCAGTCTCTCTTCTTGACCTGAATGCAGCCATTTGCTGATTCCTGAACCAATTGCTGTGGCCAGGAGAAAAGAACTAGGGATCAGAAAGCTCTCAGGAGTAAACATCTCTCAGGCTTCCTTTTTTATTTTATTTTATTATTATCATTTTGAGAGAGAGTCTTGCTCTGTCACCCAGTCTGGAGTGCACTGGTGCCATCTCGGCTCACGGCAACCTCTACCCCTGAGGTTCAAGCGATTCTCCTGCCTCAGCCTCCCGAGTAGCTGGGATTACAGGCGTGCACCACCATACTCGGCTAATTTTTTGTATTTTTAGTAGAGACGGGTTTTCCCCATGTTGACCAGGCTGGTCTCAAACTCCTAACCTCAAATGATCTGCCCGCCTCAGCCTCCCAAAGTGCTGGGATTACAGAGGTGAACCACTGTACCTGGCCAGCTTCTTTTCTTAGATGCCACACCATCTCTCACCTCTATTCTCTCAGCATCTCTGCTCCTTCCTTCTGCATATCAGCCATCTCTGTTTTTCTCTGCATAGGGTGGAAAGTGACCATCCTCAGTTTCTGAGTTTATGTGGCCTCATTCAAGGGATAGTATAGTCTGACAGATTCTCATGCTCTGATTTTAAATCCTGGGGGAAGTAATCTGATTGGGCTTAGTAGGATTAGTTTCTTTTTTCTTTTTTCGAGACAGAGTCTCACTCTGTCATTCAGGCTGGAGTGCCAGTGGCATGATATCAGCTCACTGTAACCTCCACCTTCCAAGTTCAAGCAATTCTCCTGCCTCAGCCTCCCTAGTAGCTGGGGTTACAGAAGTGCGCCACCACACCTGGATAATTTTTTGTATTTTTAGTAGAGACAGGGTTTCACCATGTTAGCCAGGCTGGTCTTGAACTCCTGACCTCTGGTCATCTGCCTGCTTCACCCCCCGAAGTGCTGGGATTACAGGCGTTCGCCACCAGGCCCGGCCAGTAGGATTAGTTTCAACTCTGGTCCCAACAAGTATGGTCAAGGAGTTGAGATTACATTGTCCAGACATGGCCAAAAGGAGCCACCATTGGAGTTGGGAATGGGGACAAGACAGGTCTCAGGGACTTGGTGTTGGTTCCTTATCTCCAATGAGAAGAAGTAAATGTATACCCTGATATGCCAAAACCTGAGAAAGGCCTTCCACTCGATAGACCTGATACGTGTATCAGTTATTTTGTTTGTAAGTGACACAGAAATCAACTCTGGACAACTCAAACCAAATATTTATACATATATGTATATATATACACATGAACACTCGTACACACATGTATGTATCTGGAATCAATCCCAACAGACAGTGTCTAATTGGAGTGGCCTGGGTCACATGATGTGCCAGATCATGATAATAATGGGTCTGTGCCGGGGTTTTTTTTTTTTTTTTTACTTCTCTTGGGTAATCTCAGCCCATAATCTCAGCACTTTGGGAGGCCGAGGCAGGAGGATTGCTTGAACCCAGGAGTTCAAGACCAGCCTGGGCAACATGGTGTAACCCGTTTCTACAAAAAATGCAAAAGTTGGCCAAGTGTGGTGGTGTGCACCTTGTAGTGCTAGATACTTGAGAGGCCGAGGTGGGAGGATCACTTGAGCCTGGGAGGTTGAGGCTACAGTGAGCTTACGATTGCATCACTGCACTGCAGTCTGAGAGGCAGAGTGAGACCCTGCTCAAAAAGAAAAGTAAACAAATAATGGCCCTTTACCCACCCCTCTTTGCAATGTGATGTTGCTGTTCCTCCCTTCAAGAGGTGGACTCTATTTTTCTACTCCCTTGAATTGATAGTGGCCTCATGGCTCACATTGACCAACAGAATGTGGCAGACTTGATGCTGTTTGAGCTTCAGAGCTCAGGTTTTAAGAAACTTTGCAGCTTCTGCCTGGCCTCCTGGGGGACGAGCGGTCACACGGAGGAAAACTGAGGCTCCTCAGGGCACAGTCAGCACCCACTGCCAGATACTGAGGGAGGCGGTCTTGAATCTTCTAGCCCAGCCAAACTTCCAGTTGAATGTAGCTGTGTGGACAAGCCCACGCAAGACCAGCAAATTTGCCCAAATGGCCAACCCTAGAATCATAAGAAATTAACAATGATCATTTTAAGCCTCTGAGTTTGATGTTGTTTGTTACACAGCATCAATAATTGGAACACATGCCCATCCCCCCTGGGCCTGGAGAGAAAGGATCTGCTAGGAGAAGCCTCTAGAAACCTCTTTTGGCTTCCACAGTGTGAGGGCTGCATACTTAGACTCCCTGCCCTGTGAATTTCCCACAGCCAGGGAGAAGCAGTTCTTCAAAATCAAGCAGGGTGCTGTTTGGAAGAGAAAAATATATATACCTGGCAGCTCAAAAACAACAAATATCCACTCTATTTTGCTTTGAGCTTCTTGTAAGCACAGCTGTATAAACACTCCAAATACCTATTACATGTTGTCTTAAACTCATACTTTTGAAAATAAACACCACCAGGATGGGCTGATCTGAATTAAATAGACAAGAGACTACAGTTTGTACCATCTGCAGTCCCCCACTTCTCTTGGCCCAATTTGAGAACAAACACATACACACCGAACCACAAGAGAACGACTGATTTAGAACAAATTAAATAAAGTAACATGTAGGATGTCAACGCCACACGCTCCAAGACAGGACCCAGCACACCTACTCTGAGTGTGGAAGACGGGCCAAGCCATATGCTAAACCACCAGATACCCCCAGGTCAGAAGCAGGATTGGCACCGCTTCCACTTACTGAGTGAATTCAAACTCTGTGATTCTCATCCAGGGTGACTTTGCTCCCGAGGGGACATTTAACAATGTCTGAAGACATTTTTTTTAAAAAAAGGTTTTTAGAGGCAGAGTCTTGTTCTGTCGCCAAGGCTGGAGTGCAGTGGCATGATCTTGGCTCACTGCAACCTCCACCTCCCAGATTCAAGTGATTCTCCTGCCTCAGCCTCCCCAGTAGCTGGAACTACAGGTGCCCACCACCACACCCAGCTAATTTTTGTATTTTTAGTAGAGATGGGGTTTCACTGTGTTGGCCAGGCTGGTCTTGAACTCCTGACCTCAGGTGATTCGCCCACCTCAGGTGATCGGCCTGCCTCAGCCTCCCAAAGTGCTGGGATTGCTGGCGTGAGCCACAGCGCCCAGCCTTGAGACAGTTTTGGTTGTCACAACTAGGCAGTGGGTGGGAGTGCTACTGGCATCTGGTGGGCTAAGGCCAGGGAGGCTCCTCAACGCCCAGGGCATCCTCCCACAACGAGGAATTATCTGACTTAAAAGAGCAATGGTACTGAGGTTGAGAAACCCTGATTTAATAGAAATAGAATTTCCAGAGGGAACAAGAGTCATAACCACATCCCTGGATATCAGAATAATCATGGATGAATACAATCCCTGTTATTCAACCCAGCATTGTGTATAACACCCTACAAGGCTCTGGAATCTTGCTGCCCACCAGCGATCCCACTCCTAGGTATTTACCCAAGAGAAGTGAAAACATACCTCCATACAAAGCTTTGCGTGTGAATGTTCATAGCAACATTATTCATAAAAGCCCATATGTGGAAGCAACTCAAAATGTTTACTGTGTAAACAAAATGTGGTCTCCCCTTACTACTCAGCTATAAAAAGAAATGAAGTACTGATATACGCTACATCGTGCCTGGGCCTCAAAGACGTTATGCTCAGTGAAAGAAGCCAGATGCAAACGACCACATAGTATATGATTGCTTTTATATGACATGCCCAGAAAAAGCAAATTATAAAGACAGAAAGTAGAGTCGTGGTTGCCTGGAGCTGGCGGCGGAAATGGGGATTAATTGTAAATGGGCATGAGAGACCTTACTGGGGTGATAAACATATTCTGGCCGGGTGCAGTGGCTCATGCCTGTAATCCCAGCACTTGGGAGGCCGAGGTGAGCAGATCACTTGAGGTCAGGAGTTTGAGACCAGCCTGGCCAATATGGTGAAACCTTGTCTGTACTAAAAATAGAAAAAATTAGCCAGGCATGGTGGTGCGCACCTGTAGGCCCAGCTGCTTGGGAGGCTGAGGCACGAGAATCGCTTGAACCTGGGAGGCGGAAGCTGCAGTGAGTGGAGATTGCACTGCTGCACTCCAGCCTGGGAGACAGAGCAAGCTTCTGTCTCAAAAAAAAAAAAAAAGAAAAAAAAATTCTAAACCTGGGTTTCAGTGATGATTGCATAAACAAACTTCCCAAAATATATTAAACTGTACACCCAGGATGGGTCAATTAATCTCTTGGTGTTCTTTGTTGCATCATCTATAAAACGGAACTGACATATAGTACTTACCTCACAAGACTGTTTTAAGAAATAAAATTTAAACATAATGGACAACCCTTCTTCTTCTTCTTCTTCTTTTTTTTTCTCTAGAGACAGGGTCTTGCTATGTTGCCCAGGCTGGTCTTGAATTCCTGAGCTCAAGTAATCTGCCCGTCTTGGCCTCCCAAAATGCTGGGATTACAGGTGTGAGCTACTGTACCTGGCCTGGCCAACCCTTCTTGAATCTAAGTTTAAGTTGCATCAGAGATGCTCTCCTTCTACATTTTGCTGGGATCAGCAGGCAATACTCCTGGGTCCTATTTTGATATGGATAGGAGTCATTTTTGCTCAAAGTTATGATTGGAATGGATTTGCCCCCACATAATTCAACCAAAACAGAATTGGAAAAAAAAAAAAAGTTTTTGGGAGGTTATGTTCTGTAACGAAAACCCTCTCTCTAAACAGACCCAACTGGTTTAGGTGACATTGCAGGACTTGATTCCTTCCTATAAGTGCCCCCTTGCACTTAAAGAATCTCTGCCATGTTCTACTGAGTATGGTAAGAAAGTTAAGAAAGTTCTCTCAACTCTGTGCTGACAGAATTATTTGAATACAATAATGCACGCTCATTATTAAATAAATCAGGCAGGGCGCATGGTGGCTCACTCCTGTACTCCCAGCACTTTGGGAAGCCGAGGTGGAAAGATTGCTTGAGTCAAGACGTTTGAGACAAGACTGGGCAACATAGTGAGACCTTGTTTTTACAAAAATTAAGATGTTAGCCAGGTATGGTGGCACATGCTTGTGGTCCTAGCTATTGGGGAGGCTGAGACAGGAGGATCACTGGAGCCCAGGAGTTTGAGGCTGCAGTGAACTATGGTTGTGCCACTGCATTCCAGCGTGGGTAACAGTGTCTCTAAAAATAAATAATTAAATAATTAAATAAATAAATAAACAAATAATTTTTAAAAAATCAAACATGACTAAAATATGTATAACCTAAATGCAGCAAGGCTCCCAGCGTAGCCACAGCTCTTTTCTTGGGTCCACTTTGAGGCTACATTCAGCACTTAATTGCAAATCCGAGGAAACCGGGTCCCAGTTCCCTAGCCATCACTAAGAATTATGGCTTTTGCTGAAGATTTTTTGAAAAAGTAGGGAAGAAAGTTTACAATGCATACAACATGAAAAACTTTATAGTAATTCCCTTTAAACATCTTTGTTCTGCTAAAATTTCCCCTCTAAATGTCAGCCTTCTCTCCCGCCTCGGCTCCCTTCTTCCCTGTCTCTGACTTTGTTGCTCCATCACAATCTCAATTCTCCTCAATTCTCTGGAACAACTCAGTTCTGGCTCTCAACTTGCCTATTCCACTCAAAAAGATAAAAGCTCAGTAGATGACTGATCTTACTCTGACCTTTTTAAAATGGAAAGCTCAATATCAATCAGTTATTTGTCAGAATCGCTGAAAAGGCTGGGCACAGTGGCTCACGCCTGTAATCCAACCACTTTGGGAGGCTGGGGTGGGCGGATCACTTGAGGTCAGGAGTTCAAGACCAGCCTGGCCAACATGGTGAAACCCCATCCGTACTGAAAATACAAAAAGTATTGTATTTTTTGTATGGGTGTGGTGGCATGTGCCTGTAATCCCAGCTACTCGGGAGGCTGAGGCAGGAAAATCACTTGAAACTGGGAGGTTGTGGTGAGCCAAGATCTCACCACTGCACTCCAGCCTGGGTGACAGAGCAGGACTCTGTCTCCGAAAAAAAAGAATGTCTGGAGATGGGTGTGGAAACTGGCTCCTCAGGCTTAGGAGACCTAATTGGGTGCTTCTTTCCAGTTCTACATTCAGTGAAATCATGCCGATAGCTTGAAATTGGCTGTGATTGGAATATTTACACCTCAGGAATTGGTAAGCACTACACATTAGGTCTTCAAAAAAAGAAGACAGTGAGTTATTATTTTTCTTTTGAGACTGAGTCTCACTCTGTTGCCCAGGCTGGAGTGCAGTGGCACGATCTCAGCTCACTGCAAGCTCTGCCTCCCAGGTTCATGCCATTCTCCTGCCTCAGCCTCCCGAGTAGCTGGGACTACGGGCACCCACCATCATGCCCGGCTAATTTTTTGTATTTTTTAGTAGAGACAGGGTTTCACTGTGTTAGCCAGGGTGGTCTCGATCTCCTGACCTCGTGATCTGCCCGCCTCGGCCTCCCAAAGTGCTGGGATTACAGGCATGAGCCACCGCGCCCGGCCTGAGTTACTTCTTAAACAATTACCAGCATACAACTGACTCACTCTGCAAGATGTACACCAAAGTCTTTTTTTCATTTCTGTGGAGAATGGGGTCTTGCTCTGTTGTCCAGGCTGGACTGAAACTCCTGGGCTCAAGCTCTCCTTTTGCATCTGCCTCTCTAAGTGTTGGGATGCAAGTGTGAGCCAATGCACCCCGCCCAAAGTTTTTACCGAACAAACAAGTCCTGTTCTGCAGAAGTCAGTGCCAGGGGCTTGGGTGGGGAATAATTTTTGATGCCAAGCTTAAATAATTGGAAGCATCAGAATCTAGTCTTAAAGAGTTTATTCAAGTGAAGAGCTGGGAATAGCCAATCTGGGAGACAAAGACTCTAGAGAAATGAGATGAGAGTTCCGAGTCGAAAGTTAAGTTCTTGCTTATAAGCAGAAAACAGAGTCTAGTAGAATGGCAACATTTTCTACACAAGCCTGGTTTATGAGTTACAACAATTTAATTAGTTACAGTTTGTTTTCTTTTCCTTAAGGCTTGTTTTCTTTTCTTTACAGCTGGCTTGCATTTCCTTTCCAATTTAAAAGTGTATTTAGCATTCCATCTTAAGACAATGTGATAGCTATGAAGTCTGTGTGAGAAAGGTAACCAGGAAGCTAATCTATAATGAAAATCAACAGTAAAGAGGAAAAGAGTCTTTTCTGGTGCCCTTTAGTCATTTCCAACATTTTACAAACAACATAGGTTAGGAAGATGGCTAATCTGGCTGGGCACTGGGGAGCAGTGGCTCATGCCTGTAATCCCAGCACTTTGGGAGGCCGAGGAGGGCAGATCACAAGGTCAAGAAATCAAGACCATCCTGGCCAACATGGCAAAACCCCATCTTTACAAAAGTTAGCTGGATGTGGTGGTGTGCACCTGTAATCCCAGCTACTCGGGAGGCTGAGGCAGAAGAATCACTTCAACCCATGAGGCAGAGGTTGCAGTGAGCTAAGATTGCATCACTGCACTCCAGCCTGGTGACAGAGTGAGATTCCATTTCAAAAACAAAACAAAAAGGCCTGGCGTGGTGGCTTATGCCTGTAATCCTAGCACTTTGGGAGGCTGAGGTGGGCAGATCACAAGGTTAGGAGATCGAGACCATCCTGGCTAACACGGTGAAACTTGGTCTCTACTAAAAATACAAAAAATTAGCCAGACGTGGTGGCGGGCGCCTGCAGTCCTAGCTACTCGGGAGGCTGAGGCAGGAGAATAGCGTGAACCCAGGAGGCGGAGCTTGCAGTGAGCTGAGATCCGGCCACTGCACTCCAGCCTGGGTGACAGAGCGAGACTCCATCTCAAAAAGAAAAAAACTAAAAAACAAAAACAAAAAAAGAAGATGGCTAATCTATAATCACAAAAACAAAGGTTACAGCTGTCTAGGTTACAGCTGCCTATCACATGACTCAGGCTCCATAATCACATTCCTTTAAGGCTCAAAATAGAGTTTCAATGGCTTAGATTTTGAATTACTTATTTTTACATTTTGTACATAACGGATAGAGTGTAATCTTCATTTGTTTCCCATACCACAGTACGCATTTCACCCAAGATAACCACTGATACATTTTATATATATTTCCCTAATTTTTCCCAAGTATATATCAATAGATCTTTATCTTATCTGTATGGGATGACACTGTACATCCCATAAGATACCTTGGTGTAAGTATCTTAGATATTTTTCTTTGTACACACAGAGTCTTTATTTTATTTATTTATTTATTTATTTATTTATTTATTTATTTATTGAGATGGAGTCTTGGTCCGTTGCCCAGGCTGGAGTACCGTGGCAGGATCTTGACCCAGTTATTATTATGATGTTAGGAAAAGTTTTTTTACTGTAAAGCAAATTTCTAGAGGAAGAATTGTTGGGACAAAAGGTTAAAACATTTCTTATTTTCATAGATGTTGCCAAATTGCTCTCCAAAAAGGTTTGTGCCAATTTTGGTTTCTACCAACAGTGTATGATAAGAATTAAAAATATATATATATATTTTAAGCCAGGTGTAGTGGCTCAGCCTGTGACCCCAGCCTTTTGGGAGGCTAAAGCAGAAGGATTAAGGCCAGGAGTTTGAGACAAGCCTGGACAACAAAGTGAGACCTCATCTCTGAGAAAATATTTTTAAAAAAGATTTTCTAGATAAAATTTAATGCTCTAACGGTTGTTGGCAACCATAGCTGGGACTTAGTAGTGATGATGATTGATTTCCTCATGAGCCTTTTGTTCTCTTTCCCTGCTACCTTTATTCATATAATTATCTCTACTCAAAATTCCTTTCCTACATCAGTACATCCCACCAAGTCTTGCAGATTTATTACAAATACCACCTCTAACACAGTGGCTTTCAACTGGGGACATCTGGAAATATTTGAAGACCCCTTTGGTTGTCAGAACCAGAGGTAGAGGGTGTTGCTGGCACGTAGTGGGTAGAGGCCAGGGATGTTGCTAAGCATCCCACAATGTGCAGGACAGCCCCACCAGAATTATGCAGCCCAAAGTGTCAAAAGTGCTGAGGTTGAGAAACCCTGCTACAATTTTTTTTTAAATAGGGTCTCGCTATGTTGCCCAGGCTAGTCTCAAGTTGATTTATCCTTTCTCTGCACACTTGATGCTTACTGTCCATTCTTCAGTTTTGGCATATAATAAATTGCTTTATATTATTGATCACTCTCTGTGTCAGTTCAGATTCTTTTGTCGGAAGTGATAGGACAACATTTAAACAGTGATAGGATACATTTAAACAGTAAATTGAGCTTACTGGCTCACATAACTGAATTTCTGAGGTCATGCCGATTTCAAGTGCAGCTTGATCCAGTGACTCCAATGATGTCAGTGAGGACCCAGTTCTTTTTTTCCCATTAGTTGTGGTCAGTTTCATCCCAAAGTCCTCCTTTTCCACCTACTTGTGCTATGGGTAAAGAAGATCAAGTTTCATATTCTTATGTTTTACTGTCCAGGGCTTCACAGTAGCCACTAGTCATACGTGGTTCTTGAGAAATCTGTTTAGGTCTGATTTGAGATGTGCTGTAGGTATAAAATACACATGTCAGATTTCAAAGACTCACTATGAAAAGAAAGAATGTAAAATATTGATTTTTTTCTACTATTGACATACTGAAATGATAATATTTTGGTTTAATGGCTTAAATAAAATATATTATTAAAATTAATTTCACCTTTTCCTTTTCCTTTTTAAAACGCAGCCAATAGAAAATTGAAATCTGCATATGAGGCTCACATTATATTTCTATTGGATAGCACTGGTATAAGAGATCTTATTGAGATAGAGTCTCACTCTCTGAAATCTTCCTCAAAAGAGAGGAGACGTTTCTTTCCCAAAGACCACAGCAAGCATCTCTTTACCTATCGTTGGCTTTGGTTGAGTTTCTGCTTCAATAGCAAACCAATCATCATAGGGAAAATGTATGGATAAGTTGATTGGCTGATGCTGGATACAGGCCCACCCCTGGAGGAGGAGTTGGATCAATATCACCTAAAATTTATGGTTGAGAAGATGAGGGAGGGAGGGAGGGAGGGGGTTTCACACAGGATTTGATTTTTTTTTTTTTTTGGGATGGAGTCTCCATCTGTTGCCCAGGCTGGAGTGCAGTGACACGATCTCGGCTCACTGCAACCTCCACCTCCCGGGTTCAAGTGATTCTCCTGCCTCAGCCTCCTGAGTAGCTGGGCTTACAGACGTGCGCCACCATGCCCGGCTAATTTTTGTATTTTTAGTAGAGACGGGGTTTCACCGTGTTGGCCAGGCTGGTTTCGAACTCCCGACATCAGGCGATCTGCCCACCTCGGCCTCCCAAAGTGCTGGGATTACAGGCATGAGCCACCGCGCCCGGCCCACACGGATATTTTTGATTCTGTTTCAGAAGGTAGGATAAAGGACATCGACTCTCAGCTCCTAGCTTATGCTCTCAGTTGCAAGTAATTTATACAAAAAAAGTTTTTGTTATTATACAAATGATGTATGTGGATTATTTATAACTTCAAGAGCTGTCCACTGTGCCCTTTAGGTTCACAGTTCTCCCTTGAGTAAGACTGTAAAGCATTTTTCATCTGATTGTATATGTCTTGAGTACCATGTCTCATTATTCTTTGTGTCACTGTTCATGTCTGACACTGTGCTTTGGCCCCGTGGAGCCAATCAGCAGTAATGGTGATGACCCTGGCGATGGTGGGGACCTCCACGTGCATAGTTAACATTTCTAGAGTTGGGTGCACCGCCACTGGGAAGCATCCAAGCAATGCTCAGGGAGCTGTGCCCACCAGAGCAGCAGTGTGGATTCCTTGTATTTGGAGGGGAAGTAGACAGGGGAAAGAGAAAGAGGGAGCAGATAAGAAAATACAATCATCCAAGATCGTCCTCAATTTGGGGTAAATGCTATATGGGAATTAAAGGATTCATGGCAGAGGATGGTATATCTGTCAGCCATGGGATGGAGATCTTGGCATTTATGCTAAAGTGATGTTGGCAACCAGTTTGGACAGTGTAGAGGACGGGTTGTAAGGTGGCCAAGGTTGTCCCCATGATCCTCATCTCCTGGTGTTCATATCCTGTGTGATCCCTTCCCCTTGAGTGTGGGCAGGACCTGTGACTTGCTTCTAACCAGGTGACTATGGCAAAGGTGATGGGTTATCACGTTACATAATATTGTCATGTGTGTCTTGCTGAGAGATTCTGTCCCTTGCAAGCTGCCATCTTGTGAGATGCTCTCTGGACAGGGCCACAGGGCAAAGGGAACTGGGAGTGGCCTCCACTGAAAGTGAGCAAGAAGCTACAGCTACAGCCTTCCAGGAACTGAATGTTGCCAGCAATCATGTGGGCTTAAAAGCAGATTCTTCCCCAGTCAGACCTTGATATGAGACCCCACTGCCCTGGCTGGGACTTGGATTGCAGCTTTGCAGAGCACCTACCTAGGCTATGCCTGGACGCCAGACTCACAGAAGCTACCAGATGATAAATGCAGGTCGTTTTATGCTGCTAAGTTTTGGAAATATTGTTACATAGCAATAGATAACGAATACAGATAGATCTGACTGGGAGTGGCGGCTCATGTCTGTAATCCCAGCACTTTGGGGGGCTGAGGTGAGAGGAGTGCTTGATCTCAGGAGTTCAAGCCCAGCCAGGACAACACAGCAAGATCCCATCTCTTAAAAAAATTTAAAAATTAGCCGGGCATGGTGGTGTGCACCTGTAGTCCCAGCTACTCAAGAGGCTGAGGTAGGAGGATGACTTGAGCCCAGGAGCTCGAGATTACAGTTAGCTATGATCATGCCACTGCACTCCAGCCTAGGAAACAGGATGAGGGCCTGTCTAAAAACAACAACAAACAGACCTGAGTGATATGTCCATTTAATTTTCAGCAGGCATTCAGAGCACCTTATAGGGTTGTTCTCATTTTATTGACTAGTATCAGTGAATAGAGAGACACTCTAGTAGCTTAGAAAACACAAGCCTCTCTCCATACGTTATTTTATGATGGAGAGACCCCAATATCTGTCATTGATTGGCTGCCATAAATATTTCCAAAAGATGTTCGATCTTAATGATTTCTTGTTCCTTGAAGAATCTTAGTTACACAGAGTGAAAAACTGGTGGAGAATCTTAGGTGAATACCCTTTTGTTGGTGATAGAATTAGTTTTTACTTGGCAAAGGAAAGGGAGCTAGAAATTGTGCTCTTGAAGGCACACAACCTGAATTTTCAAAGGCTGTTTTTTCAGATCCTGCTAATGGGGAACAGAGAGAAAACTGCCTTGGAAGGGCAATCAGCTTCAAACCACACCACCCCTGAAGGAGAAATTTCAATTCTAAAAATATACTACCAAGCACGCCAATTCAAAGAGAAATGCCTAATGGTTGTGGAAAATCTTTACGCCCAGAGAAACTGGTCACATGAAGGTTCTGTCTTGCTTTTATCTGCTGTGAACACAATGTATGTTGATGCATCAACCCATTGTTCTCCCTTTTCAGGAGTTTCATCTTAGATAACATCAAACCGTGGGAGTTCACAAAATCAATGCATTGCTGTTCTCTTATTTCCTATTTAGTATGTGCTAGAATCTGCCCTACCATCTAAGGTTCGCACATTTCTGCTTTTAAATTTTTAGAGTTTTGCTTTTTTTATTTTTTTGAGACAGGATCTCACCCTGTTGCCCAGGCTGGAATGCAATGGTGTGATCTCGGCTCACTGCAACCTCCCCTTCCAAGGTTCAAGTGATTCTCCTGCCTCAGCTCCCCGAGTAGCTGGGATTACAGACACCCACCACCACGCCCAGCTAATTTTTGTATTTTTGGTAGAGACAGGGTTTCACCATGTTTGCCAGGCTGGTCTCGAACTCCTGACCTCGGTTGATTCATCTGCCTTGGCCTCCCAAAGTGCTGGGATCACAGGCGTGAACCACCACACCTGGCCTATTTAACTTTGTTTTTGTTTTACAGACAAGGTCTCGCTGTGTCACCCAGGCTGGAGTGCAGTGGCACGATCATAGCTCACTGCAGGCATGAACTCCTGGGTTCATGCGATCCTCCCTCCTCAGCCTCATGAGTACCTGAGACTACAGATGTGTACCACTAGGCCTAGCTAATTAAAAAAAAATTTTTTTTGTAGAGATAGGGTCTTGCCATGTTGCTCAAGCTGGTCTCAAACTCCCTGACTCAAATGATCCTCCTGCCTGGGCCTCCCAAAGCACTGGGATTACAGGTGTGAGCCACTACAGTTGGTCCATGTTTTTATGCCATGAAATGATATATTCTTGAAGACCTCCAGATATAAGGTGCATGCCAAAGGAGTTTGATCCTTTTTCTTGCCTTTTGTGACATAACAACTCTGGAGGAGGCAGCCAGGGCTCAAAAAAGCTTCATGGACTCCATGTTCCAAAGAAAGAAGAAAATAACTGGAGTCCCCTCTTCTATTAAGAAGTAATCAAATAGGCCAGGCATGGTGGCTCCTGCCTATAATCCTAGCACTTTGGGAGGCCGAGGCGGGCAGATCACTTGAGGTCAGGAGTTCAAGACCAGCCTGGCCAACATGGAGAAACTCCGTTTTTACTAAAAATACAAAAAAGTTAGCTGAATGTGATAGCATGCACCTGTAATCCCAGCTCCTCAAGAGGCTGAGGCAGGAGAATCGCTTGAACCCAGGAGGCAGAGGTTACAGTGAGCCAAGATTGCGCCATTGCACACCAGCCTGGGCTACAGAGTGAGACTCAGTCTCAACAACAACAACAACAAAAAAGTAACCAAACTACTTTGCTATCCACAGCCTCCCTCTATCCCATCCTGCACCCCTGCCTGTGTACTGGGGGAGGGAAGATGTTATCAAACCGAACTGAGTTCTGCTCGCCTGCACAGTAAGGCCAGATATCCACACGGAGGTTTGCAGCAGGAGAAGGGAAGGCATTTATATGCAGGGTGCCAAGCAAGGAGAATTGAGCAGCTAATGCTTGCGTCCTGACCTCCCTGATGGCTTGCAGCTAAGGGTTTTTAAAAGCAGGGGTAAATTTTAAGAAAGAAGTTATGGGCCAAATCGTAAATCAATACACGGAGGGTACACCTTGGTGTTTGGCCTAAAAAGGCAGGATACCTTGAAGTGGGGGCCCACAGGTTATAGGCAGATTCAAAGATTTTCTGATTTGCAATTGGTTAATGAAGAGAAGCTTTGTTTCAAAACTTCGGGTCAGCAGAAAAGAACGTTAGCTTCTGGCTTCCTCCAGGCCCTTCAGGAAGAAATTTAGAACAAAGAGTGGTGGTCAGAGGTTGGTCATCAGTCTCCCCTAATCTGAGGTCTGTGTGCCTCTGGATTCATTTGGTAGGGGTCTCGGTTTTTGAAAAACAACTCTGGGATGTATGTTTTTTATTTTATTTTTTTCTGTTTTTTTGTTTTTTTGAGATAGGGTCTCACTCTGTCGCCCAGGCTGGAGTGCAGTGGTGTGATCTTGGTTCACTGCAACCTCTGCCTTGTGGGTTCAAGTGATTCTCCTGCCTCAGCCTCCCAAGTAGCTGAGATTACAGGCATGAGCCATCGGGCCTGACCTTTTTGTTTTTTTTTCAATTGAGATAGAGTCTCACTCTGTTGCCCAGACTGGAGTGCAATGGTGTCATCTCAGCTCACTGCAACCTCCACCTCCCAGGTTCAAGTGATTCTCATGCCTCCACCTCCTAAGTAGCTGAGACTACAGGCATGAGCCACCACTCCCAGGTCATTTTTGTATTTTTAGTAGAGATGGGGTTTCACTATGTTGGCCAGGCTGGTCTCGAACTCCTGACCCCAGGTGATCTGCCTGCCTCGGCCTCCCAAAGTGCTGGGATTACAGGCATGAGCCACTATGCCCAGCCACATTTCAATTGGAATTACATTTTATTTTTTTCCACTTTATTGAGCCATAATTTACATACAATAAAGTGTACCATTTTAGGGCTATATTTAGATGAGTTCTGACAAATGCATACACCATGTCAATTAAGCTATAGAACATTCTCGTTAGACCCCAGAGATCCTTTTGCAATTAATCCTTACCTTCATCTCTAACTCTAGCTGCTGTCATTGTTTCCCCTCTCTAGAATTTTATATACATGCAATCATACAGCATGTATTCTTTTGTTGTTTGTTGTTATTGTTGTTGTTTTGAGACAGAGCCTTGCTTTGGCTCCCCAGGCTGGAGTACAGTGGTGTGATCACAGCTTACTGCCATCTCAACCTCCCGGGCCCAGGGGATCCTCCTACCTCACCCTCCTGAGCAGCTGGGACTACAAGTGCATGCCACCATGCCCAGCTAATTTTTATTTTATTTTTTGTAGATACGGAGTCTCACAATATTGCCCATGCTAGTCTCAAACTCCCGGGCTCAAGCAATCCTCCTGCCTTGGCCTCCCAAAGTGGTGGGATTACAAGGATCAGCCACTGCCTTCAGTTTCGTGCTCTCTTCTCAATCTGGCTTCTTTCACTGAGCATAATGGTTTTAAGATTCATTTAATTTCACTTATTTTATTGTTTGTATCAACAGCACATACCTTCTTTTTTTTTTTTGAGACAGAGTCTCACTCTGTCATCCAGGCTGGAGTGCAGTGGTACAATCTCAGCTCACTGCAACCTGCACCTCCAGGGTTTATGTGATTCTTCTGCCTCAGCCTCCTGAGTAGCTGGGATTACAGGCGTACACCACCACGCCTGGCTAATTTTTGTATCTTTAGTAGAGATTGGGCTTCACCATGTTGGCCAGGCTGGTTTCGAACTCCTAATCTCGGGTGATCCGCCTGCCTTGGCCTCCCAAAGTGCTAGGATTACAGGCGTGAGCCACCATGCCTGGCCGCACATACCTTCTTATTGTTGAGTAGAACTCCACTGTATGGATAGACCACCATTTATTTATTCTGCTTTTCCTTTTTATGTTAAATTGGGAAGAAAAGGAATTCTTACAACACTGGCACTTATTATTTAGAAACAGGTCATCCCTGTCTTTTCTTACTCAGGCCTTGTTTTTAAGTCTGCAGTCAAGCTCTTTACAGTTTTCTTTATGAGCCCCCTTGCTCTTTTCTTATTGTGTTGATTTCTAGGAACTTGATAGTTTGTTACTGGAAGAGAATAATTTCTCTTTAACATTAGCTTAATGGTTGTTGCTAGTATAATGGGAAGGTATTGATTTTGTGTGTATGTGCATTCATCTTATATTGGGCTATAATTTGGAATGCTTGGTGGTTCTAATACCTTTTTTCGTTGAGTCTCTTGGATTTTGGGGGGTTTACAGTCTCATCACCTGTAAATAATGACAACGTGACCTCTTGACTATTTTTTTTTTTTTTTTTTTTGAGACAGAGTCTCACTCTTTCACCCAGGCTGGAGTGCAATGGTGTGATCTCAGCTGACTGCAACCTCCGCCTCCCAGGTTCAAATCATTCTCCTGCCTCAGCTTCCCGAGTAGCTGGGAATACAGGTGCATGCCACGACGCCAGGCTAATTTTTGTATTTTTTAGTAGAGATGGGGTTTCACCATGTTGGGCAGGCTGGTCTTGAACTCCTAACCTCAGGTGATCCACCTGCCTCAATCTCCCAAAGTGCTGGGATTACAGGTGTGAACCACTGTGCCTGGCCTTCTTTTCTTTTTTTTTTTTTGACACACCATCTCGCTCTGTCATCTAAGCTGGAGTGCAGTGGTATGATCATGGCCACTGCAAACTCAACCTCCCAGGCTGAAGTGATCCTCCTACAGCAGCCTCCCGAGTACCCAAGTAGCTGGGACTACAAGTGCATGCCACCACATCTGGCTCATTTTTAATTTTTTTTGTAGAGAAGGTGGGGGGTGGTCTCACTTTGTTGCACAGGCTGGTCTCGAACTCCTAGACTCAAGCAGTCCTCCTGCTTCAGCTTCCCCGGGCTGTGATCTCCTTTTCTAAGAGTGACACTTACTCCTTTTTCTTACGGTAATCTCTGAGGAAAGGGAGAAAAATGGGAGGAGATGGTTGGGGTGCAGTTGTAGACAGACAAAGAGAAGAGGCAAAATGAAGCAGCTTGAACTCCTTGGGTGGGACAAGAATGAATTAAGTGGACTCCCTGGAGCTTAGTTGACAGAAGGGTAGTTGGAAAAGTCCAAGCAAGAGTCCATTTCCTGTCAGTAAATTGTATAAGGTGTGGCCGTTTTCCTTTATTTCTAGTCTCTGCCCCAAGTATCAGAGGAGCTTTGAACAAAGGAGGGAGGGGGCAGCATGTAAGAGCAGACCACTCCCCACAGATCAATCTTTCTCCCCACTCCAAAGCTGGTCCTATCGGGGAGGGGAGTAGGAGATGATGCATCAGAGTCCAGGCACTATCAGGGACTTTGGGGCCGGGCGCAGTGGCTCATGCTGGTAATCTCAGCACTTTGGGAGGCTAAGGCAGAGGATCGCTTGAGCCGAGGAGTTCTAGATCAGCCTGGGTAACAAAGTGAGATCCCATCTCTACAAAAAATATTAAAAAATTAGCTGGGAGTGGTGGCGTGTGCCTGTAGTCCCATCTACTCGGGAGGCTGAGAGGAGAGAATTATTTGAGCCTTGGGAGGTCAAGGCTGCAGTGAGCTGTGATCACACCACTGCATTCCAACTTGAGCAACAGAGCAATATCGTATCTCAAATAAAGGGGGTGGGATGGAGGGACTTTGGGAAAACTGAGGACATGAAAGCCACGGGGTTTGCTAGGGATATCTCTTTTTTTTTTTTTTTTTTTTTTTTTTTTTTTTTTTTTGAGACGGAGTCTTGCTCCGTCGCCCAGGCTGGAGTGCAGTGGCCGGATCTCAGCTCACTGCAAGCTCCGCCTCCCGGGTTCACGCCATTCTCCTGCCTCAGCCTCCCGAGTAGCTGGGACTACAGGCGCCCGCCACCTCGCCCGGCTAGTTTTTTGTGTTTTTTAGTAGAGACGGGGTTTCACCGTGTTAGCCAGGATGGTCTCGATCTCCTGACCTTGTGATCCACCCGTCTCGGCCTCCCAAGGGATGTCTCTTAATGGTGGAAAAGGAAGGTTCAATAGAGAGTGGTCGAAGGAAGAGACTGGAAAAATAATAAATCGGGGTTTTTTTTTTTTTTTTTTTTTTTGGACATAATGTTTAACCAGTTGCTTTTACAATGTCAACTATATTTCTATCATCCCTGTTTTAGGAAGGGTGCAGTTAAGACTAGAGAAGACATTGTCATTTGGGGCAAAAGCCCATCTATCTCATCGTTGTAGAGACATCCCTCTGAGTCAGACTTGGATTTTGACTTTCATGGCACTACCAGATGGGCAGCACCAGATAGAGCATATCAAGGACCTTGTTACTAAGACAGGCACTAGTGAAAATGGGGGCTGCCCCTGCAGCTACTCTATTGGGCCACTAGATAGCGCTTCTGCTTCGAGGAGGTAAAATGCTAAACCAAACAATGGTGCTTTAGATGGTTTAAAGATAAGGAAGCAACTAACGGAAGTAATTTCCGGGGCAGGACTCTAAAAAGCCTATTTGGAAGAGAAGTATAGGCGCTCATTAGGCAGTGTGGAATGAGTATGGTCTAGAAAATTGCTTGTATTCCATATGAAAAATTTATATTGCTAAACAAGGAAATTAAAGACACAATGAGATACCACTTCATCCCTATTAGGATGGATATTATATATAATATAGATATTAAGTGGAAAAATATACATTATTTATAATATATAACATATAAAATTTATAATACATTTATTATTATATAATATAATGTATTTATTATATATATTTTTATATATAAAATGGAAAATAATGTAAATGTTGGTTAGAATGTGGAGAATTTGGAGCCCTGATTCATTGCTGGTGGGAATTTCAAATGGTGCAGCCACTTTGAGAAACAGTTTGGTGGTTCTTCAAAAAGTGAAACAGAATTGATGTATGATTCACTCCTATGTATACAAATATACCCAAAAGAATGGAAATCAGGGACTCAGACATTTGTACACCAACATTCTTTCAAAAAACAGAAGCAACCCACGTGTCTATCAACAGATGAATGGATAAACAACATGTGGTATATACATGCAATGAAATATTATTCAGTCATACGTGGAATGAAGTTCTAATACATGCTACAACATGGATGAACCTTGAAAACATGCTAAGTGAAATATGCCAGGCACAAAAGGCTGCTGTATGATATCATTCCACTTATATGAGGTACCTAAAATGGGCAAATTCATAGAGACAGAAAGTAGAACAGAGGTTAATAAAGCAGAGGCTGGGTGCAGTGGCTCACAACTGTAGTCTCAGCACTTTGGGAGGCCAAGACAAGCAGATCACTTGGGGTCAGGGGTTCGAGACCAGCCTGGCCAACATGGTGAAACTCCATCTCTATTACTACTAAAAATACAAAAATTAGCTGGGGGTGCTGGTGCATGCCTGGAATCCCAGCTACTTGGGGGGCTGAGGCAGGAGAATCACTTGAACCCACAAGGCAGAGATTGCAGTGAGCCAAGATTGTGACACTGCACTCCAGCCTGGGTGACAGAGTGAGAGCGAGACTCCATTTCAAAAAACAAACCAACCAACCAAAAAACGGAAAGCAGAACAGATGTTGCCAAGGGAAAATGAAAAGATGTAGTTTAATAGGTACAGAGTGAGTTTGGGATGATGACAAAGTTCTGAAAATGGGCAGTGGTCATGATTCATTGCACAACATTATGAATGTACCTAATACTACTGAGCTGTATGCTAAAGAATAGTTAAATAGGCCAGGCACAGTGGCTCACCCCTGTAATCTCAGCACTTTGGTAGGCTGAGGAGGGCGAATCATCTGAGGTCAGAGTTCCAGACCAGCCTGGTAAAACCACGTCTATACAAAAAAATACAAAAATTAGCTGGGCATGGTGGCATGTGCCTGTAATCCCAGCTACTCAGGAGGCTGAGGCAGGGGAATTGCTTGAACCCGGGAGGCGGAGCTTGCAGTGAGCCTAGATCGCTCCACTGCACTGTCCAGCCTGGGCAACAGAGCAAGACTCCGTCTCAAAAAAAAAAATAAATAAAGAATAGTTAAATGGAAAAAATTATGCTGTGTATATTTTACCACAATAAAAATAAATAAATAGCTGGCCAACATGGTGAAACCCTGTCTCTACTGAAAATAAAAAATACAGGCCAGGTGCGGTGGCTCACGCCTGTAATCCCAGCACTTTGGGAGACCAAGGCGGGCAGATCATGAGGTCAGGAGATGGAGACCATCCTGCTAACATGGTGAAACCCCGTCTCTACTAAAAGTACAAAAAATTAGCCGGGTGTGGTGGCCGGCACCTGTAGTCCCAGCTACTCAGGAAGCTAAGGCAGGAGAATGGTGTGAACCCGGGAGGTGGAGCTTGCAGTGAGCCGAGATGGGCCACTGCATTCCAGCCTGGGCGGCAGAGCAAGACTGCGTCTCAAAAACAACAACAACAATAACAACAACAAAATTAGTCAGGTGTAGTGCCACATGCCTGTAATCCCAGCTACTTGGGAGGCTGAGGCAGGAGAATCACTTGAACCTAGGTGGTGGAGGTTGCAGTGAGCCGAGATCACACCGCTGCACTCCAGCCTGGGCAACAAGTGAGACTCCATTTAAAAAAAAAAGAAAAATATTTATTAATAAAGCTATGCCCTCTGATATTTGTTTTTGGCCAAGAAAGCTGCTCCTGACATTTTATTAGCTAACTTGCAGTTGGATGTAAAGGCCTATAATCAAAATATACCAAGGTGGGCAGATCACTTGAGCTAGGAGTTCAAGACCAGCCTGGGCAATATGGTGAAACCTCATCTCTACAAAAAGTATAACATTTAGCCGGCCCTGGTTGTGTGTGCCTGTAGTTCAAGCTACTCGGGAGGCTGAGGCATGAGGATCACCTGAGCATGGGAAGTCGAGGCTGCAGTAAACTGAGATTATGCCACTGCATTCCTGCCTGGGTGACAGACCGAGACCCTGTCTTAAAAAACAATCAATCAAAACAATAAAAGACAAAGATAAAAGAAATACAAATGGCTTTTAAATACATGAAAAGATGTTCAACTAAAACTATACTGAGATAGCATTTTTTTCATCTATCACATAGCATAGACAACACATTTAAATAACATGCTGCATCAGTAAAGGTGAATAAAAAGCACCTTTGTACAACTCTAGTAGGGCTATAAACTAGTACTGCCCCTCTGGAGGGCATTTTAATCCACCAAACTATGCTGTAAGAGAACATCTGACCCAACGAAATTGCACTTAAAAATTTATCATACAGATAAACTTGCAGGTGTGAAACATATACATAAAAGTCACTCTTTGCAGCATTGTTTGATGTAGCGATACATTAGAGACAACCTAAATGTCCATCATTTGGGGGCTAATTAAATAAAGTTTGATATAGCCATTCCATGGAATACTATGCAGCTATAAAAGATACATAAATTGTAGCACTATCAGAGGCAGGAGGATCGCTTGAGTCCAAGAGTTCAAGACTAGCCTCGGTAACATAACAAGACCTTGCTGCCACAAAAAACAAACAAACAAACAAAACACAAAAATTATTTGGTTGTAGTGGCAGGTGCCTGAAGTCCCAGCTACTCAGGAGGCTGAGGTGGGTGGATTGCCTGAGCCCAGGAGGTCGCAGTGAGCCATTATCATGCCTCTGCACTCCAGCCTGGGTGACAGAGAGAGACCCTGACCACCCCCCACAAAAAAAAGAAGGAAATAAAGCAGGAAGAAAGTTAGAAGCTCTTTATGTAATGATAGAGTTGCCATATCTCTATGTATAGATTCTGAGTCAGTGTCTCCTCTGTCGCCCAGGTTGAAGTGCAATGGCATGATCATAGCTCACTGCAGACTCCAACTCTTAACTCAAGCGATCCTCCTCCACCTCAGCCTCCTGAGTAGCTGGGTCTACAGGCGCACGCCACCATGCCTGGCTAATTTTTGCATTTTTAGTAGAGACAGGGTTTCACCATGTTGGCCAGACTGGTCTCAAACTCCTGGCCTCAAGCGGTCCTCCTTGGCCTCCCCAAGTACTTACAGATGTGAGCCATCATGCCTGACCCAGATTGCCATATATATATATACATATATATATATACACACACACACACACACACACATATATACACACACACACACACACATATATATATATGTATGTATTTTTTTTTTTTTGAGACAGAGTTTCGCTCTTGTCACCCAGGCTGGAGTGCAATGGTGCAATCTCGGCTCACTGAAACTTCTGCCTCCCAGGTTCAAGGGCTTCTCCTGCCTCAGCCTCCTGAGTAACTGGGATTATAGGCGAAAGCCACCACACCTGGCTTTTTTTTTTGTATTTTTAGTAGAGACGGGGTTTCACCATGTTGGTCAGGCTGGTCTTGAACTCCTGACCTCAGGTGACCCGCCCGCCACCGCCTCCCAAAGTACTGGGATTACAGGCATGAGCCACCGCGCCTGGCCAAGGCTGCCATGTTTTTAACTGCTAAAAGCAAATTGCAGAGGAGTACACATTATACTGTGTACTATAATTTGTAGTAAAAATGTATTGAAAACAGGAGGGGGATGGTGGCTCATGCCTATAATCCCAGCACTTTGGGAGGCCAAGGCAGGAAGATCACTTGAGCCTAGGAGTTCGAGACCAGCCTGGGCAACATAGTAAGACCTTATCTCTACAAAAATAAAAAAAAAAAAAAATTAGCCTGGCATGGTGCTAAGCACTTGTAGTCCCAGCTACTTAGGTGGCTGAGGTGGGAGGATCACTTGAGTCCAACAGGTTGAGGTTGCAGTGAGCCATGATTGAGCCACTGCACTCCAGCTTGGGCGACAGAATAAGACCCTGTCTCTTAAAAAATGTATTAAAAACACAATATATAAATATGTGCTTTTTACTTTTATTTTATTTATTCATTTAGAGATAGTGTCTCACTCCATTGCCTAAGCTGGAGTGCAGTGGCACAATCTCGGCTCACTGCAATCTCTGCGTCCCAGGTTCAAGCAGTTCCCCTGCCTCAGCCTTCCAAGTAGCTGGGATTACAGGTGCCTGCCACTATGCCTGGCTAATTTTTGGGGGGAGATTTTTAGTAGAAATGGAGTCTTACCATGTTGGCCAGCTGTTCTCAAACTCCTGACCTCAAGTGATCCACCCACCTTGGCCTCCCAAAGTGCTGGGATTACAGGGGTGAGCCACTGTGCCTGGTCACAAACTTCTGGTTTAATGAGTGTTAAGGATGAGGTGATGGGGAGTGATCAGAGCAATAGAGACCGATCAAAGAAAGGTGTGACCAAACGTGCAAATGTTTCATAAGAGATGCCCTGAAGTGTTAAGACAAAGGGAGTGCACGGAGGGGCAACCATTGTCTTGACTAAACTATCAGCCCCTTGAGGACAGGGATTGTGTCCTATGTAATCCAGGGATTGGGGCTGTAGAGTCATACGAACTCTACGAAATCAAGGCAAGTCATTACCAGCTATAGACTGAATAAGTGTTGCCACCTGCATACACACAGAAGAATTTTTCTTTCTTTTTTTTTTTTTTCTTTTGAGACAGGGTCTCTTTCTGTTGCCTAGGCTGGAGTACAGTGGCACAATCACAGTTCATTGCAACCTTGAACTCCTGGGCTCAAGAGATCCTCCCATCTCAGCCTCCCACGTAGCTGGCAGTATAGGAGCACATCACCATGCCTGGCTAATTTTTTTATTTTTAGTAGAGATGAGGTCTTGGTATGTTGCCCAGGCTGGTCTCAAACTCCTAAGCTCAAGCAGTCCTCCCTCCTCGGCCTCTCAAAATGCTGGGATTACAGGCATGAGACACTGTGCCTGGTCAAATATGTGCTTTTTCTGTGGAACATAATTCTAGGAAGAATCACGTAAAAGTCGCTCATTGATATCTCCATGAAGAGGAAATGGTAGTCTGGAGGGAGATATTCTCTTTGGAGGTGCCTTTTGAGTTTCAACTATGTAAATGTACATTTTGCCCAAAAATAAGTAAATAAATGAAAAAGCAGATGACTAATCCCTAAAATTTTGCTCAAGGCTATTTGCGTGGCGTTAAGGTGAAAAGGCAAACCAGATATCTTAGATAGTAATGATTTTGACATTGGTAATGATACTAGTAGCCAATATTCAATGCTTTCTGTATGCCAGGCCTTGATTATAAAGTGCATTTTTATGTGGTAGGCTGCAGAATAGTCCCTCAAAGGATGGCCATGTCCTAATCCCTGTAAATGTTACCTTATTTAGAAAAAGGGTCTTTGAATGTCTGGGCGCAGTGGCTTATGCCTGTAATACTAATACTTTGGGAGGCCGAGGCGGGTGGATTGCCTGAGCTCAAGAGTCCTAGACCAATCTGGGCAACACGGTGAAACCCCATCTCTACTAAAAAAATACAAAAAATTAGCTGGGCATGGCAGTGCGTGCCTGTATCCCCCACCTATTCAGGAGGCTGAGGCAGAAGAATGGCTTGAACCTGGGAAGCGGAAGTTGCAGTGAACCTTGATTGTGCCACTGCACTCCAGACAGGGTGACAGAGCCAAACTCCATCTCCGAAAAAAAAGAAAAGAAAAGAAAAGAAAAAGAAAGAAAGAATGTCTTTGAAGATGTGATTAAGGATTTTGAGATGACCAGGTGTGGTGGCTTATGCCTGTAATCCCCGCACTTTGGGAGGCTGAGGAGGGTGGATCACCAAAGGTAAGGAGTTCGAGACAAGCCTAGCCAACATGGCGAAACCCTGTCTCTTTTAAAAATACAAAAATTAGCTGGGCGTGGTGGCAGGTGCTTATAATCCCAGCTATTCAGGAGGCTGAGGCAGGAGAATGGCTTGAACCTGGGAGGCGGAGGTTACAATGAGCCGAGATCTCACCACTGCACTCCAGCCTGGGCAACGAGTGAGACTCTGTCTCCAAAAAAAAAAAAAAAAAAAAGGTCTTGAGATGGGGAGATTATTCTGGATTCTATCATGTATATTCTTTTTTTTTTTTTTGAGACAGAACTTTGCTCAGCCATCCAGGCAGGAGTGCAGTGGTGCAGTCATGGCTCACTGCAGCCTCCACCTTCTGGGCTCAAGCAATCCTCCCACCTCAGCCTACTAAGTAGCTGGGACCACAGGCGTGCATCCCAAGCCCAGCTAATTTTTTGATTTTTTGTAGATAAGGTCTCACCATGTTGCCCAGGCTGCTCTCGAACTCCTGGGCTCAAGTAATCCTCCCAATGTGCAGGATTAGAGGCATGAACCATCACATCCAGCCACATATATTCTTTTAAGAGGGAGGCAGAGGGAGATTGGACAACATACAGAGAAGGTGACGTGAAGACAGAGCAGAGGGAGACTTGAAGATGCTAGGCTTGAAGATTGCAGTGAAATGGCCACAAGCTAAGGAATGCTGGCAGCTACCAGAAGCTGAGGGAGGAAAAGCAAAGATTCTCCTGCTAGAGCCTCCTGAGGGAGTGCATCCCCTGCTGACGTGTTCATTTCAGCCCAGCAATAGTGATTTCATATTCCTAGCCGCTAGAACTAGGAGGGAATAGATTTCATTTGCTTTTAGCCACCACGTTGCTGAAAATTTGTTATAGCACCATTGGAAGTGGACACGCATTTCAAAACCAAAGTATTCAACTAAGTCCTCATCTTCATCCTTCACTGTTCAGAGCTTTAGGGACACTGCTTTCTTTCAATTTGATACTCAGGGCTCTCTTGCCCCTCCTCCTCCACCTTTATTAAGGTATAATGAACAAATACAAATTGTGTACATTTACAGGGTACAACATGGGGTTTTGATGTATGTATACATTGTGAAATGATTAAATCAAGCTAATTAACATATTCATCACCTCACCTTTATTTGTGGTGAGAACATTTAAAATCTATTTTTTTTTTTGAGATGGAATCTTGCTCTGTCACCCAGGCTGGACTGCAGTGGTGCGATCTCAGCTCACTGCAATCTCCAACTCCTGGGTTCAAGTGATTCTCATGCCTCAGCCTCCTGAGTAGCTGGGATTACAGGTGCCCACTACAATGCCCGGCTCATTTTTGTATTTTTAGTAGAGACGGGGTTTTACCAGGATGGACCAGGCTGGTCTCGAACTCCTGCCCTCGGCCTCCCAAAGTGCTGGGATTACAGGCATGAGCCACCGCACCTAGCCAACATCTACTTTTTTAGCCAATTTCAAGCATACAATACATTGTTATTAACTAGAGTCACCACACAGTACAACAGCTCTCCTGAATTTATTCATCCTATCAACTGAAACTTTGTACCCTTTGACCAACATCATCCTGTCAGGGCTTCTTTTCGCTACTGGGTCTTTGAATGTGCTGTTCCCTCTGCCTGGAATATTTTCTCCCACTCTTTCCCTGGTTAACTCCCACCATTCCTTCTGATATCAGCTCAGAGAGCACTTTCCCAGAAAAACTTTTACAGCTTTATTTCCTAGCTTTGGGTTTGTATACTTCCAGATGGACATTCTCTAAGATAAAGACCCCTGGAAGAAACCCAGGTCAGAGGCAAATTATGTAACATATTTCTTACAACAGCCCAGGGAGGTAGGTGTTATGATCTTATTTTATAGATGACGAAATGGAGACAAAAAGAGGTTACATAATTTGCCTACACACAGGTAATAAGGGGCATAGCTAGAAGTTAAACCCAGGTCTGCCAACTCCAGAGATGTGTGTGTGCGTGTATAGGTGTGTATGTATATTGTGTATGTGTGTATATATGTGTGTGTATGTATATATGTATGTATGTGTGTATAGATGTTTGTATGTATATATGTGTGTGCATGTGTATGTATATATTGTGTATGTGTATGTATATTTGTGTATATATGTGTGTATAAATATGTATGTGTGTATACATGTGTGTATGTATATACATATGTGTGTATATGTGTATGCATGTGTGCATATGTGTTTCTGTATATGTGTGTATGTGTGTATGTATATATGGGCATATATGTGTGCATGTGTGTGTATATATGTGTGTATATGTATGTGTGCATGTGTGTATACATGTGTATATATGTGTGTATGTATGTATGTGTGTAAGTATATGCATATGTATGTATGTGTGCATATGCATATGTATGTGTGTGTGTATATATATGGGTGTGTATGTATAATACGTGTGTATGTATGCATGTATATATCTTTGATTGGTTCTGCATCTCTGGAGAACCCTGAATAATATAGTCTCACTTTTTTGTCATTTTAATTTCATTGCCTTTATGAAGTCATGATAATAGATGCTCTTTTAAAATTATTTGAACATTTAGAAATATTAAAATAAATATTATTTTTAAATAAAATAAAATAATAGAACCAGGTGCTGTGACATGCATCTGTAGTCCCAGTTACTAGGGAGGCTGAGGCAGGAGGATTGCCCAGGAGTTCAAGGCTGCAGTGAGCTATGATCATTCCTGTGGATAGCCACCATACTCCAGCCTGGGCAATATAGAGAGGCTCTGTCTTTAAATAAAACAAAATAAAACATTATAAAACAAAAATATTATAAAATAACATTAAACATTTAAAAAATGTTCTTATTTTGCAAAATAAGTTGTTGCAATCCTATATTAGTCACACACACACACGCACGCATGCACGCACACACACACGCATACACACACACACATTTGGAAATTTGATCATCTGTAAAGTCTCCTAGCCTAGCTTGGGAACCAGCTGGCTTAAACCTGTTTCCTTGTGCTTCATTTTGGAGAACATCACGGCTCCTTCAGTTTCTGTCCAGTTCTCCCTGGGTAGACCAGGAAATGGAAGTCAGGAGTTCAGAATTAAGGCTATGGAGGGCATATGCTGGCACTCTCCCTTTATGTAATATGTAGGAAGTAAAGGGCTGATGTGACAGCTTCAAAGAACTATGCAAGGAGATGCCACTTCCCACCCATTAGGACGCCTACTGCCAAACAGAAAACAACAAGTGTTGACGAGGATGTAGATAAATCGGAGCCCTGGTGCATTGCTGGGAATGTAAAATGATGCAGCTACTGTGGGAAACAGAATGGTGGTTCCTTAAATAACTCAAAATAGAATTTCCTTATGATCCAGCAATTCCACTTCTGGAGATATATTCAAAATAATTGAAATCAGGGATTCAAAGAGATATTTGTACGTATTATTCACAATAGCCAAAAGGTAGAAGTAAACTCAAGTGCTCATCAACAGATGAATGGGGGCCAGGCATAGTGGCTCGCACCTGTAATCCCAGCACTTTGGGAGGCCCAGGTGGGTGGATCACCTAAGGTCAGGAGTTCGAAACCAGCCTTGTCAACATGGTGAAATCCCCATCTCTACTGAAAATACAAAAATTAGCTGGGCATAGTAGTGCGGACCTGTAATCCCAGCTACTTGGGAGGCTGAGGCATGAGAATTGCTTGAACCTGAGAGGCAGAGGTTTCAGTGAGCCAAGATCACACCATTGCCCTCCAGCCTGGGCAACAGAGCGAGACCTTATCTCAAAAAAAAAAAAAAAAAAAAAAAAAAAAAAAAAAAAAAAAAGCACAAAAACCGAAACAATGTGGTGGTGTGTGCCTGCCATCCCAGCTACTCAGGGGGCTGAGGTGGGAGAATTGCTTGAGCCCAAAAGTTGGAGCTTGCAGTGAGCCCTGATCACACCCCTGCACTCCAGCCTGAGTGACAGAGCAACACCCTTTCTCATACAATAGACTATTATTCAGTCTTAAAAAGGAAGGAAATTCTGACACGTGCTACAACATGGATGAACTTGTGTTAAGGGAAACAATGTTGGAACCTAAGTTAAAGCTCCACTTTGGGCAGGGGTCGCCGCGAGAGACCACTCAATACCGAGATCATAGCGGAGAGACACTTTTATTTCTAGTGCGCCAGGGTCCCTCGTGCACAAGGTTGGCCAAGGGACCCCGAACGCTTGTTACAGGCTGCTTATAAAGGCACAGACTACAAATTCAGACAAAGCTTTTAGGGCGCGAAATTCAAACAAAGCTTTGGGGCGCGAGATGATTGGGGCTTGTCATGGCCTGAGCAAGGCATCTCACTCTGATTGGTTGGGGCTTGTGCGCGGGATGGAGGCGTGGGGGGGAGGTTTCTGGAATTGTTTTTCTGTTGGAATTCCGGGAACATTGGGTGTTTCCCTTAGTCACCCATGGCCACCTAGTGTTGTTTTTCTTAATTACCCATGGCCTATTTTCATTCCCTCCTCTTTTTGTGACTCAGAGGCTCAATCTTGAGCCTCTTCTTCAGTCCTGAGTGCCTGGTATTGTTGGGTCAGGACCATAGCATGTATTATATTTAATCTATCTCTGATTAGGGTGAGCAGGCGGTTGAGTATGCACGGCCCGAAAGTCAGGATGAGCATGAGTAGGATTAGGGGACCTAAGATGGTGGAGATTAAGGTGCTAAACCAAGGGGACTGGTTATACCAACTTTCAAACTAACTTTGTTGAGACTCTCTTTCTTTCTGTCGTTTGTCTAATCTTTCTCTAAATTTTGCCATGGAGTCTTTAACTATTCCTGAATGGTCAGCGTAAAAGCAACACTGTTCCTTGAGGGCCGCACAGAGCCCGCCTTCTTTTAGAAAAACAATTTCTAGTCCTCGCCGGTTTTGCAGTACAACCTCAGACAGGGAAGTTAGGGACTCTTCAAGCTTCGTGATAGAGTGTTCTATGGCCCTAAGGTCTTCATCTATAGCTACCCTGAGTTGTTGCAGATGGTAATTGCCATGCACTAATGCTGCTGTCCCCGTTCCAACCCCGGCTGCCACTCCTAATCCTAGCATGACGGCGAGGGTGAGAGAAACGGGCTCCCTTCTCGTTCTAATAAGAGCTTTCTGCTCATACTGGAGTTCAAGGGAGTCTCCAGTGTGATAATATACCCGGGGGACAAGCTGCACTAACACGCAGTAATCTGTGCTGCTGTTGAAGATGGCTGTGGATACACAGGGGGTAAGTCCGGTGTTGCAGGCCCACCAGTCTGCCCCGGAGGGGACTAAATAGTGATTTGTGCTAGGTACTGTCAGGGTTACATTACAGAGATGTCGGTGACTAGTGGGCACTTGGCCTATACAGGTTCCTGACCCAGATACTTCGGCTAGGGTGAGTTTCTTATGCTGTTCCCATGGACATCCAGTGGGATTGGTGGAATTGGTGAAGTTATTGGCAGAGGCAATGCCTTCATAATAAGGGGGGCCCGTTGCTAGGCATAGCCAACAAGAGGAGGTGGATTCTGGCCTTGTCTGGTTCAAGGCGAGATAGGCGCCCTTAATGAGGTTAAAGAGTCTATTACCTAATTCCGGGGCAGGGGGCAAGCGGGTGACCTTTAGGAGCAGGGGTGTATATCCAGGGGAGGTGGATCTTAGGGGCGGAAATGTGGCAGTCGGGGCCCTTGGCTGGGGAGGCTTCACCTCTGATATAACCTGGTTTGGCCCCACTGCGACAGGAGTTGTGACTGGGCTGTTAGTCTAATTTGGATAGGGAGCCCAAACAGTGGCTTTTGGTATAAATATAGGCCCCATATTAACCCTGATGTCCAGCGGGAATCAGACTTTGCTGCATCTTCAAATCTGATGCGGATTAAATTACAATTGGCCGAGTACCGAGTTCTGGTACAGGGCTGGACATAAGACATGGTTATGTACCAAGGTTTTGTGGCCCATTTCCATTCTCCATCATTAGTGGTTACACAAGACCAACTATAGCAATATAGGGAGGTTATTTCTCCGCAGGTTTTTTTCATTTGCCCTGTTCGGAATCTGGGACAGGCATAGAACCCGTTCCGGCTTATGGACACCCTTCTTGCCTGTTTTCTCCATTCTCCCCCTTCCATGTCATCTACCATTGCTATTTTATCTAGGTTGAAATAGAGGTCGGGGAACCAAGTGCCTATAGGAGCAATCTGTGAAGTTTCATTTAGGACCTCATGAGTTTCAAAATTAGTTACTGTCCAGGTTAATCAATATGGCTGATGGGGATTACTACAAGCGACGCAGGGAAGGAGAACCAGTAGTAAGCAAGGGGTTAGGTGCGAGAGAGTCTTATCTTGAGTGGGTCTTTGGAGCGACAGAGCCTCCATGTTCCAGGCGGCGTTGGTCCGGGCGTCTCTGGAGCGGCCTTGGCGTGGGATGTGTGGACCCAAGTAGCGATTCCGTCAACCTTTATGGCCGTGGGTGTGGTCAGGAGAACGACGTAGGGTCCTTTCCACCGGGGCTCCAGTCCTTGAGAACGGTGCCGTCTGACATAGACGGAGTCTCCCACCTGGAAGGGGTGGCTGGTTTGTGGATGTCCCGGCCGGTACAGTTCTGCCAAGGGGGCCCAGATTTGGGCCTGTACTGCCTGTAGTCCTTTCAGCCGAGCCTGCAGGTCAGTCTTAGGGTTGGAGGGGGAGAAGGAGTCAAGCAAGGTTGACAAAGGGGGAGGTCCTCCGTAGAGGATTTCATAAGGAGTGAGCCCAAAGCGGTTAGGCGTATTTCGGGCTCTTAAGAGGGCTAGAGATAGGAGGCGTCTCCAATCTTTTAGGCCAGTCTCTAAGGTCAATTTAGTGAGGGTCTCTTTTATAGTTCTATTCATTCTTTCTACCTGTCCTGAGCTCTGGGGCCTATAAGCACAATGCAATTTCCAATTAATCCCCAGTATCCTGGCTAGCCCCTGACTTACCTGAGAAACGAAGGCTGGCCCGTTGTCTGACCCAATTACCTTGGGAAGTCCAAATCTAGGAAAAATTTCTTCTAGGATTTTCTTGGCCACAACGTGTGCTGTTTCTTGCCGGGTGGGGTAGGCTTCTACCCATCCTGAAAAGGTATCTACAAACACTAGTAAGTACCTATACCCCGCATAGTGAAGTTTTATTTCGGTGAAGTCTACTTCCCAATAAGCCCCGGGGCGACTGCCATGGGCTCGTGTCCCTGCCGGCACTCGAGTAACTCCAGCGTTTACCTGCTGGCAGACCTTACAGGCAGACGTCACCTGTTCTATCAGAGTGCCGGCTCTAGGGATTAGAAAGTTAGTTTTCTCAATTAACATCCTCAGCTTTCGGCTGCTTAAATGTGTCCAGGCGTGCATTTGTTGAATCATAGCCATGGCCTCTTTTAGTGGGAGGACCGTCTTCCCTCCTTTTTCCCAGTTTTTAGTGTCTCTGTTTTCCGCGGCTCCCATGGCTCTTGCTTCTTTCTGGTCCTCTGAGGTGTAGGTGTATTTAATGGCTATCTGGTCGGCTTTGTCGGTTTCAGAGACTAAGGCTAGTGTCTCTGCCATGGCGGCTTGCTTGGCCGCTTGGTCTGCCTGCCTGTTTCCTACTGCGACTGGATCATACCCTTTTTGATGTCCGGGACAGTGGATTATGGCCACTTCCCGAGGAAGGAAGAGGGCTTTTAATAAGGCAATTATTTCGGCCTTGTTCTTGATTTCTTTTCCTTCTGATGTTAGGAGTCCCCGTCTCTCATAAATGCTTCCATGGGTGTGGGCCGTTGCAAAAGCATATCGGCTGTCTGTATAAATATTAGCCTTTTTCCCTTTTGACAGCTCTAGGGCCTTTGTCAATGCTATTAGTTCAGCTTTTTGCGCAGACGTGCCAGGGGGTAGTGTTTGTGCCCATATGGTGGTGTTTCCATCCACTACCGCCGCTCCCGCCCTCCGAGTACCTGAGTCGAGATAGCTGCTACCATCTGTGTACCAAGTGTGGTCCGCGTCCGGGAGTTCCTGGTCCTTAAGGTCTTCCCGCGTCCCGTGGGTTTCCGCCAACACCTGCCGACAATCGTGGGAGCTCGGTTGGTCGTCTGGTATTGGTAGCAGCGTAGCAGGATTTAGGGTGACCGGAGGGCCAAATCGGACGCGGTCCGTGTCCAGTAGGAGGGCCTGGTAGTGGGTCAGGCGTGTGTTGGTAATCCATCGGTCTGGGGGCTGTCGCACTATGGCCTCTAGAGCATGAGGGGTAATAACAGTTAGCGGCTGCCCAAGGGTTAGCTTAGGGAGTCCTTGACTAGCATAGCGGTGGCTGCCATGATGCAGAGACACGGAGGCCATCTGGCTGCTACAGGGTCCAGTTTCTTAGATAGGTACGCCACCGGTCTTCTACAGGGCCCTAATTTTTGAGTTAGGACCCCTTTGGCAATCCCTTTTCTTTCATCTATAAAGAGAGTAAAGGGCTTCGAGGTATCCGGTAACCCAAGGGCTGGGGCCGAGAGGAGTGCTTTCTTTAGGGCCTCGAAAGCTAGTTGATGCTCCGCCAGCCAGGTGAAGAGAGTGTTCCCCTTGGTGAGTGCATAGAGGGGGGCGGCCAATTCAGCAAAACCGGGTATCCACAGGCGGCAAAACCTGGCAGTCCCCAGGAACTCATGTACCTCTCTGGGATTCCGAGGCGGCGGAATGCGAGCCACAGTCTCTATCCGCCCAGGGGTGAGCCACCTTTTCCCTTTACTCAGGATATACCCCAGGTAGGTTACCTTGGTCTGACAAATTTGCGCCTTCTTGGCGGACGCCCGATATCCTTTTTCTCCAAGTGTCTGGAGTAGGTGCCTAGTGCCCTGCACACAGGCTTCGTGGTGGGGGCAGCCAGGAGGAGGTCGTCTACATACTGAAGCAGGGTCACTCCCGGGTGCTGGGTCTGGAAGTCAGTCAGGTCTTGGTGGAGAGCCTCGTCGAAGAGAGTGGGTGAGTTCTTGAACCCTTGGGGAAGCCGGATCCAGGTCAATTGGCCCGAGATTCCTTTCTCAGGATCTTTCCACTCGAAGGCAAAAAGTTCTTGGCTTTGGGGGGCCAGGGGTAGACAAAAGAATGCATCCTTTAAATCTAATACTGTATATCAGCTGTGGTCTGGTTTTAAAGTACTGAGCAGGTTGTAAGGATTGGGGACCGTGGGATGAATGTCCATGGTTCTTTTATTAACTTCTCTTAAATCTTGGACGGGCCTATAATCCTGAGTACCAGGCTTTTTTACTGGCAGGAGTGGAGTGTTCCAGGGTGAGCGACATGGTCGCAAGACTCCGAGATCCAAAAATTTGGTAATGTGCTGCCGAATGCCCACACGAGCCTCCCGGCTCATAGGATATTGCTTAATGGACACGGGTACCGCCGTGGGCTTCAGATCAATTATAATTGGAGCCTGACATTTGGCCCGCCCGAGTCCTCCTGTTTCCGCCCAAGCCTGGGGAAATTCCTGTAGCCAAACATCGGGGAGGCTAGTGGTGACCGGAGCATCGAAAAGCCGGTGTTCGTCTTGCAAGGACACAGTCAAGATTTGGATGGGCTGGCCGTCCCAATCTAACACCTGGGCCCCACTCTTGGAGAAGTGGATTTGAGCTCTGAGTTTGGTCAAAAGGTCCCGCCCCAGGAGGGGATATGGGCATTCAGGCACCACCAAGAAGGAATGAGTCACCATACCTTTTCCAAGATTGACTGTCCGTTGGTTGGTCCATTTGTGCAGTTTCCCCCCCGTTGCCCCCTGGACCCAGGAGGTGTGAGAAGACAGGGGCCCATTTGCCTTTGTTAAAACAGAATGTTGAGCCCCTGTGTCCACCAAGAAGGTGGTGGGGTGCCCCCCTACAGAGAGAGTTAGCCGGGGCTCGGCGGGGGGGCTCCAGAGCCCTGACATCCCTAATCGCTGTCCTCACCCAAGGTGAGGACGGGGACAGGCTTCTTCCGGTCTTTAGGACACTTGGGACAGTCTTTAATCCAATGTCCCCGTTTTTTGCAGTAGGCGCACTGGTCCTTTTCTACTTTCGGCCGCCTCCGCTTCTCCCCCTCTCTCCCTGGCCCTTTCTCTGTCACTACTGCCGCCAGGATTTTCGTTAAGTGCTTATCTCTCTTTCGATCTCTACGGTCCTCTCGTTCCTCCTGTTCTTTTGCTAATCTGGCTTCCCTTTCCTCGGGGGTTTCCCTTTTATTATATACTTTCTCTGCTTCCCTAACTAACTCCTGTAATCCATAGGTCTGGATCCCATCTAATCTTTGCAGTTTTCCTTTTATATCTGGCGCTGCCTGATCTATGAACGACATAGCCACGGTGGCCTTATGTTCCAGAGCCTCCGGGTCAAACGGAGTGTACATTCGGAACCCTTCTAGAAGCCTTTCCATGAAGGCTGCTGGGCTTTCGTCCTTTTCCTGAGTAATAGTCCTTACCTTGGCCAAATTGGTGGGGCGTTTTCCTGCCCCTTTGAGACCCGCCAACAGAGCCTGGCAATAGATTCGGAGACTCTCCCTACCTGGTGCTGTTTCATAGTCCCAGTCCGGGTGGGTGAGGGGAAATCCCTCGTCTATTTCGTTGGGAAGTTGGGTTGGGAGTCTGCCTGGCCCCGGCACATTTTTCCGGGCCTCTAGGAGGACCCGTTGCCTCTCTTCAGTGGTTAGAAGAACCTGCAAAAGCTGCTGACAATCATCCCAGGTAGGTTGGTGGGTGAGGAGAATGGATTCTATTAACGAGGTTAGGGCCTGGGGATCTTGGGAAAAGGAGGGATTGTGGATCTTCCAATTGTAAAGATCTGAGGCCGAAAATGGCCAATACTGGACTGTGCGGTTGACAGTGCGGAGGGGAAAAAGGGAGGATTGCCAGGTGGAAGTGCCGTCTGAGTCCCCAGCCCGCCGCAGGCGGAGGCGGGGTGTCTGTGGCGGCGTCCTAGGGGTTAGTTCAGGTGGGGCTGGGGAGGGAGACGGGGTCAGAGAAGGGGTAGAGGAGGAGACCGGAGAGAGAGAGGGGGCTGAGGGGGTAGAAGGGGGAACAGGGGACAAGGCAGGGAGTGAGGGCGAAGTGTAAGGAGGAGGATTGTGAGGTGGGGGAGGTAGAGGGTCACGGAGGAGAAGGTCCCCCTGAGCCTCATCCAGGAGGACTGGCTTACGCGGGTCCGGAGTCCGATTCTTTGGGGCTTCTAAGGCAAGGAGAGTTGACTGGGAAGGGGGGGTGGAGGGGAGGAAGGGTTTCACCCAGGAAGGGGGGTTCCGGACTAGATCTTCCCAGGTAATTATGTAGGCCACCTGGTCAGGGCGGCCATGTGGTCCGGGGTCCAATACCTGTGCCTTAACCTGTAAAATAATTGATAGGTCAAAAGTTCCGTCTCGGGGCCACCCGCTGTGGAGGGTGGGCCATTCAGACGTACAGAAGGTTTGCCATCGTCCTTTACGGACTTCTACAGCGAGATTGTGGGCTCGTGCTCGAACGTCAGAAAAGTGGGTCAGGGTCAAGGATAGAGGAGTCGTCAGTGTCTGTCTCATAGCTCTGTCCACAGGCTCATACACACACAAGAACAAAATGACAACAACATAAACAGAGACCAAACAGGTACAGAGGAGCCGCGCGGCTGAAGAAAGGTGCCACAGTTTTACAAAGGATTCAGACGGCAGGGAAGACCTGCCTTCGGATTTTCGGAGGCTGACGGAGTCATCAGCCTTCCTCCAGACAACCACCAGGGCATCCCCTGGGGCGTAAGTGGGAAGGTGCCGGACACGTCTGTCCCCCTTCCCCACTTAATTATTCAGGCGGAGTACTCCCCAGAATCAGCTGGCAAGACAGAATGAAACGAAAGTACCTGATAGAGTCTGTCCGTCCAGTCAGCAGTCGGTGGCCCGGGCCAAGCGGGTCTCTGCCAGACGGGTCGAGGGTCCCTGGACGACCCCAATCCCGGATGAGCCCCCAGATGTTGGAACCTAAGTTAAAGCTCCACTTTGGGCAGGGGTTGCCGCGAGAGACCACTCAATACCGAGATCATAGCGGAGAGACACTTTTATTTCTAGCGCGCCAGGGTCCCTCGTGCACAAGGTTGGCCAAGGGACCCCGAACGCTTGTTACAGGCTGCTTATAAAGGCACAGACTACAAATTCAGACAAAGCTTTTAGGGTGCGAAATTCAAACAAAGCTTTGGGGCGTGAGATGATTGGGGCTTGTCATGGCCTGAGCAAGGCATCTCACTCTGATTGGTTGGGGCTTGTGCGCGGGATGGAGGCGTGGAGGGGAGTTTCTGGAATTGTTTTTCTGTTGGAATTCCGGGAACATTGGGTGTTTCCCTTAGTCACCCATGGCCACCTAGTGTTGTTTTTCTTAATTACCCATGGCCTATTTTCAACAAATCAGTCACAAAAGAACAAATACTATATGATTCCACTTATATGAGATACCTATAGTAGTCAAAATTCCAGAGACAGAAAGTAGAATGGTAGTTTCCAGGGGTTTGGGGAGTGGAGAATGGGGAGTTTGTGTTTAATCGGGATGGGGTTTTAGTTTTGCAAGATGAAAAGAGTTCTGTGTACGGAGGGTGGTGATGGTCGTACAACCATATGAATGCATTTACTACCACTGAACTGTACACTTAAAAATGGTTTAGATGGCATGGCATGGTGGATTACCCCTGTAATCCCAGTACTTTGGGAGGCGGAGGCAGGTGGAGGACCTAAGGTTGGGAGTTTGAGATCAGCCTGGCCAACATGGCCAAACCCCGTTTCTACTAAAAATACAAAAATTAGCTGGGCATGGTGGCGAGTGCCTGTAATCCCAGCTACTACGGGGGCTGAGGCAGGAGGATGGCTTGAACCTGGGAGGTGGAGGTTGCGGTGAGCTGAGGTCATACCACTGCACTCCAGCCTGGGCAACATGGTGAGACCCTGTCTCAAAAAAAAAAAAAAAAAAAAAAAAATTTAAGGAAAGAGCTATGCAAGACTGGACAGTGTTTTTGCCAATATATACATGCCCCAAATAGAAATATTTGGGTTCTGTAGATCTTTCTCACACAGAAAGCTGACACAGAAATATTTGGGTTCTGTAGATCTTTCTCACACAGAAAGCCTCTTGCAGTCAGCCTCTCCAAGTGTCTTCACTTTATTAGAAGTTGGGAAATAGAGAAAACATTACAAAAGCAGCCTAAAAGCAAAAAGAGTAGAAAAGTGCAACCCAATATCATTGATCATGGAAAAGGCCAATTCAGTTAGTCTTAAAGAATGAAATTGCAAAGATAGTTCTTTGTAATGCATAAGTGTTTAGTCATTAAAAAGGAATGTCTTTGACCTCACCTATTCTTGCCTGCACTAACTTTTCTTCAACCTTTCTGGTAGGCCCAATAGCAGTGCCTCAAAGGTATCCACATTCCATTCCCTAGAATACAATTTCTTCTGTTATGGTGCTAGAGGTCAAAAGGGTATATTACCTTGTAGCAAAAGGGACTTTGCAAATGCGATTAAATTTAAAATCTTGAGATGGGGGAGTTATTCGGGATTATCTAGATACAGAGATGTAAGAGTCTTTATAAGAGGGAAGGAGGGACTGGGCACAGTGGCTCACGCCTTTAATCCCAGCACTTTGGGAGGCTGAGGCGGGTGGATTACTTGAGGTCAGGAGTTCGAGACCAGCCTGGTCAATCATCTCTACTAAAAATACAAAAATTAGCTAGGTGTGGTGGCGCATGCCTGTAATCCTAGCAATTTGGGAGGCTGAGGCACAAGAATTGCTTGAACCCAGTAGGCAGAGGTTGCAGTGAGTTGAGATAGTGCTACTGCACCCCAGTCTGGGTGACAGAGGAGATTCTCAGAAAAAAAATTTAAAAATATAAAAAATATTTTTAAGAAAGAAGAAAGGAAGAAGGCCAGAAAGATAAGGAAATGTGAATGTGATAAATAAAGGGGTCAGAAAGAGAGAGGAAACGAGAGAAGGAGAGAATCAAGATGCTCCATTTGCTACATTATTTGCTTTGAAGATGGCAAATGAAGCCATGAATCAAAGAATGTAGGTGGCTTCTAAAAGCTGAAAAAGGCAAGGATAAGGACTTTCTCTCAGAGACTCCAATACTTTGATCTTAGTATGTGATACCTGTGTCAGTCTTTTGACCTCTAGCACCATAACAGAAGAAATTGTATTCTTATAGGCTGGATATGGTGGCTTATGCCCGTAATCCCAGCCCTTTGGGAGGCCGAGGCAGGAGGATTAAATGAAGCCAGGAGTTCAGGATCAGCCTGGGAAACATAGCAAGACACTGCCTCTAAGGGAGGAGACCACCCCTGTCTTATGCCCAGTTTCTGCCTCCAAAGAAAGAAGAAGTAAAAACTAAAAGGCAGAAATGAAATCCACAGGCAGATAGCCCTGCACGCCCTGGGTCTGGTAGTTAAAAATCAACCCCTGAGCTAACTGCTTGTGTTATCTATAGACTCCAGACATCGTATGGAAAAGCATTGTGAAAATCCCTGTCCTGTTCTGCCTCCCAGATTCAAGCTATTCTCCTGCCTCAGCTTCCTGAGTAGCTGGGATTACAGGTACCCACCAACGTGCCCAGTTAATTTTTGTATTTTTAGTGGAGACAGGGTTTCACCATGTTGGCCAGGCTGGTCTCAAACTCCTGACCTCAAGTCATCCACCTGCCTTGGCTTCCCAAAGTGCTGGGATTATAGGTTGAGCCACCGAGCCTGGCCTCTATTTGTCTCTTGAAAGGCTTCTACTGATGTCTTTCTGTGTTTTTTTGTTCTTCCCCAGGATGACTGCTTCTACATATTTATTCCATGTTTCGATTCAAACCCATCAACAGTCACAAAATTCTTACATGAAAACTTAAAGCAGAGTGGCTTTTACACCTGACCTTTATATCTAGCACTTTATTGAATTATAGGTGCATGGATTCATTTATTCACACATTAATTCAGAGAATACAAATTTATTGAGAGCCTACCAAAGGCCAGGCACTGTGTAAGATATTGAGGATTGTCGCCTGCACCAAGAGAGGCATGATTCTTGCTCTTGACCAGGTGAGGTGGCTCATGCCTGTAACCCTAGCACTTTGGGAGACTGAGGTGGGAGAATCACTTGAGCTCAGGAGTTTGACACCAGCCTGGGCAACATAGTGAGATCCTGTCTCTGAAAAGAAAAGAAAAGAAAAGAGAAAAGAAAAGGATTATCCTGTGCAGCTCGAGTGCATGGGCATAGGAGAGGGACTTGAAAAATAAATATTAGGGGCCAGGTGCAGTGGCTCACGCCTGTAATCCCAGCACTTTGGGAGGCCGAGGCGGGCAGATCACGAGGTCAGGAGATCGAGACCATCCTGGCTAACATGGTGAAACCCCATCTCTGCTAAAAATACAAAAAATTAGCTGGATGTGGTGGCGGGCGCCTGTAGTCCCAGCTACTCGGGAGGCTGAGGCAGGAGAATGGTGTGAACCTGGGAGGTGGAGCTTGCAGTGAGCCGAGATCGTGCCATTGCACCCCAGCCTGGGTAACAGAGCGAGACTCTGTCTCAAAAAATAAATAAATAAATAAATAAAGATAATAAATATTAGGTTGACAGGAAAGGTTGAGGGTCAATTAAATTAATTAATTAATTAATTAATTAATTTTTTGAGACAGAGTCTCGCTCTGTCTCCCAGGCTGGAGTGCAGTGGCCTGATCTCGATTCATTGCAAGCTCTGCCTCCCAGGTTCACGCCATTCTCCTGCCTCAGCCTCCCGAGTAGCTGGGACTACAGGCGCCTGCCACCATGCCCGGCTAATTTTTTGTATTTTCAGTAGAGATGGGGTTTCACTGTGTTAGCCAGGATGGTCTCGATCTCCTGACCTTGTGATCCGCCCGTCTCGGCCTCCCAAAGTGCTGGGATTACAGGCATGAGCCACTGCGCCCAGCCTATTTTTTTGAGATGAAGTCTCACTCTGTCACCCAGGCTGGAGTGCAGTAGCGCAATCTTGGCTTACTGCAACCTCTGCCTCCTGGGTTCAAGTGATTCTCCTGTCTCAGCCTTCCAAGTAGCTTGTATTATAGGTGTCTGCCACCACACACAGCTACCTTTTTTTTTTTTTTTTTTTTTTGTATTTTAGTAAAGAGGGGGTTTCCCCATGTTGGCTAGGCGGGTCTTGAACTCCTCACCTCAAGTGATCCACCTGCCCTGGCCTCCTAAAGTGCTGGGATTACAAGTGTGAGCCACCACGCCTGACTGAGAGTCAATTTTATTAAAAAGTTATTATTATATGCAGGCCTAAGGTAAGCCCAGATGAAAGATATAAGGCATACATATATGTGTGTGTGTGTATACATATATACACACACACATATATATGTGTATATATACATATATAATTTTTTATTATTTTTGAAATTATATATATATAATTAAAAAAATTTTTTTTAGACAGAGTCTTGCTTTGTCACCCAGGCTTGAGTGCAGCTCACTGCAGCCTCCCCCTCTGGGGCTCAAGCAATAGTCTCACCTCAGTCCCCCAAGTAGCTGGGACTACAGGCACACACTACCACGCCTGGCTAAATTTTGTATTTTTTTTGTAGACATGGCGTTTTGCCATGTTGCCCAGGCTGGTCTGAAGCTCCTTGCCTCAAGTGATCTGCCCACTTTGTCTTCCAAAGTGCTGAGATTACAGGTATGAGGCACCGTGCCCGTCCAACGTAGGGCATGTTTAATCATATTCCTATGACAAGATATTTGGCTTCTTGGAGCTTAGCCAAGGCATGAGACACAGTTTCCAATAAGTATATGCTTTGCATCAATTTTGAGAGATTCACATTAATCTAGTCTCTTTCTAGTAGATTAGACATCAGTAACAATTATGTTAAGTGTACAGAGCGGGGACCCGGACCACTGTACGAATTTGATGCCTCTTTTTTTTAAGTTGTCCTTAGAGAATAGTTGGTGTGAATCAGGCGCCTGTGTTTCTTGCATTATAAATGGATTGGGAATTATAAAACACTCCTGAAGTCAGTGGGCTGAAGGATTAGAGGTATGTTTTTATACCTTATAACATTTTGAAGAAACACAATTAATGAACATATCCAAGCACCGTAGAAAAATTGCCTAAATCAAATGGCAGGGAGGCTAATTACCATTTAATTGAGTTTTGAAAATTTAGCTTTTCTCGTTAAAAGCTTTGTCTCAGGTCAAGGAGGGAAAAAAACATCGGAAATCATTTGTTCAAACTTGGAGAAAACACTGGGAAAGTGATGGGATCAGAATGAAAGTTCTAATAATCAGTTAAAATTGTCATAATACTTAAAAACTGAGCGATGTATGTTGGTTGTTTTGTGAGCTCTGCCAGCTTAATTAAAGTATATTTAATGAATTCATTGAGAATGTTCACATCATACAGTTATAGCAGGTGCCTTTCAATCCTGGGTGATTTTGTCCTCCAGGGGATATTTGACAATGTCTAGACATTGCCATGGCTGGGGTGTGTGTGCTAGTGGGTGGAGGCCAGGGATACTACAATGCACAGGACAGAGCCTCGACAACAAAGAATTATCTAGCCCCAAATATCAACAATCCTGGGGCTGAGAAATCCTGAGTTACAATGATGTTTCACATTTATATACTGCCTTTAGAAATTTTTTTACATTACAAAAATTGAGGCCAGGCACAGTGGCTCATGCTTGTAATCCCAATGTTCTGGGAGGATCCCTTGAGGCCAGGAGTTCAAGACCAGCCTGGGCAACAAAGCGAGATCTTCTTTCTACAAAAACAAACGAACAAACAACAAACAAACTGGGTATAGCGGCATGCACCTGTAGTCCTAGCGGTTTTGGAGGCCGAGGTGGGAAGATCACTTGAGCCCAGGAGTTCGAGGTCACAGAGAGCTATGATTGTGCCACTGCACTCCAGCCTGGGTGACAGAGTGAGACCCCATCTCTAAAAATATTTTCAAAATTGAGATATAATTCACATACCACAAATTTTACTCTCGAAAAGTATACAATTCAGTGAATTTTAGTATATTTACAAAGTTGTGTAATCATTACTACTAATTCCAGAACATTTTTGTCACCCCAAAAAGAAACTCTGTACATACCTATTAGAATGGACAAAATCCAGAACACCGACAATATCAAGTGCTGACAAGGATGTGGAGCAACAGGAACTTTCCTTCATTGCTGGTGGGAATGCAAAATGGTACAGCCACTTGGAAGACAGTTATGTGTTTTCTTATTAAAAAAAGTGCCAGGTGCAATGGCTCACGCCTGTAATCCCAGCACTTTGGGAGCCTGAGGCAGGCAGATTACAAGGTCAGGAGATCAAGACCATCCTGGCTAACACGGTGAAACCCCGTCTCTACTAAAAATACAAAAACCAGCCAGGCGTGGTGGTGGGCGCCTGTAGTCCCAGCTACTCAGGAGGCTGAGGCAGGAGAATGGCATGAACCTGGGAGGTGGAGCTTGCAGTAAGCAGAGATTGTGCCACTGCATTTCAACCTGGGCGGCAGACCAAGACAACATCTCAAAAAAAAAAAAAAAAAAAAGTAAACATATTCTTACAATATAATCTAGCAATCACACTCCTTGGTATTTATCCAGAGGAACTGAAAACATGTCCACACAAAAACCTGCGCATGACTCTCTATAACAGCTTTATTCACAGCTGCCAAAACTTGGAAGAAAACGAGGTCCTTCAGCAGGTCACGAATAAATAAATTGTGGTATATCCAGACAATGGAATATTATTCAGTGTTAAACAGAAATGAGGTATCAAGTCATGTAAAAAACACAGAGGAAACTTAAATGCGTATTCCTAAGTGAAAGACACCAATCTGAAACGACTACCTACTGATTCCAACTATACGACATTCTGGAAAAGGTAAAACTATGGAGACAGTAAAAATACCAGTGGTTGCCAGGGATTGGAGAAACGAAAGAATGAATAAATAGGCAAAGCACAGAGGATTTTTAGGGCAGTGAAAAGACTTTGTATGATACTATATTGGTGGATACATGTCATTATACACCTGTTCAAACCCACAGAATGTATAATACCAAGAGTGTAAACCATGGATTTTGAGTGATAATAATGTTTTTTCCTCTTTCTCTCCTTTCTTTCCCTTTCTCTTTTTTCTGTCTTTCTTTCTCCCTCTCTTTCTCCTTCTCCCTTTTCCCTACTTCCTTCCTTCCTCTTTCTTCTCTCTTTTCCCTCCCTCCCTCCCTCTCTTTCCTTTCTTTTTTGATAGGCTCCTGCTCTGTTGCCCAGGTTGGAGTGCAGTGATGCAATCATAGCTCACTGCAGTCTTGACCTCCCAGGCTCAAGCGATCCTCCCATCTCAGTCACCAGAGTAGCTGGGACTACAGGTGTGTGCCGCCATGCCTCAGTTAATTAAAAACATTTTTTTTTATACAGACAGGGTCTTGCTATGTTGTCCAGGCTGGTTTTGAACTCCTGGGCTCAAGCAATCCTCCCACCTCAGCCTCCCAAATTGCTGGGAGATAATAAAGGTTCATTCAATTAATCAATTATAACAAATGTACCATCCTGATGGAGAACAGTGATAATGGGGCAGGATACGTCTGTGTGGGGACAGGGGATATAAGGGACATCTTTGTACCTTCCTCTCAATTTTGCTGTGAACCTAAAACTTCTCTAAAATAATAAAATCTGAAAACAAAAACCACAGTGGATCCACTACACACCTAGTGAAGTCACTAAAATAAAATACACTGACAATACAGAGAAAAAAAGAAAGAAGGAAACTCTGTACCCAGTACCCATGAGAAATCACTTCCTATTTCCCTGTCTCCACAGCCCACTAATCTACCTTTCGTCTCTACAGATTTACATACTCTTAGATATTTCATGCAAATGCAATCTTACAATATGTGGCCTTTTGCATCTGCATTCTTTCACTGAGCATAATGTTTCTGAGGCTCATCCACATCTTAGCATGTTTAAGTGGTTCATTCCTTTTTATGGTCAAATAATGTTCCATTGCATGGTGATACCATCTTTTGTTTATCCATTCATCAGTTGATGGACATTTGGTTAGTTTCCACTTTTTGGCTATTGTGAATAGTGCTGTTAGGACCACATGTATACAAGTTTTTGTGTGGATATATGTTTTTCTTTTTTTTTTTTTTTTTTGAGACGGAGTCTCACTCTGTTGCCCAGGCTGGAGTGCAGTGGCGCAATCTCGGCTCACTGCAAGCTCCGCTTCCCGGGTTCACGCCATTCTCCTGCCTCAGTCTCCCGAGTAGCTGGGACTACAGGCGCCCGCCATCATCCCCGCCTAATTTTTTGTATTTTTAGTAGAGACGGGGTTTCACTGTGTTAGCCAGGATGGTCTAGATCTCCTGACCTTGTGATCCGCCCGCCTCGGGCTCCCAAAGTGCTGGGATTACAGGCGTGTGCCACCGTGCTTGGCCATGTTTTTATTTCTTTTGGTTATATGCCTAGGGAGAAAATTGTTGGGTCATATGGTTGCTCTATGTTTAACTTTTTGAGGAACTGCCAAACTTTTCCAAAGTGGCTGCATCATTTTACCTTCCCACCAGCAGCTTAGGAGGGATTGATTTTCTTACACCCTCACCAGTACTTGTTATTGTCTTTCTGTTTATTTATAACTATCCTAGGGGACATGAAGTGTTATTGTGATTTTGATTTGCATTTCCCTCATGACTAATGTTGTTGGGCATCTTTTCATGTGCTTTTTGGCTATTGGCATATACTTTTTGGAGAATTGTCTCTTCAAATCTTTTGCTTGTTTTTAACTTGGGCTATTTGTTTTTTATTGTCAGATTGTAGGAATTCTTTATACATAATGGATGCTAGTTTCTCATTAGATATTAGATTTACAAATTTTTCTCCCAGTTTGTGAGTTGCTGGCTTTAGATTTTACAAAGCGTTTCACATCTCTTAGCTTCTAAATCTCACAATAGCTAGGCATAAATTTAGGCTCAAAGAGGTCAAAGAGGTTAAATGATGTGTGTAGAATCAGAAGTTTGTATATGAACAATAAATTCATATACATTGTATGTGAATTCAATAAAATCATATAAATTGTATGTGAATTCAATAAACTTTTACTGAGAGCCTACAAAGTTTACTGTTGCCAGGCTAGAAAGAAGATCAAGTGTCTAGAATTTGATTTCCATTTCAGTTTAATTTTAATTTTTAAGTTTAATGTTTAATTTTATTTTAAAAATAAAAATAAAATAAAAATGTCACCCAGGCTGGAGTGCAATGGTGAGATCTTGGCTCACTGCAACCTCTGCCTCCTGGGTTCAAGTGATTCTCTTGCCTCAGCCTCCTGAGTAGCTGGGATTATAGGTGTGTGCCACCCCGCCTGGCCGATTTTTTTACATTTTTAGTAGAGACGGGGTTTCACCATTTTGGCCAAGTTGATCTTGAACTCCTGACCAACCTCAGGTGATCCTTATGCCTTGGCTTCCCAAAATGCCAGGATTACAGGCTGAGCCACCATGCCTGGCCTCCATTTCAGTTTAAAACCTCAAATGGAACCCCATTGGGATGAGAGAAAGTGAGGGGAAAGAAGAGAAAAGGAGAGAAGAAAGAGGAGAGGAAACCAAGTTGCATGTCTTTTGCTTGTGTATACTGCTTGGGAATCTCTTCCTTTTGTATACCCATCTTCACTTAAGGCTCCAAATATGAAAACACGAAACACTTATTTTAGAATTCAATCCTTACTTAAGCTGAACATAACCCTTACTCCCTGGTCTCCTTCTGTTAAATTACTTAGCCATCACTCTCTTTGGTTTCACTGTGGTGGATCACAGAGCAAGGACTGGAAGATCACAGAGCAAGGACTGAGGTCTCCACTTTACATCTGAGCCAGCGTGAGAGTGGGTCCTCTCCATAGGGGCAGACTCTTGTTAACAAAGACTGATAATAAAGTCACATTGTCAATTTGTTAAATTACAATGAAAAATACAGTTTGACATTTAGTTAGTAGTATATTTGCCCTTTCTAGGCAAGTAGTTCATGACATTGGCTGCACAGTGGGATCACTTGGTGTATTAGTCTGTTTTCACACTGCTGATAAGGACATACCTGAGACCGGGCATTTACAAAAGAAAGAAGTTTAATGGACTTGCAGTTCCACATGGCTGGGGAAGCCTCACAATCATGGCAGAAGGCAAGGAGGAGCAACTCACATCTTACGTGGATGGCGGCAGACAAGAGAAGAGAGCTTGTGCAGGGACTCTCCCCCCCTTATAAAACCATCAGATCTCGTAAGACTTATTCACTATCACGAGAGCAGCACAGGAAAGACCTGCCACCATGATTCGACTGTCTCCCACTCCGTCCCTCCCACAACAGGTGGGAATTCAAGATAAGATTTGGGTGGGGACACAGCCAAACGGATCACTTGGGCAGCTTGACCAACTCCCAATTCCTAGGCTTGATTCTGGAACAATGAAAAGAGCATCTCCGAGGATGGGGCCCAGGTGTCAATGGTCTTTTAAAGCTTCCCAGGTGATCTCAATGTGAATGCAAAGTTGTGAACCACTGCTTCTGGAATACCTGCACCCTGAGAAGGTATAATAAGTAGTGTGTAGAATCAGAAGGCAATTCATTTGTAAATTTAATACACTTCTATGGAGAGCCTACAAAGTTGATTGTTGGTAGGCTGGAAAGAAGTAATTAAACTGTAATCAAATAGACATGGAGTTAGAGTTCATCATTTAGTCCACAAATATTTATAAATATTATGTGCTAGGTGCTGGGATAAACATAAGTCGATACAGTTTGATGGTTATCAAAATGGGCTTTAGAATGAAATTTCAGGTCCTGGCTCCACTGTTTACTAAGCTTGAATTTCTCTGCTGGTAAAATGGGGTTGCTAACAATAGTGCTTACTTCAGAGACTTGCTTGAGAATTATGTCAAATGATGCAGTGTTTCCGAAATTTCAAGATTTGGTCTAAAGCTACACCCATGTGCAACCTGTACTAGTGATTACTTAGTATTTCATTTACTGGCTCATTTTTTCTTCTTAAATATTTCCTTTGGTCTCACTCCAAGTGGTATCATCTATAAAATACTTGGTTTGATGGGCTAGCTATAGTTTTTCCTAACACATAGTAAAATATATAATGTAACAAATAAGTGACTTTTGTTTGCCACCTGAAAGTGTTGCTCATATCAGTTGTGGGAACACATCTTTGGGAAACAAGGAATATCTGAGATATTTGCATCTGAGCCAGCATGAGAGTGGTTCCTTTCCATAGAGGCAGATGCTAATAATAGTGCCTACTTCAGGGGCTATTGAAGGAATATGGCTCGCACCTAGAAAGCTCTCAGCTCAGTCAGCTAATGATAATTTTTTTTTTTTTTTTTTTTAAGACAGAGTCTCACTCTCTCACCCAGACTGGAGTGCAGTGGTGAGCAACATCTCGGCTCACTGCAACCTCCACCTCTCAGGTTCAAGTGATTCTCCTGTCTTACCCTCCTGAGTAGCTGGGATTACAGGTGTTTGCCACCATGCCAGACTAATTTTTGTATTTTTAGTAGAGATGGGGTTTCACCACATTGGCCGGGGTGGTCTCAAATTTCTGACCTCAAGTGATCCGCCCACCTTGGCCTCCCAAAATGTTGGGATTACAGGCATGAGCCATTGGGTCCGGTCAGTTATTTTCTTTATACAGAAGTTTCTGGGCTGGGTGCAGTAGCTCACACCTTAATCCCAGCACTTTGGGAGGTTGGACAGGATGATTGCTTGAGTCCAGGAGTTTGAGATCAGCTTGGGCAACACAGGGAGACTCCATCTCTACAAAAAAAAAAAAAAAAAAAATTAGCCAGGCATGGTGGTACATGCCTGTGGTTCCAGCTACTGGGAGGGCTGAGGTGGGATGATCACTTGAGCCTGGAGAGGTGGAAGCTGCAGTAAGTCGTGATTGTGCCACTGAACTCCAGCCTGGGTGGAGTGACAGAGTGAGATTCTGTCTAAGAAAAAAAAAAAAAAAAGGGGTGCTTGATAAATAGTAGCTATCCATTATTGGCCCCGGGAACAAGAAGTAAGTTATGTTTAGGGAAGGAAAAACAAACAAACAAATGTGTACTAAGCAAGCCTATAGCTTTAATCAAGTGCTGGTGTGCGTGTGTGTGTGTGTGTGTGAGTTGTGAGAGAACACATCTCCAGTTCTGTCTACTATAGAATTAGGAGAGTACGAAAAAGACTTTACATTTATAAACAGAACATACACATACACACGTGTGCACAATTATACACACAATTTAATCATTATAAAACCACATCCATATTGTTGCTACCTAGGTTAAGAAATAGATCATAGCAGCACCCCAACACGCTGAAAGGCCTCCATCAGGTAACTACTATTTGCTTTCTTTATGGGTTTGCCATTACTTTTAAAAATGGCAAAAACCTCAATGATTTGCATCAACCTAAATACATCCCTCCTTAAACTATGTTGTTTTGTTTTGTCCGCTTTTGGAATTTATATGAATGGAATCATATGTCATTGTCTTGCTTCCTTCATTAGGCCTTGTTTTGAGACTCATTATGCCATTGTGGTTAGTTGCAGTTTATTCTTGTTCATTGTTTATGAAAACACTGCAATATACAATTTTGTCTTTTCTACTGCTGATGGACATTTATGTCGCTTCCAGTTTTTTGCCAACACTATTTTGTATTCTTATACACATCTCTTGGTGTACATAAGTAGGAGTTTCTCACTGGGAGCGGTGGCTAAGGCCTGTAATCTCAGCACTTTGGGAGGCCGAGGTGGGCGGATCACTTGAGGTCAGGAGTTCAAGACCAGCCTGGCCAACATGGTGAAACCCCATCTTTACTAAAAATACAAACAATTGGGCATGGTGGTGTGCGCCTGTAATCTCAGTTACTTGGAAGGGTGAGACAAGAGAATAGCTTGAACCTGGGAGGCGGAGGTTGCAGTGAGGCGAGATCGTGCCATTGCACTCCAGCCTGGGAGACAGAGCAACACTTAGCCTCAAAATAAATAAATAAATAAATAAATAGGAGTTTTTCTTAGGTAGAGAAACTACTCCTAGCATTAGTCATAGAATGCACAAATCTTCAATGTTAGCAAATAGTGCCATACTTTGTTTTTTTTAAATTTCAGAGATTGTGTCCATTTACACGTCTACGGGTACTGTATAAATGTGTGTACCTCCACATCTTTGCAAACACTGTCACATCCTTTTTTTGTTGTTGTTCTCAAATTTGAGTGTTATCGTTTCTCATTGTGACTTTATTTTTCATTTTTTCTGATTATGAACGAGGTTGACACCTTTCATACATTTGTTGGTCATCTGGATTTCCGTTTTGGTGAAGTGCCTGTTTTAAGTATCTCTTCTATAATTTAAAGTGTCCTTTCAGACAGCCTCAATGACTTTCATCAACTCCTTGCAGGGCAGTCAGCCGGGAGATAGAGTAATCAATGTAGGTTGAAGTCAAACTCAAAACATTCGCCGCCTCAGCTGTAGCAGAGAACCATTGGGTTTCCCCAGGTGACAAGTACTTCTACCTTAGCCGCATGAGAGAGAAAGAAGACCAGGCTGAGTAGCCTGGCTGCCTACCTCCTCGCAGGTGGCCGAGAGCAGGGGACAGCGCCCAGGCGACTTCCTCAGGGATCCTAGATAAACAGTCGCGTCCCCAAACGCAGCATCCTGCTTAACCGCCAATTTCAAACTTCCAAGACCTGCCCAGCCGACTTTGCCCTTCCCTTTATCCCATTGGTCGCGAGTCAAAGGAAGATGCAATTTGATTGGCTCTCCTTTTCACTTTCTTCATCACTTTAAGGACGTGGGCGGGGCCTGGCTGAGAAACCCATGTCTATCATAGGAGCGGGCACGCTGATTGGTCTAGACACGGCTGAGACCCGCCCACGCCGTTCCTCTGGTTCAAACGCGGCGGCGGGAGGCGCGGGGCGGAGCAGATCGCAGACCAGCCGGGGCCGCAGAGCGTGAGTCTGAGCCCCTAGACCCAATTCTACCGCACCCTGCTCCGCAAGGCCAGGGGAAGGCCGCCTCCACCCACACCAGTCCCGGCTTTCCCTCCCGCCGTGGGGAGGGCGGTGCTTCCACCCCTAAGGGCTGCGGGAGGCCTGGAGGGTCTTCCCAGGCTGGCTGTGCGCGCGCCCACCCTCCTCAGGAGCCGAGGGGTCTGCCGGGTGGTGCCGGGGCGGGAGGCTTGCTCCTCCCCTAAACCAGGAGGAGCCCTATGTCTCTTCAGCTCTGCCTCCTGTCAGCACTAACTGCTTTATTCTGCCCAGTGTAGTCAGCCAGTTCCTTATTATCCGCGTGATAGCAATTTTCTTAACCTCTCTGTTTCAGTGTCTTCATACCTCGTGCCTATCCCACCACCTCCTGATGCTCCCGCCTCTTTCGCTCTGCTCCAGTCCTTCTGGCCTCTCTGTTATTGTTGGAGAGGCCAGGTCCTGCCTCAGTGCTTTTGGCTTGGCTGTTTCCTTTGCCACAGATATCTTTCTTTCCCCAGATATCAACATGGCTTGCTGGTCACCCGCTTCAGGTCTTCAGGTCTTGGGTCAAATGGTGTCTTCTCTGTGAAGTGTTACTTGACCACATTAAGATTGCACCATCTCACCCCCATTGCCCTTATCTTACTTGGTTTTGTTTTTACCTCGTAGCACTTAACACCTTCCAACAAACTATATATAGTTTGCTTATTTCAGTCATTCATTTAATAACTATTTATTCACACCTATTTATGTGCCAGGCTATGTGTGCCCCCAAGTCTGTGCCCTTGTGGAGCTTCCATTCTAAGGGGGGAGATAATAGACACATTGATAAGTAAGAGAGTATGTCAGATAAGTGTATCACCTCCTGTTACGGTGAGTTGAAATCTGGTGTTTAATCTCCATGATTAGACTGAGCTTCCTAAAACTGGAGTGGTAGCTAATTTTCATCTCCTTGTCCCTGATACCTTGAGGGAGATCAGAATCTCTCAAGCCCTTCCTGCTCAAAACATAGGACATACTTGACTTTTCTGATATCCTTTCAGCACCAGTGGGGAGATGTTAAAGTTCAAATATGGAGCGCGGAATCCTTTGGATGCTGGTGCTGCTGAACCCATTGCCAGCCGGGCCTCCAGGCTGAATCTATTCTTCCAGGTAACAGCCTACCCTGCCAACTTTGCTCACCTGTGTGTTTCCTTGGAGTCTCCTTGTCACTCACCTTTGCTTTTATTTTATTTATTTATTTAGAGTCTCACTCTGTCGCTCAGGCTGGAGTACAGTGGTGCAATCTCAGCTCACTGCAACCTCTGCCTCCTGGGTTCAAGTGATTTTCCTGCCTCCGCCTCCAGAGTAGCTGGGACTATAGGCGCCTGCCACCACACCCGACTAAGTTTTGTATTTTTTTTTTTTTTTTTTTTTTTTTAGTAGAGACGGGTTTCACCATGTTGGCCAGGCTGGAGTCAAACTCCTGACCTCAAGTGATCCTCCTGCCTTGGCCTCCCAAAGTGCTGGGATTACAGGCATGAAATGCGCCAGGCTTGCTTTCCTTATAGGACCAAGGATAATATTTTAGGAGAAATTCTGTTTTGTTTTGCTTGAAACAAGGTCTTCTGTCGACTCTAGGCCTGTGCCACCACTCCCAGCTAATTTTTAAATTTTTTGTAGGGATGGGGTCTCACTATGTTGCCCAGGCTGATATTGAACACCTGACTTCAAGTGAGCCTCCTGCCTTGGCCTCCCAAAGCACTGGGGTTATAGGTGTGAGCCTCTGCACCTGGCCTTCTATTTGGAGTTTTATATGCACTGATTATTTTGGAGAAAGGACACTGTGCAGAAGTAGATAGCTGAACTTGCCTTAGGAGGGAGATCTTTTCATATTTCTCACACTTTACACTTCTGTACTAAAGTTCATTAATTGATTGATTGACAGGGTCTTGCTCTGTGGCTCAGGCTGGAGTGCGCTGGCACAATCACGGCTCACTGTAGCCTTGACCTCCCGGGCTCAAGCGATCCTCCCACTTCAGCTTTCCAAGTAGCTGGGACCACAGGTGTGTGCCACCACACCTGGCTAATTTTTGTATTTTTTGTAGAGATGAGGTTTCACCATGTTGCCCAGGCAGGTCTCGAATTCCTGGGCTTAAGTGATCCACCTGTCGCAGCCTCTGAAAGTGTTGGGCTTACAGGCGTAAGTCACTGCACCAGGGTAAGTTTGCCCTTTTATTGGAGAAAGAAAAATAAATGAACAAAGATGCTTTTTAAAACTACAATTTCTGTGGGTATCATCCTGTTCATTTTCATTGCAGGGATGTTTATTTTTTAAGATTTTAAAAAAAGTTTTGATGAATATCACACCTGTTTAACCCTCATTCCTCTCAAGATAACACATTTCCGTCACCCCAGATGTGTTAAAACTTAATGTCATAAGATTACTTCCAAATAGATTTTTAATTATTTTGTTTCTGATGTATATGGAACACTGGTGAAGTAGAAATCCTTGTTTGATTTATGTATTCATAAGTCAGGGGGACAATAGAGACCGTGAAGATTTAGAATTGAATCCCAGTCCCAGCACTAGTTAGCTGTGTTACTCTGGGTGAGTCAGTTACCTTTTCTGAGTCCATTTGCTGTTCTTTAAAATAGGTTGTAGCCTGTAATCCCAGTATTTTGGGAGGCTGAGGTGGGTGGATTACTTGAGGTCACGAGTTCGAGACCAGCCTGGCCAACATAATGAAACCCCATCTCTACTAAAAATATAGAAAATTAGCTGGGTGTGGTGGTTTCATGCACCTGTAATCCCAGCTACTTGAAAGGCTGAAGCAGGAGAATCGTTTGGACCCGGGAGGCGGAGGTTGCAGTGAGCTGAGATCGTGCCACTGCACTCCAGCCTGGGCAGCAGAGTGGGTGAGACTCCATCTCAAAACAAAACAAAAGAAAACAAAAAAATAACGTAGAGGTTGTAGTACCTAATCCACAGGGTTGTTGTGAGGATTAAATGAGATATTACATATAAAGCATTTAGCACCTTGCCTGGCTGTTAGTAAACCCCTTATAAAAAATGGTAAGTATTGTTAATACTCAGCATAGAATAGTATTAGTTATAATATTAATACTAAATTTCTGTTTCCTTAATAGGAATTATGTTTAGGAAGGTAGTTATGTAGGATACCTGTAAGATGATGAACAATGAAGTATTCTTGATAACTTTTTGTTTTTTTCCAAAATATTAGTATTGGGTGTTTAAACAGATCAGAGTAGAAACAAATTGAAAGCTTAGGTTGTTCTGTGGGACCATCGCCATCAGCATTTTAAGTCTTGACATATTTTTTACAAATGAATAGTCTGTCTTTAGCCTTAGATGGCTGGAGTGCTGCTACTTTTCAGCCCCTTTATCATGCTATTTCAAAATATCTCTAACTTGCTGGGCGTAGTGGCTCATGCCTGTAATCCTTGCACTTTGGGAGGCTGAGGTGGGCGGATTGCTTGAGGTCAGGAGTTTGAGACCAGCCTGGGCAACATGGTGAGACCCCTTCTCTAGTAAAAACACAAAAAATAGCTGACTGTGATGGCGGGTGCCTGTAGTCCCAGCTACTTGGGAGGCTGAGGTGGGAGGATCGCTTGAGCCCTGGAAGCAGAGGTTGCAGTGAGTTAAGATCGTGCCACTGTACTTCAGCCTGGGCGACAGAGCAAGACCTTGTATCTTAAAAAAAAAAAAAAAAAAAAAACATTTCCGACTTACTTATTAAGGGCTTATAATGTGCTGAGTATGTAATAGTTACGGCTTCCAATGTGTCTGGTATAGAACTGGCATGTTTCTGAGTATCCCACTTCAGCCTCATAACAGAGGTAAGGACTATTTTTATTTAAACTTTAAATAAAAAGTTTTTATTTAGGAGACAACAGGCCAGGTGTGGTGGCTCACACCTGTAATCCCAGTACTTCAGGAGGCTGAGGCAGGTGGATTGCTTGAATTCAAGAGTTCAAGACTAGCCTGGGCAAAATAGTGAAACCCCATCTCTACAAAAAATATAAATAATTAGCCAGGCATGGTGGTGTGTGCCTGTAGTCCCAGCTACTCAGGAGGCTGAGGTGGGGGCATAGCTGGGGCCCCGGAGGCAGAGGTTGCAGTGAGCTGAGATTGTGACACTGCACTCCAGCCTGGGTGACAGAAGGAGGCCCTGTTTCTAAATAAATACATAAATAGGAAGCAACAGATGTAGACATATATGGAGGTAGACAAGGCCTTGCCCAAGATCATACACGTTGAGCTTTGCAGATGGAGCCAAGATCAGACTCCATCTTTGGTTGGTCTGACTCTAAAGGCTGACCACATAGCCATTGGGCCATACTGTCTGTGCACGTCAGAGTTTATTAAGTATATCTTGTATTTTATCATTATAACAGGAAGAATTATAGGTACACCCTCAGTTCATCTCTTTTTAATGCTGAGTTCCCCCCACCCAGTAAAGCTATTATTGCAAGTGTGTTATATACCTGTCATTTGCCTTGAGTGATCAGGTAAGGATGCTGTTTGTTCTTTTCCCATATAGTGCTGTTTGAATGAGATTGAGATACAGTAGCAATTTTGTTTCCCATTCAGGTGAGTACTTTACACTGAGTGTCATTTTGTCTCTTTTACTTCTACTCAACAGGATTTCCTAACATGTTCGAGGTCAGTGATTGTCAGACTTTCAGAGCCAGCAAAATTTCCCAAATTGCTGGGTAGACACAGGTTTTCTTATTTTGCCAAGTAAGGATATTTAAAAAAATAATAATAAAAAGAAAAACCTATTATTTTCTTGCCCTTTTATTTCATAAAGGGCATTTTAAGAAACAACAAGACAGGAAGAACATCATCTCAGAATAAAGGACCATTTTTAAATTTGAATACATTTAGTTTTATAAAAAAAGATATGTGGCATTCATTTTTTCTCATTTCACTGCAGGCTGTTGAAAACTTTGTTAAGACCTAGTACTGCATTTGGGAACCCCTGCTTTCGTTGGTCTAAACTCTTGAAGAATACAAGAAACAAAGTGTTTTAGTTTCCTGAGTTAGTGGCAACTATTACTGAAGTGACAGATATGGTGGCCTTGAATGCAGTGCTTCCCAAACCTGACTAAGGTCTGACTCTCTTGGGGACCAGGGTCTCATTCCATTGCCCAGGCTGGAGTGTGGCAGCACAATCTTGGCTCACTACGGCCTTGACTTCTTGGGCTCCAGTGATCCTCCTACCTCAGTCTCACGAGTGGCTAGGACTACAGGATCATGCCATTACACCTGGCTAATTTTTTTTGTTTGTTTGCAGAGATGGGGTCTCGCTGTATTGCCCCGGCTGGTCTTGAACTCCTGGGCTCAAGTGATCCTCCCACCTTGGCCTCCCAAAGTGCTAGGATTCCAGGTGGGAGCCACCTCGCCCTGCTGGGGAACTTGTTAATAAAACAGATCCCAGGCTACAGTCTGGAAAATTCTAATTCAATAGGTTGTGGTGGAGGGGAGGCATAGGACCAGATAATGTGTGTTTGTTTTTTTTCCTTAAATTCTCCAGTGCTCTTGTGATTCAAATGCAGCAGTCCGTTTCTGTTATCAAGTGCTGTGTAACAAAGCAACAATGATTTATTTTTCTTAGGATTCTGTGGATTGGCTGGACTCAGCTAGGTGGTTCTTCTGCTTCATCCTGTGATGTCAGCTGGGGTTACTTGTGGGGCTACATTCAGCTGGGAGTATGTCTGGGACTGGAACATGTGGGTGCTGACTGCTGGCTGGGGCACCTTAGTGTTTCTTATGTGGCCTCTCTTCTCCATGAGGTCTTTCAGTAGTGTAGCCCAGGACTCGTAACTTTTTTTTTTTTTTTTTAAGACGGAGTCTCGACCCGTCGCCCAGGCTGGAGTGCAGTGGCATGATCTCTGCTCACTGCAACCTCTGCCTCTTGGGTTCAAGCGATTCTCCTGCCCCAGCCTCCTGACTAGCTGGGATTACAGGCGCTCACCTCCATGCCCGGCCAATTTTTGCATTTTAAGTAGAGATGGGGTTTCACCACGTTGGTCATGGGGGTCTCCAACTTCTGACCTTGCGAGCCGCCTGCCTTGGCCTCCCAAAATGCTGGGATATCAGGCGTGAGCCACCGCTCCTGGCTGACTTGTAACTTTTTTTGTAAGTAATAAATATTTTAGGCTTTGTGGGTCCTGTAGTCTCTTGCAACCACTCAACTTGGCCATGGTAGCACAAAAGCAGTTAAAGACAATATGTAAATGATGGATGTGGCTGTGTTCCAGTAAAACTTATAAAAAGTCCGTGGGCTGGATTTGGTCCAAGGGCTATAGATTGTACACCCCTGGTCTAGCCCAAGCATCTTTGCATGGTGGCTGGCTTCCCAAAAGTGGAAACTGGAAAGCTGCTTTTTTTTTTGAGAGGGAGTCTTTCTTTGTTGCCCAGGCTGGAGTGTGGTGGTGTGATCTCGGCTCACTACAACCTCTGACTCCCGGGTTCAAGCAATTCTCATGCCTCAGCCTCCCAAGTGGTTGGGATTACAGGTGCCCACCACCATGACCGGCTAATTTTTGTATTTTAGTAGAGACAGGGTTTCACCATGTTGGCCAGGGTAGTCTCAAACTCCTGACTTCAAGTGATCCACCCGCCTTGGCCTCCCAAAGTGCTGGGATGACAGACATGAGCCACCATGCCCGGCCGCTTGACAAGCTTCTTAAAGGCACTGCCCTGAACTGGCACAGTATCTCTTGTGTCACATTCTTTTGGTTGAAGAGAGTCTCAGAGATGGCACAGATACAAAGATAGAAGAAATAGACTCCAGTGCTTAAAGGAAGGAATAGCATGTGCCTACCGAATTGGAGGAACTGTTGGAGGCCATCTTTGCAGCGAGACCACACTATTCATGGCCTGGCACGTGGGACTCACTGCTCTACACCAGGGTTGCAGACTCATGTCTTTGGGGGCCGGGCAGTGAGTATAAATGAGTTAGGTGGGCCAGTTGGAAGATGGAGTCAGACCTGCAGTGAACTCCCGAACACATCTGCTACCGGGAGGGGCAGCATTACTCAGCTCCAGCTCAGCGTCATCAGGCAGGAAGGCGAGGCAGGAAGACGAGGCAGTGTTGCCGGATCTGCCAGTGTTTCAAGAGAAACCAGAGACTCCATTTTTATTTTTTTGTATGGAATCTCCTGATTTTGAAATATTGGCAGATAATTCAAATTATCTTAAACACTACAGGCCAAACAAAACATATCTGTGGGCTAGAGACAGTCTGCCAGTTTGTAACTATTTCTCCAGATCATGAGTAAATTTGGCTTTATGATAGTCACTCAGTTCTCATTACTCTAGGTTGTTCAAATGAATTAAAAAAGCTGAAATTATATGAATAAACCCCTGGGCACACGTGAAAGAAGTGAAAAACCCATGTTTCCTATTGTAGAAACATGGAAGCATGTCAGAGCCAGAGGATCCAGAGGAAGTAGTCTCACTAGCCTCAGACCCTCAGGAGTGAGGGACCTTTTCTTGTTAATGGCCATGCTTGTGCAGTTTTCCCTCCCAGGTGCTGGTGAAAGAAACCCACAGTCCTGGAATCATGGAAGTGATACCATAATGACTGTCGGTTGACGCTGCTTTAAAGAATGAAGCCACAGAATTGTGCTGTTAGCATGTCGTGAGCAGTTAGTTGAGTTGGTGGCTTGTAATTTACTCTGTGTGGATGTTATTGATCAAAGCTTTTCATTATTGACAGTGTCTCCATCTGCTGTTTGCTGTTTTTAGGGGAAACCACCCTTTATGACTCAACAGCAGATGTCTCCTCTTTCCCGAGAAGGGATATTAGATGCCCTCTTTGTTCTCTTTGAAGAATGCAGTCAGCCTGCTCTGATGAAGATTAAGCATGTGAGCAACTTTGTCCGGAAGTGTAAGTTTGGGGAACTTTTTCTTGAAAACTGTCCTGAGAGAGAAGTAGAAAGATGCTTGAGGCAGAATGAGTTACTGGTTGATAGTAGTGGGTAAGAACTCTGGTTCTATATAAGACAGATCCAGGTTCAAGTTCAGGCTGCACCTCTTATAGCTGGGAGACCAGGTAAGTTGGGCTACTTGGTTGCAAGTGACAAACTCAATTCAAAGACTGAATTTAGGACAGGTGCAGTGACTCATACCTATAATCTCAGCCCTTTGGGAAGCCGAGGTGGGCAAATCGCTTGAGCCTGGGAGTTCAAGACCAGCTTGGGCAACATGGTGAAACCCTGTCTCTACAAAAAATACAAAAATTAACTGGGTATGGTGGCTTGCACCTGTGGTCCCAGCTGCTCAGGAGGCTGAGGTGGGAGGATCACTGGAGCCCGAGAGGTCAAGGCTTAATGAACCATGATTGTGCTATTGCACTCCAGTCTGGGTGACAGAGTGAGACCCTGTGTGAATAAAAGAGTGAATTTATTGGCTCATGAAACTGAGAAATCCAGGAATGAGTTAAGTTTTAACTTTAGGCATAGCTGGTTCCAGAAACCTCAATAATACCCTGTGACCTCATGCTTATACTCACTCACGACTGACTTTCTATTAGGCAATGTAGGCACGGTGCTTAGGACCTGTGATATTTAATTTTAATGAATTTAATTAGTTTTAATTAACTGAATTAAATTTTAATTTGTTTTAAAATTACAGGAGAAAATGAATGTAATAATGTATAATGATTCTGGATTACATTCATCTTTATACCAATGTAGTCATAGAATAAAATTTTTGTTTTTTTTGGAGACAAGGTCTTGCTCTATTACCCAGACTGGAGTGCAGTGGTATATCACAGCTTATTGCAGTTTCAACCTTCTAGGCTCAAGCAGTCCTTCTACCTCGGTGGCTGGGACTACAGGCTCACACAACCATGCCCAGCTAATTTTTGCTTTTTTCTGTAGAGATAGGGTCTTACTATGTTACCCAGGCTGGTCTCAAACTCCAGGTTTTAAGCAGTCTTCCTACCTCAGCCTCCCAAAGCTTTGGGATTACAGGCGTTGAGCCACCATGCCTGGCCCCATGAAACATAATTTTTGAATTCTTTTTTGTTTTTAATGGAGGAAGGGGCTGAGGAAGGCAAAAGTACCTAGGGCCTATGAAGTCATATATCGGCCTTGCCTTCACCCTGTTTCTGACTTTGCTTGACTTCCATGTGATGGGGCAGTTGACTGCTGGTGTCCCAGTTTCATACTCTCACATTAGTGTTTTTCAACCAGTGGGTGACTTTGCCCCCTAGATGTTTTCGGTTGTCAGAGCTGGCTGGGGATGGTGGTGTGTGAGGTTGGGGGGAGGGTCCTACTGTCAGTTAATGGGTGAGGCCAGAGATGCTGCCAAACACCTTACAGCGCACAAAGCAGCCCCTGTAACACAGAATTATGTAGCCCACAATGCCAGTAGTGCTGAATTTGAGAAACCCCGCCTTGTACAACATTGCTGTGCAACCAACCACCCTAAATATTAGTGACTTAAAACAATAGTCATTGTGGCTGGGCGCGGTGGCTCATGCCTGTAGTCCCAGCACTTTGGGAGACTGAGGCAGCGGATCACGTGAGGTCAGGAGTTTGAGATCAGCCTGGCCAACATGGTGAAACCTTGTCTCTACTAAAAATACAAGAATTAACTGAGTGTGGTGGTGGGCGCCTGTAATCCCAGCTACTTGGGAGGCTGAGGCAGGAGAATCATTTGAATCTGGGAGGTGGAGGTTGCAGTGAGCCAAGATCTCACCATTGCACTCCAGCCTGGGCAATGAGTGAGACTCTGTCTTTAAAAAAAAAAAAAAAAAGTTATTGTATTACCTCTCGTGTGTGTAAGTTGATTGGACTCAGCTGGGAATTCCTCTGCTCTGTAGTACATTGGCCAGGATTGCCGTCACCTGGGACTCTCCTGGGCTGGAATGTGTGAGAGGGCTTACTCACTGTTTGGTGCCCTGGCTGGGAGACTGGACCCAGCTGGGCCTGTCTCTCTTCATGAAGTCTCAGGGCCTTTTGCTGTCTACATGGCACCTCTATGTGGTCTCTACATCAGAAGTCAAGGAACTACAGCCTGTGTTGCCTATTTTGTAAACAAAGTTTTACTGGAACAGCCACACCCATGTGTTTGTACAGTGCCTATGGCTGCTTTCACAGCATTTTATTTCATTTTATTTATTGTTTTAGAGACAAAGTCTCACTCTGGCTGGAGTGCAGCAGCACAATCATAGCTCACTGTAGCCTCCAACTCCTGGGCTCAGGCAATCCTCCTGTCTCAGCCTCCTCAGTAGCTAGAACTACAGGCCCATGCCACCGTTAACGGCTAATTTTTAAATTTTATGCAGAGATGGGATCTTGCGAGATTGCCTAGGCTGGTCTTAAACTCCTGGCCTCAAGAAATCCTCCCACCTTGGCCTCCCAAAATGCTTGGATTACAGGCATGAGCCACTGTGCCCAGCCCACAACAGCATTTGAGTAGTTGTGATAGAGATCAAATGGCCTACAAAGCCCAAAATAATTCCTGTTTGGCCCATTTCGAAAAGGCTTGCTGACCTCTGAGCTACATGGTCTTTCTAGTAGGACAGCCTCGATGGTAGCTCAGGGTTTCCAAAACACAAAAGTGGAAGCTGCCAGGCTTTCTTAGGGGTTATCCTAGGAGGAACATAGGATCTCTTTGACTGCATTCTATTGTTTGATGCATGCTCTGGGGCTGCTCAAATTCCACCTGAGAGGAAACTACACAAGTCCAAGAGGACTGGGGTATTGGGTGCTATTTTTGGAGACTGGCTACCACACCCTGCCCAATGGTTATCTTCCCTTATCTAGGTTAATACAATCCCAGGGAAGATTCTAACTTGGCTCTGCTTTGGGTCATTTGTCTTCCTGGAGGTGAAGTATTGTGATCGGTTTTGTTGGAGTGCCCAAAGGGGTCAGGGCAGTGTGATTACCAGCACCTCATGGGATGGGGGATGCGTGGTTATGCAAAGGAGCCGGGGATGCTGAGTAGAAAAGAATCAGCATATATTCACTATAGTGCCCTTCGGTATTTTACATGTACTTTGTTCTCAGTTTTCTCATCTGCAAAACGAGAATAATGTAAATCCTTTTTTTGGAGTCTTGCTGTGTTGCCCAGGCTGGAGTACAGTGGCACAATCTCAGCTCACTGCAATTTCCACATCCCGGGTTCAAGTGATTCTCCTGCCTCAGCCTCCTGAGTAGCTGGGACTACAGGGGTGCACCACCACACTCAGCTAGTTTTTTTATTTTTAGTAGAGATGGGGTTTTGCCATGTTGGCCAGGCTGGTCTCAAACTCCTGACTTCAAGTGATCCGCCTGCTTTAGCCTCCGAAAGTGCTGGAATTACGGGCATGAACCACCGCACCCGGTGGGAATAATGTATATCTAGTGAGGCTGTGTTGGGATTGAATGAGTTAATGCACAGACCAGAGTTGTCATGTTGCCTGTCCCATAGGAAACAGTAAATGGTACCCAGTAATCATAACTCTGAACCTCAACAACATTTAATATATTGTATATCTTCAAAATGTACTTGAGATATTTGTTCATCATTCTGTTTTTGTTTGAATAAGCTCCCGCCTTCTTTTTTGAATATTTAAATTTATAAGTAGGGAGTGGGAGGGGAAGGAAATTATGCGACGAGGCTAGCTTACTGAGCCATCTGCAGGCACCTTCATTAGTCTTGAGGCTGTCCTCTGGTTACTTAAGAGCAGTGAATTATCTAGAACCATACAGTGATCAGAAGACTTGGTTTGGTGGAATGTAGATGTTTTTCTAATAGAACTCTCTTCCAGGGAAATGTTTCATATGTTTGAAGAGGTTTCCTGGGGAGTGGTTAAGAGGCCATGATTGAAAATGGGTGATTACATTATGTTTTTTTTCCTCCCCTTTTTGAGTGTCTGTTTTGGAATGTAAGCTTTGTTTTTCCATGTGGAGAAGGGTCCAGCAGCTGCTTCTGCCCAGGTTTTTTGAATCTTCCTATAGGGATGGAGATTTTCTTTGGGGACTGTTAGAGAAAATAGAACAGAGGGTAGCTCTGAAGGATATCTCCAGCAGAAGTACCCCTAGCCTTGGGCCAAGGGAGGGAAGGGAAGGGATTTTTGTCTTTCTTAATGTCTCTTACATCCCCAGTACCTAAAATAGTATCTAGCATATGTTAAGTACTTAATAAATACTTGTTGAATGAGTGTATTGCTGAGTGAACAAAATAAATGTCAAACATTAAGCACAGTATCAGACAATTTGTGTAAAAAATATACAGCAGTGTGATATTAAAACTTGCACAGAGGCCAGGTGCAGTGGCTCATGCCTATAATCCTAGCACTTTGGGAGACCGAGGTGGGCGGATCTTTGAGCTCTGGAGTTCAAGACCAACCTGGGCAACATGGTGAAACCCTGTCTGTACAAAAAAATGCAAAAATTAGCCGGGGCATGGGGGCACACGTCTGTGGTCCCGGCTACTTGGGAGGCTGAGGCTGGAGAATTGCTTGAAGCTGGGAGGTGGAGGTTGCAGTGAGCCAAGATTGTGCCCAGCCTGGGTGACAGAGTGCCAGGTTGCAGTGAGCCTGTGCCAGGTTGCAGTGAGCCAAGATTGTGCCCAGCCTGGGTGACAGAGTGCCAGGTTGCAGTGAGCCTGTGCCAGGTTGCAGTGAGCCAAGATTGTGCCCAGCCTGGGTGACAGAGTAAGACCCTGTCTCAAAACACAAAACAACACCCCCTTCAAAAAAAAAAAAAATCCAAAACCACCACCACAACAAAAAAACTTACACAGAAAAGTGTTGATAATTGTCAAAGTTGGGCTGTTACTGGCAATTTGACAGTAGCTGAATTACTACCATTTCAGCTATATCCACTCTAGATAACACCTTCATATATTTACAGCTTTAGTTCTAATAGCAAATGATAACTTTTGAAAAGTTGTTTTTTTTTTCTTCCTTATTGCAAACATAATATGCAATACAATGTTAAATATAGAAGGTTAAATGTGTATCTGAGTCTGTTCGGGCTATGATAATAGATACCTTAGACTTGGTAATTTATAAAGAATAGAAATTCATTGCTCGCAGTTGTGAAGACTGGGAAGTCCAAGATCAAGGCACTGGCGAATCTGGTGTCTGGTGATGGCTCCCTGCTTCAAAGATGGCGCCTTCTTGCTGCATCTTCACCTGGCAGAAGGGGCAAACATGATTCCTTCAGCCTGTGGTTTTTTTTTTTTGTTAATGTTTAAAACTTTTGGCCTGGCGTGGTGGCTCATGCCTGTAATCCCAGCACTTTGGGAGGTCGAGGAGGGCAGATCACGAGGTCAAGAGATCGAGACCATCCTGGCCAGCATGGTGAAACCTTGTCTGTATACTAAAAATACAAAAATTCACCAGGTGTGGTGGCTTGCACCTGTAGTCCCAGCTAATCAGGAGGCTGAGGCAGGAGAATTGCTTGAACCTGGGTGGCGGAGGTTGCAGTGAGCCAAGATTGCGCCACTGCACTCTAGCCTGGCAACAGAGTGAGACTCTGTCTCAAAAACAAACAAGCAAACAAAAAACAAAAAACCTTTTATTTTAGGTCCACAGGTAAATGTACAGGTTTGTTATGTAGGTAAACTTGTCTTGGGGTTTGTTATAGATTATTTTGTCACCCAGGTACTAAGCCTAGTAACCAATAGTTATTTTTTCAGATTGTCTCCCTCCTCCCTTCCTTTGTCCTCTACTAGGCTCCAGTGTCTGTTGTTCCCTTCTTTGAGTCCTTGTGTTCTCATCCTTTAGCTCTCATTTATACGTGAGAACATGTGGTATTTGCTTTTCTGTTCCTGCATTAGTTTGCTAAGGATAATGTCAGCCCCGTTTTTTTTTTTTTTTTTTTTGATACAGAGTCTTGCTCTGTTGCCTAGGCTGGAGTGCAGTAGCGCGGTCTTTGCTCACTGCAACCTCTGCCTCCCTGGTTCAAGTGATTCTCTTGCCTTAGCTTCCTGAGTAGCTGGGACTACAGGTGTGCACCACCATGCCAGGCTAATTTTTCTATTTTAGTAGAGACAGGGTTTCACCATGCTGGCTTCCAACTCCTGACCTCGTGATCCACCTGCCTTGTCCTCCCAAAGTGCTGGGATTACAGGTGTGAGTCACTACGCCCAACCCAATGTCAGCCTCTTTTTTAAGGGGACTAATCCCATTCATGGGGATGGAGCCCTCATGATTTAACCACTTCCCTAAAGGTCCTACCTCTTTTTTTTTTTTTTTTCGAGACAGAGTCTTGGTCTGTCACCCAGGCTGGAGTGCAGTGGTGCAGTCTTGGCTCACTGCAACCTCCACCTCCTAGGTTCAGGTGATTCTCCTGCCTCAACCTCCCGAGTAGCTGGGATTACAGGTGCCTGCCACCATGCCCGGCTAATTTTTTTGTATTTTTAGTAGAGTAGCGGTTTCACCATATTAGCCAGTCTGGTCTTGAACTCCTGACCTCAAGTGATCCGCCCAAAATGCTGGGATTACAGGTGTGAGCCACTGTGGCCAGCCCCTAAAAGTCCTACCTCGTAATAGTATTACACTGGGGATTATGTTTCAACATGAATTTTGCGGGGGCAAGGGGCACAAACATTTAGATTATAGCACATCACATACATGGTAAGAGAAAAGTCCCTCCAAATCTTACCTGAGATAATCACTGCTAACAGATTGCTGTATAGTATTCCAATTTTGTGTGTGCCTTAAAAATATTTATTATGGAAATTTAAAAACATACCCCAAGGTGGCCAGGTGTGGTGGCTCACGCCTGTAATCCTGGCACTTTGGGAGCCCGAGGCGGGTGTATTACTTGAGGTCAGGAGTTTAAGACCAGCCTGGCCAAAATGGTGAAACCCAGTCTCCTAAAAATACAAAAATTAGCCGGGTGCGGTGGGCACTTGTAGTTCCAGCTACTCGGGAGACCAAAGCATGAGAATTGCTTGAACCCTGGAGGCGGAGGTTGCAGTGAGCCAAGACACGCCACTGCACTACAGCCAGGGCGACAGAGTGAGACTGCATCCCAGAAACAAACAAACAAACGTTATTTTTTCAAATAGTTATTTTTTTCAAATTGTCTCCCTCCTCTCATCTTGGTTTGTTTAAACCAGAGAAAACTCCTGCCTGTAAGGAATATGTGTTCTAACGGAGACTGAGCCATCTTGTTATGGGCAGACTTGTAGGCTGTTTCAACTTTCCTGTTGATAAACCTTTAGGTGGTTTCTGATTATTTTTCTGTTACAACAGTTTTTATCGTGCACATCTTTGTATATTCTTTTTTGAGCACATGTGCAAGTATTTCTGTAGACAATGGATGATTCCTAGAAATTGAAAGGTTGAATTACCATGTTCCAAAAAAGGAAGCAATACACCCCGCTATGTTGGCTTTTGCTCTTGGGTCCAGATGATATCTGACAGAGTTATTCTCTGATTGCATTTTCTTTTCTTTTCTTTTCTTTTCTTTTTTTTTTTTTTTTTTGAGACGGAGTTGGAGTTTCGCTCTTGTTGCCTAGGCTGGAGTGCAATGGCGTGATCTCAGCTCACTGCAACCTCTGCCTCCCAGGTTCAAGCGATTCTCCTGCCTCAGCCTCCTAAGTAGCTGGGATTACAGGCATGCACCACCACACCTGGCTAATTTTTTGTATTTTCCATAGAGATGGGGTTTCACCATGTTAGCCAGGATGGTCTTGAACTCCTGACCTCAGGTGATCCACCTGCCTCGGCCTCCCAAAGTGCTGGGATTACAGGCGTGAGCCATGGCGCCTGGCTCTATGACTGCATTTTCACAGTGCTTTGGGTCCTTATCTCTACCTCAGTGCCTCAATATTCAATGCCCACTGGGCCCTTAGATACTGCAGCTAAAAGTGCACAGGGGTGAAGAGTGATGTGACGGTTTTAGGGTCACAGAAGTAGCTGGTATAGAGAGAAGTTGTGAAATTCTTTTTTTTTTTTTGGAGACAAAATCTCACTCTATCCCCCAGGCTGGAGTGCAGTGGCTTGATCTCAGCTCATCACAACCTCTGTCTCCCTGGTTCAAGTGATTCTTATGCCTCAGCCTCCCGACTAGCTGGGATTATAGGCATGTGCCACCACACCCAGCCAATTTTTGTATTTGGTAGAGATGGGGTTTCACCATGTTGGCCAGGCTGATCTTGAACTCCTGACCTCGGGTGATCCACCCACCTGGGCTTCCCAAAGTGCTGGGATTACAGGCCTGAGCCATTGTACTGGTCTTTTTTTTTTTTTTTAAATAATCATAGGCTTGAATGTAGCCTCTCATCTGTTTGCCTTAATAATCCAAAAGTCTTTAGGTAAAGAAATGGAGATTTGAAATGGCTTCTCAGAATTCCAAGATAGTATTGTCGTGGTTTTGCCTGCAAAGCAACGTGGTCTGTCTCCTTGTGCAGCTGAGATACCTGGTGGTCGCCAGTGACAGACCCAGTTATTAAGTTGGACACCGCTGTAAGCAACTTTGTAAACAATCCAAGCCACAATGAAGAATTAGGAGAGATTGACTTTGTGTATGAGCAATAAGAAAATCCACTTCAATCCAGCGAGTTTTTGGGGAATTATAATTCAAAACTCAAATACTTGATCTGAAAGAAACTTGGAAAGAGACAGGGAAGGAAGACGGGCTTGTTACAGCATTGTCAGGGCAAAAGGAAAATACTGTATAGCTTTTAATTTTGCTTCTTCATGGCGTTCCCCATGTAGATGCCCTAGATTTGTTTTTTACAGTGGTCACGACTTCATGTGGATCCACCCAGCACTCTTGCCTGGTTCCCCAAGGGACCAAGGGAAGGTGTATTCAGGATGACTGCTGAAGTGAGGGGTGGGGTCTGTGGCTGAGAAGACTCTAATACCGTGGCACTCATTATATATGCCTTTGACCCAAGAGATTTCAGCTCCACCTGTGTAACAAAGGAAGAGGGTGGGCAAGACCAGTTACAGTTGCAGGCTGAGTGTGATAGTTCATGCCTGTAATCCTAGTGCTTTGGGAAGCCAAGTTGGGAGGATTGCTTTAGTCCAGGAGTTTGAGACCAGCCTGGGCAGCATAATGAGACCCTACCTGTACATATGGTAGTGTGCACTATAGTCCCAGCTACTTGGGAGAATGAGGTGGGTGAAGATCCCTTGAGTCCAGGAGTTCGAGGCTGCAGTGAGCTATGATTCTATGATTTCACCACTGCATTCCAGGCTGGGCAACAGAGCAAGATCATGTTCTTTTTTTTTTTTTTTTTTTTTGAGGTGGAGTCTCTGTCACCCAAGCTGAAGTGCAGTGGTGCGATCTCTGCTCACTGCAACCTGCACCTCCCAGGTTCAAGTGATTCTCCTGCCTCAGCCTCCTGAGCAGCTGGGATTGCAAGCAGCCACTCATGCACAGCTAATTTTTGTATTGTTAGTAGAGATGGGAGTTTCACCATGTTGAACTCCTGACCTTAGGTGATCCACCCACCTCGGCCTCCCAAAGTGTTGGGATTACAGGTGTGAGCTACTATGCCTGGCCAATTGTGTCTCTTAAAAAAAAAAAAGAAAAAAGAAAATGAAAAAAATGACATTGGCCAACTCATTAAAATGCCAGTCACTGACTGTGGTATGAAATGGCTTTTCCCTTTGATGGACCAAGTCCGTCTCATTGGGTGAGCCACTTGCAGGACTGAGTATGACTCTAGAATGTAACTGCTAACCTTATCTGCTGCCCAGCCATTGAAATGGCCATCCCTTCCAGTTCCAGAAGATTCCAGTGTGTGTTTGGGATTTTAAGACAGTCCCTTGGTCTTTAGTGTGGCATCATTCTGCCGGATTCTTCAGGGTAATTTTGATTATAAGAATTGCTTGCCTGCCCATGTTGTGTAATGCCTGTATATGATGCTGTTCCCTTGTAATGTGCAGGATTAAATTTTTGGGTCAGCCACTGCTGCTCCCCTTCATTCCTGCAGGTCATTAGGATCATCGCACATCTAGCGATGTATCAGATCAGTGTATCTAGAGTGTTAATAAACATGTTAGATTCCAAATCTGCTGTCCATTTAGTCCATACTTCATACGTTGAGGATCTCCGACTGAAAGATTAGACTTGGAAAAAGAATGAGACTGTATGGTAAGAAAAAGATAGTTGCAAATCCATTTGGACATGTGGCATGTCAGCCCTGCAGAGCAGATGTCAGGGCCCCATTTGGTTCTCTGAGTGCTAAGCCCTTCTGCCTACCATGCTTTTTTTTTTTTTTTTAATTTTTATTTATTTATTTATTTTTGGAGATGGAGTCTTGCTCTGTCGCCCAGGCTGTGATGCAGTGGCAAAATCTCGGCTCACTGCAAGCTCCGCCTCCTGGGTTCACACCATCCTCCTGCCTCAGCCTCCCGAGTAGTTGGGACTACAGGTGCCCGCCACCACATCTGGCTTATTTTTTTAGTAGAGATGGGGTTTCACCATGTTAGCCAGGATGGTCTTGATCTCCTGACCTTGTGATCCGCCCACCTCAACCTCCCAAAGTGCTGGGATTACAGGTGTACCACTGTGACCGGCCTCCATGCTTTGTTTTTTTAGAGACAGAGTTTCACTCTGTCACCCAGATTGGAGTGCAGTGACACGATCTCAGCTCATTGCATCCTCTGCCTCCCAGGTTCAAGTGTTTCTTGTGCCTCAGCCTCCCGAGTAGCTGGAATTATGGGCATGCACCACCACACCTGGCTAATTTTTGTATTTTTAGTAGAGATGGGGTTTCACCATGTTGGCCAGGCTGGTCTTGAACTCTGACCTCCAGTGATCCACCTGCCTAGGCCTCCCAAAGTGTTGGGATTACAGGTGTCAGCCACCATGCCCAGCCCCCTCTGCCCCTTTAAGCACTGCCACATATTAAATCTACGAAGGCATTACTGATACAATCCAAGGAAGATGAACCTTGGGCTAGTGGGATAAAACTAAGCACATGTAGTTTGAATGGCATGACCTGGAAGCCAGGTCCCAAGTTGGTCTAAATTAGACTCTTGTTGACTATGTCACACTGTAAACCAGTCTAAATGCTGATAAGCATGCTTGACCAAACACTGCCCTGCAGCCTTCAGAGAGGAAGAAGGAAAACATAATTTGTATCCTCTCTCCCTATTTTCTGAGTCTATGGGATTCAAATTGTAGCTGCCATGGAAACTGTACTTTGGAATTTCTGGAGCCCTTAATTTTAACTTAACATATAAAAACACTTTTGTACTGATTTTATAATTATTCATGATGGATGAGAAAGTGAATGTCTTTGACAGTGAGGGAAGCTATCCGAACGCTATTTTCTTTTTTTTTTCTTTCATAAAGATGCATATATTTGCATGCTTTATTTACCTGGGGATAACTCTTGCATCTTTTGCAGATTCCGACACCATAGCTGAGTTACAGGAGCTCCAGCCTTCGGCAAAGGACTTTGAAGTCAGAAGTCTTGTAGGTTGTGGTCACTTTGCTGAAGTGCAGGTGGTGAGAGAGAAAGCAACCGGGGACATCCATGCTATGAAAGTGATGAAGAAGAAGGCTTTATTGGCCCAGGAGCAGGTAGGAGGATTTTAACATCATGCTTGTCCACTTTCTGTACCGGAGTGTTCATTGCAAAGATGAGAATCTGCTGCACTTGCATCTAGGATCGAGCACGTTTTCCTCTGTGACTATATTTAATGATGGTTGGGGCAAAGAGGTCTCTTGTGTTCTTAGCTCATCTTCTTGAACTGATGTTGGCTAATTTTGAAGGCTCACAAATTCCTCTTGATATATCATGTTTCTATAGTGGTGATTTATTTCAGTACCAAGTTGGCCTTTTAACTAATGAATTTAAGATGATCTTTTATGACCGCTAGCTGGGGACTCAGGATATACATATGGTGGGGTGAATCGCATTGCTTTTGTACACGCTTTAGATATTTGTGTTGTGGGCATATGGATTTGGTTTTAAAACAGGCCTTTGAAGAAATCAAATAAAATTCTTTGTTATGTGGCTAGGGAGTTGCTTGTTTGAGAGCAGGTAGAATGTTATCTTTTTTGTTGTGGTATTTTTCTTTCTTTTAAACAAGGCTACAGTCTCTCGACATTGATTCTTTTGCTGTGTTTTAGAGAGATGGCCATCAGCCTTGGAATTCAGAGAGTAATTTATTACTTACAGACATTTTAGTGCACATGATATGTCTGATAATGTACCCAGCTCTGCAGGAAGCTTGCAAAAGGAATAGAAGTCCCATGGCTGTTATTTGCAGGGTTTAAAAACAACCTTGGAAAGTGGAGGAAATATGCAAATGTATAAAGCAGGTGCTTACCAGCTAAAGTATCACAGAAGCGGGAGAGCAATTAGCAAATTAATTAACGGTGATGTGAGGGGAGATGTTGTGGGTGAGCAAGGGACAGTTAGGGACAGTTCTCACTGATGGGGAGAAATGTAGGTTCTGGGCAGAGAGAAGTGATGAGAACATGTTGGGTAGAAGTGTGACATTCTGGAGTACTAGAATGCTATGCAAGTGTGTGTGTGGGGGTGTGTGTGTGTGTTCAGTGGTTCAGAACAGACTGGGAAATGGCGAAATGAGGACATTTGGGTGGGGAGGGGGAAATGGGTGGGAAACTCAAGAACCTTTTTTTAAAAAATTGTGGTAAAATATATATAACATAAAGTGTACCATTTTAACCATTTTTAAATGTGCAACTGAGTGGTATTCAATGCATTCATGATGTTGTACAACCATGACCACTATCCATTTCTAGAACTTTTCTATCCCAAACGGAAACTCTCTATCCATTATACAATACCTCCCCATTCCCCCAAGAACCAGTTTTTGAATTGCAGTTTACTTTGTGAGGCTGTTGGGGATTATTTAGACCTCTGGAAGGAGGAGGTTGGGATCACAGTCTGGCCCTGTGGACTTCAGTGACTTTGTGTGCCCTCCAATCAGAGAAGCGGTGGAGGGCAGGAAGCTGCTTGTCAGGATCTGAGAGTGGCTTCTGTGTTTAGCAATAAAATGTGAGCAACATAATAGAAAGGAAAAGTGACGACATGGCAGATAATTTGGAAGAGAGGAGTGGAAGATGCTCACTCAGCCTCCCAGCTCCTGAGAAAGAACTGTGTCTCATCAGTTCACACTACCTGAGCATCTGCTGTGTCTGGTATGTTTCTAGGTCCTGGGGAAGAGGCATTACATGTAGCCCTGACCTTGTGATACTTATGTTTTTGATGGGAAATAGTGCATGTAAAAAGAAAATAATCCAATAGACCACACGGCAGGCAAACAATAGAGACATTCAAATAGGTATGCCTTCCTCCGGGCGAATGGCCTGAAATGACCGTGTGGAAGTGTGGGCTGGGGGCTTATAAAATTATACACATACAGGCGCTAACTAAAGCCGCCTATTCATTCCTTAAGAGGATGCATAGAAAAGAAAAGTAGGGTCCTTAACTGAGCCATTTGGAATTTAAGGGCATGAGAGGAGGGAAGCCAGCACAAGGAGCAAAGGAAACGAAGCGCCCGAGAGGAGGGAGGGATGCTGTTCTGCAGACAAGTCCGAGGCCTCTCCTGGGAGAGGCCCGCACACCTGCCCAGGTTCTCTGACAGCTGGAAGGGGTCCTCAGAGACTGTTTATTTATTTATTTATTTAGAGACAGAGTCTTGCTCTGTCGCCCAGGCTGGAGTGTGGTGGCACAATCTCGGCTCACTGCAAGCTCCGCCTCCCGGGTTCACACCATTCTCCTGCCTCAGCCTCCCAAGTAGCTGGGACTACAGGTGCCCACCACCACGCCCAGCTAATTTTTTTGTATTTTTAGTAGAGACGGAGTTTCACCATGTTAGCCAGGATGGTCTCCATCTCCTGACCTCGTGATTCCCCTGCCTTGGCCTCCCAAAGTGTTGGCATTACAGGCGTGAGCCACCACGCCTGGCCGACTGTTTCTATTATTTTAGAGACAGGGTCTCACTGTCATCTGTGCCGGAATGCAGTGGTGCGGTCATAGCTCACTGCATCTTCAAACTCCTGGGCTTAAGGGACCCTCCCGCCTCAGCCTCTCAAGTAGCAGGGACCATAGGCATGTGCTGCCACACCCGGTTCACTTTATTATTTATTTATTTATTTATTTATTTAGAGAATGAGTCTCACTCTGTTGCCCAGTCTAGAGTGCAGTGGTGCAATCTCGGCTCACTGCAACCTCCGCCTTCCAGGTTCAAGTGATTCTCCTGGCTCAGCCTCCTGAGTAGCTGGGATTACAGGTGCCTGCCACCACACCTGGCTAATTTTTGTATTTTTAGTAGAGGGGGGAGTTTCACCATGTTGGTCAGGTGGCTGGTCTCGAACTTCTGACCTTGTGGTCTGCCTGCCTCGGCATCCCAAAGTGCTGGGATTACAGGTGTGAGCCACTGTGCCCGACCCACTTTATTATTTTAAAAACTCTTTTTATTTTTATTTTTTTGAGACAGAGTCCACTGGAGTTCAGTGGCTCGATCTCACTCACCGCGCCCTCTGCCTCCTGGGTTCAAGTGATTCTTGTGCTTCAGCCTCCCTAGTAGCTGGGACTACAGGTGGGCACCACCATGTCTGGCTAATGTTTTTTGTGTTTTTTAGTAGAGACAGAGTTTTGCCGTGTTGGCCAGGCTGGTCTCGAACTCCTGACCTCAAGTGATCTGCCCACTTCAGCCTCTCAAAGTACTGGATTACAGGCGTGAGCCACTGTGCCCAGCCCCCAACTAACTTTAAAAAAAATTTTTGTGAGCCAGGCGCGGTGGCTCACGCCTGTAATCCCAGCACTTTGGGAGGCCGAAGCAGGCAGATTACTTGAGGTTGGGAGTTCGGGACCAGCCTGACCAACATGGAGAAACCCCATCTCTACTAAAAATACAAAAAATTAGCTGGGTGTGGTGGCACATGCCTGTAATCCCAGCTACTCGGGAGCTGAGGCAGGAGAATCACTTGAACCTGGGAGGCAGAGGTTGCAGTAAGCTTAGATCATGCCATGCACTCCAGCCTGGGCAACAAGAGCAAACGCTCCATCTCAAAAAAAAAAAAAGAAAAATTGTGTAGAGGTGGGATCTCCCTATGTTGCCCAGGCTGGTCTTGAACTCCTGACCTCAAGTGATCCTTCCATCTCCCCCTCCCAAAGTGTTGGGATTACAGGCATGAGCCACGCCTCCTGGCTGAGACTGCTTATTTTATTTATTTTTAATTTTTTTTTTTGTTTGGAGACTGCTTATTTAATGGAAGCTTCAGGGGTCAGACAGAGTCAGTGGTGAGCAAGCAAAGGTGTAGACTGTTCAGTTCAGCCTTCCTTGGACACCTTTTATGTGCCAGACAAAAGAAGGATCAGCATCAGGTGTAGTAAATTACTGGGGTTAGGTTGCTGTTTCCCAAATGCGTTAGATTTATCTCTGGTAGTGTTAAATCTCATGATTTTAGGTAGTACATGGACAACCTGTGTAAAAATATTTAATAGTTTAATATTAACTAACATATCAAAACCCGTAACTTTGCTCACACCTGTAATCCCAGCACTTTGGGAGGCCAAGACAGGAGGATGGTTTGGGCCCAGGAGTTTGAGACCAGCTTAGGTAACATGGCAAGACCCTGTCTCTAAAACAAAACAAACAAACAAACAAATAAACAAATCCCCTGTAACTTGTTCTAACAATAACCTAAACAATTTTTATAGTTTAAAATTAAATAAAAAAAAAATTGAAACAGTAACCATTTTTTTTGTTTTTGTTTTGGAGACAGAGTCTTGCTTTGTCACCTAGGCTGGAGTGCAGGGGCACAGTCTCTGCTCACTGCAACCTCTGCCTCCTGGGTTCAAATGATTCTCCTGTCTCAGCCTTCTGAATAGGTGGGATTACAGGTTCTCTCCACCATGCCCGGCTAATTTTTGTATTTTTAGTAGAGATGACGTTTCACCACGTTGGCTAGGCTAGTCTTGAACTCCTGACCTCAAGTGATCTGCCCGCCTCGGCCTCCCAAAGTGTTGGGATTATAGGCGTGAGCCACCGCGCCTGGCCAACAATCACAAATTTATAGAAAAGTTGCAAGTACAGTATAGTCAGGGTTCTTAAGGGAAATGGAACCAGTAGGAGATAGATATGTAATCATCTAGGATTATAAGTTGACACAAGACTAACCATCACATACAGTATAAACAACTTTTTTTCTTAAACCATTTGATAGATACACAATGAATATATACATAGAATATACACATACACAGAATGTATATACACATAGAATATATATTGCATACAGAATATATATACACAGAAATATATATGTACACATGCATAGAATATATTTACATATATATGCATATATATATAATTTATTTTAAGCAGTTGATTTACACAGTGTTTTTTTTTTTTTTTTAAGACACAGTCTCGCTTAGTCACCCAGGCTAGAGTGCAGTGGTGAGATTTCAGCTCACCACAACCTCCGCCTCCCGGGTTCACGTGATTCTCCTGCCTCAGCCCCACAAGTAGCACGCCACCACACCCAGCTAATTTTTGTATTTTTTAGTAGAGATGGAGTTTCACCATGTTGGCTAGGCTGGCCTCGAACTCCTGACCTCAAGTGATCTGCCCGCCTCGGCCTCCCAAAGTGCCGGGATTTCAGGCATGAGCCACCATGCCCAGCCCCCATAATGTCTTTTAGAATAAAACAATCGAGTTGAGGATCACACGTGACACTTAATTGTCCTGTCTCTTTAGTCTCCTTCAATCTGGAACAGTTCTTTGATTTTTCCTGGACTCTCGTGACCTTGACAATTCTGATGATTATAGGCCAGTTATTTTGTAAAATCTGAATTTGTCTGATGTTGCTCATGTTTAGATTCAGGGTCTTGATCTTTGGCTGGAATATCACAGACAAGATGCTCTGTTATTATTATTATTATTTTTTTGAGACAGTGTCTTGCTCTGTCGCCCAGGCTGGAGTGCAGTGGCCGGATCTCAGCTCACTGCAAGCTCTGCCTCCTGGGTTTACGCCATTCTCCTGCCTCAGCCTCCCAACAAGATGCTCTGTTCTTATTGCATCCAAGCAGGAGACTCTCAGTTTCAATTTATCATATTCATGTTGATGCTCACTTTGATCACTTGATTAACGTGATGGCGGTTATGCTTTTCTGCTTGTGGAGTTACTCCTTCCTCCTTCGTAATTTTATTTATTTTATTTTTCTTAGAGACAGGGTCTTGCTTGGTTGCCCAAGCTGGAGTGCAGTGGTGCGATCTTGGCTCACTGTAGCGTTGAACTCCTGGGCTCAAGTAATCCACCTGCCACAGCCTCCTGAGTAACTGGGACTATAAGCGCACATCACCACACCCAGCTAATCTTTGTATTGTAGAGATGGGATCTCACTATGTTGTCCACGCTGGTCTCTAACTCCTGGCCTCAAGCAGTCTTCCTGCCTTGGCCTCCCAAAGCGCTGGGAAGATAGGCATGAGCCACTGCGCCCAGCCTCCTTTGTAATTAAAAAAGTGTTTTTTGGAGAGTTACTTTCAAATGATGGAAATATTTTGTATCTATGTGGACTTGCATTTTCCTATTTCAGTCAGTGAGTTATAATCCATTTCTGTCACGAGTTTTATACTTAAATTGTTCCCAATTTGGCCACTGAGAACCTTTTTTGGTTAGCTTTTGTGTCCTTTTCACTTGTCTCCAAGATTCATTGAATACTTTCCTGCTTTCTGGTATAGCAAGATGTTCAGGTTCTTTTGGTAATTTTACTTTCTCTGCCCTGGCTCTGGCATCAGTCATTTCTCAGAGGAGCCCTTTTCCTTTCAGTGGACAATGGTGTTTAGAGGCCGAGATCTGGACATTGGGTATTTTCATTGCTACTGGGGTGTCACTACTCCCAGACCCCTTTCAGTGGACAGCACTAAGGAATATACATATACTGTATATACAGTATATATCCACCTACACGTGCACGTGTGCACGCACGCACACACACGCACATACATTTACATCTATATTTGTATATCTATGTCTATATATTGAAAACTGTGGCTGGGCACAGTGGCTCATGCCTTTAATCTCAGCATTTTGGGAGGCTGAGGCAAGAGGATCACTTGAAGCCAGGAGTTCAAGACCAGCTTGGGAAACATAGAGACTCTGTCTCTACAAAAATAAAAAGGGAAAACCATGAGTTCACACCAGTACCCCCAGTTCCAATCCAACTTCACAGGGTTCATTTTAGTTTTCACCCTTTCCATGTTTGTAATTCTCTTCTCTGACATTATACTCTTAATATGTTTACTTATTTTATGCATCTGTGTGCATCCAATCTACTGTCTTTGTTGGTATCCCACCTCCCCTTGGTGGGTCCAGATAATCTGCTCTGTCCAGATAAGTTGCCCTTTCACGTGGATGTCTTCTTCACCCTGTGTGGGCCTGTGGTATTGGGCTGCGCCCACACGTGGGTGCCACCCTCCTCACGTTGCTTGGGACTGGCACCCTGTCCTGGGCCACCGTGACTCTCCCCATAACCAGTATGGTTGCTTACCTTGTTCCATACCAGCGAGTGGCTTTAGGACTGAATTGTTCAGGAACAGAAAAGGAAGAGAAAAATATTTACATTTAAAGAAAGGGAGTTTAAAGAAATACGTTAAAGAATTGAGCAGGTAATATATGGAGCTGGCAAAAATTGTGACCAAAGTAGGTGAATGATTGAGATTTATGCAGTTCTGGGCTAAGTGACAGCCCCTTCCTTGCCTCCTTCCCTCCTTCCCTCCCTCCCTCCCTCATTTCCTCCTTCCTTCCTTCTTCTTTCTTTTCTTTTCTTTTTCTTTTTTTTTTTTTTTAAGCTAGAAATATCTGTTTAGGCATAAAGACAGAGGAAAATACTTTTTTCCCCCTCTCACACTTAATTTTTATAATTTTCTAAGCAGTTTTTTTTTTTCCTAGGTTTCATTTTTTGAGGAAGAGCGGAACATACTATCTCGAAGCACAAGCCCGTGGATCCCCCAATTACAGTATGCCTTTCAGGACAAAAATCACCTTTATCTGGTGAGTCTTTTCATCTGTCTCTCTGGAATTAGCCTAACACTCTGACACTCAGATGCCTGTGGTAAAACTGAATGTGGTTCTTGCCCATGTGGTCTCATTCATTCAAAGGCTTTCTTGCCTTACAGGTGTCTCCCTGGTTTCCTCTTTATGAAGATCAAGAGCTAACCCATTTAGAAACAGCCTCATTGATTGTTGCATATTGTAGCTGTGGCTTTAAGGCAATAATAGGAAATCATTTATTGGGGGAATAGTCTGTTATTACATATAAGAGAATGTTGCTTTAATTTTTAAAAACTTCCTGTGTTAGCTTGCTTAGGATAAAAAAAAAAGATAATAATTCATGGTTGTGATAAGAAAATGCAAACACTGTAGAAATGCATGAAGTTGAAGGGAAAGCCCCCCATTTTCTTTTCTCTTCTTTTTTTATTGACACAGAGTCTCGCTCTGTCACCCAGGCTGGAGTTCAGTGGCACAATCTCGGCTCACTGCAATCTCCGCCTCCCAGGTTCAAGTGATTCTTCTGCCTCAGCCTCCCAAGTAGCTGGGATTACAGGTGCATGTCACCACGCCCAACTAATTTTTGTATTTTTAGTAGAGATGGGATTTTATCACACTGACCGGGCTGGCCGCAAACTCCTGACCTCAAATGATCCACCTGCCTCAGCCTCCCAAAGTGTTGGGGTTATAGGCGTGAGTCACTCTGCCCAGTCCCTCTGTTTTATTTTCTAATCCTCTTCCCTAGGGGAAGAAATGTTAAATGGTTACATAAGCTCTTCCTTTCTGACCCTTAAGTATGCTCTGTGGGAGCATGGTGGGGATATTTTTCTTTTCTTCTTTTTTTGAGACCAGGTCTCGCTTTGCCACCCAGGCTGGAATTCAGTGGCATGAACATGGCTCACTGCAGCCTTAACTTCCTGGGCTCCAACAATCCTCCCACCTCAGCCTCCTGGGTGTACACCACTGCACCTGGCTAATTTTTGTATTTTTTTTTTATTTTGAGACGGAGTCTCGCTCTGTCGCCCAGGCTAGTGTGCAGTGGCCGGATCTCAGCTCACTGCAAGCTCTGCCTCCCGGGTTTACGCCATTCTCCTGCCTCAGCCTCCCGAGTAGCTAGGACCACAGGCGCCCACCACCTCACCCATCTAGTTTTTTGTATTTTTTAGTAGAGACGGGGTTTCACCGGGTTAGCCAGGATGGTCTCGATCTCCTGACCTTGTGATCTGCCCGTCTCGGCCTCCCAAAGTGCTGGGATTACAGGCTTGAGCCACCGTACCCAGCCAATTTTTGTATTTTTAGTAGAGACGGAGTTTTGCCATGTTGCCCATGCTGGTTTTGATCTCTTGAGCTCAAGCGATCTTCCTGCCTTGGCCTTCCCAAGTGCTGGGATTACAGGTGTGAGCCACCGTGCCCAGCCCCGGTGGGGGATACTTCTATATCCTCATGTGTATAGTTGCTTTGTAAAAATGGTATGTTACTCTATGCTTGGCTCTCCAGCTTGCTGTTGCCTTTCACCAGTGTATCCCAGACATCCTTTCTTCCTCGTCAGTCACGCAGGTCTACTTTATTCTTTGAGCAGTGGCATAATTTTCCCTGATGTGTATATATCATAGTAATAAAATGCTAAAATTCATTTTAGGGCCTTGTTTAGGTTCTTGAGGGATTAAATTCCTAAATTTAAAGAGTGTATCCTAGAAACAATTTTTGTTCCTGATTCAGCCCTCAAAAGAAGACTGTCATGTTACCCTGAATGGAGATAAACAGGCTCACGTGAGAGAAAAGGTACGAGAGAGATGAACTCCCACGTATCTTAAACTTCTACTGGCCAGTTTTTGAGGAATTTGCTGCTTTTATTTCTGACCTAAAATAAATAAGTTTATTTGTCTTGGTTTCATATTAGTTGAGAACCCAGTGCCTGGAGAGAAGTTTTCCTTGTCCTCTGAGTGAGGACATTCACATACGAATCTATTGGAAGACTGGCTTTGACTGACCACATGTGCCTTCAGAACCAATGCCATGGCTCTTAGGTGTATGGCCTGAAACACCCTTTCTTAAATATTGCCTTAGAAGCTTTCCTTCTTTGAGACTTGGGACATGGAACCCTCATCTTCACAGATGACTTTGGTGTGTTTCTAGGGTTGCTGGTGTTCCAGGACATTTGTTGCAGATGCAATATTTACCTTGTGCTCTCTGCATCTTAGGGAGCTTCTCATTTTTGAATGTATTAACGGACTTTTTTTTTTTTTTGAGACAAAGTCTCGCTCTGTCACCCAGGCTGGTGTCACCCAGACTGGAGTGCAATGGCTCAGTCTCAGCTCACTGCAACCTCCACCTCCTGGGTTCAAGTGATTCTCTTGCCTCAGCCTCCCAAGTAGTTGGGATTACAGGTGCATGCCACCATACCCTGCTAATTTTTATATTTTTAGTAGAGACAGGATTTCGCTATGTTGGTGGGGCTGGTCCCAAACTCCTGACCTCAGGTGATCCACCCGCCTCGGCCTCCCAAAGTGCTGGAATTACAGGTGTGAGCCACTGCGCCTTTTCTTTTTTTCTTTTCTTTTTCTGAGACGGAATCTTTCTTTGTCACCCAGGCTTGAGTACAGTCGTGCATTCTCGGCTCACTACAACCTCCACTTCCTGGGTTCAAGTGATCCTCCTGTCTTAGCCGGCTGTGTAGCTGAGACTACAGGCGCATGCCACCATGCCCAGCTAATTTTTGTATTTTTAGTAGAGACGGGGTTTCGCCATGTGGGTTAGGCTGGTCTTGAACTCCTGACCTCAGTTGATCCACCCATCTTGGCCTCCCAAAGTGCTGGAATTACAGGCATGAGCCATTGTGCCTAGCCTCAGGCTTCTTTATTAAGAAAAGAAGTTTGGGCCAGGCGTGATGGCTCACGCCTGTAATCCCAGCACTTTGGGAGGCCGAGGTGGGTGGATCATGAGATCAGGAGATCAGGAGATCGAGACCATCCTGGCTAACATGGTGAAACCCTGTCTCTACTAAAAATATAAAAAATTAGCCAGACGCGGTGGTGGGTGCCTATAGTCCCAGCTACTTGGGAGGTTGAAGCAGGACAATGGTGTGAACCCAGAAGGCGGAGCTTGCAGTAAGCCGAGATTATGCCACTACACTCTAGCCTGGGCGACAGAGTGAGACTCCCTATCAAAAAAAAAAAAAAAAGGAAAAGAAGTTCCCTTGAAACAATAGGGCTTTTGTTTGTTTTGGTTCATGTTTGTTTGTTATTGTTGTTTTAGATACGTATTTTTTTTTTAAGCGATGAGGTCTCTGTTGCAGTGGCATGATCATAGCTCACTGTAACCTCAAATTCCAGGGCTCAAGTGATTCTCCTGCTTCAGCCTCCTGATTAGCTGGGACAACAGGTACAAACCACCATGCCTAGCTAATTTTTAAATTTTTCAGAGACTGGGGTCTCACTAGGTTGCCTAGGCTGGTTTTGAACTCCTGGCCCCAGGCCATCCTCCTTCCTTGGCTTCCCAAATTGTTGGGATCACAGGCGTGAGCCACGACACCCAGCCTGTTTTAGATATTTTAATTAGAGCTCTGCAAGAGGTTTAGAACACTAACTTGTGAAGATAAACTTCATTTTCAATGCCACACAGAATCTAAGAGGTCCTGGAATTAGGAAGGGCTTTGCTTTTTGAACCAAAGTCGAGAGTCCACAGTTTTCTGGTCTACCTTGCAGTGTTCAATAAACTCATATTTCTCTTCTCTGAGTTGAAGAGCTCCTCTTCTTGGTGTCTAGTCTCAGGCAGCTTATTCTTCTTAAAAGTAAGCATTATTGAAATGCTTTGGGATTTTCACACCATTAAAGTCCATTTTGGTAGAGGCGTTGACAAATTTTCAGTGTTCTGTGTAAAGGAACTCAGTTGAGGATTTAGTGGTCTGTGTGGCAGGCTACTGCTCAGTAGCTTCAGGGAAACCACTGCTTGCCTTCCCTGTGGCCAGTGAGGATGATCAGAGGAGCCCCAGCAGGGATGCCCAAATGTAGTTTTCTTACATGTTGATGGTAGTGCTTTGTTTCATGTCTGAACAGTTCTCAAATCACATCTTCAGGAGAGTACTGTCTGGGCATTTTGATGATTTCTCACTTTGATGTCACCATTCTTATTACCACCACCTAGCTTTGTCATAGTAGAAAGAACTTTCCTTTTTCTTCCGTGTGTGTGTGTGTGTGTGTGTGTGTGTGTGTTTGAGATGGAGTCTCATCCCGTCACCCAGGCTGGAGTGCAATGGCATGATCTCGGCTCACTGCAGCCTCCGCCTCCCAGGTTATCCTGTTTCAGCCTCCCAAGTAGCTGGGATTACAGGCATGTGCCACCACGCCTGGCTCATTTTTGTATTTTTTAGTAGAGGTGGGGTTTCACCACGTTGACCAGGCTGGTCTTGAATTCCTGACCTCGTGATCCACCCACCTCCACCTCCCAAAGTGCTGGGATTGCAGGCATGAGCCACTGCGCCTGGACTTTTTTTTTTTTTGAGACAGAGTCTTGCTCTGTTTACCAGGCTGGAGTGCAGTGGCGGGATCTTGGCTCACTGTAGCCTCCACCTTCTAGGTTCAAGCAATTCTTCTGCTTCAGCCTCCTGAGTAGCTGGGATTTTCAGGTGCCCACGACCATGTCTGGCTACTTTTTGCATTTTTAGTAGAGACAGAGTTTCACCATGTTGGCCAGGCTGGTTTGTGACTCCTGACCCCAGGTGATCTGCCCGCCTCAGCCTCCCAAAGTGCTGGGATGAGCACTTGGGAGGCATGAGCCACCGCGTCCAGTCACTTTTGTCTTCTTAATTGTGGATTTAACTGCTGTGGACATCTGCTTGGGCATAGTCTTCCTGGAGTACCTCTCAGATTGGGACTCTCTGCAGATTTCTATGCTAGGACAGGCTCCCAGATGTAGGGGGCTTCCCCATTGATCTCACCACTGGCATCAGCATCCTTAGCTTCTACTCAGCTTTTCCATCCGCCATCTTGCAAGATGGAATTTTTTTTTTTTTTTTTTTTTTTGAGACGGAGTCTCGCTCTGTCGCCAAGGCTGGAGTGCAGTGTCGTGATCTCGGCTCACCACAGCCTCCGCCTCCCGGGTTCAAGCGATTCTCCTGCCTCAGCCTCCGGAGTAGCTGGGATTATAGATAGGCGCGCACCACCACGCTCGTTTAATTTTTTGTATTTTTAGTAGAGATGGAGCTTCACCGTGTTAGCCAGGATGGTCTCTATCTTCTGACTTCATCATCCGCCTGCTTCGGCCTCGCAAAGTGCTGGGATTATGGGTGTGAGCCACCGTGCCCAGCCTGGGAGGGTTCTTAATGCAGCTGTTTTTCGGAGTTCTGGTTGCCTCAGCACATTGCTACTTGGGTCGATGACATTTTTACTCTCTTCTTTTGTAGCTCAATTGGGTATTACTGATGGGATTTTGTAATTATTAATATTTTCTTGTCTCCATTTTCTTCTCAGGTACTTTGTTACTTTAGAGTAAAATGCTTGCTAAGGGTATAGTTTTCACATAAAAGCGCAAACTTAGCTTGGAAATTAAGATATGATCATACCTCTGCCATCCCTTATCTGTAATTCTGAAATACCTAGAGTTCTGAATAACCTCAGGTTCTTTTATTACTTGTTTATCAACAAAATCTGACTTCAACTCAGTTTTTGGCAAAACTTGATCCAAGCTGTCTTAAGGCTCTTTTTAGTCTTTATTCATTCCCTTTAGTGTGACTTCACATTTTACTATAAAATTATGAATGTGTTTGATTACGAGGTGATGTCCCAGACCCTACTGAGGGTGTTACATAATATAAAGTGTATGTATGGCTGGGCACGGTGGCTCATGCCTGTAATCCCAGCACTTTGGGAGGCCGAGGTGGGTGGATAACCTGAGTTCAGGAGTTCAAGACCAGCCTGGCCAACATGGTGAAACCCCATCTCTACTAAAAATACAAAAATTAGCCAGGTGTGATGGTGGGTGCCTGTAATCCCAGCTACTCCTTAGGCTGAGGCAGGAGAATCACTTGAACCCAGGAGGTGAAGGTTGCAGTGAGCCAAGATCATGCCAGTGCACTGCAGCCTGGGTAACAGAGCAAGACTCTGTCTCAAAAAAAAAAAAAAAAAAGTGTATGTATCACTTTACCTTTACTTTTCTGAAATCTGAAAAATTCTGAATCTGGAAGCCTATTCTGTTGCAAGATAAAGGGATCCTAGATTTATATTGGTACTGTACAGTCCTGAAATTCCATCCTATCTATTGGCCACTTTTACATCAACAAACATTTGAAGTTTGGGGAAACTTACATATCATGCTCCCCTGGCAGTTGAACATTAATTTTTTTTTTTTTTTTTTGAGACGGAGTCTCGCTCTGCCCAGGCTGGCGTGCAGTGGCGTGATCTCGGCTCATTGCAGCCTCTGCCTCCTGGGTTCAAGCAATTCTCCTGCCTCAGCCTCCTGAGTAGTTGGGATTACAGGCGTGCACCACCATGCCTGGCTAGTTTTTGTCTTTTTAGTAGAGATGAGGTTTCTCCATGTTGACCAGGCTGGTCTCAAACTCCTGACCTTGTGATCTGCCTGCCTCGACTTCTCAAAGTGCTGGAATTACAGGCGTGAGCCACGGCGCCTGGCCTTGAAGATACATTTTAAATCAGTGAAAAAAAAAAACAGGATTCTGCCTCCTATGGTATATCCCTCCTGGCTGTCTCTTCTCTCCAGTCTTGCCCTGCTGTGTGGGTTTCAGCCTCCATCTTCTCTACCCTGCATTGCTGTGATAACCTCCGAAGTATTCTCGCTGCCATCTGTCTGGCCCTCCTCCCAGGTCTTCCACATATTGCAGCGAAGACATCCCGCTATTGAAACCCTTCAAGACTCCCTGCTGTCCTCTGGATGAAGTCCACCCTCTTTCACGTGACTTACCAGGCCTTTCTTGCGCTTGCCTCCAGCCTCATCACTTACTATTTCTCTTTCTACCTTACATCCATCCTGAACTTCCTTTGGTTCTTTGACCTTGCCTCTGACCTTTTTGCATGCCGTTCACTCTTTCCCTGTTCACCTTGCTAACTCCTCTTTCTCTTTCTGGGTTGGATCAGATTTCACTTCTTCCAGAAGCCCCTCCTAGAACCTGTACTTCTGGGACGGTGCCTTTTGACTGTACTCTCATTGCACCCTGTACTTCTCCTTCATGAGTGGGTGCTGCTCTGTCCCACTAGGCAACCTCATCCTTAAGGGGAGAGCTTTACCAAGTCATTGCTTAAACAATATTTATTGGATGAATGTGTGATTAATTTCATAGAAATTTGATGTATGTTCAAATTTACTTACTGTATTACAGAACTTGCATTATATTCTCAGCAGAGTTATTTTCTTTAACGTGTGTAGTTCAAGATAGACTCAGTGAGATTTTCAAAATTTGGAATGCAGTGCAAAGAAATTGAACTTGGGTTCTTTTGCATTTTGATGGTTAAACATTTCCCATTTGTGGTGATATACCAGTGAGTTTGGTTTACTGTTTCCTGGTCTATAGAAAATTGTCACAAACTCCGTCATAATATCTGGTTCTATATAACAAGGCTAGTCTTGTATTCTGCAGGTGGCTCATGGAAACAGTGCTCTGTTGATCTGGCTCATGAAGAAATCTGTTCAATTCTGCATAACAGATGCCTTTATCAGTGTCCTTCCATGAAGGAGCTGATCTTCACAAAGAACACGTAGTTTTGCATCCCACCACTTGTAGTATTTTTTTTTTTTTTTGAGACGGAGTCTCACTGTGTCGCCCAGGCTAGAGTGCAGTGGCGCGATCTCAACTCAGTGCAATCTCCACCTCCTGGGTTCAAGTGATTCTCCTACCTCAGCCTCCTGAGTAACTGGGATTACAGGCGTGCGCCACCATGCCCGGCTAATTTTTGTATTTTTAGTAGAGACGGGGTTTCACCATATTGATCAGGCTGTTCTCAAACTCTTGACCTCATGATCCGCCCACCTCGGCCTCTCAGAGTGTTGAGATTACAGGCGTGAGCCACTGAACCCTGACAGTGTTGTTTTGTCTAAATTCTTTGTGCTAATGTTTTTCCTGCTGTGGTTTTCTTCAAGTTACCCTTGCTCTGAGCCTGCAATTGACCCACGAAATCCTTTTCTGTGCTGTAACCTTACAGTGACTTCCTTATGTTCACTCCAAATGTTTTTCCCTAGTTGCATGTAGAGATATATTAGCTAAGGTACACACTTAGCTGCTATATCAAAGAGACCCTAATGTACAGCCCAGGCTGGCAGAGCAACTCTGCTGTGTGTGTTAATTCAGGGATCCAGGTTTCTTCCATGTTGTGACTCCCCCATTCCTTAGGATGTTGTCTTCTTTTACACGGCTGAAGTTGGGCCATTTCATGTCTCTGTTCCAGCTGGCTGGTAGGAAAAAAGAACAGAAATTCATAGTAAGCAAATTCTTTCTCCATAGATTGATGTGGAAGTTGGACACATCATTTCCTCTCACATTTTCTCGGCCAGAACGTAGTCATGTGACTGCACATCTAACTGCTAAGGAGACTGGGAATTTACTGTCGGCTGTGTGACCTCTGTCAAGCTAAAATTCTTATTACTGTGGAATGAGGGAAGGATGGATTGAGGGGCACAATTAATAGTCTGTCACAGAGGCTAAAACAGCTGCTTTTGTCTGGGCACGGTGGCTCACACATGTAATTTCAGCCCTTTGGGAGGCTGAGGCGAGTGGATTACTTGAGATCAGGAGTTCGAGACCAGCATGGCCAACATGGTGAAACCCTGTCTCTACTAAAAATACAGAAATTAGCCGGGCATGGTGGCCGGCACCTATAATCTGAGCTACTCCAGAGGTTGAGGCAGGAGAATTGCTTGAACCTGGAAGGCAGAGGTTGCAGTGAGCCAAGATGGTGCCACTGCACTCCAGCCTGGGCGACAGAGCGAGACTCCATCTCAAAAAAAAAAAAAGCAAAATAAACAGCTGCTTTTATAGGTGATACAAGGTACAGCTGAGCTTTGAAGCCAGGCCTGTGGTTTCACCTTCCATATTCTTACTCAAGGCATTATACTTTTGGATCTGAAACCACTGCTACTAGGATGCCCTTCTTGGGATGAGTTCTTTATATTTCTTATCTTGCTTTCAACCCACACCTGTGCAATTTTGTGGGCAGCGTTTGTTTCCTATATAGGAACAATTTGAAAGTGGGCTGTTTCTAGGCCTTCATGAATAGCAGCCTATGCTGTCATTGGGAATCTGGAGGGAGTTAATGAACACAACTTCATTGTTTACTTTAGTGAAATGTGGCAGCTTATGATAGTTTTGACAGTGAGACATGTGCTGTTTTGATCTCTCGGCTAAGATTATCTGATTTTTCAGGCATGTCTCAAAACTCACCAGGCCTGTTCACATGCTGCTGCTTCTGAAGCCAGGGTTTGGAAGCCAGCTGCCCATCAGAATGAGGCTGTGACTTAGAATATTGGTTCTTGTTTTATTACCATTCCTTGTTTGGTCTCTCCAGAGTCACTGGCCTTTTCGGCTTCAATTTTCTTATTGGTGAAATGAGATATTAATTCCTCTTATTGACTTCAATTGCTGAGTGTATTGTTGCCTTTGGGAGGTTCTTTGAGTTTTCTGTGCCTTTCAAATAGTTTTTAAAAAAAATTAAAAAAAATTTTTTTATTCTGGTGTTTTGAGGCATGTAAAAGTGCATTTACACTTTTACCATTTTAGGAGCCACAATTTAATTATGTCGTCCCAGCTTGCTTGGCCTTATCCCCAGAGTTTCTGATTCAGTAGGTCTGGGGTGGGGCCCAGAAATTTGCATTTCTTCTTCTATTTTCGAGACAGAGTCTTATTGTGTCATCTAAGCTGGAATGCAGTGGCACGATCATAGCTCACTGTAGCCTCAAACTCCTGGGCTCAGGTCTTCCTCCTACCTCACCCTCCTGAGTAACTGGGACTACAGGCATACACTACCATGCCCGGCTACCTTTTTCATTTTTTGTAGAGATGGGGGTCTCCCTGTGTTGCTCAGGCTGGTCTTGTATTCCTGGGCTGAAGCGATCCTCCTGCTTCAGCCTCCCAAAATGCCGGCATTCCAGGCATGAACCACTACACTTGGCCAAGACTTTGCATTTCTAGCTAGTTTCCAAGTAATGCTGCTGCTGGTGTAGGGACCTCATTTTGAGAACCATTGTCCTATAACTGTAGCCATGGTTAGTTTCTGGTTATAGCTTCTGCCTTTTGTCCCTTCAGTAATAGTGTACACATCCAAAATCCCTGTACTTGCTCTTTCAGGCCCAGGCATGGTATCTGGTCCCCTTCTGTTGCTAGCCCTGGGGTGTTTCATCACCCCAAATTTATTTTTCTTCTCCTAACCCGAACCTTTGTAAATAGCCCCTTACCTAATGAATGTCCTCAATTCCCTGGTTTGCATGTCCTCTCTGTTTCTTGGCAAGACTTTGGATGATCCAGTACTCAATGAGGATTTTTTTCATAGATGGATGAATCAGGCTGGGTTTCATGTTTTCTAAGATAAAGGACCTTCTCTCTTTTTCTCTTGATCACTTTGACCAAGAAGAAAGTCACAGTTTTTATTCTAAAGAAGAATAATATCGGGGCCACTCTGCTCAGAGGCCACTCTGCTTTGAGGACCCCTTCTCTCCTCCCTCATGCAAAGATCAGGAACACTGGGCAGAGCGGATAATGATGCTGCCGGCACCATTACATTTTCATGGCACTTTCAGTTGTGCTGAGCGTGCAAGCATTTCAAGGAGACATTTCTAAGAGGTGGCTATCACAGCATGCCTCTAATGCCCTATGTGAATTGGAATAGAGTACTAAAGAACTGTTCAATATTCACCCCATCCCCACATATGCAAGCATGCACGTGGGTGCATTGCATATGTGTGTGTGCACACGTGCACACACACATTTGTCCTTTGTTTCAAATGCAACACAATGGATGGAAATTGCCTTCCTAGTACTGGGGTATGGATGCAAACACCAACAGAGAAGCAGCCGCTACTTCCAAACTGAACACATGTGAGATTTGCCCTTTAATTAGCATCTGCAGCTGCTGCCATCAGAAGGGTCTGTCTCTGTTGGCCTGAAAGTCTTTGCTTTAAAAGAGCAAGTCCATTATAGCTCCAAGCTAGGCTCGTCTGTCAGCTGCTGTGCTTTCTCTGCCATCAGCGGGGTTGCCACATTGTTTTGGGCTGTTTCACTCTAGGACTCTTTCCTCCTCCTGTGCCTGCAGCCTTTGATTGCTATGCCTTGGTGATCATCATTTGGGTGACCTGCAGCTGCTCGTTGTGTGTGCAGGAGACATCTCCAGTCCTTGCAAGGAGGGAAGATCATTGGCTTCAGTGCTGATGGACTGGTTATTTTCCAGCTCTTTGTTGTCAGTGATCTTGTCTTGATATGCAGAAAGGCTCCAGGTAGTCACTGAAAAAAATATAAGCAGCAGAGGCGATGGCTATATGAAAGCCATGTTTCATCAAGGGCATTGCTGCTATAGAAACTTTTAATTCACTTGGAGAAAGGAGCCATATTTGTTCCACATCCTCCTCAGCAGTGGGTCACATGGTACTGGGCTGGCTGCATCTGAATCACCCCAGTAGCTCCTTAAAACTGTAGATTCCCACCCATGGAGTGTGATCCATGAAGTCTGGGGTTATTCCCTGGAATCCTTTAAGCTCCCTAAGTAGTTGGGATGGGAAAGATATACACTTTACCTTACTATACTGCTTATTATTATCATTTTAAAATTTTTGCCGGGCACAGTGGCTCACACCTGTAATCCCAGCACATTGGGAGACCGAGGTGGGTGGATCACTTGAGGTCAGGAGTTCGAGTCCAGCCTGGCCAACATGATGAAATCCTATCTCTACTAAAAATACAAAAATTAGCCGGGCATGGTGGCGCGTGCCTGTAGTCCTACTCTGGAGGCTGAGGCAGGAGAACTGCTTGAACCCGAGAGGCAGAGGTTGCAGTGAGCTGAGATCGTGGCACTGCACTCCAGCCTGGAAACAGAGCGAGATTTCGTCTCAAAAAAAGAAAAAAAAAAAGAAAAAAAAAGAAAAAACAGAACTCTTTTTCATTATACCAGAACATCAGCTGTATGGAGGTGGAGATTTTTTCTGTTTTATTCACTGCTGTTTCCCTAGTATCTAGAATAGTGGCTGGCACATGATAGGCACTCAAATATTGATTTAGATGAGTCTATCTTATTTTCTTTTAAATTTTTTGTTTTTATTAGAGGTGGGGTCTCGCTTTATTGCCCAACCTGGTCTCAAAACTCCTGACCTCAAGTGATTCTACTGCCTCAGTCTCCCAAACGGCTAGGATAGGCATGAGCCATCATGCCTGGCTTGTCTTATTTTTAAGAAACACTTCTCCTGGTGATTCTGATGGACAATCAGGCTTGGGAAGTTCTAACCTAGAGGACCTATAGTTGTGTTGGGGTAGAAGCCAAGGCTATCCTGGTTTTGAGGATCAGTGCCTTACTGAGCATCTCTGAATAGTAAAAGTCAGGCACAGAGTTACATTTTTGGACAAAATCAGATGCTGTGAATGGACTCTCGGTCACAACCTGGGTGGCGACTTTGTCCTTAACTTCTTCATCATTTTCTGCTGACCCTGGTCTTTGGTTCACAGCAAGTCACCTGGTAAGAAGAATTGAAGATGCCTAGTTTGTTACTTTAGATGCTTTTAGAACCTCTTGGTACCATTTTAACAATCCAAATGTATTTTCTGAAAGCACTGAAGTCCTGGGTCTGTATTGTATCTTTAAGCTCTAACAGCATGATGATTGAATAAGTCTTAGTTGGCCACACACAAGCCATCTTCCCTGTGGGCTCCATTCACACTAGAATGAGCAGCTATACCCAGTAGTATAGTTTTGGGATATGGGTAACATCTTGGGATAGCCACATTGACTCAGTAAATGTCTGAACTACATTCTCCTAATGGTGCACTGTTGGAATTTTTGGTGTGGTAACCTGGAATGGTGGGTCAAGTTTGATTAGCATCTTTGATAAGGACCTGGTCTATTTAGAGGTTTGTCATTGAGTGTGTCTGTTTTGGCCTCATGTTGTGATGCATGCTGTGTAGCAGCTGTGGTAATTTTTGTTGCTTGTTTTCTCAATCAACCCTGGTTTTGAAGAAATGGAAAGTTGTTCCACTCTTAGACTGATCTGATTTAGGAGGGGATTTTCAGTCAGGAAGTTGGATCTTCTGAATAGAAGCAAAGAATACATGTCTTTCTGCTTCTTTACGAGCTGGCTCTTGTTTTCTGAACTATTTTACTGGTCACTGCAAATAGAATGTCAGGAGTAGCTGCCAAATACTAAGTTGTGTTCAGTTTGTCAGTTCTTAAGAGTTGCCGGTGGCTGCTCTGCTATGCATATGACTTTCTCAGCCTTAAACTCACAAGCCATACTGTTTTTTTCACATCTTTAATACAGCCATAGGAAATTTATAACTGTGGTGTGTCGTCATAAATATGCATTGTTGTTATTTTAAGACATTTCAGTACTAAAAGTATAAGTACTTCTGTTATTATCTGTGAATTTCTTTCCTTTTTCTTTTTTTGGATATTTAAGACCTTTTTAATGGCAGTATATATTTAAAACAGACATATAAATTAGCATTCACCCACATACCCAGGGCCTGTGGAGAACCAGGTTGGGATGAGTGGGTGAGCTAAAGGCAGCCAGGTGGCTCCCGTGGGCTCCTCGAGGACTGGGGTGAGTAACTAATGTCTGCTAGGAACTTGGGGGAAAGAAAGTGTGTATGTGAGGTGCTGCCCCTTCTAAGTGTTCCTCTTGTTCATAAATCTCATATATATATATATATATTTTTTTTTTTTTTTTCTTTTTTTGAGACGGAGTCTCGCTCTGTCGCCAGGCTGGAGTGCAGTGGTGTGGTCTCAGCTCACTGCAGCCTCCGCCTCCTGGGTTCAAGCGACTCTCCTGCCTCAGCCTCCCGAGTAGCTGGGACTACAGGCATGCACCACCATGCCCAGCTAATTTTTGTATTTTTAGTAAAGACGAGGTTTCACCATGTTGGCCAGGGTGGTCTCGATCTCTTGACCTCGTAATCTGCCTGCCTCGGCCTCCCAAAGTGCTGGGATTACAGGCATGAGCCACTGTGCCCAGTCCATAAATCAAAATTTTTTCAGCAATTGTTGTGCAAATGGAACCTTACTCTTCAAATGCAATTGTCCGGTGTCTGGGTTAATGTCTGCTGTTGTCAGAAACCATGTGAATGGAGTAGACTCCCAGGTTATAAGGAGCCCTTGGGGAGGATGCGCGAGTCACTGGCTTCTCCAGGGGTCTCTGGTTTGGGGTTGCCTTGGTGCTGGGCACACTTGCTGGAGATTTTACTGGACCAGCCTGAGGCCTTTGGGGCTCTGTGCAGATGCTCTACTTCTGACTTGTCTAGAGCTTTCTTCTAATTCTGGACTAAAAGCAAGCAGGAGTTTGGAGGATGATGGTGAGAATTCACATCCCCGAGTTGGCTTTTGGAATGCAGTAGTTTGTGAGATTTAGTGTTTTTTTAAGAAGTATATTCAGATCTTGCCTTTTCCCAGAAAGCATATGAGACAACTTCCAAGACATTTATAGCATGGCTAATAAAATGGGAAATCAGGGCGAAGGACAGGAGAACTCAATAAGGGTTAACATGGCTACGGCGATTGTCTAAACGGGTTCTTTTTGCTGGACAGAGCAGAAAGGATCATGCAGTAAAGTAGTGGGGAAGGATGGGAATTGAATGGTAGGTGAAGACTTCATGTTGGTGCCAGGCACTGTGCCAGGCCCTCAGAGGACCTTGTCTTACTTAATCCTTACACAGTGCTGCAAGGGGATTAGTCTTATCTCTGTTTTGGAGAGGATGAAACTGAAAGGCAGAGAGGTGAAGTCACCAGCAGGAGGCTGAAGCCACCCAGGCTAACTGGCCTTATAGCCACCTGGGGACTCAGGAATATCACAACTGTTTATCATCAAAAGGAGAAAGGATTTCAGTTCCTTGGGGTAGAGGAGTTTCTTTTTGCTAATCAAACATTTTACTTGAGGCTTAATATTCTTCTTCAAGATTTTTTTCCTGTGTATGTATAAACACATGTAATAATTCCTTATTTATTACAAAAAAGGGGTTGTACTTTATTCTTTACAGGATTTCACTTTATATTGTCATGGACAATTTTCCATGGCAGTATGAATAAATGGAGTCCATTTGTTTTTAATATCTTCCTCTTATCCCATTGTTTACATATGTCATATTTTTGCCTGTCTTTGATGGATAGCTGAATGATTTCCATGGCTTTTTCTCCTGTTACAAACAATACTGCAAAGAATCTATTTATCTTTCTATTTATCTGCAAACTATTGTAAGTACCTGTAAAGTAAATTGTTAGAAGTAGAATTACTAGGTCAAAGGGGATATTTTCACATTTAAATTTTGAATAGAGGCTGTCAGTTGCCTTCCACACTGACTATAAAAGGAAAAGATTGTATCACATTTATTGCAAGCCTTCTGAATTCTGCTGGGTGCTGAGAGGAATACAGAAAGGATATAAGAGAGTGGTTGCCCTCTAGGAATATCCGTCTACACTGTACCTAATCCTAGGGAATGTCTGGGGTGTCAACTTGTGGGTGGGGAAGTGGGTGGATTTAATTCAACTTTTCAAGCTTGCCTTGCAAACACCGTGCATGGTGTCTGGGACTAGTCTTTCATTATATTGATTCCCCTGGGTAACAGATGTAATTTTCTTAGGGCAGGGACTTCATCCTATGTGACTTACAGTGTGCCTTACACATCTTCTTTGTTTTGTGGAGACCTTGTTATTGTAACATGTCGGGTGATATTTGAGGATCTAATTGAGGCATTCCCTATTTTTGGGTGCGTGAATAATTAGTAACTTTGGCATTCTCTACAGGTCATGGAATATCAGCCTGGAGGGGACTTGCTGTCACTTTTGAATAGGTATGAGGACCAGTTAGATGAAAACCTGATTCAGTTTTACCTAGCTGAACTGATTTTGGCTGTTCACAGTGTTCATCAGATGGGATATGTGCATCGGTAAGTGAGACTCTGATAGCATTTTTATGCTGAGGATTTTTCTGTGTTGCATAAGAGTTCCTGCATGGAAATGAGCGGATGAATGATTTCAGGATCAAGATAACGCTCCATCCAATTTTTAGCCAGTCTACCAATAACTGGCTGAAAGCAGACTTTCCAAAAGGGAGGACATTTCAGCTTGCCCATCCAGCAGTGCAATAGATCTAGAATTGTAATGTGCTCAGGTTTGCTAGTAAGATCTGGTAATGTAGCTAAGTAAGACTGGGAACTCTTGCATGGGTTATTTGGATTATATGATAGAAGAACTGAATTTGGTTTGCAGAAGGAAATGTCATACCACACAGTAGTGTAAGACCATGGAGCTGTACTTCTGTAACTCTGCACGTTAGAATTTACAAAGATTTTTTTTTTTTTTTGAGATGGAGTCTAACTCTCTTGCCAGGCTGGAGTGCAATGGTGCCATCTCGGCTCACTGCAACCTCTGCCTCCCGGGTTCAAGTGATTCTTCTGTGTCAGCCTCCCAAGTAGCTGGGATTACAGGCACACGCCGCCACGCCCAGCTAATTTTTGTATTTTTAGTAGAGACAGTGTTTCACCATGTTGGTCAGGATGGTCTCAATCACCTGACCTCGTGATCCACCCACCTCGGCCTCCCAAAGTGCTGGGATTAGAGGCATGAGCCACCGCGCCTGGTTTACAGAATCTTCAGTTGATAAGTAGTTCTTCATGTCTTCACTCATCTGATGTTTTGTGTACATCTGAGAATGTTGTGGGAATACAATGATTGTTAGGCCAGGAATCACAAAACCTGAGATAGAGTCTCAGCTTTTCCATTGGCTAGCTACATAACCTTGGGAAAATTTCATAGCTCCTTTTGGCCTTAGTTTTCCTAATGTAAAATGTGTATCTCTAGGAGAAATAATCCATTGAATAATATGTATTTCATTTCTCTTTTCTTTCCCTCCTATTCTTCCTCTCCTCCTCCCTCCCTCCCTCCCTCTCTCTCTCCTTGCCTTTTGGTTAACTTTGTTTTGCAAAATGTATGCTAATCGTTTATATCCATCAGTAGAGGAGGTCTATATAGCAGAATACATAAACAAAGATTTTTGGCTCAATTGAAATTCTAGGTTAGCAGTTGCTTCCTGATTGGGATGGAGGAGGCAATTCATGGTCCTGATTTTCTTACAGAGACATCAAGCCCGAGAACATTCTCATTGACCGCACAGGACACATCAAGCTGGTGGATTTTGGATCTGCTGCAAAAATGAATTCAAACAAGATGGTAACAAAATGGAATAAGATAGCTTAATAGAGTTAATACTAAAAAGTATTCTTGGTCCTCCTAAGTTTGGGAAGTGTTGGGATAAAATGGTGAACAACGTTCACCTTTGGCAGTGTATGGGGGTCGGGAGGGGACACAGAACTATTTCCCAGACGGTGGCACCTTTTCATTTATAGTGCCTGTTAATACCCTACAGGACATTTTTAGGAGCATTCTTATAGTTTGGTTAGAAATAAAGGAAAAAGCTTATTTTGTTTCTCCCTTCATTTTCCTTGCCTGTTACAGACTGTCTTCTGTTATGTTATCTTTTTCACTTTAAAATATTTCGATGAAACGGAAACTCCTGTATGTCAAATCCTCTATTTCCTATGCAGCAAAATGGAAATTAATCACTGGAGCATTTGAACCAAATATCCTTAAGTGTTAAGAACCAAGTGCTCAAAGTGTCATTTTTAAGTCTTGGATCTTTGGTAGAAATTGCACTCTATTCCACATGCTAAGTAGGACGGCAGGAGGGTAGCTACTGAGATCAAGAGCGAGAATACTTTAGGAAAAAGATGACAAAGTAAAAAAAGATTAGAGTTTAAAAATCTTCTAATAAAGTTGGTATGTACTAAAATATGAATTTTGAAGTCAACTCTGCAAAAAAGGATATGTCTAAGAGAAAATCGACTTAGGTTTTAAGACTGATTTTACAACTGAACCACTTGGTGACCTAGACAAATCCTTGGGAACTTGATCTTTTATACTTTCTCTACAAAAAACTGATGCTAGTTAAAATGCACAATTTAAGAGGTTAGAGAAGCTGCTCTTCAAAACGCCCCTCAAGTCTGAGAGTTAAATCCTTTATATAAAGGACAATATGTAAAATTTTCTTTTTTTCTTAAACTGCTTTCAGAAAGGTGGGTATTGTTAGGCTGATGTTAAGAAAAGGCTTGGAGTTGCGTGAACGTTTTGCTCTCTAGCATGTGGCCTGTGTGTTCTGCAGACCTGAGACCTACTTGAGAGAATTTTCCTGGTGTTCAGGCCCTTGGAAAAATAAGTTCCCCATGTTGTGCAGTGTCAGAGTTTCTCAACCTCAGCACTATTCTTTATTTCAGCTTATTTTCTTGTAATCTGTTCACTTGATCATTACATTAAAAATTAGATTATATTGCTATAACTACAAAGCATTTTATGTTTAAAAAATTATATACAATTTAGAAACAGGCATGAAAACTTAGGTATTAATCTTAGTGGAATAAAGCACAGAAAAAAAGTTAAAATAATGCAAAGTTTTATCACTTAGGATTAAAAAATTTATATGGGCCGGTACAGTGCCTCACATCTGTAATCCCAGCACGTTGGGAGGTCGAGGCGGGAGGATTACTTGAGTTTGAGACCAGCCTGGGCAACAAAATGAGACCTAGTCTCTACAAAAAATAAAAAAATTAGCCAGACGTGGTGGTACATGCTTGTGGCCCCAGCCACATGGGAGGCCAAGACAGGAGGATCGCTGGAGCCCACCAGGTTGAGGCTGCAACGAGCCATGTTTGCACCACTGCATTCCAGCGTGAGTGACAGAACAAGACCCTGTCTTAAAACAAATTTATATGCTGCATTCGTGAAATTAAAAAAAATCATGAATTTAGAAATAAATTGAAGCATAGGTACATTGACAGTGTAACCTCAGCACTACTGACATTTTGATCTGAATAATTCTTTGTTGTGGGGGCTGCCCTGTATAAGATATTTAGCTGCATCCCTGACCCCTTCCTCCTAGATGCCATTAGCACCCTCCCCTCCAGCTGAGATAACCAAAAATGTCTCTAGACATTGCCAGATGTGCCTGGGATGGGATGACTGGGGGAAGTGGGATTTGAGAACCCTTAGTGGATCATGCCTGCAGTAGGTTGAGAAGCATCAGAAAGCTAATTAATTAGACAGGAATATGCGTTTGCAGTAAGAAAACCTGCTCAGAAAACTAATCAAGATCCAAAGTTACTGCTTGGTAAATAAAGAGGAATTAAGAATAAGACCCTATCTCTGTGTCTGAGGTCATTCTCTTCAGAGCTTTTGATGGAGAGACAGGGTTCCCAGTTTCTATTTTTCAGTGCTTCAAACCACCCTTTTCAGTTATAATTGTAACAACCTTCACTCCAGGTGAGGAGCCTCCCGGGTTTATTTGCAACAAAGGCTCAATCTCTGATTATTTTGGTCAAGGAGATATGACACTCAGTACCACACACTTGAGAATATTGCCTCTCTTTTTTCCCTTGTGCTTTTAGGGTTGGAACGTGACAAGCAGATAAAAAGGAATTTTTTGCATTAAGTACAAAGTCCCTTTTGTTATAGAAGAGCAATAATCTGCACACTAGATCAAGTCAAGTGTGGATATAAAATTATAATTTTTGGGGGGATATTTTTAATAGTGGTATTGGGTTAAACATATTTCCTTTGAATGAAATGTCTGTAGGCCTAAAGTAGGTTCTAAATGTTACCTGTACTCATGGTATACTGTATAAAATATAATCCACATTTACTGAAACTATCATATATTACTTACCCCAAATCAATCAGTCCCTTGCCTATTACCCCCACATATTATCTTTGTATTTTGGATACCTGTGAATCTTAGATTTGTTCGGTTTTCCATTATCCATTGTCTTATTTCAAGCTTCTCATTCAGAACATTGCTTTGGAGTATTTTCTGTTAGTAAACACAGGGCCTAGTGACTGTAGGACCTGCTGTGTGACTTAGGTCACCCACTTCTCTTTATTAGAATCTCAAAGAATGGTGAACAGCTGAGTTCCAATCTATCTCATTAGGCTATCATGAAAATGGTCGTAAGGAGATTGTAGATAAACCACATTGTGTAGCATGGTAAGTGATAACCCCATTTAGCAGTTGCAACCCCAGAAGAGATAGCCCTTTTTAGATTTATGTAGGAGTCAAAAGCTTTATTTTCCACAAGAGGAACAACGTAGTGAGAACTCCTTTTCCCCCCGCTTCTGCAGGTATACACTTATGCCCTAGGCAGCTTGATGGGTAAAGCTAGGTTTAAATAGTTTTATGTTTAAGCATTTCTTCTTTTTTTTTTTTTTTTCTTTTTCGAGACAGAGTCTTGCTGTGTCCCCCAGGCTGGAGTGCAGTGGGCGATCTTGGCTCACTGTAACCTCCGCCTCCTGGGTTCAAGCGATGCTCCTGCCTCAGCTCCCCAAGTAGCTGGGATTACAGGTGCCTGCCACCATGCCCGGCTAATTTTTGTATTTTTAGTAGAGATGGGGTTTCACCATGTTGAAGCATTTTATGGAAAGGAGTTAGGAGGAGGAAGACACTGGTTTTCTTTCATCCTCATCTGCTTTTTGTTAGTAAAAGAATCTGCTAAGTTCATTCTTTTCTTTCTCCCTCCCTCTCTCCCTCTTTCAGTTCTCCCCCGCTTTCCTTCCTTCCTTCCTTCCTTCCTTTTCCTTCTCCCCCTTTCTCCCAAAATATGGCAGACTCTTCTGTTCCCTAGTCATTCTCATATAGTCTTCTGAACTTGTTTATTTTCTTCCCTGTCAATACAGTAAAAATTAACTAAGTTGGCCAGGCACGGTGGCTCATGCCTGTAATCCCAGCGCTTTGGGAGGCTGAGGTGAGTGGATCACCTGAGGTCAGGAGTTTGAGACCAACCTGGCCAATGTGGTGAAACCCTGTCTCTACTAAAAAAAAAAAAATACAAAAATTAGCTGGGTGTGCGTGCCTGTAGTCCCAGCTATTCAACAGGCTGAGTCAGAACAATTGCTTGAATCTGGGGGGGTGGAGGTTGCAGTGAGCTGAGATTGCACTTGCACTTCAGCCTGGGTGACAGAGCAACACTCTGTCTTAAAAAAAATTAACTAAGTTAAGTAGTACCTGGGCCCTATCAGATAGTGTCCTCCTGCAGGCAGGCTGGGCCCCTACTATAGGTTCACTTTTAACATCTCACTCAGATTAACTGGCTGAATTGCTACCAGAGGAGAGTGAAAGCATATTGCAAAATCATAATCAGGACATGTGAGATTACATGTTGAACAGGTTTAATGTGCTTGGGGGTCAGTGACTAATGGGAACTTAGCAGTCATTAACTGTCATTAAAAGCCTTTGTTAATTACTATTACACACTTAGAGATTTGTTAATTAACAAAGAGTAATGCCTTTGCTAATCACTATTACGCACTTAAAGAGTAAGCCAGTGGGTATTTTTCCCTTCATAGCTTTCTAGTACAAGTTAATAAAATGTAGAAAATTAGAAAATGATTGTGCATAAATGTGTATAATCATGTATCTGTTAGGTGGCAAAAATTTGTTGGGGAATTATCTTTCTTTGATAAGTCTCATCATTAGTTTGAAAATGAGGCATTGGCAATTCATACTGTTTGGCTGGGTCATCCTGAGAAACATGCCCTAGTCAATTCCGTTTTTGCAATTCTTTGGTTGTGAACAAGTGACTGTGCCCTGTGAGCTGCAAATAAGGAGAACTGAATATTCCTGAACAGCCTGTGGCAATAAAACAAAATCCAATAAATGCAAATGGTATGTATTGGACAATTGTGTAGTTAGGTCCTGCAAGGTCATTAGACATAAAGGATAAGTATTTAATCAACAATATAGTAGCATTTTCATTACCTAGTCAAATCAAGATGTTATAGTTTTCCTTCTCTTGTTTTGTTATTTAAAAAGTATCTGTTGCGCCAGGCTCCATGGCTCACACCTGTAATCCCAGCACTTTGGGAGGCCGAGATGGCTGGATCACGAGGTCAAGAGATCGAGACCATCCTGGTCAAACATGGTGAAATCCCATCTCTACTAAAAATACAAAAATTATCTGGGTATGGTGGCACGCATCTGTAGTCCCAGCTACTTGAGAGGCTGAGGCAAGAGAATTGCTTGAACCTGGGAGGCGGAGGTTGCAGTGAGCTGAGATCGCGCCATTGCACTCCAGCCTGGCGACAGAGTGACACTCCATTTCAAAAAAACAAAAAACAAACAAACAAAAAAACCCCCCAAAACTATTGCTTATTGTCAGTGCATTTTAACCAAAACCCTTTAGTTTAATCCTAATCCTGTGCTGAGCTCTTTAGCATTTACATACATATTAAAAAAACAATATCAGCCCAGATTTCCTAGCATATTAAGGCTTCTCCTTGACTTAACCTATTTTCAGTTCTTTAAGCTTAAGTCACCCTGTGGTTTTGTCTTAGACCAAATATTTTCCCCTTTGTCTCCCCTTCTGTTCATCAAGCCAAACCTGCTTGTAGGTTTCTCGGATGGTGTGACCATCTGGCTTTCTTGAAGGGGCATTTATAGTGGAAGTTTTATTGCCCAAAGCAGTGGACAATCCATGTCAGGAATGGTCATATCACACTGCTGTCTGAGTTTAGGGCTTGGAAAAACCTGTATCAGAATGTGGGCCCGAGGGAAGGGGTGAAAAGAGAGGAGAGGGAAGAATAGGTGTGTTTCATATAATGAGAAAGTCTCATGGTTGAGGAATGGACGAGATTCAAGTTACAGGCTGGAAGAGCTTCATCCAGAATCAGCCCTGGGGAGAGGAGACCTCATCATGTCCTCACTAAACATTCACTTTCCTCTCCACACCCGGTTAAAGCAAAGCAAATTTACTTTCTTGGTGTAAAGCCCAGTCTTCAAGGTATGTGGCCTTACCCACAAAATCTCTTGGCTCACTCAGGGGCACTTACTATCGTTTAGTGAGGAAAAAGTTCTTTTGCACCATATATACTGCTGACCTGAGAGAAGCCCATTATGACATAGAGTTATAGGACAGCTGGTCAACACACTATATAACTAAAATCAGGGCCTCTCTGTTTTGGTGGGGAGAAAAGTTAGAGAAAGAATCTCTATACTTCAAATTTCATGGCTCAGTAAAACGTCAAAATAATTTTGAAGACCAAAGGGGTTGCCAGCTTACTAAGCTGCCTAGACAGGGGTGGGTATGAGGGGAAGAAAATCTATTACTTTCATCAACAGCATATCAAGAAACAAAGGACATTTAAACACTAAAAAAGTCAGAAGGACAAAGTCTCAGGAAAAAAGGTCGGTCCTTTAAATGGAATACATTTAGCTTTATAAAATGCCCTCCTGTATTGTCCTAACCTTTCTTTGCCAAGGTCAAGTGCTTGGGTGCCATTGAATTATAAGCCCCTGGGTTCTGAACAGTCGGGGAGGGAATCATAGGAACAAGCGTTAGGGATGAGGAAAAGGAACTCATTAACCTTGGGCCCTGGGTGGAAGTTAATTATCATGTCTTGCCCTGTGGGTGGGTTGAAGTAGGAACATTAATTCCAAAGGCAGTTTTCCAAATTTTTGAACTTGAGATTTGTAATATTATATTGCCAGTTAGCCACCAGTTTTGTTTTGTTTTGTTTTGTTTTGTTTTCTTTAACAGTCTCGTCACCCAGGCTGGAGTGCAATGGCTCAATCTTGGCTCACTGCAACCTCCGCCTCCTGGGTTCAAGCGATTCTTGTGCCTCAGCCTCCCAAGTAGCTGGGAACCACAGGTTTGCACCACCATGCCTGGCTAATTTTTGTATTTTTAGTAGAGATGGAGCTTCACCATGTTGGCCATGTTGGTCTCGACCTCCTGGCCTCAAATGATCCACCCACCTTGGCCTCCCAAAGTGCTGGGATTACAGGCATGGGCCACTGCATCTGGCCAACCACCAGTTTTCTAGTAATGGTTAGGTTGATCTTTTAGATTCATTTTTAGAGTTTATTATCATTTTGCTGTTATCATAAGAGAAGTTCTATTATATCAAAAACTTGTATTAGAAAAGACATCTTCCATTCCCGGTATATATCCAACTCTCATTCATATCACCAAAGGGTGTATGTGTATCATCCACAACTCTTGCCCTTTTGCCCTTGGATTGCATTATATGCTTTGTGCTTTTTTTTTTTTTAAATTAGTAAAGCGTTTGCATTTCCTGACAGTGTGCCACTTGACAGCAGGTTTCAGTGCCTGGGAGAATAGTAATCAGTGGCAAATCAGCTTGTGTCTGAAATGTGGCTGTTGGCAGTCTACTTGAGGATAATTGAAAGTTTGCTGTATTCGTTTTATTGATGGGATTCTAGGTGAATGCCAGACTCCCAATTGGGACCCCGGATTACATGGCTCCTGAAGTGCTGACTGTGATGAATGCGGACGGAAAAGGCACCTACGGCCTGGACTGTGACTGGTGGTCAGTGGGCGTGATTGCCTATGAGATGATTTATGGGAGATCCCCCTTCGCAGAGGGAACCTCTGCCAGAACCTTCAATAACATCATGAATTTCCAGGTAAAGAGTCCTTAGAAGATTTGGAGGTCATATTGAGAGACGTTATTTAAAAATCGTGCGAATGAGGCTGGGCACGGTAATCCCAGCACTTTGGGAGGCCGAGGCGGGTGGATCACAAGGTCAGGAGATGGAGACCATCATGGCTAACATGGTGAAACCCTGTCTCTACTAAAAAAAAATAGAAAAAATTAGCCGGGCGTGGTGGCGGGTACCTGTAGTCCCAGGTACTCGGGAGGCTGAGGCAGGAGAATGGTGTGAACCCGGGAGGCAGAGCTTGCAGTGAGCCAGGATCGCACCACTGCACTCCAGCCTGGGCAACAGAGTGAGACTCCACAAAAAAAAAAAAAAAAAAAATTGTGTGAGTGAATGTTTATTGAATGTTGCTTAAAAATTGTGTGTGTGAATATTTTATAGGTATCGTGTGAATTAATGTTTATAGAATGTTAGACGTTATTTAAAAATTGTGTGAATGAGGGTTTCAGCAGTGCTAGAAAATAATAATAGCAAATACTTATATAGCACTTAACTCTGTGCCAAAGGCTATTCTAAGCATTTTATTAATTGTATTTCACGGAATCTCAGCTGCCAGTAATGATAAGACTACACCATTATTTTATGTACTGCTAAGAAAGAAAAACTGCTGCCAGTGAGTCTATGATACTTTTATTGATTATAAAATACATCTTGATTTCAGTGCTGTTAACTGTGAATAACTGTGAGTCTTAGAATTGAGGAGATGTAGTTTTAGTTAGTTAATCTTCAAGCAACCCTGTGAGGTAAGTAGTAGTATTTTCATTTATAGATGAGGAAACCAAAGCACTGAAGGTAAAGTAACTTGCCCAAAATAACATAGGCAGTCTGGCTCTGAAGTCCATGCTCTTGATTTTTCGATATATTCCTTCTTAGTACTAACTATTGAATATGGTATTAAAATTGAGGAAATGAATTAGAAATACAATTACATATAGATAAGTGTTTTACTCTGTGTGTGTGTGTATATATATAGTAAAACTATTTTCTAATAACTGTACTTTCTACTACATTAAGCCTATTTATTTATTTATTTTTTTGAGATAGAGTCTCGCTCTGTTACCCAGGCTGGAGTACAGTGGCACAATATCAGCTCACTGCAATTCCTGCCTCCTGGGTTCAAGCGATTCTCCTGCCTCAGCCTCCTGAGTAGCTGGGATCACAGGTGCCCACCACCATGCCTGGCTAATTTTTATATTTTTAGTAGAAGTGGGGTTCCACCATGTTGGCTAGGCTGGTCTTGAACTCTCGACCTCAGGTGATCCGCCTGCCTTGGCCTCCCAAAGTATTGGGATTACAGGCATGAGCCACTGTGCCCAGCTCATGAAGCTCATTTCTTAAGGCTCTGATAAATGTGTATTTTTTAGTTTGAACCAAAAGGAAAAAGAACGTATTTCCTAGGTTTTTGTATCTCACCCAGTTTTCATCTTTTGGGAATGCTTAATACATATTTTTATGTAAATACATTATTAGTTATTCTTGTGCCTCCTCTTGAGTGAAAATTTCCCCTTAGATGACTCTTGGAGCTAATTTATTTCCTTCCTTTTAGCTCACTCACTCATTCAATCATTCAATAACGAGTGCATTATCATACCATGCGCTGTTAGGTACCAGGTTTACAGGGATGAGCAGAAGAAGCAGGCCCTCTCTGCCTTCTTTATTTTTCATCACACTGAAATCACAGCACAATATGTAGGTGCAAAAGTAGAGTGCAGAGGGAACATGCAGAAAGGAGTTATAGGATAGAAAAGGTAACCAAGGAAAGCAGCGAGAACAGCGTGATTTGTTCAGGGAGCTTTAAATAGCTCATCATTGTTGGACAGCAAAGAGAGAGATGGGGAGCGTGGCGAGATGAGATGGGAAGGGGAGCCGGGGTCAAGCCATGGAGGATGCTGAACCCCTACAAAGGAACTAAGCCTATTGATGTGAACAGGCCACTTATTTTGGGAACATGCCTTTGGTCCAGAGGGAAGAGGGCATGAAACTTCCTTCTCTAAAAAACAACAACAAAAAAAGAAACTTGCATATATGAGAAATACTTTCTTCACTTTGAGGCATGAGAAACGGAATCCCTGCTAAGGAAATTCTTTTGTTTTTTTGGAACAGCGGTTTTTGAAGTTTCCAGATGACCCCAAAGTGAGCAGTGACTTTCTTGATCTGATTCAAAGTTTGTTGTGTGGCCAGAAAGAGAGACTGAAGTTTGAAGGTCTTTGCTGCCATCCTTTCTTCTCTAAAATCGACTGGAATAACATTCGTAACTGTAAGTAGGGCTATTTTCCTTAATTTGGGATGTTGGGATTATGAAACACTCAAGAGAGATCTGAGATTATTCTGGCCCAAAGAAGCTTTGGTAAATTATATAAATAAAGGCTGTAATTATCTACACGAGTAGTAAAGGCTAATGATATAGCCGTCTTTGAGTAATAATTCTGCTTTAAAATTGTTTATGTAGAACTGGGTCATTTATCAAACTCCGTGTTTATGTGGCCTTTAGAATATTATCCTTCAGTAAGTTAGAGGCACAGATTAATGGAGTTTGAAGGTTATCACTTGGTTTGACACAATTTCTTCCAAAAAAGTGGATCTAGATATTTCATTCACATGTCAGGAAAAAGACTCAGATTAGGCAACATGCCCAGGTTGTTCTGCTAATGGCTGAGTTTAAACGAAAACCATAAACACCTCCCTGTGTTTATTCATTTGTTTCCCTCGATAATATTTGTCTTTGTTCGCAAGCATGTAAAACCTATAATGTATATGCACAGTAGACTCATTCATACATCACTTTTTATAATCAGTTAGTGCACACTGAATGAATTCATTAAAAACAAAGACTGGGTTTATTATCAACAGAAACCACACAATGCTCTTTTTTTCTTTTACCAGTTGGTGATCTTTTAAAAATCTTTTTAATTCTTGGATGTGTTGTTGATTGAATGTTTTCTAATAACTGGACCCAATGATCAACATGGATTAGAGCCAGTAGGAAAGCAGTTGTCCTGTTTGAGTATGTGTTTTGTTTTTGGTGATGGAGGGAGGTTGGGAAATGGAATCTGTTTCTAGGTGTCAAAACCAGGCTTCTGATTGGAGATATGTTATAATTGCTTGCACCTTCAGCTAGGACATAGTATGGTAAAAATTCAGTATTGTCCAATTGTAAGCCATTTTGATGATTTCTCTAACCTGCTGAAATATTTAAGTAGGTCGCATTTCCATAAATCTTTCTTGGCAAATTTTTTATTATTAGGGTGACCACATTGCTTTATTTTTCTAAATAAATAGATATCTCTCCCCAAATCTCCAAGGTTCAGACCTTTTAATCAGTAATATATTTTCAGGGCATTCTTCCTTTTGTGCTGTTGGAAAGATCTGATAGACTTTCTTTTAGATGCTATTCAAGTACTTAATCTTTTCTTGTCTTGCCTTTTTATCTCTGTAATCTTCTTGAATAAGCACTTAATTTTTTTTATTCATGAACTTGCTGATCATGCCTAAGAATGTATCTCCACCTAAGTAAGTCAGTGAATGGTGATTACCTGAGTAAAGTTATAGTAGTTCCCCACCCTCCTATCTATGTTGCATATGTTCCAAGACTCCCAGTGGGTGTGTGAAACTGATGATAGGACTGAAACCCAGTGACACTGTTATGTATAACACTGGGGGCTGGGCGCGGTCACTTACGCCTGTAATCCCAGCACTTTGGGAGGCCGAGGTAGGCGGATCATCTGAGGCCAGGAGCTCGAGACCAGCCTGGCCAACATGGTGAAACCCTGTCTCTACTGAAAATACAAAAAGTAGCTAGGCATGGTGGCGCACGCCTGTGGTCCCAGCTACTCGGAGGCTGTGCATACATACCTGTGTTATATGAAGTTTAACTTATAAATTAGGCATAATGTATTTGACTCCCAGCTCCCAGTGTAGTGACTCTGAAGACTCACAAGATGTATTTTCTTCACAAAAATTTTTTTTTTGAGATGGAGTTTCGCTCTTGCTGCCCAGGCTGGACTGCAGAGGTGCGATCTCAGCTCACTGCAACTTCTGCCTCCCGGGTTCAAGTGATTCTCCTGCCTCAGCCTCCCAAGTAGCTGGGATTATAGGCATGTGCCACCATGCCTGGCTAATTTTCTATTTTTAATAGAGACAGGGTTTCTCCGTGTTGGTCAGGCTGGTCTTGAACTCCTGACCTCAGGTGATCCACCCGCATTGGCCTTCCAAAGTGCTGGGATTACAGGCGTGAGCCACCGCGCCTAGACCCCAATGTTAACTCTTACATAACAGTGTCACTGTCAAACTAAGTGTTTGAAAAACTATTTGTCAAAGCTAATATTGGTACATTACTGCTAACTACACTTGAGACTTTTTTTGGATTTTACCAGTTCTCCCACTCATGTCCCGTTTCTGTTCCAGGAATCAATCCATGGTACCATATTGCAGTTAGGGTATTTATGTTTGATGGGACTGCTCCTAGTTTAGATACTTAGTGTAGCTCAGTCAGCAGGTGGGATCTTCATGCCCACTGAGGATTGGTAGTGCGTTTTCCTAGTGGTTTTATGGAGTTTCCGACACTGCAGAGAGGCATGGTATTAACTTCACTGTCTCCTAGCAAATTTTCCTGTTTTTCACCAACCTCTGATCCCTGCGTTATTTGCAATCAACTCAGAGATTTGTGATTGAAAACATTGCTTGACTCCATGCTCTGTAAGCTATTTTCTAACTAGGTAACTGTAACATAAATTATGCTTTTATCTAGTATGGTTTTTCATAAACACACGTTGAGTGATTTTCATCAACCAAAATACTTTGAATCATTAAGTTTCCCAAGTTCATGGTTGCTGCTTAAATGCCTGGTAGTTCCAGGCTGTTGAATATTTCCGCCTTTTGCAATAAGAGATTGTCCCTTATTAAAAGCAACATTAGCCTTTGTGCGGTTTCACCCCCAATTCTTCTTTTTCTTGTTGTAACCAATGAAAGGAAGTACTGCTTAACACAGCAGGTAATAATCTTCTAAAACTCATTATCTCAAGAGGTGGTCTCAGCAGGATATATAAATATAATTTAAGAAAGGTCTTGGCAAATTTATGAATGACAGAACTGGGAGTGGCTACCGAGAGAAACTAGGATGTGCCTTTGTATTGACACTGAGGTCAGGTGTAGCTTCTGTACCCTCCTGGGTCCTGCCCCTTGGGGTTGCTGCAGGCAGCACCCCATGAACCAGGCATCTGACCCAGTTCCAGGATATGTATTCTTCCAGCAAGTCGAACACTCTGTGATGAGTGACTGCCACGCTCATGGGTCACCAGGCTCTCATTATTCTGTTTCATTTCCAGCCTCCCACAAGATTGGTTTTTCAGCTGCTTATTTATTATTATCATTATTTCAAGGCTGCTTTCCAAGTTTCAGTGGGGGGTTTCCTAAGCGTACCAGCTGCCCTGGCTGTGCCGTTCCGGCGATGTTTCAGATGCTGGGCCGGATTCTGGCTGTAACCAGCCGATCTTTCTGGGCTTCAGGAAAGCTGAAGCCAATCAGAACTCCTCTTCCTTCCCTTTGGGATTATGCCTACCTTGCCTGGCATCGTGTACCTGCTCCCATCCATGGGAAAGTTTTGCTGTCTTCTATCAACGTCTTTTAAAATATCTTCCCCCAAGGCATCGCGACGTCAACGGAACCAGCGCACTTGTACCTTTTATCTAAGACTGCCATATCTCAACAGTGAGAAACACATAATGCAAGTGGTGATCACAGATTATTTCCTAGGACATTTATGGCTAACGTGCTAGAGAACTCGGATGGTCTGTTGCGTCCGACATGGGCTTTTTCTCTTGAGTTGTCTTTCTTTTGCTATTCTCAGAAAGACAGAAATGATCCTGATTTTTCAGGTTCTCAGCATTTGTTAGCAGAAAATACATTTTGTTTCCATCCGGCAGTGACTCAGTGGTGGTCCCATGCTGATGAAACACTGAGATAGTCTTCTTCCAAATAGGTGTCATTTTGATTGTTGCTGCTTATTTGCTAACTGGCCCTGAATGGTGCAAATGAAACCTCAAGTGTATAATATGGTTGCTCAGTATTCCTGAGGGAAGACAGTCTTTGGTTTAGGGGAGAGGGATTCTGTGCCTACTTAGCTTCAGGTGAAATTCTTTTTTTTTATATATATATATTTTTTATTATACTTTAAGTTCTAGGGTACATGTGCACAATGTGCAGGTTTGTTACATATATATACATGTGCCATGTTGGTGTGCTGCACCCATTAACTTGTCATTTACATTAGGTATGTCTCCTAATGCTATACCTCCCCCTACCCCATGACAGGCCCCGGTGTGTGATGTTCCCCTTCCTGTGTCCAAGTGTTCTCATTGTTCAATTCCTACATATGAGTGAGAACATGCAGTGTTTGGTTTTTGTCCTTGTGATAGTTTGCTGAGAATGATGGTTTCCAGCTTCATCCATGTCCCTACAAAGGACATGAACTCATCCTTTTTTATGGCTGCATAGTATTCCATGATATATATGTGCCACATTTTCTTAATCCAGTCTATCATTGTTGGACATTTGGGTTGGTTCCAAGTCTTTGCTATTGTGAATAGTGCCACAATAAACATGTGTGTGCATGTGTCTTTACAGCGGCTTGATTTATAATCCTTTGGGTATATACCCAGTAATGGGATGGCTGGGTCAAATGGTATTTCTAGTTCTAGATCCCTGAGGAATCGCCACACTGTTTTCCACAATAGTTGAACTAGTTTACAGTCCCACCAACAGTGTAAAAGCATTCCTATTTCTCCACATCCTCTCCAGCACCTGTTGTTTCCTGACTTTTTAATGATTGCCATTCTAACTGGTGTGAGATGATATTTCATTGTGGTTTTGAGTTGCATTTCTCTGATGGCAACTGATGATGAGCATTTTTTCATGTGTCTGTTGGCTGCATAAATGCCTTTTTTTTGAGAAGTGTCTGTTCATATCCTTCGCCCACTAAACAATATTGCCGACCATACTAAAGGACTAGAAAAAAAACCCAAGGAGCTACATGGTGCTTAATTCTACACACAAAAATTTGTAAGAATTTCACCTGAAGCTGTTACAGATTTTTATGTGTGGAATTAAGCACCATGTAGCTCCTTGGGATTTTTTTTTCTAGTCCTTTAGTATGGTCAGCAATATTATTTAGGGAGTACGTATTCTGTGCTAACCACTAGTCATTCAAGTACATTACACTAGACTCCTTCAAAACACTTCTGTCAAATGTAAGGATTATTATACCCATTTTACAGATGTGGATACCGTGGTAACTTGGTCAAGGTCATATGACAGGTAAATAAGGGATTTTGGATGTGGGTGGAGGTCTGTGTGATTCCAAAGCCCGTACTCTTTCTATAATACCATATATGTCTTTGCATAAATCATTGTTATAAGTAATAATATTTGTGATGATGGCAAATAATAAACCATGTCACACTAGGGAGTAATTTAATTTCTAGGTCTATTTAAGAACATTTGGAATGGCAGGAATTGAATTTTTTTTTTTTTTAAGTGATGGAGTCTTGCCATCTTTGCCCAGGCTGGTCTCAAACTCGTAGGCTCAAGTGATCATCCTCCCTCGGCCTCCGAAAGTGATGGGATTACAGGCATGAACCACCATGCCCAGTCTAGAATTGCAGGAATTTTTGAATTGACGATTCATTCTGATATTTGAATTTCTACAGTATGTTAAGTGCAGTGTCAGGTGCTGTGGCTCCATTGATGAACACATTTGGGTATGGCCCTACCTTCACTGAATTTAGAGTCTAAGAGCCTAACTGGTCTTTTGCTTGAATAGAGCTGTGGTCCTGTTAAATTGCTGTACCTCCAAATGGTGGGAAGTTTAATGCTTCGTAGGCCTCCCCTCACTGGTTTACTGAACCACATGTGCTTGATTTTAAGCAAAATACAGACCATAGGCTGTGACCTGGTGATCCCTTCCCCACATACAGCGTCCTGCTAACCTATAACACTCCGCATGTCTCAGATCTAGTCTGGGAAAGGACAATGTTGGATCGATGGCCCACTTCTAATCTTGGGATTCCTAGTCTTAAGATGAATTGAGAAGACTCAGGATGTGTCCTGTTTTCTGTTTATTTAGAACAGGGTTTCTCAACCTTGGCACTGTTGACATGTGGGGACAGATAATTCTCTGCTGTGGGGGCTGTTGTGTGGATTGCAGGACGTTGAACAGCATCCCTGTCCTTTCTCCATGGATACCAGTAGCACCCTCTCCCTGCAGTTGCAACAACCAAAAATGACTCTAGACATTGCCCGGTCTCCCCTTGGGGGCTACAGTCACCTTCACTTGAGAACTGTTGATTTAGAAGAATTGGCCAGGTTATTATCAGGAGAGGGAACATCACAGTAATCTGAATCTCTCAATACTGCCACTGTTAACAAACAGCGAAACTATTACATGGAGGCAGTAGGACCTTGCTACTCAGAGTGTGGTCCCCGGACCAGCAGCATTGGCATCACCTAGGAGCTTGTTAGAGCTCCAGAGACTCAGGCCTGCTGAGTCAGAAGCTGCATTTTAATAAGGATCCCGAGGGGATTTCTGTATATTAGAGTTGCAAAGCCCTGCCAGAAGAAGAGATTAGATGCTAGCCTCAGAGTTTCTTGCTCATCTTTGTGGGTCTTCCTTGTTTTGTCTTCGGGCTTAAGGTATAGGGAGGCCACTTTTTGGCTCAGGAGTCCTATGGGTGAATGGGACTACTTAGAACTGCTGGGTTTTAGGCCTTGCTTTGAGGAATTTAAAGCTTTTCTCTTAGACAGACATTACATCCTTCATATCCTTCAAAATGGTGGTTTGACCTAATGTCTGCCTTATGATAGCAAAAAGACATTTCCTTGACTCTCCGAACCCCACTTTACTGTTGTCCCATATTGGCTTTTAATTAAGGATGGACTAAGTGTTCTTCACTAACATGTTTATACAGGTATGATATTACCATGCCATTTATTGAGTGCCTACTATGTGCCAGGAGCTCTGCAAAGTGCTTTATGCTTATTATTGTTCCATTTATTCTTCCCAAAACCTCTGTGAGGCAGGTTCTATCACTAGTCCACAATACAGATGAGGTCATGGAGCCCGAAGTTGGCAGTGATAGGAATCAAACTCAGGTCTCCCTGACTCCAAATTCTCTTTGCTTTTGTTTATTTGAAAAAGTGGTATAGCCCCTAGCAGAAAATTCACATTATACAGAAGGTTATACAGTGAAAAATGCCTCCTTTCCACCCCACACCCAAACCCTCTCCCTCAAGCAAACCACTATTGTCAATTTCTCATAGAACTTTCCAGAATATTCTATGCTCCTATAACACTAGCACAACCTATCCTGTTAACAACATCTTTATGCTGCCTCCCAAGAATTCAGTAATTTTTTTTTTTTTTTTGAGACGGAGTCTTGCTCTTGTTGCCCAGGCTGGAGTGCAATGGCGTGATCTCGGCTCACTGCAACCTCCGCCTCCCAGGTTCAAACAGTTCTCCTGCCTCAGACTTCCAGGTAACTGGGATTACAGGCATGCGCCACCACGCCCGGCTAATTTTGCATATTTAGTAGAGATGGGGTTTCTCCATGTTGATCAGGCTGGTCTTGAACTCCCAGCCTCAGGTAGTCCACCCACCTCAGCCTCCCAAAGTGCTGGGATTACAAGCTTGAGCCACCGTACCCAGCCAAATTGAATGAAGCAGTCTTTATACTTCATTCATTTAAGCATGGCCTTGCCATGCTTATCCTTCGAATCTGCCACTCTACCATTGGTTTCTGATACGCAGTGCTCTTCTTCCCAAATGAAAACCCCTTATGGCTTTTTTTTTTAAACAAGGCCACAGCTAATATCATGATTTTAACATTAATTTTTCGTTTATTTTATTTAGTGTCCTGCCTGTAGAATTGCATTATCTCAATGGCTTGTGCATTGTGTGTGTGTGTGTGTGTGTGGTGTGTAAGCACGCACGTATTTGTTTTGGGCCTTTTTTTTTTTTTTTTTTTTTGAGACAGACTCTCGCTCTGTCAGCCAGGCTGGAGTGCAGCGGCATGATCTTGGCTCACTGCAACCTCTGCCTCCTGGGCTCAAGCAATTCTGCCTCAGCCTCCCGAGTAGCTAGGATTACAGGCATGCGCCACCACACCTGGTTAATTTTTTGTATTTTTAGTAGAGACGGGGTTTCACCATGTTGGCCAGGCTGGTCTTGAACTCCTGACCTCAGGTAATCCGCCTGCCTTGGCCTCCCAAAGTGCTGGGATTACAGGCGTGATGTTTTGGGCCTTTAAAAGTTCATCTTGTTTGTGTATTCATTTGTTTGGGGCCTTTTAAAGTTATTGTTTGGGGCTTCCTGTCATTTGAGCAGTTATCTGGTCATGTTTTATTTTCTAAACTAGTTCCATGAGGATGGTAGATATGCTTCTCTGTTAGGCTTGGTTGGCCCTTAAATGTATCTTCCTTTTGGACACTCACTTACTTCAGAGGCAGGAGGAAGTGAGGAAGAGGAGTTGAGTCTGTTTGGAGTATCAGCGTGGACGGGAAGGGGAGCAAGTGGGGAGGGATGGTAAAGTAGTGATGGTAGAAATTCAACTTACTAGACCAGGAGCGTGTGGGCACCACCTACTAAAACAAAAAAGGAATAATGAAGAGATATAGTCAGTAGCTCTTATTATCTCTTATGGGATACGCAGGCAAACATTTGTGTGTCTCTTGGGGGCTGTTCTGTTTTTAGAAGGCAAATTATTGATAAGAAAAAATAGGCCAAAAAGAGCTAAATGCTTATGAATTGGGATTACAGGATTTTCCCCCTCTAGTCTGAATTTAGAAGCTACTTCTGGAGATGTGAAAAATATGTAATATTCTACTTTATTCCAAGATAAATTGAGGACAACTTATTCTAGAGATAATTGCAATATTAAAAATATAACAATGAATAAATAGAGAAACCTAGATGAAAGGAGTATGAGGATAGGGAAATAAAGTCAGGGTTAAAAGTAAAAGCAAGGAAGTTTCTGTCAAGTTGCCAAAGGAAGAATGATTTGGGACTCTCAGTCTCCCAGTGACCAAAACAGAAAGGAGAATATTAACAGTTACAAGAGCCCCAGTCCCATGAGAAAAAAGTCCAGAATGCTTTGCTCAGAGGAGACGCAATTTTCTGAATACTGAGCCCTGAGGAATTTCACCATTGGGTTTCCCATAAATGAGACCCCCTGTCACCTGGTGGGCCCCATCCTTTGGAAACGTACCCTGGCAATTTCCATAGGACTGCTTCCTTCCGGGCCTCTTAGTGCAAGCCAACAGTGCAATGCCAAATCCAAGTTTGGTAAATCATTTCTAAGTGAGATAAATTAATGCCTTTTTTGGGGGAAGATGGGAAATAGAGAGTGGGTTTGTTGGAGAGCCCATAAATTGGAGTCTTCAACCCTTAAATTCTCACTTGCGGGAAAACCTTTCACAACCAAGCAAACGTGGAAATGATTTGGCCAAAGATTCAAAATTATATTAAACATCTGGGACTATATTCAGCAGCCAACTTTCTAATCAATTCTGTGAGTATGGTGATTGCAGTTATGCTCATTTTCTGAGGGTGAAGTTTGGATAGAACTAAAGAGGGCGGTTGGCAGGAATCAAAAGAGATGAAAGCCTCAGGACAAAGAGTTAGAGGCCCAGGTGGTTCATGACTGAGAATTTGGAAATGATTTCTGGTGTCTCACTTCAGAGAAAATAAATATAGCCAACTCTGTTCATCCGTGGTGATGGAACATTCAGCTACAGCATTGGCAGTTTGGGATCTAAGACCACCCTTCCAGCACTTCAAAATTCTGACTTATAAAGGACACACACAAAGAACAGATAGCCAGATAGGGACCAAAATACCCACTTTATTCTTGGCAAGGCAAGCACTCAGTAAGCTCTGATGCAGGGCTCTGGTAAATTTGCCCATCCTACTGACAGAAAAGAATGGTGGCCTTCCTTCATGAACAGGGGGGGCCTTGCCACAACAGGGGGCCTGATGGAAATAAGGAGGACAAGGCCAGTTGGTTGAGTGCCTGCTATGCCTGTGCCTAGGCAGTAAAAGAGGAAGTTTTAAGTTTGGACCTTACTTTCAAGACAGAGTAATTCTGCCTTCTAGTATAACATGGCCAAATAAATGTCTACTTTTCATGAGCCAGATAACCTCCTTCTTCCTTATTGGAGGAGTGAGTAGAAGGGTGAGACCTAGCCAGGTGCAATGGCTCACACCTGTAGTCCCAGCACTTTGGGAGGCTAAGGTGGCCAGGTCACCTGAGGTCAGGAGTTCGAAACCAGCCTGGCCAACATGGCAAAACCCCATCTCTACTAAAAGTACAAAAGTTAGCTGGATGTGGTGGCATGTACCTGTAATCCCAGCTACTCGGGAGGGAGGCTGAGGCAGGAAAATCTCTTGAACCTGGGAGGTGGAGGTTGCAGTGAGCAGAGATCTCACCCCTGTACTCCCGCCTGGGCAACAGAGCGAGACTCCATTAAAAACAAAACAAAACCAAAACAACAACAACAACAACAACAAAAACAGAAGGATGAGACTAAATGTGTGTGTTTCTTCAACACTAATGCCTTTTGGAGTGAAGGAACCTGAGTGTAAGCTCCTTAGACCACAGAAGGATTGGGGACAAAATATCTCACTTCCCAACAGTTGCAAACAAATTTGTTGAGGAATAATAGACATATAATATGTCACATGTATGTTAAGTTTGACATGAACCTGTGAGATTATCACTAGGCTCAAGATAATGAACATATTTGTTCATCACCCCAAAGAGTTTCCTTCTGCCCCTTCTGCTCCTCCCCATCCCTTCCCTCATCCCCAGGCAATGACTGATATCCTTCTTCTTACTGTAGTTTGCATTTTCTAAATTTCAACATACATTGAAGCATACAGTATTTACTTATTTTGTCTGTCTTCTTTCACTCAACGTTATTCTGTGATTCATCCATACTGTGGGAGGTATCACAGTTCATTTCTTTTGATTGCTGAGTAGTATTCCATTGAATGGATATACCACAATTTGTTTATCCAATCCCCTGCTGATGAACAATTTGGGTTGTTTATAGCTTTTGGCTATTTGAAACAAAGTTGCATTTATCATTCCTGTACAAGTCTCTGGACATGTGCATTCATTCCTCTTGGGTAAGCATCTAGGGGTGAAATGGCTACATCATGGGGTAGGCATATGTTCAACTTTTCAAGAAACTACCAAACGTTTCCCAAGTGGTTGTCCCATTTTATATTCCCAGCAACAGTGTATATGTAAGAGATCTTCCTCTACTTCCTTGCCAACACTCCTCAACAGTTGGATTTAAAGTCACTCATATTCTGGAGTGTAGTCAGCTATGGAGATAGGCTTAAGCTTTTTCAAATGAGAAAATTTGGAACATTCATATATATATATATGTTTGTGTGTGTGTGTGTGTGTGTGTGTATATATATATATATTTTTTTTTTCATGCCATTGACTTGATGAAGAAGCTAGGTCATTGTCCTTTAGAATATCATCTACTTCCTGGATATGTCTCTTAGCTTTCTCAGTAGGGGGTGGTGGTGGTGGGTTTGTATTTTTTCTTTTAGCCCCTGTAAACCAGAAAACAGCTCCAAAGGCTAAGATAGATTCTGACTTTGCTGGTTTTCGGTAAGAATATTTGGTAGAGGGGCTTCCACTGTCCTAAGAGGGAACAGTTTTTTTTGTTGTTGTTTTTTTGTTTTTTTTTTTGAGGTGGAGTCTTGCTCTGTTGCCCAGGCTGGAGTGCAATGGCATGATCTCGGCTCACTACAACCTTTGCTTCCCAGGTTCAAGTGATTCTCTTGCCTCAGCCTCCTGAGTAGGTGGGATTACAGGCTTGTGCCACCACACTCGGCTAATTTTTTGTATTTTTAGTAGAGATGAGGTTTCACCATGTTGGCCAGGCTGGTCTCCAACTCCTGACCTCAAGTGATCTGCTCACCTCGGCCTCCCAAAGTGCTGGAATTACAGGTGTGAGCAACCACAATGGGCCAGGGAACAGTTTGAGCAGCAGAAAGATTATAGTGGCTTGGAGCATATCAAATATATAAAAATTCATGTGTCTATAATGATGCTGAAAAGACATCTCATTGGTCACTCCTGAAGGTTGCTGAGGCCCCAACTCATTACTTGGAATGTTGCTAAATACAGGGAAAGCACCAAGCATTTATCCTGCCTTTCTATTTGAGTTGTATGCTAGGGTATCCAAATTGTTGATGTGCTAATAAAGCTAGAAGGAATGATTAAATTAGAAAAACCACCGTTAAACCGCCGTTTTGCAGCCTTAATGAAATAATAGCTTTGGACAATGATCATAAATGGCTGCTGAATCCATTAAGTGCTTGGAGGGAACTTTATGGCAGAGGCATCAGGCTGATACGGTTGGAACCTGTGAATCACTTAGTATCACAGGAAAGAAGACAGGCAGATATTGTATGCCCCCTAATGTCATGCAGTAGGAAGCAGAGAGCACATCCTGGGCAATATCCTTGCCAAAAGAATTCTACATGAATGCCCGGGAGGCCTTGCATTTAACTGCCAATTCAACAGAAAACACAGGGGGCAGAGAAACGTGTTAAATGATGCCACAAGGTTGCAATCAACCAAGTCCAGAATATGGGAAATTCTATGAGAATGCATGATCCAGTTTCTTAAACCAATAAATGACATTAGAGAGAGAGAGAGACAGAGAGAGACAGAGACAGAGACAGAGACAGAGACAGTGTTATAAGTTAAAAGAGACATATGAACCAAAACATTGTGTGGACCTTGGTTGGATCCTGATTTAAGAAACCAATTATAAAGAGACATTTTTGGGACACTTGGAGAAAACCAAACACAGGCATGGTATTAGATAATGTTAAGGAGTTACTGTTAATTTTGTCAAGTGTGATGAGAGTTTTTAAAAAGTGGTTATGTTTTTTAAAAAGTCATTTATATATATATATATATATATATATATATATGTATGTATATATAAAGTGTTTTATATGTTAGAGCAGTAGATCTCAACTGGGAATGATTTGGCCCCACAGGGGACATCTGGCAATGTCTGGAGACTTTTGTTTTTTTGAGATGGAATCTTGCTCTATTGCCCAGGCTGGGATGCAGTGTGGCATGGTCTCGGCTACCTGCAACTTCCAATTCTGGGTTTGAGCTATTCTCTGGAGATATTTTTGATTGTCATGACTTGGGGGTACTATTAGCATCTAGTGGGTAGGTAGAGGCCAGGGATGCTGTTAAACACCCTGTAATACACATGACAGTGCCCCACAACAAATAATTTTCCAATCCTAAATGCCAGTAGTGCCACAGCTGAGAAATCCTATATTAGAAGTACTTATTGCAGTTGTTATGGGCGAAATGATATGATGTCTGATTTTAATAATGAACAAACAAGCAAACAAGGCAGGGATGGGTATGGATGAAATGAGAGTGGGAGTGGCTAGTTGTCGAGGCCAATGATGGGCACGTGAGAGTTAATTTTATATTACTACTTTGGTGCATGTAAAAATTTTCGTAATAAAAATTTAAGAATAAATCTTCTCGCTGTTGGAGGAAAGTTTGAGAGGCCGAGGCGAGAGATCACTTGAGGCCAGGAGTTCGAGACTAGCCTGGGCAACATAGCAAGACCCCTGTCTCTACCAAAAAAAAAAAAAAACCAAAAATCTAGCTAGGTATGGTGGTGTGTACCTGTAATCGCAGCTACTTGGGAGGCTGAGGTGGGAGGATTGCTTGAGCCCAGGAGTTCAAGCTTATAGTGAGCTATGATTGTACCCCTGCAGTCCCTCCTGGGCGTCAGAGTGAGACCCTGTCTCTAAAAAAAAAAAAAAAAAGCTTGGAGGAAAGGATACTAAAGAGATTGGGAAGGCAGCAAAGAATGAATCTAGTCTGATATGTTATTGGGTATAGGTAATTCATGGGGGAAGGTGCTGAAAGGGAAGGTTGCCTGGGCCTACAGCAAGCAGGTGCTGATGAGCTAGCTCCTTTGCTATTATTTAAATGTGTCCTGGTTGGGCCAGGTGTGGTGGCTTACGCCTGTAATCTCAGCACTTTGGGAGGCCAAGGTGGGCGGATCACTTGAGGTCAGGAGTTCGAGACCAGCTTGGCCAACATGTTAAAACCCCATCTCTACTAAAAATACAAAAAAAGTATCTGGGCATGGTGACGCACACTTGTAATAGCAGCTACTTGGGAGGCTGAAGCATGAGAATTCCTTGAACCCAGGAGGCAGAGGTTGCAGTGAACCGAGATTGCGCCACTGCACTCCAGCCTGGGCAAAATAGCAAGACTCAGTTTCAAAAAAAAAAAGAAAAAATTTCCCTGGGGAATATCCACTGGGGTGAAAAACTGGGTATATCCAAATTCAGCTTTGCAAAGAAATGCACTCATGACTAGTTGCAATTTGAAATGTTCCTCTTCTGAGTATTTCTAGCCTATGTAGGTGTTTCACAGATTGCTGAGTACCTAGACTGAGAGGGAGAGAAAAAAACAAAGTAAAGCTAAAATGTTAAGAAGTCTGGTTAAAGTGCTATCCAGAAGTGAGGGAAAGCATCTCTAAAAGTATGAAATCTGTGGGGAAGCGTAAGTTGATTACCGAAAATTTAATATTAAGCAGCTTCGTTGGGACATGGCTTTTGGGTATGGCGAGAGTCAGCTAGAGCTCACATCTCCATTGAAATCCACCACCAGAGAGGTTATCTGCTTAGCTGTTGGCAGCCAGACCCTGGCATTGTTTAGACTGATTGATGGAAGACTACTTTGGGAATGCTGGCTTCTTTATTCATTGACTTTGAAGACAACATTGTAAAAATTGATCACCAGCCCAAATCGATGTTACCCTGAAGTATTTTTATGACTTTTTGGGGAGGCAAAGATATGGGATAATTTTTAATTTATTTAAGTCTATTGCAAACTGGATCTACTTTATCTTGTTTTTGAACTACCTTTTTTTGTTTTTTTGAGAGAGAGTCTTACTTTGTTACCCAGGCTAGAATGCAGTGACATACTCACAGCTGACTGCAGCCTTGACCTCCCAGGCTTAGATGATCCTCCCGTCTCAGTCTCCCTGGTAGCTGGGACTACAGGTGTGCATCACCACCCCTGGCTAATTTTTTAATATTTTTTGTAGAGACAGGGTTTTGCCATGTTGCCCAGACTGATCTTGAACTCCTAGACTCAAGTGATCCACCTGCTTTGGCCTCCTAAAATGCTGGGATTACAGATGTTAGCCACCAGGTGCAGCCTTGAACTTCTTATATGCAATGTGTCGTGTGGGCAAGTCATACCTGACCACTTCCCAGTGGAAGGGGAGAAACCAGGGGGCTTGGCTGAGGCCTTAGGCAATGTAATCTGTTTTCATGGGATCAATTACTTATGTATATTTAGTAGCCAGCTCTATTTGCTGATCCCTAATCTGTTTTCTTGGTTCATCCCCATGAGACTTCAATATGGGATATCTTCCTCTTCTTCCCATTGCAGCCTTTTCTCTCAGAGTTGTTCCCATGATAAGAGCTCCCATCAGAATCTCTGCTCTAACATCAGTTGTCACATTTTGCCACTCTTTTTTTTTGAGATGATGGAATCTCACTCTGTTGCCCAGGCTGGAGGCAGTGCCACCACCTCAGCTCATTGCAACCTCTGTCTGTTGGGTTCAGGGGATTCTCCTGCCTCAGCCTCCCGAGTAGCTGAGATTACAGGAGCACACTCCAGGCCAATTCTTGTATTTTTTTTTAGTAGAGATGGGCTTTCACCATGTTGGCCAGGTTGCTCTCGAACTCCTGACCTTAAATGATCTGTCTGTCTCTGCCTCCCAAAGTGCTGGGATTACAGGTGTGAGCCACTATGCCCAGCCACATTTTGCCACTTCTTTCTATAACCTGAATATGGAAAAACTCAAATTGTCTTTCCTCCACTCTCACACCACAACTGTCAATACCACAGAAGACTTCTGTGACCAGATGTGTGGGGGCTTTCTCCCCACCACCAAGCAAGCAGTCAGTTCTGCAGTGGACACCACTGGGCGTCCTCCCGTTCAGTCCCAGCACTATCCGCCTGGAGGTAGGGCTCAATCCCACAGGCGGGGGGCTCAGTCCCCAAGAATGTCCCCTCTTCAGACACCAGTTGCAAGTTCAGGCCTCTGCAACTTCTCACTGACTGGTTTCAAATTGGGGTTCCTGCAACCCCCTCTTTGAGTTCAATTAATTGGCTAGAGCTGCTGACAGAACTTGGGAAAACACATTTACCGGTTTATTCTAAAGGATATTGCAAAGGATAAAGATGAAGAAATGCATAGGGTGAGGTATGGGGGAAGGGTTGCGAGCTCCACGCCCTTCACCCTCCAGGAACCTCCACATGTTCAGCTATCCGGAAGCTCTCCGAACCCTGTCCTCTTGGGGCCTTTCATGGAGACTCCATTGGATAGACATGATCAACAACCATGTAGAAATGGGATTGCACAAAAAGGCTATCATCTAATCCTCATAGACTGAGTGGGGGATCCCAGCAAGTCCTGTCTGTTCAGATCCTTGGCCTCTTTGTGTAGCATTCATTCCTCCAGGTTATGGGGCAGGACCCCTTCAGAAATAGGGTCTTCTGAGCTGAAATCAGATAAGGCAGAGGAAATTTCTTTATGGCCAGCTCCAAGTCAGAAAGGTGAGGGAAGATTAGAGTCCTGCCTTGAGCAGATGAAAGGAGAGCAGGAGGAGGTCAGAGAGAGAGAGATTCTGTTTTTCAAGGCCTGCTTCTAAATCCTGGAGTGCCCCTAAATAACAAAAGATTGTAACAAGGACTATGGGAGTCATGAGCCAGGAACTGTGGATGAAAACCTATATATATCTCTCTCATAGTATTACAAACCTGTCTCCTGTTAATCCCATCCTCTCTGTTTCTGTTATCAGTTCCTTAGTGTAGAATTTGTCATGTTGACTATTGTAGACTTGTCTTTTGGAGGTTTCTAGCACCAGCCTCTTCCACCCATCACTATCGAAATGATTATATCTGTCTCAGTACTGACACTAACCCAGCACTCTATAACTCTGGTTTTACCTCTGTCAATCCACCAATACTTCACTTTCACTTTCTTCCCTGCCTCATTATTCACTCTGCTCTTGGGCCACTGCTCTGGCTTCTGGGGCTTTTCTAAAGTAGCACTTTTCCCCACTCCATCCCACAAAGATACCTTTTAACCAGCTCTTAAGATTAAATCCCCTCCGTGACACTTCCCTGCAGGAACTCGCAAAAAAGTACTGCATTCCCCATTGGCAAAACTTGCCATCAGTCAGTTTATGTATTCTCTGCTTTTCACACCCATATCTTGACCTCTAAACAACACAAATATTCTCCTCTTCATTTATTTCACAGTTCTGTCTTCATAACATTGATAAGTAGTGCTCCAGATTTTAAGCAACTGGAAGATAGCTGTTTTTTTTGGTAATCTTCCTTTAAATTTGAACATAGTGTCTAATTAGTCAATTAACATTTTTTTAAAAGGGTGAGGGACATCGTGGTAGGGAGAATGAAGTTGAACGTGTTTTTGGTTGAATATTAGCACGTGCCCACTGTATTCTAGGTGCAGTCCTGATTCATTATATCATCACACAATAATTATTTATGTGCCTTCATCCTTTGTGACACAGTGCTGGCTCTTATTCATCTCCCACTTCTGCCATCCGTGGTGATGATTAAAAGTCTTAGAGGAGTTTTACTAGGCTCAGGTTTGTTTGTTTGTTTGTTTGTTTTTAATATGCTAGTTCTTCATGAAGAAATTGGGTACTCTGAAGCATATCATTTCCTGGGTTTCCTAAAGTGGCATGTTGTGTGGAATGGCACATTAGGTCTGACTAATTATTCTCCATGTAAGGTTCTTGCTTTTCATTCATTCTCTTAAAAAAATAGATATTAAACATTGAATGAGGACAGCCAGGTATTGTTTGAGGTGTTAGTGGGCTATGCTGAAAAATCAAAATCAAAGGTGGGAATGAGGCAGCTGGAGCTCAAAGGAGCATGTTAGAAGGAGTCCCAGGAGGACAAATCCATTTGGTTTTTCTTTCCTTGTTTTTTCCGCATATTTTTGAGGATGATAATTTTTTCCCCCAAAAGCTTTTAGTGAATGTTAGGATTAAAAAAGAGAGAGAGAGAGAATTTATAGAAGGGAAATTATCTACAGCTCCTAAAATAGCTCTTTGTTTCTGAAAGCCTTGATTCTGCTATCAGTCTTATAACTGGAAAAAAAAAAAAAAAAACAACCTCAAGAAGTTACTTGTATATATAGCCTGTGCCACTAAGGAGACCATGTTCTGATGTTACCTCAAACAGGCTGATTTATTTAAAAAAAAAAAAAATATATATATATATATATGGAAATATTTTTCTCTCTTTTTTTAGTGGCTTTTCCCAGTGAACAATAGATCTTACTATGTGATTTCTTATTTGTCGTTAGTGAATGTGGTGGGTATGTGGCAGTGGCGGGAGCTGATGATTTCATAATACTGTATCAGAAATGATTAGTGTAGGTACTCATTAACATATTTCTCAGACAGAGCAATCTCAACTTTTAAAACCTCTTCATTTAATTCAAACATCAAGTACCCTGTTTGTGGCCTGTGTTATGTTAGTGCTGTCTTTACAAGACCTATTTTTTTGCCATTTAATTATATATTTGCTTAGCAAATATTTACTGTGCACCTACTATGTACCTGGCACTGTGCTGCGTACTGAGGAGCCATGTGTACCTCTATCAGCATAGACTCAAGATCAATATGATTTCAGTGAACTAAAAATACCTTTATTGAAGCAAAAAAAAATCACACTTTGTAAGGATCAAAAAAGAGACATTTTATATAAGGTACAAGAAATAGAAGAATTATATCCCCCAGATATATGTGATCACATACTTGTTAGTTTTTGGATGTGACCAGATTTTACACAATCCTTAAAAAATGCAGCATCCAGATTTTAAAGTAGTTCTCTAATTTCTCTTTCTGTGCCCCTATTAGATGTGTATTGGATCTTCTCATTCTGTCTTTGTCTTCTGACCTCTCATGTTTTCCATCTCTTTGTCTCTGTGTGTTGCATTGTATACAAATGCCTCTTGAACTGTGGTGTGCCCATGAATCACCTGGGGACCTCATTAGAATGTAGGTTCTGATTCTGTGGGTATGGGGCAGGGCCTGGGATTCTTAAAGAATTAAATTCTAACCAGCTCCTGAGTGGTGATAATGCCAGTGTACAGACCATAGCTTAAGTATCAAGCGTCTATGTGATTCCCTCAGCTCTAACTGCTAGTTCATTAAGTTTCTCTTCAGCTGTATCTAGTCTGCTATTTAACACATTCAGTGAACTTTTAACCTTAAATTCAAGAACAAGACTTTTTATTTATGGAAGTTCAGTTTGGTTCCTTTCAAATGTACCTGGTTCTTTTTCAAAGTGTCATGTTCTTTCATTAGAATTTCTACTAATTTACCTTGATAATAAAATTTTATTTTATGGCTCATTTTAGATTGTTCTTTTATCTGCAGTTTTTGGAGGGCTAATTCTCCCCATTTCTTGTATCTGTTGTTGCACCCGTAAAGTGTAGTTGTTGATTTTTACTTTTTAATTGTGAATTTATTTCTGGTAAGGATTGGAAGGAGGGTGTTGGGGTGGGGCCAGGGGTGGGGAGAAAATCCTGTGTGCCCTGGGTTGCAAAAATGCCCCTACAAGTTGTTCTCACTTGTATCTGCCAGTGCTCCAAGGGCTCAGTGATCCTGGACCAGTATTCATGTTCATTTCTTGAACTGTAACAGGATACTATAAATGTGGACACTCTACCTGAGGTTACTGTTTCTTCCTATCTGCTTTATTTCTTTCCTACTGAAGGGTCCTGGACAAGGGTAAACATCCTCATCACTTTCTGGAGGGCAGAATATTTCCAGTTTCCCCACTTCTTTCTGGCTTAAGGCTGTGGCTTTTTCTTCTGCCTGAATGTGGCCCTAAGAAGCCCTTCTTTTCAAACTTTCCTGTTGTACTTGACTGACTAGCTGTCTAGAGGTTTATATCCCTAGCTTTTAATCTTTGCTGTGAATATCTTACCTGTTACCAGCTAGTATATTTCACATTGACTTCTCTTTCCTTTTTTTTTTTTTTTTTTTTTTTTGAGACAGAGTTTTGCTCTTGTTCCCCAGGCTGGAGTGCAATGGCACGATCTCGACTCGCTGCAACCTCCACCTCCCAGGTTTAAGCGATTCTCCTGCCTCAGTCTCCCAAGTAGCTGGGACTACAGGCATGTGCACACGTCTGGCTAATTTTGTTGTATTTTTAGTAGAGATGGGGTTTCACCATGTTGGCCAGGCTGGCCTTGAACTTCTGACCTCAGGTGATCCACCTGCCTCACCCTCCCAAGGTGCTGGATTACAGGCATGAGCCACTGTGCCTGGCCTATTTCTTCTTCCTTTTAACTTGAAGATTATCTGCCCCTTTTTCTAATCTCAACCACATTAAGCTAGCTTTGAGCATGTCAAGAGTTTTATAGACAAACCTTATTTTATAGTACAGGATTTCAAAATCATAATTATTTCACCGAGGGTGGCTTTTACCCTCCATTAGTTATACTTCTCACTCAGAAATCGAATTCTATTTTGGTCTCCTAAAGATAAATTAGAATATAATGGAAAGGAATTAAAGTTCTACTAGGAATTAAATGATATTAACACAAACATCCACATGGATGTGTCTCTGCCCTGCGCAGGGAAGACGAACATTCAATACAGATTCTGCTGTATCTCACTAGCCTTCAAGAACTGCAGGTTCTGTCTTAAACATGCAGCTCCTGTGAGCAGTAGCAATAATAGCAGGTCATCTTTGTGGAGTGATTATTGTATGCTAAGAACTGTGCTAAACACTTTATACGGATTATTTTATTTAAACCTCCTACTAGTCCATTGAAATAGATATTGCCATGTTGGAAACTGAGGTTCAGAGAGGTTAAGTGACTTACCCAGTGTCCTACAACTAGTAAATGGTGGAGCTTGGATTTGAACTCAGACGCCAGAACAATTGCCATTAACCACTTTGCTTCCATATTAGTATCATCTGCAAATCTCTCTCCATAAATCTCCTCAGTCATTATCTCAGTTTCCTTATTTCAGGAAGGAAAACTTCTCTTTTTGATCCTTATGAAATACGGTTTCCATTAAAACTTTTTTTTGCTATTAAAAAATGTACTGGATAATTGAAATCAGATTGGATTTGAGCCTATGTTGTTGGAAGTACACATGGGATGTGGGCTGAAGCGTTCAATCTAATTTTTCTTTCCATCAGCTAATTTTTAAAGTATTAAGCAAGTAGATTCTGACACTAACAGGGAAGATTTAAATTCTCTTGAGAGGCTGGAGGTGTTAAATAATTTTCTAGTAGTGCACATTTTACATCTTAAATCTTCCTCACTCTCCCACCTCATCTCAATGTACCTGAAGCTCTGAGAATGTTCTTTTGTACTTCTCAGGAACAGCCAGACCTCTGGCTTCATCTCCTCTCCCCTCCACATCCCTTCCCTGCTCCAATTACTTCCCAGCGCCACTTCGGATGTTGTTGTCATCGGGGAACTTTGGAAACAGCCAGATTTTTTGGAGTCTGTAAGCAGAAAACAGACTGCTTGCTGCTCATATCTGGCACCCAGCTTTGTCCAGAAAACGAGGAGTTAAAAAGAAGTCTGGGCTGTGAAGGGCTGTGACAACTGTCCTAGGGGGAGCTCTAGCGAGCCCTGGCGGGCAGTGACTCATGCTGCTCTGTCACTGGGATCAGCACTGGCCCCTGGCACGCAGGCGGCAGCCAGGTGGGGTTACAGCCAGAGCACGCACGCCGGGAGCATGCAGCCTGCACTGCGGGGGATGTGATGCTCGGCTCTCCAGCTCGCCTGGCTGGCCCGCCACGGACGCCTCAGCCCGCAACCATGGTAACGCTTCTGGCTGGGGACACCCCCGGGAGCCCACCGCGATGGGCAGCCTCCTGGTGACTGATGGACGAGTGTCCACCTCCCTGACCGAGAGCGCTTAGTAGGTCGGCAGGAAGTGGAGAGGATGTAACACGCCCCCAGCCGGGAGTGAAGCCCTTAAGGAGGTAGGAGCCGCATACGTCCATCCGTGCATTCCCACCGTCAGCGCGCAGGGGTGCTGTAGATCACCGGTAGGAACTTTATTTGGCTGGTGCTTCATTATGCTGATTAAACTGCAGTGGATTTGATGGGCATGATTGCGCTGGGGAAGAGGCATAATGAACTGAAAAAAAAAAAAAAAAAAAGTGGTTAATAAGATCTCGGAGTCGACTTGTCCGGGTATGAATGAAGTAGACTGCAGTGGTATCCTAACAGGAGTTCCGGAACCTCACACATCCCTTTTCTTGGTCCTTCCTGTTATCCCGGTTAATCCACAAAATGTAGAAGTTCCATCTTATTTCAACAATTAGTGCTAATCGTTAATAATTTAGACCTGTCTGGAGGAGTGAATCCATAGGTTTAGGTCACCTAGCATCCCGGCACTAGCCAGCAGCTGCTCTGTAGGAGCCTTCTGGAAACAGCAGGAAGGAGCAGCTTCCCCAGGAGTTCCCCAAGTGCTTTCGTTGGCCCAAGTGACCTGTTTGAGTTTGCTCTTCAGTTTACCCCAGGCGGGAAGGCAGCCTGTCTGCGGGTTGGTGGCCATGTTGGCAGAGAAGGGGTTAATCTCTTGTTGCTGTAGGAGCCGAGGTTGCGAGCTAGATTGAAAGCAGGCGCTGCAGTGCCATCGCCAGCGCCGAAGGAGTAAGACGATCTTCTCCGCAACAGTGTTGAATCCGGCTGAAATATTTTTCCTCCCCCCCTCCTTTCTTGTTTTTCTTTAACCAGCTCCTCCCCCCTTCGTTCCCACCCTCAAGTCTGACGATGACACCTCCAATTTTGATGAACCAGAGAAGAATTCGTGGGTTTCATCCTCTCCGTGCCAGCTGAGCCCCTCAGGTTTCTCGGGTGAAGAACTGCCGTTTGTGGGGTTTTCGTACAGCAAGGCACTGGGGATTCTTGGTAGATCTGAGTAAGTGAACGTTTGACTTTTTAAGGGGACCTGCATTGATGCAAGGCTTTTGGAGCCAAAGGTGGTGGTGGGGGGTGGGGAAATAGGTGGGGGGAGTACAGTGGAGGGAAGCTGCTAGTCGCCTGCATTGGGAAAGCAGTCTACCTGTTAGGGCTTTGCCAGGGTAGCCTGTTAATATTCTCATTTTGCAGTGTGTAAGGTACCTGTTCCTGTCTGTGGTATCATAATTGTCAATTGGGTACTTTGGGTTAGTTTTCCAATCTTTGGTCTTCTTTAGAGGGGAGACAGTACGAGATTTCCAGCAGTGCAGATCCCCGGTCAAAGGAGAAATGTGCAGGAGTTAAGATGAGCTGCCCATCTCTCTAACCATCTATGTATCTGTCTCTCAAGTGGGTGGATGGGGGTTGCTATCTTGGCTGTATCGAAAGAATCCTAAAAACCTTGTCTCATAAGCTAGAGGTTTCCTGATGGGTTTAACTGAGCTGCAAGTGGCTGAACCAGAGCTCTAGCAGAGAGATGGTGCTCGGCTCCTCTCCAAGTATGCTGCAAGATCAGGGATCTGGCAGCTGAGCCTCTCTGAGCTGGTAGAGCGCTGGCGGCCAGAGAAAGCCCCGTTACTGTGAGCCACCAGGAGGGAGTGTGATGTAGCCGAGTCATTGATTCACAGAAACTGGGCTTCATAGGGGGAAAAAACCAGGAGACTAGAAAATTGAAATATAAATATCACTGTAAACCTCTTGACCTGGTAGGTCTTTCTCCATTCTCATAAAAGCTATTGAAAAATGCATTAACATAGCACTTGGAATTAGAGGGTCCAGGCTTCCAGGAGCCTCCTGGAATTTCTGTAAAATGCAGTAGCTTCTGTGGATGTGGGAGGTCAGTATCTTGCCTCATTCTCTCATGATACAATGACATTCTGTTTTCAGAGGAGTGAGTTCCTCAGAAGATCTGGGACTGGTGGTGGTATTCCCCAGCCACCCTGGTCCCTGCACTTTCAGGTTCTCAGAGGGTAATGTTGGGTTAGTTGTTGCCCACTTAGGAGACGAGCAGAATTTGATATTCTTCTTGGCAGCATCTTTCCCTCCTTGTGGTATTTGTAGCTTAGATATTGATTTATAGGGATGTTATGTTGGTTCCTGGATGGTGTCTCCCCATGGGTGCTATTTTGACAGTAACGTTACTGAAAAGATTTCAGAGTATTGTGGGGAATTGGGCATTTGATATGAAATAAGGTCGTGGGCTGTGGTTGAATGTGAGAGAGGTTTTTATGTTGCAAGATGTTGAAGTTGTCTTTCTTGATCCCCTCCCTGGGGGCTGGGTTTCAAATTCGGGTTGGATTTTGGTAGTGTTAGATGTGCCTCTCTGTCTGATTTGCTCCACAACCCCAAAGCAGTCTGGATGGTGGTGGTAGAGGCAGAGAGCTAACTAGCTGTTGAATGTGCCATCAGATGGGTTTGAAATGGCTCAGCAGGATTGGGAGGTTTTGCCATTGGCATCAAAGAGCAGGGCAGAAGTAGAGGCCTGATGCTGAAGGATGCATGGTTAGTGGGCAGCATAACCTTGACACACGCAGCACACTGAAGGTCACACATCAGACTGGAAGGACATGTGTGGAGAGTTCTAGTTCTGGTTAGCAGTGGGCTGGCTGGGTCAGAATGCAAGCTTGCTTTGGGTATTAGTCAGTGATCAGAAAGGCCAGGGAGGATTCGAGGGAGTTAGATTTCAGGGGAAAAGGCAGAATGATGTGGGAGATCTTAGGCATTGCAATTAATCTGAAGCAGTGTATGATTAATTGCTTATTTTTCGGGAAGACTCGAATGACATCTTTCTGTTTCTCACAGAAAGCTCAGTTTAGGGAGCTCTCTGACAGGGACATCACAGTATTAAGGCTGAGGCACTCGATAAATATTTGTTGATTTAATTTACTCATGATCTTTTCCTCCATAAGTGTTTATATTGCTTATTGTATTTGAAGATGTGCTTTCTCACCTCTGGTAGTTTAAACTATATCCTTAGAGTACAAAACGAGCTGCTGTTCCTGACCCAAGAGAATGTTTAATAAAGATTCTTATTTCACAAAAGGTCCATGCAAATAAAACTGTGTATTTCTTATTTGGACGATGGCATCAGAGTATTCCTATTGTTGGGGAACTTTAATGTTTTTTCAAAGCTTTCAACGGGGTTGGAATCCGAAAAATTTGCTTTCATCTTGCGTCTTGTTATGTGATGTTGCTATTGGACTTGGCTACTCTGCTGTCGGCAACCCTGTGGGTGATACCTACAAGCATCATTTTAGAAATTCATCCACCTGTTGGATGTAGATGACCTTGGACATATCAGATTGTAATTAATTAGCAATCTAATAAAAGAGAGGCAGTGATGAAATTACTTAGCAGCTCCTGCAGTTTTATTGACAACATTTACTTGGAGAGAGGGGGAGACATTTTCTGGGGGTACCACCTTTGCCGCCAGCGACCCTGTGTTTCTTCCTGAGTTTCTTTTTCTTTTCTCACCGTTTTCAGCATCACAGGTTTTTATTTACACACATTGATTACCTGTACTGTTACTCATTCTTCACACCACTGAGGAAATTGCAGATACTGCTGTACTGTGCTAGGTAAATTGACCTCAGATTTGTTACCAATGAATTGAATGAAATGTTCAGAGGTGGAGCTGAATGAACGAGGAGTTTTCGTGGAGAAATTGGCAGTGAGAATGATTTAAATTCTGTGATAACTCCTCATTTTTTAGGATCCTTATTTTGGGACCCCAGACTATTTTTAAGCCATTGAGTACATCATTATTTTAGGCTGAGCAAGAATCTTGATGACAGCGTTTCAATGGCTGAGGCGTAGTGGGAGTTCCTTACAGCTTGACTTGGTGGGAGCCAGAGAGTTTCTAGAGAACTAGGTTTGGTTGTCTTTGGGGTGGGGTTATGGTGAAGTTAGTCTTGGAGAGTGAGTGTCTGTCTGGTGCCTCTTTTCCTTTTTAACCAGCAGGAACCCAAACCGAATCCCCAAACGCTGAATGCCTGGCTGTTCCTCTGAGCCTTTCTTTGCTTAAACTTGACAATAGTAAGGTAGTAACAGGAAACAGCATGTTAAAGTTTTAAAAATAAAAAGATCTCAGCTCTCTTCCTTCCCCTGTTAGCAAGGGGTACATTTCTTTAGGTTTTTCTTTCTAGATTGAGGCACTGCCTCATTTAAGTTCTTGGTGAAGCCGTGCATTTCTGCAAACCATAAGTATAAACTCTAAAACAGGGGTGTCCAATCTTTTGGCTTCCCTGGGCCACACTGGAAGAAGAAGAATTGTCTTGAGCCACACATAAAATACACTAACGATAGCTGATGAACTAAAACAAACAAACAAACAAAAAAAACATCATAATGTTTTAAGAAAACTTACAAACTTGTAAATTTTGAGCCACATTAAAAGCCATCCTGGGCTGCATGCAGCCCCCGGGCCCATGGGTTGGACAAGCTTGCTGTAGAAGGTAAAAATCATTTGGTTTTATGTTTTTGTTTTAAACATGCTGGTTGTATGCTTTTGGAAGAGTTGGAGAACATTGAGGGTAATGGGATCTTGATGGGGCTGGAATTTGTGGAAAGATGGTGTCTGGGTAGGCTGTTTTTTAGGAAGCGGCGTTCTCTTCCTTTTGATTCAGGGATTTTTCCTTTCTTTTTGGGTGGTTCTGAAGACACAGTGATGGATCCAGCTATTCAAACACCGTGGAGGAAGGAAGAGTGGCTGTTGCCATTGCTTCCCAAATTTTCAGAGAACCAGTTTTTGGTGTCTCTTCCTTGCTCTATTGGGGCTTCTCTGCATGTCAGTTTCCTCAACTGTGAAGTGGAGTGACAGCGATACTTTTCTTACAGGACTTTTGGTGGGATGAATGAAATATGTAAAACACTTGGTCTAGCACCTGGCACATGAAACCTTGATAAACGTTCACTGTTGTTATTTTTGTTATTATTAATACACTAGTCCATGTATGTATAGTGTCCTTCTATATACACCATGAGAATATGGAAAGGACTCAGCAATGATTAGGTAGTCCAAAGTCATACCAGATTGGAAACCAAGCTTCCCAGGCCCTGGGACTTTTCTGCTAGAGACACTTCACTGTTCTGACCAACTACAAAGGGTTAATATGCAGTTGCCAAATACCTGTTGGTAAAAGGTGGTTGTTGGGGAGGAGTGGATTGGGGAACAGAATTAGAAGGTCCAGTCCCAGAATGGGTATCTTTCGATCAAGTTAAACAAGTCAGAGCAGTTTATGTTGAAACAATTGAGAGAAAACAAAGCAAACAGCATTGCAGCAGAATATCATGGTACAAATTGGACATCTTTGGGAGTTAGGAGAGTAAGGCAAAATCCAGTGAGGGACACTTAATGAGTAATGCCAATTCACAGTGCTTGTTAAATTACTGATTTATCGGCAATGAAGATCATTGCTGGTCTTCCTTGGAATGTCTGTCCATTCCCCCAGGTAGACTGTGATCTCAAGGCAAGGCTGGATCTTATTCATCCTGGTTTTCCTGGAGCAGTAAATACGTGTACTGGGACTGGGCTTATAAGCATACTAATGGAAGTAAAATATTTGGGTTGGCTTTTTAAAAAGACAGTGGATTTGGATCAGTGGAGAGGAAGGTAGGGGGAATTTCAGGAGGGCAGGGTGCCAAAAACAGCCCATCCTTACAGGGCACCAACTCCGTACTAGGCTCTGTTCCAACCACTTTACACAGATTAACTCATTTAAATTGCACAACCAGCCCAAGAGGAAGGTACCATCATTATTCTCATTTTACATGTGAGGAAACTGAGGTGTGGTGAGATCAAGCAACTTGCCTAAAGTTATGTAGCTTTGAGTGACTTAGCTGAGATTTGAACCCTGTGGGTATAAACACCACAGATGGGAAAAGTTAGGAAATTTGTGTGGGGTACCCAGGTTCATGTGCTTGTCAGAAGCAGAAGCCATTTGTGAATCACGAATGATGAGGTTGGGGCAGGGTGTGATGGGAGCTGACAGGCAGGTCTAAATGCTGGGATTCATTTTCAGTCTCCGTGAGTTTATTGAGTAGGTAGACTATAGCTCTTAGATTTCTCAGATTTTTTCCTCTTTTCATTTAGAGACTTTTATCTGGTGTGTGTGTGTGTGTCCGCGCACATACATAAACCCACGTGTATATACTCTTTCCCTGAATGTTCTTGTTTGCTAAAGCTTAAGCTCGGGAAAGAGAGGAAACTGCACTGACCTTACTCTCCACCTTATCTTCAGGCTGATCATACACAAGTTGCTTAATAAGCATTTGGTTAATCCATCTAAATCATTTTTGTGGCTGCAACTCTCATTTTGTTGATGACTCTACCATTTATGTCTATTTACATCTACATTTTGTACTTTCGTTTGCCTCCCATCTATCTTGGGATGGCTGATTCCAGTGGAAGACAGCCTGAACTCTCCTATCAGTCCTGTTTCCTTTTTATGAAATACTTGGAGACTGGAGGATCTTCCCTTAAAAAGTGTTTTCTTTTCTACCTCCAGCCAAAGGCTCTTGGTCCTTGTGTTTGCTACCTAGATCCCTATTGGAAACAGTCTTGCCTGCAATTTGATTTTTTAAATAGCAGCAATAACAGAGTCTTCTCTGGTACATGAAGGCATGCATCTGCTTTATTTCCCAAACAAGTTCAAAAACCTTAACTAGCTTCTGCCCATGGTTATTGCTGTCAAGTGCCTTGTTTTGTTCCCTTCCCATCATTTTCTGGATTAGATGTTTAACATTCGCCTCTGTGTGTTGTGCTGGATTTTCTCCTCTCCTCTTGCTCATTCAATTTCTTCTTTCTCTTAGTCAAGCACAGCTTGTTCTCCTACTTGCCTTATTCTGTTCTCTATTTAGACTGTGCGTGCCTGCCTTACAGCCCTGGCAGGACCATTCCACCGCCTTCTCATTTGTCTTAAAGATACCTTGAGGAAATCTAATCCAGACGATCCTAGCCCAGTCCTGAAGATTAGGCTCCAGAAGATCTGTCAAGTGTGTTTTTTGCTGGCCTACACATGCTAATTTGCATGGTTGCCTGGGATCCCTTAAGAAGACAGTCATTGACTAAATGGCGCTACATGTTCCCAAGCTCTGCGCCAGTCTGGCAACTTTTCCTTTGCCTACGTGAATTTCTCCCAGTTCTCTTTGCTTTGCTTGCTGTTCATCTCCCGACCTCTCTCCGACAAACTTCCTGAAAGAAGAGCCTGCACTCAACACCTCTTTTTTCCACCTCTTCAACGATACTGAAATGACTGTCTGAGAAGCCGTTGATTGTACCTAACCACCAAATCTGGTGATTTCCATCTCAGCACGTGTTACCATTAATTACTGCATTTCTTCGGGACAACCTCCTACTTTCTTCTCTTCTGTATTATGGATACTTGGTTTCCCTCCTACCTCTCTGTCATTCTCACTCTTTTGTGGCTGCCGTCAGGCTCTTGCAATGTACGCACCATCCCCTCAAGTTCCATCCTCAGTTCTCTTTCTAGTTGGTTCTTGGTGATCTCATTCAGTTCCTTGACTTTAGTTCTAACCCCCTTTGGCCTCCTCCCGTCGTACACTGTGTTCCTCATCACCAGGATGTTTTACCAGTTTCTCACCATCCTGTCCTCTGTTCCCTTCCTACATAGACAGACCCACTCGCTCCCTCAGTAAGCCACTAGGTGCTAGTTTTGGCTTCCTCACTTTATGTAAGAAACTACCACCTTCCCTACCCTTCTAGGCAAGAAAGCTGAGTCATCGTAAATTCTTTTCTGCCTCCCCCGCCATCCCATCAGTTGCCAATTTCTCCAAGTGGTGCCTCTAGGATGACACTTGCATCCATGCCCATCTTTCTTTCCTCACTGACACCCATCATGGACTCTTGCTTGGACTATTGCAGTAGCCTCCTCACTGATTCCCTTGCCTCTGGTTTTCCTGGCTATAATCCATTCTCCACAAAGGATGGAATTCTTCCAAAGCATAGGTGGGATGATGTCATTCGCCGGCTTACACCTTCAACAGCATCCCAGTGTGCTCAGAATTAATGGCTGCTCCTGAACTTGGTATTCAGTCCTGGTATGCCAAGACCCCAGCCTGCCTTCTCATTTGTGTCTCCTTCTTGTTGCCTACTGAATCACTTCAATAGTGTTGTCTGGCCAAGCTGTTCAAGGCTCATTAAGGACAGGACCAGGTCTTCCGTCTTTTGCCTGAAACAGTGCCTTGCCCCGGGCAGGTCTTCAGTGAACATTTGTTGAATTGAATTAGACTAAACTGGCCGGGGATTATACCAATTCCTTCTGTACAGTTTAGACAACTGCTAATGGAACCTGTTTTCTGTAGAGCACTTCTTGTATTCCCAGAACTATGTGAGTACTTTATGTGCATTAGCTCATTATATCCTCACAATCTCACTGTAACTCTACGAGGTAGCTGGTATTATCCCCATTTTACAAATGAAGACACTGACTCAGGAAGGTTAGATTATTTTCCTGAGGTTCTGAAGGTAGAAACAAATCTAAGACTTGGAGCAGTATCTGGTTGCCTCTAGACCACTGTACTACCTATCCTGCCTCTAAGAGTCATGACTTTGCTAGATTATGCAGGAGTTACGGACTTGTCTAATAATAAAGGTGAAAGAATTAGTTTCACTGAGAATCTACTCTTCCAGATACTATTCTGAGTGCCTGACAAGCATTCTCATGTAGCCCCAGCAATAACACATTATTTTACAGGTAAAGAAAATGATGATCATGACGCTTGGGTTACTTCTTAGGTTCACTCAGCTCACACCTGGCAGAGGGTGGTCAACTTTTCCCAGTTTTAACTTATTTATTTATTTATTTATTCTGAGACAGAGTCTCATTCTGTTGCCCATGCTGGAGTACAGTGGCACAATCTCGGCTTACTGCAACCTCGCCTCCCAGGTTCAAGCAATTCTTGCGCCTCAGCCTACTGTGTAGTTGGGATTACAGGCGCCTGCCACGACTCCCAGCTAATTTTTTTTTGTATTTTTAGTAGAGGCCAGGTTTCATCATGTTGGCCAGGCCTGTCTTGAACTCCTGACCTCAAGTGATCCACTGGCCTCGCCCTCCCAAAGTGTTGGGATTACAGGTGTGAGCCACCATGCGTGGCTCAACTTTTAACTTTAGAGCTGATATAAACATGTTATTTTTTTGGGACTGACTGTAGCATACCCGTTCAAAGTCCAGGCTTTGGAATCAGATAGACGTGGGCTCAACTCTGGGTTTCACCCCTTGCTTGTTGTGTGAATGAGACATTTAACTGCTTTCAGCCACAATTCCCTCATCTGTAAAGTGGAAGGTGTAAGGTCACCTATCTGATAGGTTTGCCATGGGAACACGAAGCGCACTTAGTGTTGGTGCCATGAGCAGAGTGAGTGTTCATTTCATATTTGTTACTGTTATTTAGGTCTGAGGACGGGTATGGGGTGCTTTTAACTCTCTTTTTCTCCCTGCTTCCACCTTATAAAGACATCTTGCTGGTTTCTGCCCATTGAGAGAATCCAGCTCCACGTGGGGGGCCTGACAGATGTCCTAATATCTCCATCCAATTTTTTACTCTGAATGGAGTCTGTGATGTATCACTTAAACCTGCACTTTCTATAAAATGCTCTCCAGGCTTCTGGTAGGATCCAGTGCCAGTGGGAAGTGTGCATGTTCCCAGCCTAGATGTCACATGCTCCCACCCACCTTGGAAGCACTTGGGTATCCCCTGGGTGGGTAAGTCTGTGTGTCATTGTGACATTCCTGTCTCAGAACCAATGCTGGGCGTCTCTACTGCAGGTGCTGGAAAGCTTTTTATGCCAGCATACATGCAGCACACTTCTCATTTTGGATTCCTTTATCCCACGGTGACCTTTAAACTGGCTGCGTGGGGGCACAGAAGTACTGGCACACCATTCATTCATTCATTCGTTCATTCATTCATCCATTCATTCACTCAACAAATATATTGTTCTAGTCCTTAAGGCACGACTCTGAGCAAGACAGGTAAGGTCTTTACTCTCAAGAAGCTAGCATTTGGTGGGGAGAAACAAAGGAGAAATAACTACTGTGCACACATGAGGCAATTGCAGACGGTGGTCAGGGCTCTGAAGGAATCTGAACTGGGATTGGGACTGCCTGGGGGTGGCCACTTTAGACTGGATCCCCAAGGAAAGGTTCTCTGAGCTGAGCGTGAGTATTTGTTCAAGAAGGTTGAGTTGCATCCCAAGGTGACACAGCTTTTAAGCCCACACTGAGCAGCTCTGAGGTCCTAGAGGCTGTTCGAGAAGCTGGGATATAGCACTGACTATGCAACAAAAATCCCTGTCTTCGTGGAGCTTACATGATGGGGCAGATTCACATTCATTCATTCATTCATTCATTCATTCGGCTGTTTGAGAGCCTCCTATGTGCCAAGCACTTTCTAGGTGCTGGAGAAGTAACAGTGAATGCGAAGAAGCAAGCATCCCTGCCCACACGGAGTGCATTCTTTCAGAATGTCAATAAGGAGTCGGTTAGCAGAAATAAGTGGGAAGAGTACTCCGGAGAGAGGAAAAAAGGACAAAGGTCCTGAGGCTGCCACTAACCTATGGGTGCTCAGTGCACAGAGGACATGTTTGGGTAGGGGGAACTTAAGGATACACAAGGAACATGGTCTGAGTTGAGGTCATCAGGGCCTTTAGGTTTGGACTTTGCTCTAAATTGCGCTGAGTAGGAAACTTTTGCAGGATTTTGAATAGGGACATGGAATATCTGGGTCTTATTTCACATAGGGTGCCTCTGACCATTGTGTGGAGGGTGGATAGTGAGGGACAAGAGTTGGATCCAGGGAGGTAAGTGTGGTTATTGCAGTCATCCAGGCGAGAGGCAATGAAATTAACCTGCAAAGAGGGGCACTGGCTTAGAGGTGGGAACTGAATTAAAAATCATGGGAGTAGCTATTGTTTTATTAATAGCCTGATTTTTGATAAATGATTCTAGAGCTACATATTAATCATTTCAAAGCAAATGCTCTAATTTAACTAGAGACCACTGCTGGTTGTGTGTGTGAGTGCATATGTGTGTATGTATATGAGTATGTGTGGTGTGTGTCAGTATGTGTGTGTGTGTGTGGTATATATATAAATGTGTGTGTGTGTGTGTGTGTGTGTGTGTGTGTCGGGGGGGTGCCCCAAAGCTAGACAGACTCTGACTGTCTTTAGGAGAATAGTGTTTTTGGTATTTCCAAGTGTTCCTGATGGGCACCATTGTGTATTTTATTTTATTTTTATTTTATTTTTGAGGTGGAGTCTCCCTCTGTCGCCCAGGCTGGAGCGCAGTGGCGTGATCTTGGCTCACTGCAACCTCCGCCTCCCAGGTTCAAGCAATTCTTACAGGTGCGTGCCACCACACCTGGCCACCATTGTGTGTTTTAAAGTGTGCTTATAAAATTAGTTCAGAGGCCAGATGCGGTGGCCCATGCCTGTAATCCCAGCACTTTGGGAGGCTGAGGCGGGTGGATCGTGAGGTCAGGAGACCAAGACCATGCTTGCCAACGTGTGTTAAAACCCCGTCTCTACTAAAAATACAAAAAAATTAGCTGGGTATGGTGGTGGTCACCTGTAGTCCCAACTACTCCAGAGGCTGAGGCAGGAGAATGGCTTGAACCTGGGAGGCAGAGGTTTCAGTGAGTCGAGATCGCACCACTGCACTCCAGCCTGGTGACAGAGCAAGACTCCATCTCAAAATAAATAAATAAATAAACAAATAAATAAATAAAATAAGTGCACAAATTTCAGAATGCTCGATCTTAAAAGCCAGTATATTTTCGGAAACAGAATGCTGATGAGTTTTCTACTTTTTGCAGTGTATTACATCTTGCAGTTGCATGTATTTTTAGTGCTGTTGGCCAGCACGAAAGGTGGGGCCCTCAGCTGAGCTAATTTGGAGTCTCCTCATTTTAGCTTCAAGTTCCCATCCTTGGTTATCCCAAGAACATCTGGGATTTGTGATCTGATGTGTTATCTGTGGTTTGGTGGTGTATTTTGCAGGCATAGGGTCCTATTCCTAAGGGAATAAATGGATGGCTTGATGCTTAAGCACGAACTTAATCATCACAGTAGTGATTAGAGAGTATTCAACACATACCTTTGCTTGTAGGATGGAGTACACATTGTATTCTCTTTTGATATGCAATATTCTATTCATAGCCCTATGAAGTGATTTTTTTTTTAAACAAAGTTATATGGATTATTTACAGGCACATCATTGGGAAAATTGCATTTTATCATGTTCACTTAAATGTTGAGGTTACATGTAAAGCAATTTTTAGGTCACATCTAATACGTTTTAAGAAAACATGTCTTCCTGTTATAGCGGTAATGACCAAGTCCACTCTTTCTTCTGTGTCATATACCATTATCCCTATTAATACTCTTTGGGCTTCTATAATTATAAAGCAGATGTGTATATCAGGAAGAGATGTTGATTTCAGAGTAAATTTTTCTAGAAAATAGAAGCTGGAGAAAAAGGAAAACCCAAACTTGGCTTCGTGCTTGAAGAGACAGCACTGCTGTGTGTGGGCGGGTGGCTGCGTGCACCCGCTGCTCAGAAGTGCCTTTTCTCTCCGTGGGGATAACTGGCTGTGTATCCGAGATGTGGCCAGGAGTAGGCAAGCAACGTGTGGGCAGGCTGCATGTTCTTTTATTAGCATCTTCATTGTACTGCATCTTGTTGAGCCCAGAGCATAAACTGCCCTGGGTTTCTAATGTCTACCCTGCTTCCCACCTAATTACTCCCCTGAACCCTAAAGTGAGGGAAGGAGAGTTGCTTTTGTGGGGTGAGCTTTTCCTGGGGTGGCTGTGAACCAACCTGGCATGTGGATGTTCTTGGGTACCCAGAGCTGTCCTGGGCTCAGGCTTGGAGTCAGCTTCTTAGCACCGAGTGCAGCCGGTCATGGATGGAGGTCACTGTGTCTCACATGTTCCATTCTCCCTTTCCTCCATGATCTTGCCCCTCTGAGTCTCTGTAGCACTTTTCTTGAGTGTGTCCAAGGCCATCTTGCCAAGAAGTAGCAGAACTGGGATTTGAAGCCATGACTGTTCGGTTACAGAGCCTTAGCTTTGAATTGGGGTTCTATTGCCTGGCACCCCTGCACAAATCATGGTAACGTGGTAGGAGGCAAGCCCCTCCTTAGTGCCATTAATAACACCCATCTTATAGGATTGTGTGGAGGACTCAGTGAAGTAATCCGTGAAGCACTAAACACGTGCCTGACACAGAGTACGTGCTCAATAAATGAGCACTTGTACTGATGACAAAGGTCGTGGCATTAATTCTCTCTCCTAGATTGTTCCTTCCTTGAGGACAGGAATTGTGGCTTCCTTAATAGCCTGTACAGCAGAGTTTCTCAACTTGGCACTATTGACATTTTGGGCTGGATAAGTCTTGTTGTGGGAGCTGTCCTGTGGATTGTAGAATGTTGAGCAGCATCTCGGGCCTCTACCCACTACATATTAATAGCACCCCTAGTCATGAAAATAAAATGTCTAGACATTGCCAAATTGCCCCAGTTGAGAACCACTGGTCTGCAGGTATCTCTCATGGGGATCACAGGGCTTTTATATTCTCTTCTCTGTCTCTGCCTCTCTCTGTATGTGTGTCTCTCTCACACACACAGGCTCAGAGAAGGTGGTTAAAACAAATTTGTTGAAGTTTGAGAATTTTGAGAACAAAGGAAAAATTTTGGAAGACATTTTAATAAACAGGTAGACTCTGTCCCATTCCAGGGTCAACAGAACTTCATAATTAGATAGTTTCTTTACTGCAACCCTGCACCCCATTGCCCATCGTTTTAGAGTTCCAACCAGTTAGAGGATTTTTCTTGCAAACTTTCCTTAAAGCAGTGATAGTATCAGCTCTTTAAATAATACTACGCGTGATGAAGTGGTACTTTTCGGGATAATTTTAGACCCGCAGACTTGCTGCTTGAAGGGGACAGGGCTATATTTGGTAATAATATATATGTGATAATATGTATGTGATATTATTATAATGTAATATGCAATAATATTTGGTGTATCTGGTGACTCTCAGGCCAGTCTTTGATCGAACCTCTCAAGCTATGATTTATATTATGGTCAATGTTAGCATAATGCAATTATCGGCAATCACTTGCAGTTGCTTTGAAAGTCAGAAGGATGGCTAATAAAAATCTTAGAAAACAGGCCAGGCATGGTGGCTCAGCCTGTAATCCCAGGGCTTTGGGAGGCCGAGGCAGGTGGATCATGAGGTCAGGAGAACAAGACCATCCTGGCCAACATGGTGAAACCCTGTCTGTACTAGAATACAAAAAAAAAAAAAAAAGAGTTACCTGGCGTGGTGGCGCGCGCCTGTAATCCCAGCTACTTGGGAGCTGAGGCAGAGGAACTGCTTGAATCTGGGAGGTGGAGGTTGCAGTGAGCCGAGATCGTGCCACTGCACTCCAGCCTGGTAACGGAGTGAGACTCCGTCTCAAAAAAAAAAAAAAAAAAAAAAAAAGAAAAGAAAATCTTAGAAAAAGAAGAAAATTGTAATATTTCAGAATATTTGTTGGGGAGGATATATGTGCTCAAGAAATACATACTGAGAACTTACCATTGATGCTAGAGATTGAATTACCCCATGTCTATATGAAAAATGAATAGAATATAAACATTTTAAATTGAGCCATGTCTCTCTGTAGTATATTTCTTTTATAGAAATTCATGGAAATGGTATCTTTTAACTGAATTATTAACATTGGGGGCAATAGGCTTTAATCATTATCTAATACCTGTATGTTGTTTTGAAATTCATAGCCCACCACCATTAGTTTCAAAATTGGGTTCTTACTCAAAGAGTGACGAAAAAGCACCAGTACCAAATTGTCTGGCTAAAATGCCACATGGAACTAAATGCTGGGGATGGTCATACAATGAGTTTTAGGTGGCTAGACCCTAAATCAGAAGCACTTTCTTCTAATTAGCACCATGGTTCTTAATCCTGTCTATACATTACAATCACTCAGTAGCTTAATACAAATGTTGCTTCCCGGGGCCACACTCCAAATTTGTCTGACTCTCTGATTTAGTTGGTCTGAATGGGGCCTACACATCTGCTATTTTTTAAAAGGTCTCCAAGCGATTCTAATGTGTACCTCCATTGAGGACCAGGGAAGGTGCAGGAAGCCTGATAACCTTTACTCTCCAGCTTCATCCTCCAGTCGCATGATTGTTTATGGGATTGTTGCTGCACACCCAGCTTAGTCATAGCATTCTTACTCTAGCTTTTTTTTAGATGCGATTTTTATTTATTCTTTAAAAAAAAAAAAAGATTTCTTTAGCACCTTTATTCTGAAGAGCTCTTAATTGCTGTACTTAGAACTTCAAACAGTGAGCATTTGTCAAACATAGAATAGCAGAATAACGGGCTGGACCTGGGGTGAGGAGGGCTGTCTCATGGTCTCCTTCGAGTGCTGGCGGGTGGGGGCTGCACGTCTCCTTGCTTCTGGGCCCATTGATAACTGACCTAAAAATGCCTTTCTTTTTTTTCGGTGGGGGGTGAAAAAGTAATCTGTTTTGTACCCACAGCAGTGCACTTTAAACAGGAAGCCCCACTGGGGCCAGCCTTCTATGTGTCATTAAGTTTTTCAAGCTACATCCTACTTATCATCATGCACCCATGTCATCGTTCTTTTAAAAGGGTGCCAGTTGTGTGCTTAAGCACAAGGAACTGTGACGTGTTGTCATCCCTGACGCATGTCGTGTGTGTGACTTCGTGACATGTGGATGACTTTTGATCTCTGAAGGATCAGGAACCCAGTCTGTGGATCTTCACTCCCTCCCTGGGTGGTTTGGGTCTTGTTCTCTAGCCCACCCACCCAGGTGTGATTAGGAATAAAGGAAAGAGCAAAGGAATTTTCCTCAAGGCCATGCCAAGCATTTCATCTTATATGAAAAAGAAAAGAGAGAGAGTGAGAGAGAGAGTGTGTGTGTGTGTGTGTGTGTGTGTGTGTGTATGTGTTGGCTACATTTAGGTAGAAAACAGGCTGGTGAGAAGCGTAGAACTTGGTTAAAATTTCTAGCCAAAAGTAAGATTTTTAAAAAGATTTATTTCTGGATCCAATCCCTGTTGCCCATTTCTATGAATAATCACCATTTGTTTTAATGTGAATAATAGCACAGAGCAAATTCAGCCCCCTGAGTTTTACCATTTTAAGCAATTGCTTTAGGCCCATGAGGCATGTACTATTTATGAAGTTACATGGGTAGTAATGGAAAAAACAACAATGACAGTAGTAACAGGTGGCATTTATTGAAACTTGCAATGTGCCAGGCACTGTGCTGAGGGCATTACTTGCATTATTTCATTTAATCCTTACAAGAACTCTTTGAATTAGGTTGGTAATTATGCCCATTTTACAACTGAGGAAACTGAGGTTCGGAGAGGTCAAATAACTAGTCAGTGGAGGGGTCAGATTTTTCTTTTTAAAAAATTTATTTGTTTTTTTTTTTTAAGAGACAGGGTGTTGCTCTGTTACCCAGGCTGGAGTGCAGTGGTACAATCATAGCTCACTGTAGCCTTGAACTCCTGGGCTCAGGCAATCCTCCCAGCCCAGCCTCCCATGTAGCTGGGACTAGAGGCATGAGCCACTATGCCCGACTCATTTTTAAATGTTTTTTATAGAGATGACTGGGTGTGGTACCTGTAATCCCAGCACTTTGGGAGGCTGAGGCGGGCAGATTGCTTGAGCCCGGGAATTCAAGACCATCCTGGGCAACATGGAGAAACCCTGTGTCTACAAAAAATACAAAAATCAGCTGGGATGTGGTGGTGTGTGCCTATAGTTCCACTTACTTGGGAGGCTGAGGTAGGAGAATCACTTGAGCCCGGGAAGTTGAGGCTGCAGTGACCTGTGACCACCGCACTCTAGCCTGGGCATCGGAGTGAGACTGTCTTTCAAAAAATTATTTATTTATTTATTTTTAAAAATAGAGACAGGATATTGCTGTGTTGCCCAGGCCCGTCTTGAACTTTTGGCCTCAAGTGATCCTCCTGACTCAACCTCCCGAAGTGTTGAGATTGTAGGCATGTGCCACTGTGCCCAGCCTGAGATTTTGATCAGAGGAGCATGACTCTGGGCGTTGACTCATTTGGCTGTCCTACAGTGTGAGTGTGGAAAGCTGTCACTGGAGTACAGCAAGTCAGCACTATCAAGCCAGCCCTTGTCATTGTCAGGAGCTGCGGGAAGAGAGGTGTTTTGCATTGCTGCAGGGAACTGACCTCTTTTAGTCAGGGAAGTAGTTTGGGGAAGCAGAAAGCAGAACTTGCACCTGCTGGTAAGATCTGAGTGGTCACCGACAACCACCTCTGCAACCCCGTTACCAGGGCAACAAAGATGGGCCCGGTGGTAGTGGTGGGCTCTGCCACATCTCTCTGTGCATAAGAACCTTTGGCCACTGTTGCTCTGGCTTTGTCTTTCACCAATCCTAGTGTTCATATCCAGTGTACCAACCACTGAGGGCAGCTGTCCTGGAATCTCTCTCTCATCTCTGCCCATAATTAACTGCTTCTGGGCACAGTGCATGAGTTACATAGGTGAGTGTGGGTAACTTTCTCCTTTCTGTGGGGGGAGCATCCTTCTGGTCCACTCTCAGGAGGGCATCCTATGTTATTTTTGTGATATTTTCCTAAGAGTTGTATAGCAAGTGCATCAAGCCAACTTGTCTACCCCAGCTCCCTCTTGAGACCAGCAGAAACCATTTATCAACTGGCAGTTTATGTAACCTCTCTGGGCCTCAATTTCCTCATATAAAATGAGGATAATAAATCATATCTGCCTCATAGAGTTGCTGTGGGGAGTAAAGAGTTCAAATATATCTGTCAGTGAAGGAAAACAAAAACAAACACAAAAACAAAGAGTTCAAATATATCTAGCATTTAGACAGAACCAGGTATGCAGCCAGTGCCCAATAGGTGTGTGAGTTTCTGTGGCCACTGTAACAAATGACCACAAACTTAGTGGCTTAAAACAACACACATTTATTATTTTACAGTTCTGGAGGTCAGAAGTCTAAGATGAGGTCAGGCATGGAAGCCTGTAATCTCAGCACTTTGGGAGGCCGAGGTGGCAGGATCACTTGAGGTCAGAAGTTCCAGAGCAGCCTAGCCAACATGATGAAACCCCATCTCTACTGAAAATACAAAAATTAACCAGGCATGGTTGTGAGCGCCTGTAATCCCAGCTCCTCAGGAGACTGAGGCAGGAGAATCGCTTGAACCCAGGAGGTGGAGGTTGCAGTGAGCTGAGCTCGTACCACTGCACTCCAGCCTGGGCAACAGAATACGACCCTGTTTCCAAAAAGTAAAGTCCGGGATGAGTTTTACTGGGCTGAGATCAGTGTAGACAAGGCTGTACTCTGGAGGCTCTAGGGCAGAATCTGTTTCCTTGCCTTTTCCACCTTCTAGAGGTTGCCTGCATTCCTTGGCTTGTGGCCCCTTCCTCTGTGTTCAAAGCCATTGGTGTAACATCTTCAGATCTCTGTGACTCCGATCCTTGCTTCCATCTTATAAGGATCCTTGTGATTTCATTGTACCCATCCAAATATCCCAGAAGAATCTTTCCATCCCAAGATCCATAACTTAAATCCCATCTGCAAAGTCTCTTTGCCATGTGTGGTAATATATTCACAGCTTCCAGAGATTAGGACATGGGCATCTTTGGAAAGGGGAAGGGGGCATTATTTGATCTAACATCAAAAGCATGAGATGTTTTTGTAAAATGAAACAAATGTTGCAGCTTCCTAATGCAGCTTCTTAGGCCCACCTGCTGGCCCCCTTGACGTTGGTTTTTCTCTACCTAGGTCTGTTGTGTCGGGTCTGGACTCCCCTGCCAAGACTAGCTCCATGGAAAAGAAACTTCTCATCAAAAGCAAAGAGCTACAAGACTCTCAGGACAAGTGTCACAAGGTATTTATTTCCGCAGCCGGCCTCCTTCTTTGCTCCAGGATCCTCCCGTCAGTATATGCCAAGGGATCCGCCCGGGGCCGCTGCTGGCTCTGAGCCGCCTGATCCGTAGAGAGTGAGGCGCTCCTGCCCTCGCTGAAGTCGTGCCTCCAGCAGCTCAGAGGGAGATGAATTCGGGCCTTGCCGTTGCTGTAGATCCTTTAAATCTAAACCAGAGGAGGCCCTGGATTTAAACGGCCCGTTTCTCAGCATGACCCAGCCAGATGTCTGCTTCTTCCGGCAGGTGGCCTGGGTCCTCACCTGTGGCTGAGATACATCCCATCTGCTTTGAGTGATGCGAAGTCTCTCTTCCTAGTCTTTTAAAACTCCTGCTAATGTCACTGCGGCCACTGTGTTGATTACGCTCAACGTCTCTTAACATTCACTGTTCCTGCCCAGAGGCAACGCTCTGGAAACTAATAAGTCACTGCTTGCCTGGGACTCCTAAGAGTGCAGACGAATAAATATCTCCTTGCCCTATCCTGGATTTGTCCTCTAGATCTTTGCAAGGAGATGGGGGGGGATCAAGATGGATTTGGGATAAAATTAAAGTGACGTCTGCAAAACAAAACAAAAACAAAAGCAAACAGGTGAAAAATGATGATTGTGGCTTCCTTGCTAACTGGGTTAGAGAAGTGATCAAGTGTGAACCAGGACTTGAATGAGAGGAGTGACTTAGCATTTGGTGACTGTCCTTAACGAAGAACTGTGCGCTCCTGGGCGAAGAAACAATGGTATTTCCATCCCAACTTAACTTTTGGCGAATTAGCCTTAGCCCAGACCACCAGGTGGTTTCGGAGGCTACTTGAGATGTGATTGCTCCTAACGAACCTCCATGGGCCTTTTTAACCTGTCGATGTGTTTATTTCAGATGGAGCAGGAAATGACCCGGTTACATCGGAGAGTGTCAGAGGTGGAGGCTGTGCTTAGTCAGAAGGAGGTGGAGCTGAAGGCCTCTGAGACTCAGAGATCCCTCCTGGAGCAGGACCTTGCTACCTACATCACAGAATGCAGTGTGAGCCTTCCCTGAAGCCCCCTTCCCTTGGAGGTGGCACTTCTTGTTGTGTGTGTCTCATCCTGTTTCATGATGGCTCCATGAGGCACATCACAGCCAATGGCAGAGAGTAGAGAGAGGGAGAGCACAAAAGCAAGATCTGTGTTTTGCAGAGTAGTGACAGCCAGGCGTGAGGTCCCCAGGAAATGAGATTGGACTCATTTCCAGCAGAAAGTGCAGGTAGATGGCTGGTACCACGGAGTCTGGAGATGGGAGTAATCCATCTTTGCCGCGGGTTGCAAAAGATCTTAACATCTCCCATCCCAACCTCTCTGGTCTGCGTTGTGTCTGACATGAGCAGCCTTGAGAACCAGACTCCCAACTATGTACAAGAAAACTTACTTTCAATCTTCCTGACATCAGATTTTCCATTGGCCAGAACCAGTGTAGCGACAAGAAAATAGCCTTGAAAACCCAAACCCTCTGTCATTATTTACCATGTGACTTTCGTTTTTTCTTTCCTTCACAAGAGTAGACTGTCTTCTTCTCCATTGTCTTGTTAAATTTTTCATTCAGGTGTTTTTTTAATGTGCCCAATTAAACAGTCTTAAGAAGTTGAATCACACATTTCTAAAGTTTTTTTCACAAGGGAGAGGAAATCTATAGAACGTGGCTGATTAAGAATAACTGCTATGTTTCCATTCCAGACTTGGCTGCCTTTCAGTGGTGGGTGAAGTTATTCAGCTATGTATTTCAGATATAGATTTCAGTGCCATTGAAGCATTAAGGGATTCTTATGGATGAAAGGTGTCCAGGAAAAATAAGCCAGGAGGTAGAAATAAACCACTTGGAGTCTTAAATGACAACTGGGCAGAGGATATGAAGTCATTGCTACTTTGAAAGAGGCATATGTACTTTAGGACCCACAAATAACTGTAGAAAACACTTTGTAGCCATCCACATGGTGATTGTAATAGCTACTGGGTCTTAATAGGTTTTAGTTCTGAACATGCAAGTAAGTATCTCCTAGGACAGTAGATGGTGGCAGGAGACAGGCTGATGCAGTTTCTGGCTGGATCCCTAAGGTCACCAGGTTGGGATGATGTTTCTTGAACCAAGGGGTTTTACAGGATGGAAACCGGAATCGGCAACGAACTGGAAGTTGTCAACTGTGGTCCGTCACTCGAAACCGTCCTGGTGTCTGCGAAGCAGCTTGCAGCTCTCTTAATGAGTCTTTTCAAACAAAGCAGGATCCACAGGGCATCCCTATTAAAATTTTTGCTTTCTGCAGAGCTTAAAGCGAAGTTTGGAGCAAGCACGGATGGAGGTGTCCCAGGAGGATGACAAAGCACTGCAGCTTCTCCATGATATCAGAGAGCAGAGCCGGAAGCTCCAAGAAATCAAAGAGCAGGTAGGCCTGCTTGCCTGGGAGCACAGCGGCATCTCGGCTCACTCGGACCTCTAATTTCAGGAGAGGCATGTTTGAGACAGAAACAGGAAGAAAGGGAGAGAGGGGCAGAGTGGAAGAGAGGCAGGTATATAGGTCATTCAGAAACTTTAAGTTTCTCATAATTTATATACATCATAGAGTGCTTGTTCCGGCTCCTTTTGAAGCTGATACCCCATAATGTCCGCTTTTAAAAATAAAGATGTAGGTTTAGAGCAAGAATGGGCAAACTTCAGCCTGTGGGGCAAAGCCGGTTCAACACCTATTTTCTGTGACCCACAAACTAAGAATGGGGTTTACATTTTTAAATAGTTGGGGAAAAAATCAAAAGAAAAACAATATTTCATGACATTTGAAATTTATATGAAATTCAAATTTCAGTCTCCATAAATAAAGTGTTTTTTTTTTTTTTTTGGAACACAGCCATGCTTGGTAATTTACATATTGGCCCTGGCTGCTTTCAGGCTACACAGTCAGAGGTGAGTGGTTGTTACGGAGACCACGTGGCCTGCAACGCTGAAACTACTTACTGTCTCTTTTTACAGCAAAAGTTTGCCAATCCCTGCTTTAGATGGTTAAAAAAATTAAATGTTTTCATAGCTTTTCAGATGCACTTTAAGTTTTTGAGCAAAGCCAGGCTAATTCATAGTTTCACTTGTAGAAAGAAATATTCTGCAAGAGAAGTTCGAACCATTCTGGTTGAGTCAGGATTGACACTGCGTATCTGAGTGCAGAAAGCTGTCCCCTGTGTTTTCAGAAAGGAAAAGCGAGACCTTTAAAAACCCCACTCTTTTTTTTTTTCTTTCTAAATGGGTTTTCTTTCTAAATGGCTCATTTTCGTATTGCCTCATTGTTTCCTTTTTAGCATGGATTTTTGTGTCTTTTGAAAAACCGTAAATAGAGATTTTAATGAAGAGATGGCAATGAGCAATTGGAGAGCTGAACTATCAGCTGCCAGGCAACTCTCATTCACTTCAGAAAATCTAATGGAAACATTGATGGAAATGAACATTTCTGTCTCTGGGTAGCACAAACTTAGCCATCTGGCTGGAGCTAACGCAAGAAACTCCTGCAAATAACTCTATCCATTAATTACTCTTTAAAAAAAGAATTACTGTCTTTGGAGTTTTGTTGGCATAATATATTTATCATCTGAATATTTTAAAGTTGTGATCGGTTAATAGCCTGTTGCTTGATAAAAACATTATAAATAAATGTGCATAGGAAGGAAACCCTGTAAAGGATTATCAGATCTCTGAATAATGCAGTCTTAGAGGTTTTGAAGGCTGCACATAGGCTTTGAGAAATCTGCTTTGACAGTTGACTCATGCTCCTTTTATCAACATAGTTTTCATCCTAAAAGGTTCAAGAGGTAGGAATCATTTTCTCCCATTAGTTCAACATACCTGGAAATTTACTTTTGGTGACATCCTGGGGAAATGAAAGCTGTGTTTGGCCACCAGAGGGAGCAGCTGGTGTCCATAGATTCCTTAGAAACGGAATTATCAGGACATTTTGAAAAGGTATATGTTGGTGGCCGAGTTCAAAGAAATGCCTTTTATGATTCCTACCACAGCTGGCATGCATGTGGAGTCTTAGATTTAATGACTGCTAAAAGTTCCATTGTGAGGAAGAAAACTTCATGGTTTCAGATTTGATTGATTTGATTTTTCATGGGAACAAGGATTTGTTTTATGACTTTTGGTAAGTTTTGTGAGAGCAGGATGTTTGCAGACCAGGAGAAAGCTTTTAATGCTTGCAGTAAACTTTCAGTATTTGGTTTGTGGCATATTGATTTTTTCCAGACTTGGGATTTATTCCCTGATCTTTCTCTTAAAAATCTAATTTTCTATATGGCTCTTTATTTTTATATTTTTTTGAGATGGAATCTCGCTCTGTTGCTCAGGCTGGAGTGCAGTGGTGCGATTTTGGCTCACTGCAGCCTCCATCTCCCGGGTTCAAGTGATTCTCCTGCCTCAGCCTCCTGAGTAGCTGGGACTACAGGTGCACACCACCACGCCCGGCTAATTTTTGTATTTTTAGTAGAGATGGGGTTTTACCATGTTGGTCATGCTTGAACTCCTGACCTCGTGATCTGCCCGCCTTGGTCTCCCAAAGTCCTGGGATTACAGGCGTGAGCCACCGGACCTGGCCGGCTCTTTATTTTTTTCAAAAATATTTTACTTCCACCTAGCTACCCCCTCTAGAGTATTTAGATTTGGTTTAAAGAAAAACACCTCAAAGTCTCATGTGAAATTTTGATTCCTAGATCATTACTAGCAATTTCAGCTTCTTTCTTGCTCCTCTACTCAGGAAAGGAAATAAAAGTGTGGGTAACACAGAAGTCACTTGTGTTCCAGGGTTTCTGCGTGAATAGGATCATACCTGATCCTTCCTCCCCACAAAATTCTGAAGCTCCATTCAGAAGACTTGTGTTAGGTGGGCCTTGAAACCTGTCTGCGTTTCCCCATCCTGAGATACCACAGCTATCTCTCAGCTGGTCGTGCAAACAGACCCGATGATCACCTTTCAGGTTTTTCCTGAAGCAGGGATTTGGTTAGCTGCTAAATTTACAGGATTTCCTTGAAGTATCCAGTACAATATCAAAGGATCCACAAATGAGTTAGAATTTTTTTCTGATGCTTGTAGCAGGCTGGGTGCCCCGAGAGCTTGGAGAGCTGACAGAGTGGTTGCCTGGTTCCTGCCTTCCTCCCTCTTACGTGCTGACAGCTCAGGGAAGAGAGATGTGGGGGGGGAAGGAACAGACACTCTGTCCTCGCTCTTGACAAAACACAAAATTTACATTCCCTTCTCGCCGACATAAATTCAAGAAAGAAAAGGGAGCTTGAGGACAAAAGAAACTCAAGATTTGGTGTTGACGCCTGTAGCTAGGACTGGCTTTCCCATTAGCTCTAGCAGGCATGGTAGCTAGGGACCACTGTACTTTTAGGGTCTCATAACATGTTTCAGTTTTTTCATCAGAAGAAAAAAGTTGGGTTTAGGTCAAAGACACTGTTTTCATAGATGATATTAATATTTTTGTATTTATAGGAGCACAATTGTAAAATGTAATTTTTATTTTTATGGAGGAAGTCAAGGAAGGCTCAGTGCTCACAGCTATGAAAGCCATAATATGGCTCTGGTTGAGGGGGTCCAGAAAAACCGATGTTCCATTTCACCTGCAGCTCATGTTCTGCCCTGTGAATTTATTTATTTATTTGAGATGGAGTCTTGCTCTGTCACCCAGGCTGGAGGGCAGTGGCGTAATCTCAGCTCACTGCAACCTCTGCCTCCTAGGTTCAAGCGATTCTCCTGTCTCAGCCTTCCAAGTAACTGGGATTACAGGCGCCCACCATCATGCCCAGCTAATTTTTGTGTATTTTGTAGAGATGGGGTTTCACCATGTTGGCCAGGCTGGTCTCGAACTCTTAACCTCAAGTGATCTGCCCACCTTGGGCTCCCAAAGTGCTGGGATTACAGGCATGAACCACTGTGCCCGGCCTGCCCTGTGAGTTTAGATAATTGGGAGCAGGTTATAAAGACATTTGGTTATATAATCCAGCATCGCCTGCTTAGTATACATGACCCAGGAAACCTGTGTGCCCCAAGATTCTGAGGACTGACCTTCAGTAACATATGCTTTTGGGTGGGAGAGAGTGAAATGAGACCTGTGTTCCATTTTGGGCTGTTTTTTCCTTTCTCCTTTACAGATAATATAGGGAGAGGTGTGCTTGCATGGAAACCATCCAGTTTTCATAAGAGCAGCAGTTCCCCTTTAATATGCTCTGGGGGGTCACTTGCTACAATAGGATAAAAGGTTTCCTTTGTACCCTATTATTTAAAAATTACAATTTATCAGTTAAAAGAATATCCTTGCTCAATCGATTATTTCTTGGGAGAAATATTTAAATATTCCTCACCAATTATTTCTTGGGAGAATGGATCTCAGAGATGTTACTGAATATTGTGATTTTCAAAGACTTCTTGATGCAATTCCTTGTTCATTTCATTTTGTATCTCTCTCGTCCTCACCCCACAAGTCACCTTGGATTACATAAGTGCTCATTCATAATCCTTATACTTAGCCTTGATTTTTGCTAACACAGAATGTTTTTATACTTTGTCCAAAAGTTTTCAAAATCACTGGCCGTTTCTTCTGGTAAACCCAGTTCTGAGAAACTTGAATGTAAATGTTTTGATTTTAGAAATGCATTTTGGAAAAGGTTGGGCCGTTTGGATCACTTAAAGGGTTTGCCCAAGGGAACAGGAGAGTTCTTTCCTTGGAATTTTTCTCACAAGTTATTTTGACCGAAGCCAGTGTTTTGTGACTCTTCCGAATTTCAGGGTGACTTGCATTGCAGGAGCGATGTTACGGTCATCATTCAGTTTTGGGCCCAGAAAAATTAATGGTGAGAAACTGACATGATGAGTTTCACCTTCCAGAATTCTTTCCACTGAGATTTTCAATTACCCTCTTGTGCTGTCTGAAAGGTTAATTTGAAAACTAGTACCATATCTAATTTGTGTTAGGAGCACATGACTTCTAAAGGACAAATCTATATAAATGATTACCCTTGGCGGAAAACTACATGTAAGCGGTTTATCCTTGTTGTTTAAAGAACATCCCTTTCGGCTCTCCTGTTAGGCCTTAAGGGTCTGTGCATATTGTGTGGTGTGATTTGCATGTGTGTTCCCAGTGGTTTTACTAATGACATATGCTCTACATTGAAACAGTGTTTTGTTTTGTTTTTGTTTTTGTTTTTTCTTTTGAGACAGAGTCTTGCTCTGTCACCCAGACTGGAGTGCAGTGGCGTGATCTCAGCTCACTGCAACCTCTGCCTCCCGGGTCCAAGCGATTCATCTTCCTCAGCCTCCTGAGTAGCTGGGATTACAGGCACCCACCACCATGCCTGGCTAATTTTTGTATTTTTAGTAGAGACGGATATCACCATGTTGGCCATGCTGGTCTCGAATTCCTGACCCCGTGATCTGCCCGCCTCAGCCTCCCTAAGTGCTGAGATTACAGGCATGAGCCACCACACCCAGCCAAAACAGTTTTAAGGTTTAATTTTTTTTCTTCCTCGTCTTCACCCCACACTTCTCGCCTTTGCCTACTTGGTGCCTCATTCTGGGTCCATCTTTCTACTCCCCTCGTCTCTAGGTCTGTAGGTCTTTTCTTTTTCTTTTATTTTTTTAATTTTTGAGATGGAGTCTTGCCCTGTTACCCAGGCTAGAGTGCAGTGGCGTGATCTCGGCTCACTGCAACCTCTGCCTCCCAGGTTCAAGCGATTCTCCTGCCTCAGCCTGCTGAGTAGCTGGGACTTTAGGCCCGCACCACCACACCCAGCTAATTTTTATATTTTTAGTAGAGACAGGATTTCACCATGTTGACCAGGCTGGTTTTGAACTCCTGACCTCAGGTGATCCACCCACCTTGGCCTCCCAAAGTTTTGGGATTACAGATGTGAGCCACCTTGCCCGGCCAGGTCTTTTTTTGCCAATCTCTCTTCACTGTGCATCTTCCCTGTGTGGTTAATACTCTTTCATCCTCACTGCCTGTCTATTCTTTTCGGAGTTCTAAAGTTCACTTTGATTCCATTGCCTGCTCTTTAGGAGTACCAGGCTCAAGTGGAAGAAATGAGGTTGATGATGAATCAGTTGGAAGAGGACCTTGTCTCAGCAAGAAGACGGAGTGATCTCTACGAATCTGAGCTGAGAGAGTCTCGGCTCGCTGCTGAAGAATTCAAGCGGAAAGCGACAGAATGTCAGCATAAACTGTTGAAGGTAGTCAGCCACCCTCCAGGAGGGTGCTTTTTGGGTAAAATCATACATGATCTTAGCAAGAAAAAGGAGAACCTAGTTTAATGAGAAACAACCTAGTTTGAGAAATAGTAGGATACCTTGGAAAACCCTTGGTCTTTATTTACAGAAGATAACATTCTTATTTACTATTATCATCTTGGTCACAGAGACCAAGTAGTCTACACGACTTTTAGGTTGTTGAGGTTTCCCAATATGTTGTATCTTTTTAATTACAGGCTAAGGATCAAGGGAAGCCTGAAGTGGGAGAATATACGAAACTGGAGAAGGTATACTTTCCATGATTGGTTTTGCTATTAATATTTTGGGTAGATAACATTTTTCATGTTATTATCAGTGGCCCATCATTGATGAAGAGTATTCTTAATGAATAGAGACCTCTCTTCGAGGCTTATTTTGATAGTCCACCTTTGGGTGACAACATTTAACTGTGGCTCTAAAAGAGGTAAAAGGCAGCTCATTTTTGTCATGCCTGCCCACAGCAACAAACCCAGACACTTAGTAAAACATACATGAAAATTGTTATTGTCTTAAAGCACTGAGCGACTTTCTCTTTTTGCCATTCGTGTGTTGCTGGTCCTACGTACATCGTCAACATGGAGCTTTGCACTGGGACAAAGTCTTCCCTGAGAGGCCACTGTTCTTCCTCTTCCTTAGTAGGTTCTGGAAACCCAAAGAAAAAGACCCCATAGAAACCTCAAGAGAATAGGACTGCAATGAATGTAGCAAGATGTTAATGCTGATTTGCCTTTTGCTTTATTTCCTGGAATTTTAATTATAGATCAATGCTGAGCAGCAGCTCAAAATTCAGGAGCTCCAAGAGAAACTGGAGAAGGTAAGCCCGAGGTGATTTTTCAGGAACTTACCCCCCCACCCCACCTCCTTTCCAAACGTCTTTCTTTGCCTTGTCCCAGAGCACGAAAGATGAAAGAAACAGAATTAGTCACCCAGCACTGAGGAAAATGAAGGGGGAGTGAGCGATTACCTGAAAATATCAGAGTTCTGAATATAGTTTTTCCTTCTGAGATATGTCAGCAGTGTTTATTTTTAAAAACCAAGCTGTGTGAGACTCTCAAGTAAAAGTTCTAATTATACTACGACAGAACCCAAGAGGCCTGCATCTCTCGCCTCAGGGGGCCTGGCACCTCATTTATGCACATTTGTAGGAGAAGCAGTTCCCCACCCAGACTGCTTTCCGCCAGCAGGAGGCCTGCCCTGCAGAAGACTGGAGGAGCCTTGGGGTTGTCACGTGATTGGGAAGGGGCGTGAGTTTGGTTTATAGCATCCTGCAAAGTTTGTGCTAATGGCCCTCCTTTTATTTAATTGTTTAATTATTTAAGTAAAAAAATTTTTTTTGAGATGGAGTCTTGCTCTGTTGCCCAGGCTGGAGTGCAGTGGTACGATCTTGGCTCACTGCAACCTCTGCCTCCCAGGTTCAAGGGATCCTCCTGCCTCAGCCCCCAGAATAGCTGGGATTATAGGCATGCGCCACCACACCCAGCTAATTTTTGTGTTTTTAGTAGACACAGGGTTTCACCATGTTGGTCAGGCTGGTCTCGAACTCCTGACCTCAGGTGATCTGCGTGCCTTGGCCTCCCAAAGTGCTGGGATTATAGGCACGAGCCACTGTGCCTGGCCAACTTATTTAACTTTTTTGAGATAGGGTCTCACTCTGTCACCCAGGTTGGAGTGCAGGGCATGATCATGACTCACTGCAGCCTTGACTTCACAGGCTCAGGTGATCCTCCCACCTATGCCTCCAGAGTAGCTGGGACCACAGGTGTGCACCACTATACCCAGCTGATTTTCTGTATTTTCTGTAGAGATAGGATTTTGCCATGGTGCCTAGGCTGGTCTCAAACACCTGGACTCAAGTGATCCACCTGCCATTGCTTCCCAAGATGCTGGGATTACAGGCATGAACCACTGTACCTGACCATTTTATCTTGTTTTTAAAATTTTTATTAATTTTTTCCCTAGCTTCATTAAGGTATAGTTGGCAAATAATAATGGCATAAACTTATGGTATGCAACGTGATGTATACACACACACACACACACACACACACACACACACACACATTGTGAAGTGATTAAGTCAAGCCAGCTGACAGATCCATCACCTCACATTCTTCTTATGTTTTTTGTGGTGAGAACATTTAAGAGTAATTTTCAAGCCCTTCCTTTAGTTGAACACTGGAAATGCTTAATGGAAGGGCCAGAATGAATGTGGCTGTGGAACATACCTTTGGCATTGAGAATGTTTGTGAATGTGTTTGCTGGCTTGGTTTAATAGAGCTCCTCCTCCTCCTCCTTTATTAAAATTGTGGTAAAAAACCCACATAACGTTAAATTACCATCTTAACCATTTTTAAGTGTACAGTTCAGTTGTGCTAAGTTTATTACCATTATGGGCAGTGGATCTCTGGAACGTTTTTGTCTTGTTACACTGAAACTCTGTAACCACCAAATATGAATTCCTCTCATCCCCCCCACCTTTCTACTTTCTGTTTCTATGATTTTGACTACTTTATGTACCTCATATAACTGGAATCATACAGTGTTTGTCCTTTTGTGATTGGCTTATTTCATTTAGCATAATGTCCTAAAGTTGCATTCATGTGGTAGCATGTATCAGAATTTCCTTTCTTCTTAAGGTGGAATCATATTCTAGTTTATAGATAATACTGCTTTTTGCTTATCCACTGTTTGCCCCCTGCTTCCTTATTCTTGAACTCTCTAATAAAAGCCCTCATGGCCCTCTTTAGCCAGAAGCTTGTGAGAGGATGCACGTCTCCATCTAGAACTGTGCTCTCCAATCAAAGTGTGAGGGAGCCACAAATATTACTCACAGGTGTAATTTAAAATTTTCCAGTAGCCACATTTAAAAACAGCAAAAACAGGCCAGGCCTGGTGGCTCACGCCTATAATCCCAGCACTTTGGGAGGCTGAGGTGGGCAGATCACCTGAGGTCAGGAGTTCGAGACCAGCCTGACCAACATGGTGAAACCCTGTCTCTACTAAAAATACAAAATTAGCTGGACGTGGTGGCGCATGCCTGTAATCCTATCTACTTGGGAGGCTGAGGCAGGAGAATCACTTGAACCTCAGGAGGCGGAGGTTGCGGCTAGCTGAGATTGCGCCATTGCACTCCAGCCTGGGCAACAAGAGCAAAACTCTGTCTCAAAAAAAAAAAAAAAAAACCAAAACAAACAAACAATAAAAACAGCAAAAACAGGCGAAGTCATTTGAATGATATATTTGTTTTAACCCAGTATATCTCAATATTTCCCATAGAAAAATTAACAAATGAGATAATTAAAATAAGGAGAAAATTAATGCTTCAAGGCAAATACATTGATATCTGGGTAGATCAGTCCATTTAGATCTTTCTTTTTCCATTCACTATCTTGCATCGAATCGAAGATGCTAATGATTGTCAGATACACCATTATCTTACATACCCCAAGAAAGAAAAATGCATCAATTTTAATTGTAGGATACATTTCAAATTCAGTGATGTTAAAAAATGTGCACCTTAGAATAATGAAATACAGAATTAAATGATTGTGTATTTGTTTTGACAAATGGTAAACTCAGTATTACCTGCTTTTTTTATTTAGGACACTGTGACTATCTTTTTTTTTTTTTTAGATGATACTTTAAGTTCTGGGATACATGTGCAGAATGTACTGTCACCATCTTTTTACATGAATAAATTTGGCCACTTATCTCCTTTTCCTCCTCTCTTCCTAGGCTGTAAAAGCCAGCACCGAGGCCACTGAGCTGCTGCAGAATATCCGCCAGGCAAAGGAGCGAGCCGAGAGGGAGCTGGAGAAGCTGCAGAACCGAGAGGATTCTTCTGAAGGCATCAGAAAGAAGCTGGTGGAAGCCGAGGTGAGCAGGGAACCTCCAGCCCAGGCCCCAGCGGCCTCGGCCTTTGGCTGTGCCCAAGGAAAGAAACTGCCAGACCGTCCCTTGCTTATGTTTGACCAAGCTGCTTTCCCTTCTGAAGATCCCTTTGAAACCTGAGAGGCTGGGAATCATTTCCCCCCAGGGGAAAGAAAGATTTGTCAGAGCAGCTTCAAGTAGAAAGATGTCTTCATAGAAGCTTTTTCTTTCTGTTTATTTTCCTCTGACCTACTCACTAATCTGGGACAATTTTTATTTTTATAGGTTAACCGAAGCTCCATCACTGGGTTTTTCTTTCTCTTCCCTCTGTTTTTTCCTCGTCTCTCCCCTCTGTGATATTAATAGCATATTAATTTTCAAGACTTCACCTATTACCTGCGTGTCAATGACTCTCAGATCTATATTTTTGGGCCTCTTCTCTACTTTAAATTCTTTGTTGTTGTTGTTGTTGTTGTTGTTGAAATCATTTGTATAATTTTACCAGAACCACATGAGTGCCTTTTCATTGTAAAAAACTTAGTACAGTAGAATACAGGATAAAAAGCGATTCTTCGCCTTTACTTATATCTGCCTCCTCTGCCCCTTGGTGTTTGTCCCACAGAAGGGGCATGCCATAGTTGATTTCACCCTCCTCCTATTGCTGGGTCTTTTGCTTTTCCCTGTTACATTCTTGGTGTGAACCTCCTGGTACATGTCTCTTTCGGGCCATCCTCACCCACATTTGTCTGCATATCCCCCAGCTCCTCTAAATTCCAACTGAGTGTCTGAATGGTGCATCAGATTTAGAATGAACTCAGTCTCTTCCCCAGCAAGCTTGGTTTCCCTTCTCACTTTCCTCATGCCAAGCAGAGCCACCATCATTCATCTGGTCATTCCAGGCTTCAAACCTTGGTGTCCTTTCATTTTCTCTGGACCCTGCTATTCAGTGAGTCCCTCCGTCCTATAAATGCAACCATACATCTCCTGTTCATCTCCTGCTTCCCATTTCTGTAGCCCTCCTTGTAGTCTAAGCCCTCCCCTCTTAGCTGAGCAAATCTAATAATTTCTCGGCCATCTGCCTCCAGCTTCTCCTTCCTTCCAGCTAGTTCCCACAGTGAAAGATTCATGGACCTCAAGAACCAGATTTCTCAGAATTCCCTGCCCCATCCCAAACCTTTCAGGGTTCCGTAATGCCCAGATGTACCCCTGAGCCTGGTACCTGAAACCCTCAACCTTTGACCTTTCTGCTTTTCACCTGCCCTTCCCCTGAACACGTGCTGTGCTGTAGCCATTCCAGGCTTCGCTTGGGGCCCAAACTGGCTCTTGACCACTGCTGTGTTTCTGCTAGTGTGTCTCCTTTTGTCTGAAACATTTCCCCCTCCTCTCCTGTCCTTCCTACTGCAAAACACCATATACCACCCCACTCCAGAGCTCACACCTCTCTGATGTCTCTGCTCAACTGTCCAATTAAAAGTCCTCTGTCCTGCCTGCAACCTCCTGCGGCACTTTGTACCTCTTTGCTTTATGGTTCTTCCTCATCTTAACCTATATTATGATTATTTATGTTTATCTTATCTCCTCCAAGGGCAGGAATGATGCCATCTTCCTCTGTATTTTCCGTGATGCCTAGCGTGGCACTTTGCAGATAGTAGGTGCTTGGTAAATATTTGAATGAATGAATGCACTCTTGTAACCTACACAACTGAGTACCTGGATTATAGAGTCTTATTTTCTCTACTGTTGCTTCGGGTGCCTGAGGCTTTTCTTCCTGACTCGAGTGTATGCTTCTTGAGGGCTCTTTCCCTCAGTGCAGGTGTTATGCCCATAGCGGTTACTCCATTAAAACTCTCTGATTGATTCATGATCTACAGGAACGTCGCCATTCTCTGGAGAACAAGGTAAAGAGACTAGAGACCATGGAGCGTAGAGAAAACAGACTGAAGGATGACATCCAGACAAAATCCCAACAGATCCAGCAGATGGCTGATAAAATTCTGGTGAGCAGGAATGAAAGTTGCAAAGTTAAAAGATAACAGGTTAGAGGTTGCAAAGGGAAGGGGGTTAGAAGAAGAATTAACCGCCACAATAAGGGAGGTATCTCCAAGTAGATGAATTAAGTGAGGTGGTTTCAGCATATACCACATCGTAGAGTAGTATGAATAACCAAATAACGGACATTTCAGCACTGGTAACAGATCCGTAAATATCATTTTTTTGCTCTTTTTGCTACAGCCTGGCTTTTTTTTTTTTCTAAAGTAGAACGTGCATCTATCATTTTCAGTACATTTTTATAGGAGTGTTGACATATTTCTATCAGCAGAGCTTTGAATAGCCGTCAACTTTGCAATGACAATTTAAAAAGCTGTAGGGGTTTAGAACTTTAAGACCGAAATTCAGATTCTTGCTTTTAGAGAAGAAAGCAATTAGTCATACAGAATTGTTTTGCTAGGAGTAGTATTTGTCATAGATCCATGTTCACCCACTCACTTTCTCTGCTACAGTTGGTTATTATTATTATTATTTTTTCAATTTCCTTAGATGTAGCAGGTCTTTTTTTAGGGTCTGTAGTCATCCTGATTCTGTCTCAGGCTCTGATGACCAAATTAACTTGATCAAGGAAGACTCGGGTGGTACTTGCAGATGTGTTGACGTTTTGCCCCTGCCAGGGTGGAAGACAGCACCTCCTTTGAAGGGCTCTCCTTGGACCTCAGTCCCACAGCCAGAAATTTGACATCATGTTTGAGACTCAAGGATGACTTGGAGTCCATTCCTATCCCACCTGGGGAGAGACTCTGAAGTCATTGGTCATTCCTCTCCAACCTAAGGAGGCAAGGTGGTGAGCAGGGTACTTCATCTCTCTCTCTTCACATCACTTCTGGGAAATGAGTCACCAGCAACTGTTGGAATTCCAGAGTGGCCAACTTATAGGTCTATACTTAATACCAAATCAAACTGTTTACAACTTTACATTTCTGTTTGTGTATACTTATAAATATATGGATGTTCTCGAATCAACAGGTAAAAGAAAAATGGGTTAAATTGTTTTGCTATGACACCCAGTCTTTGTATATATGTCTGCACACAAAGACAGATGTGACTGTTAGTCTGCCCTTTCTGTTCTCTTGTTCCGTCATCAAAGTTTCTATTGGCTATTGTCAAGTGTTTGAATTTTATCATGAATATAAAATCAGATCCCGCTGAGATCCCACCGCTGCTATCCCTTGCTTGGTATAAACAAAGTGGTTAACTCTCTTGTGGTTGCAAAGTGTTTCTCTGTTTAATGGTGATGTGTTCATTCATTCATTCAACAAATATTTAATGAGCTTCTACTATGTGCCAGGCACTGTTCTAGGAGCTGGAAATTTAGCAGCAAACAACAGTATTTGCATAACAGGACTGAAGAGTTGATCCAATACATCTAGAAAATATCTGTTTAAAAAATGACAACAACAACAAAAAATGCCAAACCACCAAGAAGTCAGATTTATAGAAGATCTGCTCTTCCTAAGGTTCACTTACAATTAAAATGGAGGAGTAGAGAGTTCTGCATTCTTGGATTATGTGTTATAAACTCCCGTTCACAAATAGACCAGAAATTTGGTCTTAAAGTTGTCAGTGTCAGATACCTGAGTTTTTTTTTTTCCATCTAATTTTAGATTCTGATTTCCATTCCTGTGCTATCTTATGAAGACTGAAACTGGAAAAAAAATTAAAAAGATGATTATCAAATGATTTCTAACATAAAGGAAAAATAAGCAGATTTCTTTGTCCGAGTGTATCTTGCCACCTGCCGGAGTACCTTTGTGGTTGTGACTTCATTTATTAGAAGGTGCCTTTTGCTCAAGAACCCTGTGCTTAGGCTGCAAAGTATCTAGGACGTGGGCAAAGAGTGGTCCTTAGTACCTTTATGTAATGATGATGACTGAGCATAGATCCCCAAATGTCATTGCCTTTAAAATATTTGCTATTCTGATAAGAACTTTCAAAACAGATAATGGTACACTCATTACAGTAGAGTCTTTGGCCTTAATAAAAGAAGTTATTGCAAGAGATCCTTTAGCCAAGTACATACAGAACCTTTTAAAATATGTTTTTATTAATCCTGTTTATTTTCAACTCTTCAAGATCACATCTGTTGAATTGCAGGAGATCTTGTGCACCTGGTCTTAAGACTGAACTTTAATTGCCCTCAGAGCAAATCCAATGCTTGTAGACTTTAGAATTTCAAAAGCTTAATCACTAACATTTTAAGTGCATGTGAATCTCTAAGTAACTTTTCACCCCCATTTTATGAACATATCCTATATAATTTCCTCATTCTTCAAAACCCTCATAATTGCTTCCACTTCAAATAAAAATTTCATAGTAGTATAAAGAGTTGAAAACTTGGAGTAATGACTCGGTATTAGTAATTAACTGATGGGTCCAGATTCATAAGAATTAATATAGATGCAGCTATCTGTACATTTACAGAATATTTTAGTGAATTGAATGCTGCCTTTTATAAGGTCAGTTTATAAAATATTGGCAAATGAACTGCTATAATTTTCAAGTGAATTACAATTTTGTTTAAAAGCTAGAAACTTGGCCAGGCATGGTGGCTCATGCCTGTAATCCCAGCACTTTGGGAGGCCAAGGCGGGTGGATCACCTGAGGTCAGGAGTTTGAAACCAGCCTGACCAACATGGTGAAACCCTGTCTCTACTAAAAATACAAAAATTAGCCGGGCATGGTGGTGCATGCCTGTAATCCCAGCTACTCGGGAGACTGAGACGTATGAGAATTGCTTGAACCCGGGAGGCGAAGGTTGCAGTGAGCCAAGATCGTGTCAGTGCACTCCAGCCTGGGCAACAAGAGCAAAACTCCGTTTAAAAAAAAAAAAAAAAAAAAAAAAAGCTGGACACTTAATAATAAAAGAATTAAGAGAACATTAAATGTAGGCTATTTATATTACTCCAGATTCTCTTCTAATCTTTAATATGTCTGTGTACATTTTTATGTCATTATCAGTGTATTGTATGTTTATCTTTGTCCCCATTTGCATTGTATCATATGAACATCACGTCACATGCACATCTACAGATAGTCACATACACCACTTGGTGTCAGTTAAAATAATCATTCAAAACTTGAAGTGCTTGGATTGTAACATTAGTTTTCCTTTTTAGCTAGGGTTCTTGAGCAATAATTCTGTTAATGAGGAAAATACAAAGTATTTTTTAAAATCATAATCATATATTAAAATGACTTTTCTCATTTAAGCCTGTCATCACAGTGAAAATGGCCTGAGGTTCAAGATAGTGGTCAGGGCTTTGTCCTGTACTAAACTTTTCAATATTACTTGTTACTCTTATTTCTCTATGCAAAGATGAAGAGCTGCCTTTGTTTGACCTGTCACACTGATGTATTTGTGGTCTCAGGCCTTACAGCCCACCAGCTATGCGTGTATGTGTGTGCGAACACTTGGACTTGGAAAACCCAGGGCCAAGGCACAGTGGTGGTTTCCTTCCCAAGAGCCTTAGGCTAGTAATGGAGGACCAGATGCCTGTTACCTGTGGTACCTGTACCAAAGTCATATTTCCTGTGAATGTCTAATGTGCATTGGCGGTGTCCTGCCCTCTGCACACCTGACTGTTTTTTCTTTTGTGTCTAGGAACTCGAAGAGAAACATCGGGAGGCCCAAGTCTCAGCCCAGCACCTAGAAGTGCACCTGAAACAGAAAGAGCAGCACTACGAGGAAAAGATTAAAGTAAAGACATTTTCTGATCTTCCCTGGCCGTCCTCTTATAGTAGCATGTAGCTCCCAGCTCTTCCTGGGCCCTTGTGGCCACTTCTTGCTAGACCAAAGTTCTGTTTGGGGTGAATACTGTCCTTATTCCATGGTGGGAGATTTCAGAGTGTTACTTACGTGAAGGATTGGAAATCTGAAGTTCCAAAAAAAACCTATTTTTTTTTTTTAAATGTCATCATTTATCTCAATTTCATCTTTAAAATGATTTTTAAACTAATTGTCGTTTAATCCATGATCATTTCTATAATCCTTTTCTTTTTATAATTTTTAATTTTTGTGGGTACATAGTAGGTGTATATATTTATGGGGTACATGAGATGTTTTGATACAGGCCTGCAATGTGAAATAAGCACATCATAGAGAATGGGGTAGCCACTCCCCTCAAGCATTTATCCTTTGAGTTACCAATAATCCAATTACATTCTTTAAGTTATTTTAAAATACACAACTAAGTTACTATTGACTATAGTCACCCTATTGTACTCTCAAATACTAGGTCTTGTTCATTCTATTTTTTTGTGGCCATTGACCATCTCCACCTTTCCTACAACCCCTTCTACGCTTCCCAACCTCTGTTAACCATCCTTCTATACTCTATGTCCGTGAGTTTAATTAAGTTGATTTTTAGGTCCCATAAATAAGTGAGAATATGGGATGTTTGTCTTTCTGTGCCTGGCTTATTTCAGTTAATATAATAATCTCCAGTTCCATCCATGTTGTTGCAAATGACTGGATCTCATTCCTTTTTATGGTTGAATAGTACTCCATTGCTGTATCTGTACCACATTTTCTTTCTTTTTTTTTTCCCTTCAACTTTTAAGTTCTGGGGTACATGTTCAGGATGTGCAGGTTTGTTACACAGGTAAACAACATGTGCCATGGTGATTGGCTGCACAGATCAACCCATCACCTAGGTCTTAAGCCCAGCATGCATTAGCTATTCTTTCTATCTTTCTGATGCTCCCCCCACCCCAGCCCTGCCGACAGGGTTTGTGTTGTTCCCTGCCCTGTGTCCATATACCACATTTTCTTTATCCATTCATCCGCTGATGGACACTTGGGGGGCTCGTTTCCAAATCTTAGCTATTTTAAATAGTACTGCAGCAAACATGGGAGTGCAGATATCTCTTTGATATACTGATTTCCTTTTCTTTCCTTTCCAGCAGTGGGATTGCTGGATTATATGGTAGTTTGATTTTTCTTTGGCTTTTTCTTTAAAATTTTACTTTGCCTTTAATTTTTCTGAGGCTTACTGTATTGTGTCCAAATGTGGATTTCTTGGCTAGGTGTGGTGGCTCATGCCTATAATCCTAGCACTTTGGGACTTTGGGAGGCCGAGACGGGTGAATCACTTGAGTCTAGGAATTTAAGACTAGCCTGGGCAACTTGGTGAGACTCCTGTCTCTACAAAAAATACAAAAACTAGCTGGGTGTGGTGGCACGCACCTGTAGTTCCAGCTACTTGGGAGGCTGGGATGGGAGAATTGCTTGAACTTGGGAGGCGGAGGTTGCAGTGAGCTGAGATTGCACCACTTCACTTCAGCCTGGGGGACAGAGTGAGACCCTGTCTCAAAGAACAAAAAAAAAAAAAAAAAAGTCAATTTCTTTTTACTTATCTTACTCTGCTTGAGATTTACTGGACTTTAAAATATATATATTATTATTATTATTATTTTTTTAGAGACACAGTCTTGCTCAGCGCAGTAGACTCAGGTGATCTTCCCACCTCAGCCACCCAAGTAGCTGGGACTATAGGCAACATGACACCATATCTGGCTATTTAAAAAATGTTTTTTTGTAGAGATGGGGCCTCCTAGGCTTTTGAATAGATTCATATCTTTTTATTTACTCTAGAAAGTTAGTGGTCATTATATCTCAAATATTGTCTCTTCCCCTTCTCTCTTTTCCTTTTAAGAATTTGATTGGGGTTGGGTGCGGTGACTCGCGTCTGTAATCCCAGCACTTGGGTGGCAGAGGCGGGTGGATCACCTGAGGTCAGGAGTTCAAGACCAGCCTGGCCAACATGGTGAAATCCCGCTTCTATTGGGTGGCAGAGGCGGGTGGATCACCTGAAGTCAGGAGTTCAAGACTAGCCTGGCTAACATGGTGAAACCCTGCCTCTACTAAAAATACAAAAATAATTATCTAGGCGTGGTGGCGTGCACCTGTAGTCCCAGCTACTTGGGAGGCTGAGACAGGAGAATCTCTTTTTTTTTTTTTTTTTTTTTTTTTTTGAGACGGAGTCTCACTTCGTCGCCCAGGCTGGAGTGCAGTGGCGCAATCTCGGCTCACTGCAAGCTCCGCCTCCCGGGTTCACGCCATTCTCCTGCCTCAGCCTCCCGAGTAGCTGGGACTACAGGCGCCCACCACTGCGCCCGGCTAATTTTTTCTATTTTTAGTAGAGACGGGGTTTCACCATGGTCTCGATCTCCTGACCTTGTGATCCGCCCGCCTCGGCCTCCCAAAGTGCTGGGATTACAGGAGTGAGCCACCGCGCCCGGCAGGAGAATCTCTTGAACCCAGTGAGGAGAGGTTGCAGTGAGCCGAGATTTCACCACTGCACTCCAGCCTGGGTGACAGAGTGAGACTCTGTCTCAAAAAAGAAAAAAAAAAGAATTTGTTTGGGTATCAGTTAGATCAGCTTCAATTTAGCCTTTTAAAATATTTTCTATTTCTTTGTTTCTTTGTGCTACATTTTGGGTAGGTTCTTCTGACATATTTTCCAATTTGTGAATTCTTTCTTAGCTCTGTCTAATCTGCTGTTCCACTGAGTTTTTTTCTTTTCTTTCTTTTTTTTTTTTTGAGACAGGATCTCACCCAGGCTGGAGTGCAGTGGTGCAGTCATAGCTCACTGCAACCTGGGCTTAAGCAATCCTCCCACCTCAGCCTCCTGAGTAGCTGGGACTATAGGTGCATGCCACCATGCCTGGGTAATTTTAAAATTTTCTGTTGAGTTTTAATTTCGGTTGTTATATTTTTTACTTCTAGACATTCTATTTGGGTCATTCCCAAGTTTGCTAGATTATGTAAAACAATCATCTACTGTTCTGTGCATTCATTTTCAAGCCTAACTTTTCTTTCTTTAAATGTATTGAGCATAGTTATTTTATCATCTGTACCTGACAACTCCACTATATGAAGTATTTGAAGGTCTGTTTCTGCTCTTTTGTTTCTCTTGGTTCTTTGTCATGGTGACTGTTTTATTTTCCTTGGAGAATTATTAATAGAAATTCTTTGAGGCCTTGGATGAAATGTGTGCCCACCTTGGTGGGTGATCAGGGGCTCTCATTGCTGCCTTTTCTTGACCACTGAGGCTATAAAAACTGAAACTCAAGTTCATTTGTTTCAGTAAATACCTCAGGTTAAACCCTTCCTACTTCTCCCTGCTTCTGTTTTACTTAGTTTTTGGTAATTTCTTACTCTCTTGCCAACTTGTAGGTGCTTTTGGGAAAATGTTTTTTATATTTTATTTAGCATTTTTAATCATTTTCAAGAGAAGGGCTGGCCTGACATGTAGCCCACTATGCTGTTAGAAATGGTTGCCACTCCATCAATTTCCTTTTAAAATCATATCACATTTTCATTATGATTTGGATCAAGCCTTTAATTCATTCTTATGTTCTTGAGAATCAGATGCTGTTTATTATATCTTGAATATTGTCACTTCCCCTTTCCAACCAGACATTGAGGGGGGATTTCAATTTTTGTGGTGATCTTGTTATTGATTTGGTTGGTATTCTCAAAGAGTTGAGTGGTCCTTTCTCGGAGAATCTAACATGTACATGCTTACACAGCATCATCACCATCACCACCCTGGCATCTTTTACCCCAGTGTTATTTTTGGTTGTTTTTCAGTAAAAGAAATATAGGAGGCCAGGCACGGTGGTTCACATCTGTAATTTCAGCACTTTGAGGGGCCGGGGTGGGCAGACCACTTGAGTCCAGGAATTCGAGACCAGTCTGTGTAATGAAGTGAGACACCCTTCTCATCTTGTCTACAAAAAATACAAAAATTAGCCGGGCAGGTGGTACACACCTGTAGTCCCAGCTACTTGGGAGGCTGAGGTGGGAGGATCGGTTGTGATCAGGAGGTTGAGGCTGCAGTGAGCCATGGAAAGACATACGGGAAAACAACCCAGAAATGACCCCAAAGTGTTCTCCTGTGACCCCTAGTACTTCAATTTTTAGAAAATTATGAGAATGTACACGGTAGTCCACTGGCATCTTTGCATGATGAAATTAACCTTTGTAAAACATAGTCTACGCTTTGGTGATGATATTGATGTTCCTATCAAAAGCCATATTCTATCTTAAATTGATTTAGATGTCTTTAGTGGAATCTCTTATTTCAAATAAATGTTTTGCTCCCCTTCTCCCCCATACATCTTGTTCATCTTTCTGCCAGTTGAACTCTATGAAAGCTAAGAGAGATCCATATGTTCCTTTATTTATCTGTTTATTGTTTTGAGACAGGTTCTTACTCCATCACCCAGGGTAGAGTGCGGTGGCATGATCATAGCTCAGTGGGACTTCAAACCCCTGGGCTCAAGCAATCCTCCCATCTTATCCTCCTGAGTAGCTGGGATTACAGGTGCACAACACCATGCCCAGCTAGTTACTATTTTTTATACTTTTTGTAGAAATGTGGTCTTGCTGTGTTGCCCAGGCTGGTCTCAGAGTTCTGTCCCCAAGCGATCTCTACCTGTGTCAGCCTCCCAAAGTGCTGTGGTTACAGGCATGAGCCACCATGCCTGGCCTAATGCATACATTCTTGATAGAAGCCTATCCCTTCTAGCTCATACTTACCTCTTATCGGTATCCTTCTTGACCAAAGTTGAGGTCTTATTTTGAGCAGAGCCATCCTGAAAATGTATTTCATTGCTTTAGCACCTCATAAAAAAATAAAGAGCATATGTGGTCTAGATATTATGTGGTCTCTGCTAACTTCTAGATGGAAAGAAATTTGTTTTATAGATCCCGAGGAATGTCAGGGAAAGATCTTTCTTCCCTACTGGAATCTTTATGAAACCATTTCTTTTTAGCCTGTTCTGCTTTGTGTTTCCTGTTCCAGCCTCTATCAGGCCATTTTAGTAATAATTATGATCATACCCTTGATTCTACCCTGTTCTTTCTCGTAATTTTAGAATCATGCTCAGACATCCAAGAGAGTATCGTTTTGAGCTTCTTCTTTTCTCTCATGACCCTGTTCCCACCTTTTGGTCTTCTCTCTCAACTTCCATTCTATTTTTTTTCATCAGTCAGTTCTAGTTTAAAGATCTCTTTGAAATCTGCTCTTTCCTTTCTTTCTCCTGTGGACTCCCTCCCCGCTGACTGGCTCTTTTTAGGGACGATGTCCCCATGAGCTGTGACAGTCCTTTCACAATAGACATTGTGGGAAAGGCAGATTTTAGCCCTATCTGTGACCCCAGCTCTTTCAGCTTTATTCCCAGGATCCTGTTGTCCTTCTTGATGTCGTTGGCGTTCTTTGGAAAAGCAGAATGGAGCCTCTGTGGTGAGAAATGTAGGGCTGTGGTCAAAGGCTCGGGCATGTTATGATGTTGTCTTCTTTTTTCCTTCCTTTTTGCTTGTTGTTTTGGCAACTCGTAGAGCTGTGTGTGCCCCAAAGAACTTTAGATCAGGTTGGCAATTGGTGATACCATTACTGTTTTATGTTTCCTCTTGGGAACAGTAGGTGCTTACAGTGGCATTCTGAGCCCTGAGAACACATGATCTCTCTTCCCCTGGGAAAGGTTTCTTTTCCCAGTGTCTTTTCTTTTCTCCCCCTAGTTGGATCAGAGGAAAGAACCAGGGAAAGAGGCATTTTTTTTCTTTCTTTTATGTTGTCTTTTTAATCTGTTGACCGTCCACTTACGTTATTGGTGGCCACAGTCCTCTTGTCCCTGGTTGTTTCTGAGCATCATCCTTGGTCACATAGACTTCCTCTGTCTTCGGCTTCTCTCCCGCTTGCACACAGCCCAGGAGTATCTAGAATTAATTTGTATAAATTAGGAGTGAGGAATATTCTGAAAACTACGGGTGTATTGGCGAAGAAAAAGTTGTCCCCAGGTAATATCTGCAGATTATAAGAAATTTATTCTCTAGGTCTGGATCTAGAGCAACCTTGTTTCCCCCTCCCTTCTCATTCTGGAGTCTGCCTCATTTTGAGTATATCTCTCTGGTCTTTGGGCTGCTGATTTTAAAATAAATTCTTAGTTCAAGTCAATGTGTTACTTGCCATTGGATGGTAATATTTGACTTTTAAATCTTATCCTGGTTGATAAGCGGACTCCCAGTTTTTGCCTTCTCTTTGCCCCAGAATTTGGAGACCTCGGGCCTCTCTCCTGCTTTTCTCCTCTTTCCTAGGTTTTCTCAAATGTCCCCGTTTAGTCTTCCCTGCTCAGCTTGGCTCCTGAGAACATTTGCTTCTTCTTTTGTTTTTGTAGGTGTTGGACAATCAGATAAAGAAAGACCTGGCCGACAAGGAGACGCTGGAGAACATGATGCAGAGACACGAGGAGGAGGCCCATGAGAAGGGCAAAATTCTCAGCGAACAGAAGGCGGTAGGTAGAAGGAGTTGCCAAGCCAGTGTTCAAAGGAGGGTTTTTGAAATATGCCAAGAATCACACCCCTGATAAGACTCTCTTTCACCTGGTGAAATTACTTCTGTTGAATCCTGTGGAGTTGTTGGTAATAGGATGCTTTCTTTGAAACTGTTTGCTTTCCTAAAAGCAACCAAGGTGGTGGCTGTGGATAGCCCGTTTTGTGTTTTTCAAGAACTCATGCGATTCTACTATCTGCTAAAATACTGTCCTTCTAAATGCCCCTGAGAAAATGGCCAGTGGCTCTTGGTCTTCCTGCATTTTTTTTTTTTTTTTTTTTTTGAGGTGGGGTTTTGCTCCGAAGCCCAGGCTGCAATGTGGTGGTGCAATCATGGCTCACTGCAGCCTCCAACTCCTGGGCTCAAGTGATCCTTCTACCTCAGCTTCCCAAGTAGCTGGGACTACAGGTGCGTGCCCCCATGCTCAGCAAATTTTTAAGTTTTCTGTAGAGACAAGATCTTGCTGTGTTGCCCAGGCTGGTCTCAAACTTCTGGCCTCAAGCAATCCTCCTATCTTGGTCTCCCAAAGTGCTGGGATTATAGGCCACCACTCCTTGCCCTACACTTCTGTTCTTTTTACTTGCCTGTTTATCTCTTTTCTAATCCACATAGGCAGTTGTTTCAGAAACTTGTTGCCCCTAAGGTTTACCTGTGGTGCTTATCTGTCTGCACCCCACCAAGACTTACCATATCAGAATCTTTTTTTTTTTTTTTCTTGAGATGGAGTCACCCAGGCTAGAGTTCAGTGGCATGATTTCAGCTCGCTGCAACCTCTGCCTCCCAGGTTCAAGTGATTCTCCTGCCTCAGCCTCCCGAGTAGCTGAGATGACAGGCGTGTGCCACCGCACCCGGCTAATTTTTGTATTTCTAGTAGAGACAGGGTTTCACTATGTTGACCAGGCCAGTCTTGAACTCCTGACCTCAAGTGATCTGCCCACCTCAGCCTCCCAAAGTACTGGGATTACAGGTGTGAGCCACTGCGCCCAACCCCACATCAGGATCTCTGAGGGAAGATCCTAGGATATTAAATTTTTAGTCAGTACCCCCACACCCCAGTTCTTATGATTCATTAAGTTGGGGAAATTTTGTTGCAGAGCAGCTGTCCCCCACCTTTTTAGCACCAGGGACCAGTTTTGTGGAAGACAGTTTTTCCACAGGGGTGGGGGGATGGTTTTGAGATAAAACTGTACCACCTCAGACCATCAGGCATTAAGGCATTAAATTCTTTTTTTGTTTTGTTTGTTTGTTTGTTTTTGAGATGGAGTCTTGCTCTGTCGCACAGGCTGGAGTGCAGTGGCGCGACATCTGCTCACTGCAACCTCCACCTCCTGAGTTCAAGCGACTCTCCTGCCTCAGCCTCCTGAGTAGCTGGAATTACAGGCATGTGCCACTGCACCTGGCTAATTTTTGTATTTTTGGTAAAGACAGCGTTTCTCCATGTTGGCCAGGCTGGTCTCGAATTCCTGACCTCAGGTGACCCGCCTGCCTTGGCCTCCCAAAGTGCTGGAATTACAGGCTAAGCCATTGTGCCCGGCCCGAGGCATTCGATTCTTGTTAGGAGTGCGTAACCTCGATCCCTCGCTTGTGCAGGTCATGATGGGGCTCACACTCCGAGGAGAATCTAATGCCACTGATCCCACAGGAGGTAGGGCTCAGGCAGTAATGCTCACTCACTGGCTGCTCACCTCATGCTGTGCAGACTGGTTCATAACAGGTGGCAGACCAATAATGGGGTACTGGTCTGTGGCCCCCAGGGTTGGAGACCCCTGCTGTGGAGTCTAGAGCAATAGTGGCTGGGTGACAAGGAATCACTCAGAAAATGACAGTCCTCGGAGTGATGATAAATACGAATGTGCAGATTTGAGTTAGAGACTCTTGCAGGCCCAGGTCACATGCAGATGAGATGGGGTTTAACAAGTCTTGATTACTCACAGGATGTTAGGTTCCTGAATACGTCCTTATGTCTGTTTTAAATGCAAGCCACTTAACCAGTGTGGGGAGATTTCATCACTGAAAAAACAACCAAGTACCATCCATTTGAGTGGTACCATCTGTGATCCTCAGAGTACAGACAAGTTGAGAGCCTTGTTAGCTCTAGCCAAATTGCCGTCATTTCAGGTGAAACTTTTACCCTGGCCTGCACTGCCCCTATTACTCCTGTTCTGGTATAACTGTGTGTGAGGTTTCATAGGTGACCTGTGTTTCAGATGATCAATGCTATGGATTCCAAGATCAGATCCCTGGAACAGAGGATTGTGGAACTATCTGAAGCCAATAAACTTGCAGCAAATAGCAGTCTTTTTACCCAAAGGAACATGTAAGTATTCAAATTCTAATTGCCTACGTTATTATACTTTGGTCTTCTCTCCTGTGGCATAAACTGCCTTCTTCTGTCTGATGGAGCTGGAGTGGATTGAATGACTTCTGTAGCTCAGCCCAGCCCTCGGATATGTCATTTTGACCCATCTTAAGTGGTCTCACTCTGCCACTTTTGAGTCGGGTTTTCTTAAATGCCTTCAATTACCATCACATTATAGAGTGTTTTGCTCTCTCTAATGAGGTTATTTATAATTTGCTTGTGGAAAGCTGAGTTCTTGTTCCCCAGACTTGCGTCCTGTAATTAGTAAGAGGTGAAATTGTGTGTGTCCAGTTGGGCCATCCATTTAGTTGTCACTAGGTTAGACTCTTGGGAAGGAAGTTTGCGGTTCAGCAAGGACTGTGTTCCAGGAGCACTTTGATCTGAATCCTTTTCCCCGAAGAATTACAATCTCCAGGACTTTTTGTCCCCCTTGGGTTTCTCTCTTCAGGGATCTCCCAAAATAGTCCCATCTTAATCTAAACCAGCTTAGTAGGCTGTGTTTTGGGTCTTTGAGTCGTTCTAGTTTTTGATACTTCTAAGCAGTTTGCTGGAGAGGTGAGGAAGATCTACAGAGAACTAGAAGGAATACCACTCTTTCTCCTTGTTGCTCCTTTTTCTCCAGGGCCTGCCTTCATGAGTTACTGCGGTGCCCTTGTACAGTAATCTAAGGAGGCCCCCTTCTGTCCCTACATAGACTCGAAGAAATAAACAGGCCTGTCAAAGGAGTGAAATGTTAGTATCTCTTGCATCCCCCTGGACATTACTCAATCCCATATGTGAGGGACTGACACTGAGTGGTGATGAGTAAATGGTCCCCACGTTCGTCATGCCAGGATCGTGCTTATGAGGACAGATCAGGAGACAGCTAACCCAGGAAGGCCCTAGTCCACTTAGTGAGGACACATGTCTCACTCCGTGTCCATCTACCTTCCGCGGAAACAGGCTCAACTCTAACGAGACTGTGATTTTGTTTGGATCCTCCCACCACCCCCACTAGGAAGGCTCAAGAAGAGATGATTTCTGAACTCAGGCAACAGAAATTTTACCTGGAGACCCAGGCTGGGAAATTGGAGGCCCAGAACCGAAAGCTGGAGGAGCAGCTGGAGAAGATCAGCCACCAAGACCACAGTGACAAGAATCGGCTGCTGGAACTGGAGACAAGACTGCGGGAGGTGAGAGCGGGGGTGATCTCCTGGGAGGATTTGCTGGGCAGTTCGGGCTCTGAACAAGCCAGCTTTCAAGCACAAATCAATATGTATACAAGAGACATTGTGCTTGGTGGTTAAGGGGGCAGACTTGAGGCAGGAAAAGGGTCTGGAGGCAAGGAACCTAAGGCCAATTCATGCTGAATCAAGGAAAAACACCAAGCTTTAGGGGCAGGGAATCTGAGGCCCTTGTGCTAACCTCTTTTTTTTTTTTTTTTTTTTTTTTTTTGGTGAGAGAGAGAGTCGTGCTCTGTTGTCCAGGCTGGAGTGCAGTGGTGCAATCTTGGTTCACTTCAGCCTCTGCCTACCGGGTTCAAGTAATTCTCGTGCCTCAGCTTCTCGAGTAACTGGGACTACAGGCTCCTGGCACCACACTCAGCCAATTTTTGTAGAGACAGGGTTTTGCCATGTTGGCCAGGTTGGTCTTGAACTCCTGATCTCAAGTGATCCACCCGCCTCAGCTTCCCAAAGTGTCGGAGTTACAGGTGTGAGCCACTGCACCTGGCCAATTTGTGCTAGCTTTCTAAAAGAGAAGACACCAGGGTCTGCAGGCAGGGAACCCAAGGCCCATTCCTGCTGACTTCGCAGAGCTGGATCAAAAGGAAAACACTTGGGGCTAGGGGCAGGCAACCTAAGGCCAATTAATGCAAACTTCCTAAAGCTGAACCAAAAGGAAAATCCGAGCCCCCACCCCATCTCCCCACGCCCCAGTAGCAAAAGATGGAAGAGGCTCCTCTCCCTGCAATGCTCTCCTTTCCACCATTGCTCAGATGGAAAGGGAGAGCACCTTGGATGGGCCAAGGAGGGAGTATCCCTTCGTCTGCATAGGGCGCCAGTTCACCTCAGCCTTTAATTAGCCACAGACCAAATCCTTTATTCAGATAAGGAGTAACCAGTAGGAACCCCAAAAGGAGTACTTAAAACCCAGAAAACTTTGTAACTGGGTCCTGAGCCACTTGCTGGGGCCGCTCCCACCCTGCTGAGTGCTTTCTTGCTTTCATAGATACCTGTTTTCGCTGCTTCATGCCTGTGTTTCGTTCCTTTGTTGCTTTGTGCATTTTGTCCAATTCTTTGTTCAAAATAGACAAATTAGACCCCAGGCCCTCCTTCTGGTAACAGACTGGGCCATGGGGATCTGGGTTAGAATTCTACCTCAACTTCTTACTGGTTTTGTGACCTCTTACTAGTTCTGCAAGCTGCCTCATCTCTGCTGGGCTTCAGTTTCCTCATCTGTAAAATGTCAGTGATAATGTATCTCCTTTATAGGGTCCAGTGGGGAGTGTGTCAATTTGTGCCTCTGTCAAATGGGAACAGGGCAATTCCTCCTTTATCAAGACGTAATGACAGCCCCGTGACCTAGTCAGAGCTTAGCCGTGGTGGCCCAGTGCTGGTGGCAGAGGTCTGTCTCAAGTGACAGTGGGAGATTAAAAGACAAAACCAAATTCAGGTGTGATTGATGAAAGGTAGCTCTCTTCAAAAGAACCAGGAAGCTGGGAAGAGTGACCAGGTTCTGGGAAGGAAAATATAACAAACTGGGTTGTAGACATGTTGAGGTTGATGGAAGCCATAAGGTTACATTTATGTAGTCACTGTGTATTTGTCAAATGCCTGCTGTGTGCTGATTTGTAGCCTGGGTCTACAGTGGTGACAAGACAGACCTGTTCCTGACATGAGGGCTTTCAACCTAGTGGCAGGGTTTGCTGGCACCAGGAGAGACACAGCTGGAGTTCAGGAGAGTGGTTGTTGGAAGCTGGACACCCAGGCTGGGAGGGAAGACAGAGTGTCTCATGTAAAATAGTTGCTCAAATATTTGTGATGGAGTTCTTCAAAAAGCAGATGATCTTTCTTAAGGAAGGTCGTGTTAAGCAGACAGTGGTCTGAGGTCTAAGCCTTGGGTAATACTCATGTTTATGCATGTCTTTATTTGTCTTGGAGTATTAAAATGAAGTCATTTCTCCAAGGGACAGTAAAAATGTGTTATCTCATGTTTTTTAGGGGTTGTCAAGGTGTGGACTCCTCTATTAGGGTCAGCTGGAGTGTCTGGTTTTATTTTTCATTTTTTGTAGTGATGGGGTCTTGCTATGTTGCCCAGGCTGGTCTTGGGCTCCTGACTTTTATTTATTTATTTATTTATTTATTTATTTATTTACTTTTCTTTTATTATTTCTTAGGTCAGGATATCTCAGAAGGAGGACGCCTGACTTTAAGCAGTCCTCCCTCCTTGGCCTCCAAAGTGCTGGGATTACAGGCATGAGCCTGAAGCCTTAGGCGACGGTTCAACTTTTATTATCCAGGCTATACTTTTACTCTTCTGTAAGTTTAACAGCAAGATCACGGGAGAGTTGCCCTTAAGGTTGTGAGTCTAAACAATCCAGATGGACTTCTCTAGCTTGGGGGCCTTGACTGGCTGTCTCTTGCCTTCCCTTTGCATGAATGTTCCTCTTAGGAGCCTGCTCTGCTGCTGTAGCTCATCTGGGCTATTAAAGTGTCCCAGGGAAGCTGTTGTTTTTCACTTGAATCAGTAGAGCCAGCCCCTCAAGGATGGTAGGAGAAACTTCAAACGTTTCACGAGAGGTTCAGGCTCTATATTCTCCCTGGGAGTTTTGGAGTTTAGCTCTAAATATAACGAGATCAGTCCCTCTTCTTTTGGCCACATGCTGCTACTGAGATTGAGGGCAGAGGCCTCCACCTGGAGTTTGATCCGCCTTAAAGGACCCTAGGCCTTCCCCCAACTTTGTGTGTGCAGCATGAGTTCTTCTCTAGCCAGGTGTGTGGAGTTGCAGAGATGCAGGCTCCCGGGTTCTTCCTTCATTGTATAGCATCCGGCTCCCACTCTTTCTATTGAGTCACTGTCACCTGCCTCTCTTGGTTTTGCCAAGTGGTGTCAGAAGAATTTTCAGGCTTGCTAGTAGAGGCCCACCCTGCTGTGACTGCTGGTGTTTTAGTAAGACAGAAGGGTACAGTGTTTACCCTGTACATGGTCAAGTGCAATGGTCAGGCCACGTAGGGATGTTGCAGGAATGTAGCAACATGTTACATGGACTCTTGAGCCAGACTTTCTGAGTTTGAATGTCAGTCTTGCCTTTTTTATAGCTTTTTACAGCTGTGTGACATTTGCTCAGTTACCTAATCTCTCAGTGCCACAGTTTGCTTATCTGTAAAATGGAGGTAATGTAGTACCTCCTTCAGGGAGTTGTTCTGAAACTGAAATAAGTTAATTCAGGGCCCAGTGTGTTGTGAGGACCGTATTTGTTGCTGTCACGTCGTCATCATCACCATCATCACTAGAGAGAGATAATAGCCGTGGCGTCAGCTGTCACTGATTTGTTAAGGCTTCCCGGATCTAGGTCCCCAATCCAGACCTTTCTTTTGAGTTTCTGACCTGTTGTCTTAGTAGACATTAGACATCTCCATTTGGATGTCTCCCACGGGGCTCAATTTCAACATGTCAAGACAAAATTTCTTATCTTTTGCCTCAAACTGGCTCTTTCTCTCCTATTCCATCATAGCAATGGTCTCACTCTTTGTGTAATTCGCCTGTCCAGAAATGTGGGAGTCATCTTTTTTTTCTTTTTTTTTTGAGATAGAGTCTCGCTCTGTCACCCAGGCTAGAGTACAATGGTGCAGTCTCAGCTCACTGCAACCTCTGCCTGCCAGGTTCAAGTGATTCTCCTGCCTCAGCCTCCCAAGTAGCTGGGACTACAGGTGTGCGCCACCATGTTCAGCTAATTTTTTGTTATTTTTAGTAGAGATGGGGTTTCACCCTGCTGGCCAGACTGGTCTCAAACTCCTGACCTCGTGATCTGCCCGCCTCGGCGTCCCAAAGTGCTGGGATTACAGGTGTGAGCCATTGCACCCGGCCGGGAGTCATCTTTGACTCCCTTATGTCCTTTGTTCTCTACCCCACATCAAATTAACCACTAAATCCTGTTGGTTTTCCAGGTTACATGTTTTGCAAGTGTTTCTTCTCTTCACCCCATGGGCTGTGGGATGTGGGTGCCACCTTTTCTAGGGAGCCTTCTCCAACCCTCTGAAGCTGATGAAAAGGAGGTCTCCTTTTTATCCCCATGGCTTTCAGGGCACAGCTCATCACAGTGTGTTCTTCTTGGCAGTCCCGTTAGACAGTGAGCTCTCTGAGGGCAGCCAGCATCTCTGAGTTGCTTGACTTTCATCTTTAGGACCACACTGTCCGTGTTTGTCAGGTCTATAGATGTGCCGTGATCTCCCTCACCCCCATACCTTTGGATGTCTTGCTTCCCCTGCCTGGAATTTTCTTTCTCCTCTTACCTGCTTGTTTGACTCCTGCATATTCTTCAACAGAATTTAACAGGTCCAGAGTTAGCTCCTCTGCCCGCGTGCTGTATTCCTGCAACATCCCTGCATGTCCTGACCGTTGCACTTGACCATGATATATGGTCATGGTTGCTTTTCATTTTTCTCCCCACTTGAAGGCAGAGACTGTTTTCATCTCCATATTCCATTTTCCAGAGAAATTGCTGAGTAAATTTTTGTTAAATGAATGGATGAAAGATTGAATAGATAGGTGGATGGATGAGCAGATGGAGGGAAGAATGATTAACTTCTAATGTGACATTAAAGCAGATTACCTAATGAGGACACATCAGAGAAAGCGTGTTTAAAATAACTAGAATTCATTCTGTTATTCCATTTACAATAAAATTGAAAAGATGTCCTTGTTACTAATATGATGTTTTTTATATCTGCTTCGCTTTAAATGTTTTTCTAATAAGAGTAATCGTCATCATTTTCATTCGTGATTCTTGCTGTGTGGCTTTTCCTTTTAAAGTCTTCCCAGGCATTTGAATATATGTAAGTAAGGGGTGGTTAGGAGATATAGCCCTTACCTGTTCTTACTCCTGTTGAATTCGGAGATGCATGGAAGTCAGGCCCATTTTGTTACATTTTCCTCTCCTCTATGGAGTGCTGAGAAGGTGATTCCAAGACCAGGTTTCAGCTGCAGGTTGAGTAGCAGGTCATGTCTTCACTTTCTCTTTTGTTCAGACCAACCAAGGGTTTATCTCTCTCTCTCTCTCAGGTCAGTCTAGAGCACGAGGAGCAGAAACTGGAGCTCAAGCGCCAGCTCACAGAGCTACAGCTCTCCCTGCAGGAGCGTGAGTCACAGTTGACAGCCCTGCAGGCTGCCCGGGCGGCCCTGGAAAGCCAGCTTCGCCAGGCAAAGACAGAGCTGGAAGAGACCACGGCAGAAGCTGAAGAGGAGATCCAGGCGCTCACGGTAGGTCTAAGGAGCAACATCTTCAGGTTACTAAAGGCCTCAACTAGGATGAGTGTGGCACTGAGGATATTGGCTCACCCTTAGAAATTCCAGGAGGGAAAACATGATCCACAAAGATATTCAATGGCCAGGAAATTGGCTTACATAGACTGCTTCTTCATTGGAACTAGTAGTTAGTATCTTGAAAAGTTCCTCCTTTAGTTATGTATTTTCCTTCTTTAAAAAAAAAAAAATATCATCATTGTATTTTAAAGTTTGTTTTCAGCCAAAGTCTGTTTACCTTGGTCTTCTACTTTAGTTTTCAATAATCATTTAAAATAATAATAATAATCTTATATCTTACAGTAGTCTTTCTACCATATTTTTATTTTTTGTTTTGGTTTACCTCACTTGTGTTACTTCTTTTTTTTGTTTTTTCAAGCTGTAGGTTCTGCTTCCTGTCTTTTGTATGCATCTGGTATGATCTGGATGGGAAAAATTCTACTGAATGATTCTTTCTCTAAAGGGGACCTGGCTTCCTTGCTCTTTCTGAGAGACTAGTTTACTCAGCTGGAGAGTATTCTCAGGAGGTAGAACTTGGAGCGGGGGTGTTACTGGATTTAAATCTTAGTTCTTTTTAGAAGTCTGAAATGGAATTTTTGTGGGGCCATTTTCCCCACATTTGATCATTCCCACAGAGACTGACCCAGAATAACAAAAACTCACAAAAATCTGGCATGTGAAATGCCAACTTATCAACTTTAAGGGGGAAGTGCAGCTGCCAAGTTGACTAGGGTACTCTGGGTGGCCAATGTTCACATTTTCTTTTTCCCATTCAGGGAAGTGTACTTAGAAAACCCTGTTAGTCTTGGAAGGCCTTCTGGAGGACCTAGACTGTGAGCATAGAAGGCCAAATGAGTTTTAATGGCTGGTGTCAATCAAGCTCATACATTTCTCATAGTATCATACTGTACCTGCCAAGCAGACAGGCACACACCTGCCTGCTGGTCAGGGTGCCCTCTCCTGTGGACCAGGCACAATACAGCTGATTGGGTTTAGTGTTTTTTTAATAAGCCTTCTAAATAGGTACCTTATTCATTCTGACTCAACTTGGATGCTGTCCCCATTTCCATCAGTGAACATCTCTAAACCTCTCTGATTGGGGTTGCTTCTATAGAATGAATGGCTGCGTACATTCATTGCTTACAATTTACCTAGATGTCATGCACATGTACATCTCTATCTATCTATCTGTCTATCTATCTATCTATCTATCTATCTATCTATCTATCTATCTATCAATCATAGTTTCATTCTTAGAAGTTATTGCCTGTTGTTGCGTTTGGGGATCCCAGTATCTGAACCAAACTGGGAATGTGATCTGACAATGCCAGGGTCTGTATAGGACCAGTCCAAGTATAGTGGCTTCCAGTATGTTTGTGCATCCTAGATTTTCTAGGACTTACACCAAGTTCAGATATTGACTGCACATTTAGGTTCCATAGTCTCTATGAGAACACTTGTTAAATGATGCCACATCATGTCCCCAATATTTGCTTTGGCAAAAAATAACCACAGTGTGTCTTTGTGTATACTGTCTTGTTTCACAGTGGACTGAAAACCGTTTGAAAAGATGCAACACAGTAAAACAGAACAAAATAAGAAACAAAAGGCAAAGAAAAAATAAGTCTGTAGAAGAAAAAATGGAGCTAGGAATGAAGTTGATCTATAAGAGTTCATGCCAACAAGGCCTATAGACTTGCTGGAGTTGGGTGGGTGGAGAGAGAGAGAGACAGATAACATTTCTTAGCTTTTAAAGGGAGGCACGTAAATTTCAACCACTATTATATTTAACGCATTGTATATTAATATTTTTCTCCTGTATGAATACCCAACCTCTGAAAGAAAAAGAGCCATCAGTAATTTAATCCATATTTATTAAGCCCTTGCTATGGGCCCAATGCTGTGTCTTTAGCCTTTTCTCCCCAGGGGATTGGTCTGTAATTCCTCAAATCTGTTTATTTCTGAGCAGCTGAGAAGGACACATTTATCTTGCTGCTCTGTTGGAATTGGGAAGGAGGGGTGACTGTGTATCTTATCCTGGCCCTGTTTGGAAGGAAGAGGGCATAAAATAGAGCACGTGTCACTGCTCTTTATCTATGGGGAAATTAGTCCTTTAAATCCTTTCTTGCTGCTGGTTGGAATGTGCTGTGTCTGATGGCTGCTGGAAGCTGAGCACAGCAGCAAGTCACGACTTAATTTAGTTAGATGAGATCACTGCCTCAAAGCATCTTCTTAAAAAAAAAAAAAAGAAACAAACCTCTCTTGGTTTAGAAACTAGGGCTCTATTGCTCTTGCAGATGAAGATGCTGTGGAAAAAACAGGGCTTCTTCAAATGATGGCAGAAGTGCCTTCCTCCAACAGCTGTTTGCAAACCCATCATACGGAAATCCAAACGCCATTTCCGTTTGCTTCCGTTCAGTTTCAAGGCTGTGGGCTTTTCCTTCCGCCTTCCATTGATTATGTTCCATAAACCTGGTTATTGACACCATGTGTTTGTTGCCTGAATGGGTTAGTTGAATTTGTTCTGAAAAACGTCTTTTCCAAGAAAAAGAGAAAATGGTCCCCAAATACCATACTTTTCAGCTTTCTCATTGTTTGAGACCCAAGTTGAGACCATGCACAAGCATCAGTCAGATGAAATCAGCTGGATCCCAAATGATCTCCTAGGAGATTTGTGAGTTTCACAGCAGACTGTTTTATCAATAAAAGGGAATAGTCAAATGTGCTATTATTGTTTAATTTTAAGAGGCAGCCATCTCCTAGGCTGTGAAAGGGAGCAGTTACCTTGTTTGGCCTCCATCCCTGGGCCGAATTAGATGGAGCACAGTTAAATTAAAGCTCTCCATTGAAGGGCCTTGGCGGTGCAGCTGGGAGGCCTTTGTTGCCCTTTCTAATGCTTGCCTTTTCTCCACTTTCACTTTACCCATCCTATCAAATTTAAACACAAACATGCTTTTAAGATACTTCAGTACTTATTGCTGGAAAAGAGACATTTCCACCTGAACTTGATATTTAAGACTCCATCTCAAGGGAGAGAATTTGAGTCTGCACACCTTATCGCACACGATGTGTGATGCGGTAGAAGCATCACTCTGAAGAGGACCACTAGGCAAGAGGCATGCTGTGTGCTCTGTATACACCAGCCAGGCCTCACGAACACGTTTTGTGTTTTCGCTTCTCTGTGTTTTTACTGATTCTGTCAAGTGACTAATGTTGAATAATCAAGAGTTGAAAGCTCGAGACACTGATGAAAGGAATCCTTCTCCCTGCATAGCGTGATGATGGGATCCCAAAGTCATCCTCTTTGATTTGTTAAAATCATGAGTCAGTGCACGTTCTCATTCTCGTACATAAATATCAAGCCCTCTGTTTAATTAATTAGTAAGCCGTCGACATGATAGCCAAGATGTGAAATCGGGGCATGTAAGGTGACATTCTTGCCTGGTGCCTGTCTTCACCTGGAAAGGGGGTAGGTGCACAGAAGCCGAAGCGTTCTAGAATCCTGACCATGGATCCCAGAAGGTGGTCAGACGTCTACACGCTTGTTTCCTTTCTTCAGTTCTGCAGATATTTCCTCCCTCAAGGCTACATTGTAATTTACTCTTCTTTCTTCTTCTTGTAACTTTCCTTAAAATTAAGGCATAAATACTTCCAAAAGAAAGTATCTCTCTGGTCTTAGGGCCAGACTGGCTGCAGCCTGTCAGTCCACATTTTTGCCACCCAACTCCTAGGTTAGTGGTTCCTAAAGTGGGTCTGTAGACTCCTGGGTTTCCCAAGATCAGATGGTTTTTTTCCCCTTTTTTTTTTTGAGACAGGGTCTTACTCTGTCACCCAGGCTGGAGTGCAGTGGTGCAATGTCAGCGCACTGCAGCCTTGACTCCCAGGCTCAAGAGTGATACTCCCACCTCAGCCTCCCAAGTAGCTGGGAGTATAGGTGCATGCCACATGCCTGGTTAACTTTTGTATATTTTTGTGAAGAAGAGGTTTCACCGTGTTTCCAAAGCTGGTCTTGAACTCCCGGGCTCAAGCAATTTGCCTGCCTTGGTCTCTTAAAGTGCTGGGATTTACAGACATGAGCCATTAAGCCTGGCTGTCAGACTGTTTTCTTAACAATACTAAGATGTCATTTGATACTTTTCACTGTGTTAATATTTGCACTGATGGTGCAAAAGCAATGTTAGTGTTATTTTAAGAGAAATAAAAAATAAATATTTGAAAAATATCTTAGTCTTAATTTTTTTTTTTTCTGAGATGGAGTCTCCCTCTGCCGCCCAAGCTGGAGTGCAATGGCGTGATCTTGGCTCACTGAAACCTCCACCTCCTGGGTTCAAGCAATTTTTCTGCCTCAGCCTCCTGAGTAGCTGGGATTACAGGCGTGCGCCACCGTTCCAAGCTAATTTTTTAATTTTTAGTAGAGATGGGGTTTCACCATGTTGGTCAGGCTAGTCTCGAACTCCTGATCTCGTGATCCACCTGCTTCAGCCTCCCAAAGTGCTGGGATTATAGGTGTGAGCCACTGTGCCTGGCCATCTCAGTCTTAATTTCTAATGTTGCAAGTGTAGGTGAATACTATGTAAACAAGAGCTCTTTGGGATCCTCAGAAATTTTTAGGAGTGTAGGTATTTATTCCCTGTAGCACCTGATATCTAATTAACACTCATACATTTCATTGAGAGCATCCAAAGCTTGTCTTATATGTTTTGCTGTCTTTATGTATATATTCTATTGCATGATCTTTTGCTTTTTTGTGTATTTGTTTTACAACTTATTTCAAAAAAACATAGAGCATATGACTTACCATTTTATTACTGTGACTAGTTCAGTAGTTAAGTGCTTACTGTATGTCTGGCATCCACAACAGGGTCAGTTCTACATTTTGTATTTATATTTCATAAACAGTAATAAATCAAAAGCCATAATGACTATAGTTCATTATATTAACCCTTGGAGAGGATTGCTTGACATGATCCAAAGGCCCCATAATGGTTAATTTTAATGAAAATGGATCAGTATTAATGACTAAAATTTCAGACTCCAGTAGGGGAGTTAAATGAGTTTTTAATGGTGCTGTGTCATTTGAAATTTTGCTATTATTAAGAAAGTGCAATAGGGCTTCTGTCCCTATGTATAAGCCAGTGAGCTTTTTTATGGTCACTACTTATGCTTTGAAGGAGCTAACTCCACTCTCAGCTTCCTGTTTCTGTCTTTGAGAGATTTCACACCAAATGGTCATTTAGAGCAGAGACTGGCAAATTACAGGCCAAATTTTAGTCTGTCACCTGTTTTCTGTAAATGAAGTTTTATTAGAACACATTAGAAACAAACATGCCCATTTGTTTACCTATCGTTTGTGGCTGCTTTTGCTCTAGAAAGATAGAGTTAAGTAATTCTAACCAAGACTGAATGCTCTGGAAATTTTAAGGAAATTTCCTTATCTGGCATTTTAAGGAAAAAATGTGCTGATTCCTGACCAAGAGTCTATTAACATAAGGGCCTTATTCTTCCTCTAGGACAAATCCTTGCCTTTGGTTTTTGGCGATCATGGAATGCACTAAAGGGGGTTGTGTGGTCCTTGGATCTAGGCTGCTGCTTGGTCACAGATGAGATTTTGACATAGTGCAGATAGCCGTAGTCTTACTTTGGATAAGTAGTATTCTTATCTTAACAAAATAATAAATCTCTCATTATTGCTGGGCAAAAAGCAGATAGAGTTTTAGAAAAACAATTAAGATCTGTTAAATTAGTCCGTAGAATATAGGCTAGTTATTTAGGAAGTCAATTCTAAATAATAACTTTTTATTTATAAATCTGTCTGTGATTCTATCTATGCAACTATCTATTTTTTGGTATTTTTTATATTTTTTAATTGATATATCACAGTTGTACATATTTTTGAGATACATATGATATTTCGATACATGCCTACAATGTGTAGTGATCAAATCAGGGTAATTGGGATATCCCTCACCTCAAACATTTATCTTTTCTTTGTATTGGGAACATTATAATTCTCTTCTGGCTATTCTGAGCAACTAATCTATTTTTGGTTTGTTTTATTTTACCGTCTCTCCAGGGCTCTTCATTCGTTTGTGTAGATCCAAATTTCTGGTTGCCATTTTCCATCTGCCAGAAGGACTTCCTTTAACATTTCTTATAGCACAGGTCTGCTGGTGTCAAATTCCTTCAACTTTTGTATGTTTGAAAAAGTTTTTATATTACCTTCATTTTTTAAGAGATATTTTTGCTGGGTATAGAATTCTGTGTGGACAGGTTTTTTTTATTTCAGCACTTTGAAGATATTGCTTTACTGTGTTCTAGCTTTTCACGCCCACTCCTTCTCCCCATCTTGGTGAGAAATCTTTCTTATTTTTGTTTCTCTTAATGTGACGTGTATTTTTCTCTGGCTGTGTTTTTTTTTTTTTTTTTTTTTTTTAATGTTTTCTTTTTGTTTTTGGATTTAAACAGTTTCATTATAGTGTGCTTTAGGTTAATTTTCTTCACATTTCTCATGCTTGGGACTTGTTGAATATTTTGCATCTGTGGATTTATGGCTTTTGTCAACTTTGGAAAATTTGTGGCCATTATTTCTTCAAATATTTTTTCTGTCTCCTATACTCTTTCTGGGACTCTAATTACATGTATGTTAGGCTACTTGAAGTTGTCTTACAACTCCCTGATGCTCTGCATTTTTTGAACATGCCTTTTTCTTTTCTCATTGTGTTTCATTTTGGTTTCTACTTCTTGTCTTCTACTTCTTTGTTTCTATTTGCCTTCAAGTTCACTAATCTTTTCTTCTAAAGTATCTAATCTGCCGTTATAAACTTACAATAGTATTTATAGAAAAATAGACATGTTAGAGAAAACATCACAACTCTAAAATATTTGACTTAGTTATCTTATAGGCTTTTTTTTTTTGAGACGGAGTTTCTCCCTGTCACCCAGGCTGGAGTGCAGTGGCGTGATCTCGGCTCACTGTAAGCTCTGCCTTCTGGGTTCACACCATTCTCCTGCCTCAGCCTCCTCAGTAGCTGGGACTACAGGCGCCCACCACCATGCCTGGCTAATTTTTTGTATTTTTTAGTGGGGACCATCCTTTTAGCCAGGATGGTCTTGATCTCCTCACCTCGTGATCTGCCCACCTCAGCTTCCCAAAGTGCTGGGATTACAGGCGTGAGCCACTGTGCCCGGCCTTTTATAGACCTTCTTATGGAGACTTTTTTTTTTTTTTAATTAAATAGAAGCAGCACTCTTGCATTTGCCCTAAACTGGGTTCTGGGTTCTTATTTGGGTTTTCATATGTAAGCAAATGGGACCATATCCACTTTGTCTAACAAGTGAAAAGTCTATTAGGGCATTGTTGACTCCTCTTTCCTCTGGGCCACACATCTATCAGTAAGTCCTTTTCCTTATGTTTTCAAAGAGGTCTCAGTTTCATCCACGTTTTCTGTTTTTGTTTTTGTTTTATTGCCACCATCCTTCTCCAAGCCACCATCATCTCTCACTTGAATGGCAGTAACAATACCTTCAGTGGTTTCCCTGCTATATTCTACCTTTGTTCCATTTTGATCCTCTTCTCCCTATAGCATCGACAGTGATCTTAAAACAACAGTAAAATCCGTCACTTTCTTTCTTGAAATTTTCCATTAGTTTTCAATTAATTGAATTTTGAATGAAACCTAAATTCTTTACTGGACCTTCAAGATTCTTGGTCTCTGCTTTGGTCCCTATCATCATCTTGGGCTACTTTTTTTTCTTCATTGCTGTGCTTTTTCAAAAGTTGACCACAGCCCACAGAATACATTTTATTTGCAATCCAATAGAAGGGAGTATATTTACTGTATTTCACTGATTCTAAGGTATCTGAAATCATGGTGCATATTACAGTCATATACAGACATAAACATGTCATAGTTTGATAGCACTTTTTCTTCCTTAATGTTACATAAAATAGTCATAGGTTTTACAATGGAAAGTACCTTAAATTTGATGAGTTATAGTATCTAAAGCAGAAGTTTCCTATAACAGAGCTCATGTTTACTACTCAAGGCACATTCTGATGTTTTCAATTCTATCTTTTTTATTCTACTTCATTGGATACAACGAACCAAAAATCCCGACTTGTCATGCTTGCTGTTGGATTACAGCTTGCAATTTGAAAAACTCTGCTGTAGCCACTCAGTTTTTTTGGTGGTGGTTGTTCATCAAATGCACCAGACCCTTTCCTGCCTCAGGGTCTTTGCAAATGCTGCTCCTTCTGCCGTCTCCTGTCCATTGCATGGCTGGCTCCTCATCATCCTATAGGTTTCAGCTTACATGCCACCTCCTCAGAGAAGCCCTCCTTGACCACCCCATCTAAGTAAGTTTCTACCTACCTTTCTTATTCTTTTTTCTTTTTTTTTTTAAACTGGTCCCTATTTGTTTTCTTTATAGCGTTTGTCCCAATCTGTAATCACGCACTTATTCATTTCTGATCTTCCCTCACCAGAATGAAGGCACAGGTCATGGGTGCCTATATCCTTCCACGGTGTCAAGCATATAGTATGCGCTAAAAAATAATCCTTGTCAACTGAACAAATGCTGCTGGTTTAAGGCAGCTTTGTCCTGGAGAAAGCCTATATATATTTATTTCAAGGCCGATGTAGAGTTTTCTGAATGTCAGCAGCTTTTAATGAAAAAACAACACACACACAAAGTCCCTTTGTCCTGGCTGTTGTCCTGTGTGTGCGTTTCTGTGTGTATGTGTGGGTCAGGGAGTGGGCTGGGGAGGAGTTAGTTGGAGGGAAGAGGGAAAATTACTCATCTTTTCAGAATGGGAATAGGACAAATGAAGGAGAGTAAAACTTCATCCTTTATTGCTTTTTTTCCCCCTTTTCTCCTAATAGTCTCTAGATGTTAATATAAATGTTAAAAATATTTGTACAGGGTGTGCATGTGTGGTCTAAAGAGTTAATTGTTATTAACACAGCATTGTGTATTCCTGTAACTTATTTCTGGTGTTGGGGATGATTTGATTAATTCGTTCTTTGAAAAACAGATGCTAGTGCCGCATTCTCAGCTTTCCAGGCAAATTGCTATTCTCTATATTTGACCCATAGCATGTAGAATTGTATTCTACCCTATGAAAAATTTATAATCAACTTCTTACCTTTTAGGCACATAGAGATGAAATCCAGCGCAAATTTGATGCTCTTCGTAACAGCTGTACTGTGAGTATTAATTAACCAAAGATGATTAAAATAACATGAAACTAACAGAGAAGGAAAAGGGGACATCTCTTTAAAATATTGGTGACAAGTTTTGATTCGAACTTGCAGCTTGAAGAAGATAATGCAATCAACCTTATTTGGAGTTTTTGAGCCCTGGATAACCTGTTTTTTTGGGGTTCTTCCAGTTTTGAAAAACTGAAACCATTCTTCCTGTTTGGGGGAAGAGGATAATTGGAAGGGTCAAAATAATTCTCACTTGTGGAAGCACTAATAGGTTTCAGCAGCTGCAATGAAAATCCCAAGGCAGCTCCCCCTCCTACCCCAGTGTAGACGGTTTCATGGCTAACCTAGGTCAGAGACTCTCCTGTCACCAAGGTAGTTGTATCTGTGAGACTTCTCCAGATTGCTACCCCTGCAGAGGAAGAACCAATGAGCTCTTCTCCTGGAGACCTAGAAATTGTAACTTCCTACCAGGCAGAATTTGGCTTTCTAACATGCAAATTCAAAATCTAGGACTCTTTGGGAGATGTTATTTATATTGAGAGAAATAAATGCTATGAGTGGATAAGCATCTTCCATAGGTTATATAATAGAGTAGGGTCGGTGGGAATTCAGTCTATTTTTGATCAGAGTGAAGGACTGAAATAGGCCCCTTTCAGAAGATGGGGATGTTCTCCTTATTCATGTGCCCTCTCTTTTCTTTGGCCTTTTTGTCACTTTATTACCTTCTTAGTCCTCAGTGATCTTGTCCTTGTTTGTATTATTTGCATTTGTGAATTTCCAGAAACACCTTCCAGCCTCCACACACATACATATTTTATTTTCTTGTTATGAGCTCTTTATTTCCTCTTTAGCTACTATAAATGAGATATTAAGTCCTAACGGTATTTTTTTTTTGCTTAATTTAGGTATAAAATGTATCTAGTAAAGCACATAAAAATGTAGTAATTTTAAGTATATAGCTCAATAAAATTTTTATACAGATAGACAACTAGGTAACCCCAATGTAGATCAAGGTACAGAACTTTCTCAGCCCCTGAAGGCTCCCTCATGTTCCCTTCCCATCATCATCCTTCACCCAAAGGGTAACCACTATGCTGACCTCTGATACCATAGTTTAGTCTTGCCTGTTCTTGAATGTCATATAAATGGAATCACAGAGGATGTGCTCTTTGGGGCTTAGCTTTTTTTTTTTTTTTTCGCTTAAATGGCTTGTGAGGTTCCTCCACGTTGCTGTACCTATCAATAATTTGTTCTTTTTTTAATCACTGTATCATGTTTCTGGTGTATGAATAGAACTATAGTTTGTTTATCCATTCTCCTTGTTGGTAGACATTTGGATTGTTTCCGTAATGGATCAATCTGTTAGGAAACCCTGTTGTACAAAGCCTTTGGTGGCTGTGAGCACTTACTTCTGGTGAGCATTTCCCAAGAATTACTAGGTCATGATATTTGCCTCTGTTTGACTTTAGTGGGGAACTGACAGACCAGTTTTTTGGTCTGCATTTCCTGATATGATGGTGGATTGGGATGGGCCTGCCTTAAAATGTCTGTGGATTTCCTCCATCCCTCCTCCCTTCCTTGAGTAGTTGGGGGTGACATTCTGGTAGTTTTCTGCCCTAGGATTTTAGTTTCTTGTTGCCTTTCTTTCTTATTTTACACACGAGTTATTTGTTTATATTACATACGTGCGCGTGAATGATCACTGAATAAAATGTAGATCATTTTATGACTGTGGAATTTTTTATATTACCATTTTTTCCTTATATAAGCTTGGATTTTTAAGAACGTGTGCATTAGTAATCCTGTTCCATTCATCTGGAGTTCTTTTTTCCTTTTTTAGTCTTTTGGCATAAGAACTTTCTAAAAAACATTTTTTTTACAGTTTTATTGAGGTATAATTGGTGTACTATAATCTGATGCATTTTAAAACATGTATATAACTGTGAAACAGCAAAACAATCAAAATAATGAATTTTATTATTATTTTGGATAAGATTATCCAAATTTCATTCTTGAGCGATAAAAACAAAATATTTATTGTATTCATCACCCTCAAAAGTTTCCTTATACCCCTTTGTAATTCATCTTGTCCCCCCATTTTAAAAATTGAAAGTTCAGTTTTAGTGGAATACACTAGTATGTAGACTGCATTTGGTTACTTTCGCATGTAACTCTAATGCTCTCCAAATTTGCGTTTTCTGGAACGGTGACTTCTGATCTTTGCGTCATTTACCTCTGTGTTCTGTGGCGAAGCCTCTGGGGGCCTTCCCAAGTGTGTGTGTGTGAACCTGAGAGAGATGCCCTCCACCCACATTTCAGCCAGAGCAGCTGGGTAACTTAGTAGTCTAAGCCATGGGCTCTGGAATCAGACAGAGTTCAGATTATAAATTGGCCTCTTAGTAACCTATGCTTATTATCCTATGAAGCCCCTCTTTCTTTGTCTGTAAAATGGAGATAACATTGTATACCCTCAGTTCCAATCAGTACCCTCATTGATTGTAGGATACGTAATTAATTTAATAACTGCTCTTTGGGGGCTGGGTGAGGGAAGAGAGAGAGCTTCTGGTTCCAGTATACCACGTATCCACATTTCAGACAGTACAACTTACGGAACACTGAGTCATGGGATTTGGTAGTAGTACCTCCCTCATAAGGTTGCTGCGAGAATTAAATGAGATACGTGCAAACTGCTTGCACAGGGCCTGATCCATAGAAAGTGCTAAACAACATTGGTTACTATTAATATTTTATTCTCCTGGGCTTATAATATAATCTTTTGTTTGGAAAATGGCTCTGCTGCTACTTTAAAAAGTTTGAAAACCACTACTTTAGAACAACATTTAGCCACAATAGTAGGTCTCAATTATACTTTTCCAAGTTCAAGACCACTTTAAAGACACTTCAGAGGAATGTGTTGGAGGTTCCGTTCTTTTTTGGCATTGCCCAAGATTGTCTCCGCTAGGAAATGTCATCTTTGTCATTTAAAAATGAGTTATTATGGGAGTTCCCACAATTCCCATAATAACTCAATTGATAGGAGCTCTCTTCAGCTTTCAAAAAGCTCATGCACAGTAAGATTTTCAAGCTCAGACCATTTCTATATTTTGAAGACATTTAAAAAGGATTTGATTCAATCTGGCACCTAAAACCCTACCTAAGTCTGTTTTAGAGGGGAGTTGGTGGGCAAACATATGACACAGTTTTAATTATGAATCAATCTGTCAGCTATAAGATTAAAAATAAATAATATGCAAATAGCTGCCTTCAGAAGAGAACCAGGCATTAAAATAGGATTTCAGTCCTGTGTCTTTTTAGCCTGATGCTCATTATCTGACTGGTTTCTTCACCCCTAACGTGCCATTGGACATTTACCTGGTAATTTTCCTCTGCTGGTCTTCCAGTTAGGTGTGAGAGGTCCATGTCTTCTTCTCAGAACCATGATAGCATTGAAAAACAACAGATCAGATCAGCCCAAACAAAGTTCTTTCTTTTTTTTCTTTTTGACGCTGAGAGTAGATCTTTTTTTTTTTTTTTGACACGGAGTTTCGCTCTTGTTGCCCAGGCTGGAGTACGATGGCACGATCTCCGCTCACCACAACCTCCACCTCCCGGGTTCAAGCGATTCTCCTGCCTCAGCCTTCTGGGTAACTGGGATTACAGGCATGTGCCACCATGCCTGGCTAATTTTGTATTTTCAGTAGAGATGGGGTTTCTCCATGTTGGTCAGACTAGTCTTGAACTCTCAGACTCAGGTGATCCACCCACCTCAGCCTCCCAAAAGTGCTGAGATTACAAGTGTGAGCCACCATGTCCAGCTTAGATCATTTTTTAAAATCTTCCCTTCTTTCTTCGAACTGTACCAAGGCCTGTTATCTGTAAAAACAGCATGTAAGAAAGCTCTGCTGGCCCCTGCGTTGTGAAGATATCTTGCCCATCTTTTTTTGCTGCTAAGATGGAATCAGCCTTTCAGTTTCTCTTTTTTACGCTCTATCTTTGGGGTTAAAAGGTTAACAGACTCATAGTAAACAAATCATTTGACCTTGGTGGAGAGAGAATATACCTAGGACCAGAAAGTAGACCTACCAATTTTCCTTGCACATTCCCTGGATCGAAATCAAGAAGGGTTGTCCTGAATGGTCAATATATTTTACCTGCATCATTTCAGTTTTCAAAGATCTGAATAAAAAAATTGAATAAACACTTCTATCCCTATTTTAGAGAGGCAGTATAGTTTAGGGGGCAAGAATGTAGATTCTTGAGTTTTAGTGTTGGGTTCGAATTCTGGTTTTGTTATTTACTAGCAGTGACCTTGGGCAAGTTACCTAGCATCTCTGTTGCCCCAATTTCCCCATCCATAAAATAGAAATAAAATAATACCTACTTCAAAGGACAGTAGTGAACATTGCTTGTTAATATGCCTTTTTAAAAAAACTCACAAAGACCATTAATTTACTGCCTATGTCATAAGTCAGTTTAATATCTGTAAACTCAGTAACATATGTGTGTGTGTGCATGGGTGTGTCCAGCGTTTAATATCGTGACTCCAGCAACTTGAAACAAGGTCACAAGCTAACTGTGTTACGGCTTGGGTAGATAGAATATGTGTATAAAAAGTCCAAATCAATTAAAATGCCTTAAATCTCAGTATGGGTACTTTACAAAAACATGTAACACTTCTCTTGTCAAATGGGCAAGATAGAGATGATGACCAAATATAGAACCAGCAATCACAAACCAGAAATATAATCAGAGGCACGAGAACCCTTGTAGACTGGATGACAACAGGGAAATAGAAAGACCCTTCTTACTCCAATGGGCCCATCTCAACTGAGTGATACCAAATTGCCCTTTTCCAAGTGTTTCTTCTTTAGCATTTTATAATATAATTTTGGGAGAAAAAGAAAAGGTGGCAGAAATGGGCTACTATCACAAATGATAAATTGCATTTTTTTCATCAATCAAAGAAAGCAGTACCCAAAGTCTTAGCTACATCCTTGAATGGCAAGTGAATTATTTTGGCAATGATGTATTTTCATGTGAGTAGACTTTCTGTAGTCTGGTCTGTTTATTCCCCAAGAGGCTTTTTTTTTTTTTTTTTTTTTTTGAGACGGAGTCTTGCTCTGTCACCCAGGCTGGAGTGCAGTGGCGCAATCTTGGCTCACTGCAAGCTCCGCCTCCTGGGTTCACGCCATTCTCCTGCCTCAGCCTCCCGAGTAGCTGGGACTACAGGCGCCTGCCACCACGCCCGGCTACTTTTTTGTATTTTTAGTAGAGACAGGGTTTCACTGTGTTAGCCAGGATGGTCTCGATTTCCTGACCTCGTGTTCACATGATACATTAAGGTCAAATCACATGCAAGAAAATTTAAAAAATTAAAAGAGTAAAAGCAGATGAGTAAATATAGTGTTCACTCCCATGTCACAGATGGAGAAACCAACCCAGCAAAGGTCAGATGGCTTATTTGGGGTTCCAGAATCCATTTTATATCTTCCAAGCCAGCCTGCCTGTCTTACTTTTCTTTGGGAAAGAGGTAGGGGGAAGCATAGTAGTTAAATGGAGACATTACGAAAAACATCTTAAGGAATAGGTTTACTACATACAGGAAGGAGATCAGTTGAACTAGTGGGCATTGTTTATTCATTGTTTCTGGTTTCAGGAGATTTAACATGTCACAGAAAGGGAAAGGCAGGGACCCTACAAGTCATAAGTGTCTGCTAGAAATGGCAAATGTGCAGATTTTCCTTATTTGTCTTCATTGATAAAGAAGGTATCTGAGCTAAGAACCTGACCAGATAACTTTTATTCCCCTTCTTGTAGCTGATGGTGTATCTCAAAACAGTACATTATGAATTAATGTGGCTTTTGACATTAAAAAGCAAATTACTAGACCATTAGACCATACACTAAAAGGTTATCAGCTCAGTTAACAAAATGAAAAGTTGTATCTCTTCTGAGTACATTTGTGGACAAATGTACTTAATTGATGTTCTTTAATTCCATGTGCCTGGGGAGACTTTTTTAAAAACTGATAATCAAAGAGGGTTAAAATAGGAAATTAGTCATGAAAGCAATGGCAACATTTCATAAACGAAATCAACTCTAGGTTTGAAAATTGGAAACAATTAATAACTGTAGGCTTAATGGCATTTCCTTTTAATTTCCTTCTTTTTGTTACATAAAATTTAATTTACTGCCTGTGTGCCTCAGTCCAACTATTATTAGAAAATTGCCCTTAAACTTCTAAAGTATTATACATGAAAGCTCTCTGCAAGCAGTAATTCTAAACCTCAGCAAAGAGAATAGGAAAGCTAAATGTTCTGAAATTGAAGTCATTCTGCTACTGAGCAGGAAAGTAATTTAGCAAACCCCGATTAAATCTCTCAATAAAATGACAGTTTCATATACATGGCTTCCCATTGTCTGATAGCCAACTGTATAGTAAAATACATTAAAGTGATGGTATAGTACAGTAGTGTATTTTCAGGGTTTTTCTGAGTTTCCCTTAAGTTTTTTTTCCTTGGTTGTATGAAATTAAATTTATTGCTTGTGATATTATTGAAATAACTCCTGGTGCCCTTCCCTGTCAGTCTTCCTTGATAAGAACTTCATTTTGCTTTCTAAGACTGTGGCCATCTCCAATAATAAGGTCCTAGAGATAGTGTCATGGGCATTTTTAGCTTAATTAGCAGATTGTGAGACCAGTCTATTATTAATTTGCATTTTCCTTCCATATTATATTATTTCTGTCAACTTGATCTCATTCAAAGTCGTCCGTTTCATGCAGTGATTACTTTTGATTGCTTTTGCCATATTTCTTAGATGTGTCCTGAGTTAGAGAGAAACTGGGTCTTTTTCTACCACTGCTCGTGTTTAGAGTTAAGTGGGTGGGCGTGGGAGCTTGGACGTGACTCTCAAGGTCAGGTGGGCAAACTCATGAGCGGCACGTTGATTGCCAGTGTCACGTGAGTTCAGAAATCCATAGCCCTAGAAGCAATTTCTCATTTGAAATGAATGTGCTTGGCGTGTAACTGGATTTCTTTCCTCTTTTAGGTAATCACAGACCTGGAGGAGCAGCTAAACCAGCTGACCGAGGATAACGCCGAACTCAACAACCAAAACTTCTACTTGTCCAAACAACTCGATGAGGCTTCCGGCGCCAACGATGAGATTGTACAACTGCGAAGTGAAGTGGACCACCTTCGCCGGGAGATCACAGAACGAGAGATGCAGCTTACCAGCCAGAAGCAAGTAAGGAGGGTTAACAAGGTCATGAGATCCTTGGAGGACTTTTAGAAGAATTTTAGGAGGAGTGCTTGGTGCATTCTCCCAAGGGTTCCAACACTAAACTTCATACCCAACTTCACTGGGCTCTTTTTAGAATCATGTCTTGTTTCTAAGTCTTTAGGATTTTAAAAATGGCTTTTAAAAGTGTGTAGTTCTTATTAATTTTGATTTTAAAAAATTGGGCCGGTGTGGCAGCTCTTCCCTGTTATCCAGACACTTTGGGAGGTAGAGGTGATAAGATCACTTGAGCCCAGGAGACCTCATCTCTTAAAACAAAAAAGATAAAACTTAGCTGGGCTTGGTGGTGCATGCCAGTAGTTCCAGCTTTTTAGAAAGCTGAGGCGGGAGGAATGCTTGAACCCAGGAGCTCGAGGCTGCAGTGAACTGTGATCATGCCACTGTACTCCAGCCTGGGTGACAGAGCTGGACCCTGCCTCGAAAAAATAAATAAAAACAAAATCAAATGCTTTGGGAGATCAACGTAAATGGCTTGATTTTAAGCTTAGTCGCTTCCCCTGGCTTTGCTTTGGGTTCTGCCTCCAAGGTGGCTGCAGCACTGGCCCGCCGTCCATTCTTGCCTGGTCCCCTCGGGCTGCAGAGGAAAAAGACAAGCTGCATTTCAAACTGTAGTTAGAAACTTGTGCTTTTCTGAAACTGACCTGACCAAAGTAATCTCCAGGAAATCCTTGTTTAAAGATAAGGCACAAATCCGTGGTACTGATTTGCAGACGATGGAGGCTCTGAAGACCACGTGTACCATGCTGGAGGAACAGGTCATGGATTTGGAGGCCCTAAACGACGAGCTGCTAGAAAAAGAGCGGCAGTGGGAGGCCTGGAGGAGCGTCCTGGGTGACGAGAAATCCCAGTTTGAGTGTCGGGTTCGAGAGCTGCAGAGGATGTTGGACACCGAGAAACAGAGCAGGTGGGGTTTTGTGTTTGTGGAAAGCTCATGACAGGTGACTGCAGGAGGATCAGCCTGAGAGTTGTGAACAGGGTGATCAGCTTTCCCAGCTGAGACTGAGAAGCTTCCTGGGGCACAAGCCTCCTGGTGCTTAAAACCAGGAGACTCTTGGGCAAACCAGGATGGGGTGGTCACCCTAGTTGTAAACGTAGATAGTGTGAGTTGGATTCTGTGGCTATGGCTGGTATCTGTTTTCCCCATGCAGAGGCCTAGGCATCAGGGCAAATACCTCTGTTTTCTGTGCAGAAACACTCTCATGAGGTTTCTCATCAGAGTAACCATAGCAAGAACATTACCATTTTAATCCTGGTCATGTGCAGTGCTAGTCTTCCCTCCACCCCAGGATTCCTCAACCTTGGCACTATTGACATGTCAGGCTGGGTCATTCTTTGTTATGGGGGCTGTCCTGTGCATTGTAGGATATTGAGCAGCATCCCTCATCTCTGCTCGCTAGATGCCACCAACAACCCCCTTCCCAAGTTGTGACAACAAGTATGTCTCTGGACATTGCCCCCAATATTCTCAGTGTCTCCATTGTCCCCAATGGAGAACCACTGCTTTACAAGAATAGTTTAGTGTTTTTTTTTCCTTTTCTTTGAGATAGAGTCTGACTCTGTCACCCAGGCTGGAGTGCAATGGCACCATCTCAGTTCACTGCAACCTCCACCTCCAGGGTTCAAGGGATTCTCCTTCCTCAGCCTCCCAAGTAGCTAGGAATACAGGTGCGTGCCACTATGCCCGGCTAATTTTTTTTGTATTTTTAGTAGAGATGGGTTTTCACTGTGTTGGCCAGGCTGGTCTTGAACTCCTGACCTCAAGTAATCCACCTGCCTTGGTCTCCCAGAGTGCTGGGATTACAGGCATGAGCCACCATGCCTGCTTGTTTTTTCTTTTTTTTCCTTTCTTAGTAGGAAGTGATAATAATCAGTTCAGGTAGTGTCGTTCCTCTGCTTTCTCACTTTTGTTTCCACAGTTCACCTAGTATAGATTTCCCTTCCTGTGGGGCCACAGGGGTGCAATTGTGTACTCCATAGCTCTGAGGGTTGCTGGTCACATTGAAGATGTCATAGACTGGAAGAGTTGTTATGACAGATTTACAGCTCATGGCAGGAAACTTTTGTTTCTGACAAAATTGGTACGTGATGACGTTTCACAGATGGAAAGAAATGGCCTAGAAGGACGGGTGCCGCTTTCCAGTTTGTACAAAGGCACGATATGGGCTAGTGTGTGCCCCGTGACTTCCTGTCTGCACAGCTAATTGGATCCATTTTTCATAACCTTGCTCATGTCACCTTCCTCTGAAACTTACCTTCCTGTGATTCTCTGAACTCCTTAAGCAAGATAAGCTATCCGTAGAAATATCAATCAATGAATTAATCTGTGTCACACTCTTTTGGGTATCTCTCACATTTACTGGGCCATAGTAGGCTCAACTAAATATATCAGATGGATTATGCAAAGGTCAGCTGAGCTTCAAAAGTTTGGAGGTAAAAGATGAGAACGCTTACATTTCAGGAGAAATGGTAGAAACAGTTCCTTTTTGAGGATCCTCCCAGCTTCTACACTCAGGGTATTTGTTGATGGGAGGGACTGCTGTTTAAGTCTCCTGTTCCAGCTTCCTTCTGAAACCTTAGACTCTGCCATCCTCACTATAAGTTCTGGTTGTTTTCTCACAGACCCCTTCCCTCCCGCCCTCAAGTGCAGCTCCTATCCTAGCTGTTTCTAGGGACCTACGGAGATCATTTTTGGGGTAGGATCTGGCTTCAGCATCAAGAAATACATGACCATACATGGAATGTATAATTATGAGCTGTTCTCAGGAAGACTAGCATTAGTCTGCTTTCATTTCATGTCTGCTTTCAGGGCAATTGTGGAAGATCGTGCCTTTCTTTTCTTTTTTTTTTCTTTTTTCTGTTTTGGTATTATGTGGGATACTGAGATGAGTAAAATATAATTGTTAATCCGTGTTCTCAAGAGCCTAAGAGTCTACTGGAGGAGATATGGATTCAGATATTTAGGAGAGATGGGGAGGCCGAAGTGGGTGGATCACTTGAGGTCAGGAGTCTGAGACCAACCTGGCCAACATGGCGAAATCCTGTCTTTACAAAAAATACAAAAATTAGCTGGGTGTGGTGGCATGCGCCTGTAGTCCAAGCTACTTGGGAGGCTGAGGCAGGAGAATTGCTTGAATCTTGGAGGTGGAGGTTGCAGTGAGCTGAGATCGTGCCACTGAACTCCAGCCTGGGCGACAGAGTGAGACTCCATCTCAAATATGTATATATATATTTAGGAGAGAAATACAGTTATGCTTGGGATACAGAACAAGGTGACGTTGCTTCTGAGAAGAGAAAGTGGAAACAGTTTTATGGAGATCATAGCATTTGAATTTATCCTTGAAGGCTGAGTAAGATTTGAGTTTGCAGAGTAGCAAAGGAGGGGATGGCCAGTGGAGGAGATTGTATAAGCCAAAGTGTGGAAGTAGGAAGCATGATACCTAAATGGGGAAAGGGAAGTGATTTTTTTTTTCCCAGTTTGCTTCTGATCTTTCTGTTCTTTAGCATTATTTATGGAGACACTCATCAGATTCAAGTTTCACTTTCATTTTTTCTTTCTTTTTTGAGATGGAGTCTTGCTCTGTTGCCCAGGGTGGAGTGCAGTGGCACCATCTTGGCTCACTGCAACCTCCACCTCCCAAATTCAAGCAGTTCTTCTGCCTCAGCCTCCTGAGTAGCTGGGATGGCAGGCACGCGCCACCATGCCTGACTAATTTTTTGTATTTGTTGTAGAGATGGGGTTTCACCATGTTGGCCAGGCTGGTCTCGAACTCTTGACCTCAGGTGATCCGCCCACCTCAGCCTCCCAAAGTGTTGGGATTAAGACGTGAGCCACCACACCCAGCCTCAAGTTTCAGTTTCTTGATGAGTACCCAAAAACATTTAACTTTTTTTGTTTGTTTGTTTGTTTGGTTTTTTTTTTTGAGATGGAGTCTTGCTCTGTCACCCAGGCTGGAGTGCGGTTGTGTGATCTTGGCTCACTGCAACTTCCACCTCCTGGGTTCAAGTGATTCTCCTGCCTCAGCCTCCTGAGTAGCTGGGAATAGGGGTGCACACCACCACACCCGGCTAATTTTGTATTTTTAGTAAAGATGGGATTTCACCATGTTGGCCAGGCTGGTCTGGAACTCCTGACCTCAGGTAATCCACTCACCTTGGCCTCCCAAACTGTTGGGATTACAGGTGTGAGCCACTGCGCCTGGCCTGTTTTGTTTTTTCTCACCCAAACCTAACATGGGTCAAATCTTTGCTTGGTAAGCTGTTGGAAAGGAAGACAGATTGGAACTAAGGGTCAAGGTTGGGCATCTCTCTGGCCTGCAGCCTGTTTAGTTGCTCGTCAGGATTAGAGATGGACCAGCCTTCTTTCAGCAGGTCAGCCGTTGGGGGGCTTCCAAAAGCTGACCTGTGTTTTTCTGGCAGGGCGAGAGCCGATCAGCGGATCACCGAGTCTCGCCAGGTTGTGGAGCTGGCAGTGAAGGAGCACAAGGCGGAGATTCTCGCTCTGCAGCAGGCTCTCAAAGAGCAGAAGCTGAAGGCCGAGAGCCTCTCTGACAAGGTCAGCGCCCACCCCTTCTGCTTTTTAGGAAAACATTTTCGTTTCCTTCTTTTAAAGGCACGCTTGATAAAAATTCAAATGCAATCCATGGCAAACATATTTCATAAACATATGTTCATGCACTCCAAAAATGTCCCATGGTTTGCCTTACCATGGGACATTTTTGGTTGGCAGTAGCGTGGGTGGGTGTGGTGGGTGCCCAGTGATCACAGTCGGCCAGTGACTTTTTAAAATCTGTGTGTCTAGGCCCTTGAAGTTCGAATTTTGATCTGGGTGTTCTACTCTCTGGTTGTCTGGCATCTTATTTCCAGAAGGCTTTATGGATTGAATGCTGTGCATCTTTGGGAAGTTCTTGGTGGCAGTGACTAATGCTCATCCCATTGCTGCAGTAATAGGTAGCTCAGCTTCTCCTTGTTCCAAGTTCAGGGTCATGATAGGGTCTGATGACGCATTCCAGTTCTCAGTATTTCACATGGGAAATACACGTGTTCCATCCATGTGCCTCTCCATATTACATTTACAGTCATAACCAATGTTTTAGAGATTTTAGCTAATAATCTTGAGAGAGATACAGAATAGGTACTTCAGTGTTACAGATCACCAAGGTGAAGATCAGAGGAATTTTATGTATAAACACACAGATGCATACATAGACACTCTTTTTCATGCACATACACACACAAAATAACAATCTGATTTTATATTTTCTATAACTTTGTTATTTCATGATAGAAAAATAGTTATTTGGGTCATGGTGGAAAATACAGAAACCACAGAAAAGTAAAGGAAATAATGGCTGGTCACCCATTGCTATTGTTTTATTCGTGAATTTATTTGCAGTCTCTGTGCTTATGTTTATGCATATACACACATACATAGACATACGTATGTATTTTTATAAATTAGATTCTCATGTGTACAGCTTTACATGTTTTTATTAAAAATCATTTAACTGCAGGTTTTTTCTGAGTTGAGTATTTTTTGAACATGTGATTCTAAAAAAAATAAATTCCATGGAAGTACCTACTTTAATCATTATACTTGTATTGGAAATTTGAGCTTCCAGTTTTTGCCATATAAATAACAGTGTGATAAATATGAATCTTTATGGACATCTATGATTATTTTCTTACCAGATACTTATATTAATAGAAACAGAATTATTAGATTTAAGGCCAGAGCTCTCTAGTGAGGAACACTCCTGAGTTCCCTGAAACTGGGTTACCATTTTTTTTTTTAGCATGAGGAAACTAGATTTATTAGAGATATGTGAGGCCTTTTATGTTTAATGTGAAAAACATTTTTTTCTAGTTGACTGCTGTTAAAGTATTAAGCAGCAAAGTCCTTTGTATATTTTAAAGCTCCAGACTTTGCAATACCTTATTGTCTTGATCTTCTCCTAATTGGGATGAATTTCTCCTTCCCAAGCCTTTCTTATCAAACTTAAAATCTAACAAAGCAGTCATTATTTGCGTACGTGTCTAGTTATGGGCCTTTCTGACTTGATGTAAGATCCTTGAGAGCTTAGTTATCCTTTCATCCTAAAAGCCATAATGCAGGTAGTAAGCATTCAGCATATGATTATTTAATTAAATTCAGCCAAAGCATGTCAGATAAATAAATCCTTGAGCAGTCATCTCCTAGAACTTGTCATGGCTATATTTAAGAGCCATCCCTTAGAAATAATTTCCATCCTCATTTAATAACCTATGGAAGACTCACCAGTGACATGGACTTCTGTATTTAGAAAAAAGCAACTTTTACGTTCTGACCTTTAGAACTCAATATTCTTTCTTTGTGAAGGTTCGTGGACATTCATAAAAGTTGTCAGCATCTAACATTCCTAAATGTGGCATTATGCCAATCTTTCCAAATGTCTAGCTCAATGACCTGGAGAAGAAGCATGCTATGCTTGAAATGAATGCCCGAAGCTTACAGCAGAAGCTGGAGACTGAACGAGAGCTCAAACAGAGGCTTCTGGAAGAGGTGAGTGTGAAACACCTGGGATAAGGGCCAAGTAGAATTTTTTTCTTTTAATAGGCTTTATTCTTTGGAGCAGCTTTAGGTTCACAGCAAAATTGAGCAGAAAGCACAGAGAGTTCCCACATACTCCCTGCCCCCTCCTCCCACAACGTCCCCAACTGTCAACACCCTGTTCCAGAGAGGTCCATTTGTTACAATCGATGGGCCTGCACTGACACATCATCATCACCCCAAATGCATACTTTAAATTAGGTTTGCTTTTGGTGTTGTACATTCTATGGGTTTTGACAAATGTATAGTGACAGTTATCCACCTTTACCATATCATACAGGATAGTATCACTGCCCTAAAAACCCTCTGTGCTCTGCCTGTTCATCCCTCCCCACCCTCAATTCCTGGCAGCCACTGATCTTTTGCTGTCTCCATAGTTTTCCCTTTTCCAGAATGTTGCATATCTGGAATCACACAGTATGTAGCCTTTCAGATTAGCTGCTTTCACTTAGTCATATGCATCCAGGTTTCCTCCATGCCTTTTCACGGCTGGTAGTTCATTTCTCTCTGGAGTCTTTTTTTTTTTTTTTTTTTTTTGGTCTTGCTCTGTTGCCCAGGTTAAGGTGCAGTGGTGCAATTACTACTCACGGCAGCCTTGACTTCCTGGTTTCAGGTCGTCCTCCCACTCAGCCTACTGAGTAGCTGGGAGTACAGGTATATGCCACCATGCTCGAGTAATTTTTGTATTGTTTTGTAGAGACAGGGTTTCCCCATGTTTCCCAGGCTGGCTGGTTTTGAATCCCTGGGCTCAAGTGATCTACCTGTCTTGGCCTCCCAAAGTGTTGGGGTTACAGGCATGAGTCCCCATGCCCTGCCTGAACTTTTAAACAAATTTCTTAAAAAGATTTTTTTATTTCAATAGCTTTAGGGGTACAAGTGTTTTTTTGGTGACATGGATGAATTGTGTGGTGGTGAAGTCTAGGCTTTTCGTGTACCTGTGACCCAAATAGTATATATCGTACCTGATAGGTAATTTTTCATCTCTCGCTCCCCTCCTTGCCTTCCCCCTTCTGAGTCCACAGTGTCTATTATACCACTTTGTATGCCTTTGCATACTCATAGCTTAGCTCCCACTTGTAGTGAGAACATGCAGTAGTTAGCTTTCCATTCCAGGTGGAATTTTGAAAGTGACAATTTGTCAGATCCAAATTAGACATTTTGAAATTAGAATTTTCAAGTAAGAGTATGGGGGTCATATAATGCTTGTCTTAAGGTATTTAATGCATTAAAAATATGTCGTGAAGGCCAGAGGGTCTCTGTCATTTTTATCCTTCTATGTGAAGCTTAATAGAGTGTCAAGCACATAGTATATGCCAAATAGAAGTTTATTAAATACATGGGTGAGTGAATATTGAGTTAAATTGTTCTTTAGAGCTAATATCCAAAGTATATTAAGTTTCATGCTGATAGGACGTCCATGCAAATTAGCTTCCTGCATAGGGCAGAATTTTATCAGATTATTCTGAGTACCAAATTTCATGAAGGCTTTTGAACATTGGGTAATTTAGTTAAAAATAATGTGTGCCCTGCTTTTGAAGCATAAAAGACAAGCTCAGACTGATCTCCTAAACCCGTCCCTTACGTGATGGCTGGTACCTTTTCACAGAACTCTGAGAATCGCTATTTAAATTGATGACTACCTCCGACACCCCAGCCAGAGCCCTCTATGTTGAATCACTGATGATTCTGCTTTGTTCTTTAGGATTGACCTGCAAGGACAAATGCACTTTATAATGAAAAACTGGACTCCAAAGAGTATTCTGTTTAACCCTTAGTGAACCTGACAGTTTAATTAACCAGAATGCCCTGTTCTGGCTGATGAGGTTTTGTCACATGATACCCCTAGCTCCTGAGGCACTTTGCTGATAGAAGTAATACTGTTGTGCTATTAAGTTTGAAAAGTGTAGTGAAATTTTTGCAGGTGAGTATAAAATATTTTATTGAATGATAATTTTAAAAATATGGGTGGCTGAGGCATGAGGATTGCTTGAGGCCGAGAGTTTGAGACCAGTCTAGGCAGTATAGTGAGACCCCGCCTCTACCAAAACAAAAAAAAAAATTAGCCAAGTGTGGTGGTGTGTACTTCTAGTCCCAGCTACTCAGGAGGCTGAGGTGGGAGGACCACTTGAGCCCAGGTGTTTGAGGCTGCATTGAGCTCTGATGGTACCACTGCACTGTAGCCTGGGTGACAGAGTGAGAACCTATCTCAAAATAAAAATTAAAATGAAAAATATGGGTGGGAGTTTGGGAAAGTTCTAGAAATGGATGGTGGTGATGGTTACACAATAATATGAGTGTACTTAATGCCTCTGAACTATATACTTAAAAATGGTTAAAATGGTAAATTTTATGTGTATTTTGCCTCTGTAAACAATTTAAAAAATAAAATTTAATACTAAACACACACACACACACACACACACATTTGGTGAACACACAGAGGAATTCACCCTATGGCCTTATGAACAACACTACAATGGAAATGTTAAATGTACCTCGTGGTCAAATAAAGAATTAGGGTCTTTTATCTGGGATGAATAGACAGTGTTCCCACTTTAAGCACATCCTGGAAACAGAAAGAACAGAAATAATCAATGCTCATGCCTGTCCTATTTTCCTTCTGAGAGGGCGAGTTGGCCCTGACAGCTCAGTACTTTGGTCCAAGGTTATGTGGTGAGTCAGTGACGACTCTAGGAATAGAGTGCCGGGATCCTGATCCAGTTCCCTCCTTCTCACTTCTGAACCTACATGAGAACATTTCCAGTTTCCCAGGATGTTCCTCACAGAAAGATTTTTGAGCACAGACATCTGGCTGACATTGAGCCTCGGGCGGATTTCTGCGACAGTTGAAGCCGTTCTGGAGCAAAGAATGCTCTTTATTGCCCACATTGTGATTGGGCCTCCTGGTTGGTGTGTACTGTATAAGCATATGTGCCCAAGGTTTCCACCTCAGTATCCTCTTCGTAGGTACGGAGACTTTTATTTTTTATTTTTATTTTTATTTTTTTTTGAGACGGAGTCTTGCTGTGTCGCCCAGGCTGGAGTGCAGTGGCATGCTCTTGGTTCCCTGCAACCTCCACCTCCGAGGGTCAAGTGATTTTCCTGCCTCAGCCTCCTGAGTAGCTGAGATTACGGGTATACACTACCACTCTCGGCTAATTTTTTGTATTTTTAGTAGAGATGAGGTTTCATGATGTTGGCCCAGCTGATCTTGAACTTCTGGGCTCAAATGATCTGCCCACCTCAGCCTCCCAATGTGCTAAGATTATTGCATGAGCCACCATGCCCAGCCTATAAGGAGACTTTTAAATGGAGCCAGAATCAAAGTCTCAGAATTGAAATAATTTTTATATTATACAGTCTGAATTTCCAGCACTGTTCCCTTTATCTCTGCTCCTGACAAACTTTACTTACTAATGGATCTTTCTTTCACCTTTTTCCTCCTGGGCCCAAAATGACTTCAGAAGCTTTCTCAACATGACACTTTATAGCCACTCTCAGTTCATTGGAAGTAACACCAGTGATCAAAGTCCAGTTGCTAGTCCTGGTCAAATTCATCTCTCATCCAAGGTAGAAGATGCCTTCCTCAACACTCCTCATAGATAGGCCCCGTTGAACCTCGGCCTAAATACTTACAATGACTTTGGACATCCCAACCCATTTTCCAGCAACTCTCATTCTTAGAACATTCTTATTTGGAACTGAAACCTTGCACTTTTAAAAACCACTGGTTCCATTACGTTGAAACACATGAAATTAGAAAGTAGTCTGATATCTCCAACCAAAATGAGAGATTAATATTGATTAATAGTCAGATTACTTGATTATTAAAATAACTAAGGTTTAATTAGCACTTACCATGTGACTGACTCTCTGAGTACTTTACGTGAATTAACTCTTACAGTCCTTGCAACGTTCCTGCAAGCTAACTAGTTTTATTATCTCTATGATAGTCAACTAGCTATCCAAATAGCTCTCCCACTCCAAATTGCCTTCTCTTTTATTTTTTCAAGTTTTTTTTTGTATAGACGGGGGCTCCCTATGTTGCCTAGGCTGGCCTCAAACTCCTAGGCTCAAGTGATCCTCCCGCCTTGACCTCCCAAAGTGCTGGGATTACAAGAGTGAGCCACTGCGCCCGGCCACCTTCTTTTTTTTAAGTGAAACATTTTAGATCCCCTCAAGCTTTGGATGTTCTTTTCTGGTAGATTTGTCTTTCCACAGAGAGTTTCTACAAGTTCATGTGGTCTGAATAGCACTGAATACATTGGGATCTTTCCATCTCCATACTGGGCTCTAAACCTCTGCCAATTACCTGGGCCCTTTGGGTAGTTTTGATCACATCACTGGCACCATTGGTCTGTTAAATCATTACCTACCTTTCCACAAGTTTGCTTTTTCTTAAAAACATCTTTATGTTCTATATTTATTCTGTTGACAATTTAAAAAATTACCATCCTACTGAAGTTTTTCTTGTTGGTCTTGATCCATTCTTCCAGCCCACTGGGGTTGTTTCACGCTCTTATTCTGTCATACAGCCCCTTTCTTTTTCCTGCCAGTTTCCTGTCACCCTTGTAAAATTGTTGGACAGGTCTAAACACACAGCTAAGGCCCCCCCTTTCAGTCTAACACTGGCCCATGAATATACCTCTGTTTGCTTCTTTCTGGGAAGCAGGTAAATGCTTCTGAAAAACATTTTCATAGAGTACAAATGCCCCGCTTACTTTAACCAGCCTATTTCTTGGAAAGCCAATGGACAGTTGATGCGTTTATTCTAGAAAAATATTTTGGGCTTGGCTGTCACCAAACAGATTCTCGTCCGCAGCACTTGTTTCTCTGGTTTCTGCCTAGTAATTAATGTTGTCCTAAAATAGTGGGAAGAAACTAAAGAGGGTAATTTGCAGAAGAAATCACTCATGCTGCGGAGGAGGGTATCTTAGCTGTTTCTTTCCTTTCTTCCTGTATTTTAGGGGGCTCTGTGGTTTGATTGAGAAATTCCAGGTTACGCACATGGGCCAAATGGTTTTTTTAATTTTAATTTTAATTTTAATTTTTTTAGAGACAGGGTCTTGCTCTGTCATCCAGGCTGGAATGCAGTGGCATAATCATAGCTCATTGCCACTTTGAACTCATGGGCTCAAGCAGTCCTCCCACCTCAGCCTCCCAGAGTCCTGGGATTTCAGGCATGAGCCACTGTGCCCGGCCCCAAGTGATCTTTAGTTGGTAGCTCTTGGTTTGTGGCAGTGTTGTTAGCGAAAGGCAGATGGGAGGATGAGAGGGAGCACCTTAACTGAATGGAGGGAAGAAAGAAGGACAAAGGAGATGGAGAGGACAAACATTCAGTAAGCACCTGCTGTATACTGGGCACTGTGTTCAATATGTCATCCAGTAAGGCAAGCTAGTATACCCACTTTCAGATGAAGAAACTGAGGCTCTGAGAGGTGATAAATACAGACTTTAACAGATATCAGTGATATGGGAAGTGTAAAAGTCAGGATTTAAACCAGGGTCTGTAAGAATCTATCATCCAGGTCTTTCTACTGCAGCACGATGCCTTAGGGAATCAGCTACCTGTTAAGAGGAAGGGCAGGTGAGGGATATAAATGGAAAGAAAAACAGAGGTTTTTCCTCTCTGTCCAGAGGAAATTCTGAGGGCCAGGAAATTCTGAGATTATCATTGCCTCTGGGCCTGCTGGGATGGAGGAGTTTGGGGGCTGCCATAGGCCTTTTGGAATCTCCAGTGGTGATGTTTATTGCTTTGAGTAGCTCTCTGTCCCTAAGTCTGCAGAGGACCCAGGCTACCAGGGAAGAGATTATTTGGGCCACAGTAAGTGTTGTTAAGCTATAATCCAGGGTTTGAATAAAATCAAGCACCGTCTCATCAGGATGCCTGCTCTCTCCTGCTTTTTTAGAAACGGATGCGTTTTAGGAAAAAGAACCACAAAACCAGCGTCTTTATAGCCTGTCCTGTTTTCTGTTAACTTCCATTATAAAAATTGGAGCGAGATTTATAGCACAAAACTATTTTCAATATACTCAATTGAATTTCTTTTCTGGGTTTTACCAACACTCTGTACTTCTGGGATCTTCTTCTTCTTTTCCCCCGATGTTGTAGAAATATCTCCCGTGATTGTGGCTATTCATGTACTTGTTGGGGTCTCTCACCCTGATGGGACATTTATTAAGTAAGGGATGATATGATTTCTCTTTGTGTATACCACACTGCATGCAAGGAGTAGTTTCTCATAGCAACGATTAAGATCTTGAAAACAAAAAATAAAGACACATTGGACCTTAGTTGTCATGGCACTGAGTCGAACTGCCTTAGATGTCAACTCGGATGGCTTATGCCATCCAAAATATCCTCACCTTAATGTGCCAAAATATCCTCAGTTGGAACTCTGGGAAGGCCAACCCTGCAGCCTGGACTTTCTGTGACGGTAAGGATCTTGGGACTTGTTGGCCGGCAGAGGTTTCTGTGCAAATTCATTTTAACTGTGCTTGCATCCTTTTGGAATAGATGACAATTGGTAATTCTGAATTGAGATGATTTCGAAAGCTGTACTTCTGGTGCCATGCCTGAAATTAGTTTGAAATAGGAACAGCGGGGGAACAAATTGTATTGTGTGCAGTATCAAGCATTTCCCTGGCCCTTCTCCCCACTAGCAAGCCAAATTACAGCAGCAGATGGACCTGCAGAAAAATCACATTTTCCGTCTGACTCAAGGACTGCAAGAAGCTCTAGATCGGGCTGATCTGCTGAAGACAGAAAGAAGTGACCTGGAGTATCAGCTGGAAAACATTCAGGTGAGGACTGGCAGAGGGAATCTACTTAAAAATGGTCTGCACGGCTGGGCTCAGTGGCTCATGCCTGTAATCCCAGCACTTTGGGAGGCTGAGGTGGGCAGATCAACTGAGGTCAGGAGTTCGAGACCAGCATGGCCAACATGGTGAAACCGCGTCTCTACTAAAAATACAAAAATTAGCTGGGCGTGGTGGTGGGTACTTGTAGTCCCAGCTACTCGGGAGACTGAGGAAGGAGAATGGCTTGAACCCAGGACGTGGAGGTTGCAGCGGGCTGAGATCATGCCACTGCACTCCAGCCTGGGCAACAGAGCAAGACTGTCTCAAGAAAATAAATAAATAAACAAACAAATAAGTAAATAAATAAATAAAATGGTCTGCAGAGGCAAAGCACGATGGTAGAGTCATCTGGTAAAACTGTCGGTATCTTTGTGCTGCATATTGTGTGTATTTTCCCCAAGATTTTATTTTCAAAGATTTCAAACATTCAGAGAAGTTGGAAGATTTCTATAGTGACCATGACCTACAATGAACCTGTTGCTATTTTTACTTTTTCACGTATTTATCTATAAATACATCTTTTTTTCTCCTTTGCAGTAAAATTGGGACTAAATAAATACCGACTCAGTACTGTTTGTGTTGAATTTTCATATGTTAGCATCCTAACAGCTTCACTGTTTAGTTTCTTAAAGTACCAACTTTAAAAGTAGACTTCTGTCTGGGTTTGAGGTTAGTGTGTTTTCTTGAATTTTAGGTTCTCTATTCTCATGAAAAGGTGAAAATGGAAGGCACTATTTCTCAACAAACCAAACTCATCGATTTTCTGCAAGCCAAAATGGACCAACCTGCTAAAAAGAAAAAGGTGAGTCAAAGTGTTTGAAAAGTGGGAGTTGTCAGTTTCACTCATCATTCATGGCTCAGTGCACACCACTGTGATATATTATCATAGAAACATAGAAGAAAACAAAGTACACTTCTTTTTTATTTTTGGTTTTATTTTGGGTTGAAAAATAGATTTTGAGATAATTATAATAGGTCTTATGGAAAGATATCATTAATCAAATGTGACAAACTACTTTTTGTTTATGGCCATTCAAATCGTAGTATCTTTCGCTGTTAAAGAAGTAATCCCTCTCCAGCCCACACACATAGCAGCTGGAGCAGAGGGGGTGTATGCAGAGAGAAAGATTTATACCTAAGTCATGCATACATGACTCCAGAGGGGGTTAGCAAGTCACGAGTATGCAGCTTCAGCAGTTCAGGTCTATCATACCACACTCCAGAAAGGACTTTAACAGTGATCTAGTCCAGTCCTTTTGACTGGCTCACAAAGAGACAAGAACTCAGGGAGTTGGAGTGACCTGCCTGAAGTGTCTGACTGGACACTTCTCCGCTCTGCCAAGTACTGAACATCCCTTTTAGATCGTAAGAGACGAATTACAAACTAGGGGCAGGGTTATACGTAGTGCACATGAGAAGATTGTTTTTCATAAGCCCAATCTATACATGCTTTTCCCACTAAAGCCTTCATACTAGGTTTGGCCAGGTGTTCCCAGTTCCAAGAAAAGTTTCAAAGGAGCTTGCAGTTTCCTTCCAAATGCAGAAGCCTACCATGGTGGCAGTGGCAGTGGTTTTACAGGAGAGGCCTTGATGACTTAGAATACCTAGGAGGAAGGAGTGGAGGGCTGAAGTTGACAGTTATCTCAGTATTTCCAATGCTGTCTTCACTGTAAGGGGATGAGCACAACATTCAAAGGCTGCCTCCCACTAGACGTTGGCTGCATGGGAAGGATTTTCTTGCATGCTGCGTGACTGTAAATGGTTGTTATGCTTATGATATTTAATCTTTTTTATTTTAGCAGTGAACTGTTATCTGGTTATGTCACTTGATTTAGTTAGGGTGTTTCCATTTGTTATTTTTTTTTTAGTTAACTTTTTTTTAAGTTGCATTATTCTGTTTTCCTTTTTTTCCATGTATAGTAAATATTTTCATTTGCCTTTTTTTTTTTTTCGAGTAAGCCCCTTGTTTTGACCTCATTTTAGCATTCTTTTTAAAATTTTGCTTCCTTTTATAAAACACTCATCTCTGTGTCTTGTAACTGAGCATCATGAGACATATTTCAAGGCAAGAGTGACCTCTGAACCATCTCTCCTGACTCCATACTCCATACTCTCCTGATTCCATTTTTTGAATGGGAAAGACTCAGGACATGACTCTCCTGTCTTGGCAATGCTAAAGGAAGAGGTGGTGGCCATTCAAGCATCTTTAATCCTCTTGGTGAAAACTTCCGCACCCCTATTTTTTTCAGCCGACTGGAACGGGCTGTGGCTCAGCCTACCCTTCCCCCAATTCACATGCCATTTTTACTAAATACACTTACAGTGAGTATGCTCCTGGCTTTTGTGGTTTGCTCCTCCCGAGTCAGATTTCCTTTAGCTAGTTTCAAGTGCCAGTTTCCAGGAGTTAGGAGATATCTCTGTTTCCATTGCTAGGGTTTATTTAGTCGACGGAAAGAGGACCCTGCTTTGCCCACACAGGTTCCTCTGCAGTACAATGAGCTGAAGCTGGCCCTGGAGAAGGAGAAAGCTCGCTGTGCAGAGCTAGAGGAAGCCCTTCAGAAGACCCGCATCGAGCTCCGGTCCGCCCGGGAGGAAGGTAGGGGCTCACTCTCTCCAAAGTGCTCAAGGCTGTGGAAAAGGCAGAGGATTGATCTCAGTGAAATCAGCCAAGACTAACTAGTTCAGTGTCTGTTTATGGCCCATATGCTTTCAAACCAGACATCCCATGTCTGAAAAACGTATAGCCCCTGTGTGTTGCCAAGTTGATGTGACGCATATTCTTTTGGTCTTGGGTCCTTGAAAGACAGCCCAGGGACAGTCCGCTTGGTTTGGTTCTCTAGGCTACCCAGCTAACCAAAAGGCATTGTCCTGGTCTCTCTGCAGCTGCCCACCGCAAAGCGACGGACCACCCACACCCATCCACGCCAGCCACCGCGAGGCAGCAGATCGCCATGTCCGCCATCGTGCGGTCACCAGAGCACCAGCCCAGTGCCATGAGCCTGCTGGCCCCGCCATCCAGCCGCAGAAAGGAGTCTTCAACTCCAGAGGGTACGTTCTCAAGGGGCCGTTGTTGTTGTATGGAAATTTCTTTTTAGTTGACTAAGACATGCAGGCATATGATAAAAATTACAAGTAATACTAGGGGATAAAGATTAAAAAGTCAGTCTTGGCTGGGCGCGGTGGCTCACGTCTGTAATCCCAGCACTTTGGGAGGCCGAGGTGGGCGGATCACCAGAGGTTGGGAGTTCAAGACCAGCCTGACCAACATGGAGAAACCCCATCTCTACTAAAAATGCAAAATTAGCTGGGTAGTAATCCAGCTACTCAGGAGGCTGAGGCAGGAGAATCGCTTGAACCTGGGAGGCAGAGGTTGTGGTGAGCTGAGATCGTGCCATTGCACTCCAGCCTGGGCAACAAGAGTAAAACTCCGTCTCAAAAAAAAAAACAACGAAGTCAGTCTTCTGGCTCTCCATCCTCAGATCCCTTACCCAGACTCAACCATTGCTTTCAGCCATTGTATCCTTCCAGCGATGGTTCATGTATGTGACCACATGTCTATATCATTCATGTATCTTACATTGTGTGATTATATTTAAAGAATATGAGGAAATAGGCTGGGCGTGGTGGCTCACGCCTGTAATCCCAGCACTTTAGGACGCTGAGGCAGGCGGATCACCTGAGGTCAGGAATTTGAGACCAGCCTGGCCAACATGGTAAAACCTTGTTTGTAGTAAAAATACAAAAATTAGCTGGGTGTGGTAGCACGCTCCTGAAGTCCCAGCTACTTGGGAGGCTAAGGTAGTAGAATCGTTTGAACCCAGGAGATGGAAGTTGCAGTGAGCCGAGATCACCCCACTGCACTGCAGCCTGGGTGATAAAGTGAGACTCCATCTCAAAAAAAAAAAAAAAAGAAAAAAAAAGAATATGAAAAAATAAGCACATCTCTCTCTCAGGCCTTTTTTCTTTTATAAATATCATAGTGGTGACTCACGCCTGTAATCCCAGCACTTTGGGAGGCTAAGGTGGGCGGATCACCTGAGGTCGGGAGTTCAAGACCAGCCTGACCAACATGGAGAAACCCCATCTCTACTAAATATGCAAAATTAGCCGGGCGTGGTGGCGCATGCCTGTAATCCCAGTTACCTGGAAGTCTGAGGCAGGAGAACTGTTTGAACCTGGGAGGCGGAGGTTGCAGTGAGCCGAGATCACGCCATTGCACTCCAGCCTGGGCAGCAAGAGTGAAACTCCATCTCAGAAACAAAAACAAAAAAAATAAGCACATCTCTCAGGACTTTTTTCTTTTATAAGTATCATAGCCCACTACAGTATACACTGCAAGACACCTTCATTTCATTAAAGTGCTATCATAGAGGTTTCACGTTAGTACATAAGGACCAACCCCATTCTTTCAGAGAACCACGCAGTATTCTGTAGTGTGAGCATGCAATTCACCTGTTAAACCAGGCTCCTGTTGATGGCCATTTAGGTTGTTTCCAATCCCCTGTTACTGTAAACACCTTGCAGAGGACATCCTGTGCCTCTGTGGGTGTTGTGCTTGGAGAAATTCCTGGGAAATGAATCATCGGGTTAAAGGTCATGTACATTTTGAATATTGGTAGTTTGTGCCAATCTATATTTCTACCAGTGTGAGGAGTTCTCTTTCTGGTCTCAAATGTACTCTGTTTACCTAGAGATTAAAAGGACTTAAGAAAAGGCCAAGGAAGCTGGTTTGGAATGTCTTAGGAACACTAGGGTAGAGCTGTGGTTTAGCATCATGGCATTGCAATCAAGTCTGTTTTGGTTGTAAACCAGATGGTGTTTTCTTGTTGCTGTTGTTTTTCTTTAGCCAGAAGTTATTTTCTTCCTCCTGTGTATATATAACTCCTTGAATCACCGAGCTTTTTTTTTTTTGAGACAGAGTCTCGCTCTATCGCCCAGGCTTGGAGAGCAGTGGCATGATCTCAGCACACTGCAACCTCTGCCTCCCAGGCTCAAGCGATTCTCATGCCTCAGCCTCCTGAGTAGCCGGGATTATAGGCATGAGCCACCATGCCCGGCTAATGTTTTTATGTTTTTAGTAGAGATAGGATTTCACCATGTCGGCCAGGCTGGTCTTGAACTCCTGACCTTAAGCGATCCAACTGCCTTGGCCTTCCAAAGTGCTGGGATTACAGATTTCAGCCACTGCGCCCAGCCAAAGAGCTTTAATCTTAAAGTCATTAAAATGGTGGTGACAAGATAGAGGAAAGCATTGCTTCTGGCTGTGGTGTCCACTGAAACTTCCCTGAATAGTGATAATATGATAATACTACAGTATATTGCTCCTTCACGTATATTGCACCAAACAGTTTCAAAGTGCATTCCTGTTATTTATTCCTTGCACGTTTCCAAGAAAGGAAGGGGGGTGATGTTGTAAGGAGAGCCTACCATCGTATAGTTAGTCTCCTACCAGTAACATGTTCTTAAACAAAGCCTGATTCCTAATTACTGGATAATGGAGATTTTAAGTTGAGCCTTATAAATCTAGAAGCATCTGTTAATGTTAAAATAGTTTCACAATCTGTAACTCACCTGTTCTAATGGTTCTACCAGAGTTGGATTCAGAAATGTGGATCCTGACATTTTCTTTCCATAGTAGTCCCCTATTATCCAGGGCTTCACTTCCTGTGGTTTCAGTTATGTGGTTATCTGTGCTCTAAAAATATTAAATGAAAAATTCCAGAGATAAACAATTATTAGGTTTTAAATTGAGTGCCATTCTGAGTTGCATGAGGAAATTGCACACAGTCCTGCTCCATCCTGCCTGGGATGCGAATCATCCCTTTGTCCCGCATATCCACACTGTATTCGCTCCCTGTCCATTAGTCACTTAGTAGCTCTCTTGGTTATCAGATTGAAAAAACAGTATATACAGGGTTCAGTACCATCCATGGTTTCCGGCATCCATTGGGGGTCTTGGAATGTATCACCTGAGCATAAGCGGGGATTACTATATTGAAAGCTGCTTCTAATTAGTTAAGTCACTGTTGAGAGGGTGCCTATTACATGGAAAAAAATCAATCTTGTTAATTTTTTTTCCTCTTTGTGGAGAACAGGGTCTCGCTATGTTGCCCAGGCTGGTCTTGAACTCCTGGGCTCAAGCAGTCCTCCCGCCTCTGCCTTCCTAAGTGCTGGGATTACAGGCATGAGCCACTGCACCCAGCTGATCTTCTTAATTTTAACAGTCTGGAATACAAATGTAAGATTCTGTTCTTATATTTACATTTCATCCATAAATTCTTATATTCATAAAAGTTGTATTTTGAACAAAAGGAATTTACTCGCGGAAAAACTTGACATAAAAGAATTCTTCAGTTGTTTAATATATTTGATAATTAGAAATTCTATAATTCATAATAGTGATTTTTAAATTGGATTCTGAAAAGCTCTAGATATATGATTTCATCTGGAAAACAAAGCTTTCACAACTAAAATATTTACAAACAATTGATTTAAAAGCTAATGTTTCTTTATGCCCACAGACATCTACACCATTATATAGTCAGTTAATCTCCTACCAGTAACATGTTCTTAAACAAAGCCTGATTCCTAATAACTGGATAATGGAGATTTTAAGTTGATTCTTATGAATCTAGATGCATCTGTTAGTGTTAATAGTTTCAAAATCTGTAACCTGTTCTAATGGTTTTAACAGTTTTATTGAGATGTAATTTGCATACCATACAGTTCACTCATTAAAAATGTACAATGCAGTCTTTTCCAGTAAGTTTATAGGGTCGTGTAACCCTCATCACATTCCAACTTTTGAACAATTTTGGCACCCCTCACCCAAAAAATACTCCATACACATTATCGGTCTCCCCATTCTCCTTCCACTAATGTTCCTCTTGGCAACCACCAATCTACTTTCTGTCTCTGTCGATCTGCTCTTTTAGACATTTCATATAGATGAATCATACTGCATGTGGCCTTTTGTGTCTGGCTTCTTTCATGGAATGTAATGTTTTCAAGGTTCACCCATGTTGTAGCATGTATCAGAACTTAATTCCTTTCATGGCTGAATAATATTCCATTGTGTAGATGGCACATTTGATTATCCATTAATCCATTTTCATTAGTCCATTTTCACACTGCTGATAAAGACATATCTGAGACTGTGTAATTTATACAGAAAAAGAGGTGTAATATACTCACAGTTCCATGTGGCTGGCGAGGCCTCACAATCATGGTGGAAGGCAAAAGGCATGTCTCATATGGCAGCGGCAAAATAGAATAAGAACCAAGCGAGAGGGGTTTCCCCTTATAAAACCATCAGATCTCATAAGACTTATTCGTCACCACAAGAACGGTATGGGGGAAACTGCCTGCATGATTCTGTTATCTCCCACCAGGTCCCTCCTAACACATGAGAATTATGGCAGCTGCAATTCAAGATGAGATTTGGGTGGGGACACAGCCAAACCATATCACCATTGATGGACATTTGGGTTGTTTCCACTTTTTAGCTGTCATAAGTTATGCTGCTGTGAACAATTTATGTACAGATTTTTGTGGGTACATATGTTTTCAGTCCCCTTGGGTATATAGCTAGGAGTGGAACTGCTGGTTCCTGGGGTAACTATGTTTAACCTTTTACGGAACTACCAGACTGACTTCCACCAGGAATGTGTGAGGGTTCCAGTTTCTCCACATCCTCAGCAACACTTACCTTCCTTTTTTTAGACTGTAGACATCCTAGTGGTTTTGACGTGATGTCTGCTTGGGGTTTTGATTTGCATCTCTCTAATGACTAATAATGTTGAGCATCTTTTCATGTGCTCGTTGGCCATTTATCCTCTTTGGGGAGGTGTCTATTTAAATTCTTGGCCCATTTAAAAATTGGGTTGTCTTTTTATTATTGAGTTGTAAGAGTTCTTTATATATTCTAGATATGAGTCCCTTATCAGAGATTTGATTTGCAAGTATTTTTTCCCTTTCTGTGGGTTGTCTTTTCACTTTCCTAATGGGATCGTTTGCAGTACTCTAATGATTTTTTCAAACATTTTCCTCCAGAATTTAGTCGGCGTCTTAAGGAACGCATGCACCACAATATTCCTCACCGATTCAACGTAGGACTGAACATGCGAGCCACAAAGTGTGCTGTGTGTCTGGATACCGTGCACTTTGGACGCCAAGCATCCAAATGTCTCGGTAAGATCAGCAGTTGTGCATCTGTGCTGGGCACCTGTGTGTCTCCAGCTAAAAAAAGTCTATCAGGTGGAGGTGATTTTTTTCTAACTCATCATGTAGTGCATTCATTTTCGAGCTTCTTATTTCAGTGGGAGGATGCTATTTCCCCCTTTTGAAGCTGCGAGTTTATATATGTCTGCAGCTCATGACTCCAACCTGCTGCTCAAAGTGCCTTAGGCTTTGCTAATTTCCAGCCCCTTTTTGTCAGGCTGGTCTCTCCCTACCTTTCTGCTGGCTCCAACTGAAACATGCAAGTATGTTCTTTACACACCTGTTTGTGGGCGGCCTGGATTGAAGCCTGGAAAACTGGATCAAGAGCACTTGGCACTTTTGTTTCCCCTTTCTGCAGGGGCCTGGCACCAGGGGAAGCTCAGGAGACTACCTGCAAGTCAGGGCCAGATTCTCTGGGCCTGGCTGGGGTGGAGAAGCCCAGGGGTTGGCTGGCAGAGGAAGGGAAGGGTCTGGGGTCAGCTAAGCATGCCCTCACGTTGCTCACTGTTCTTCCCTAGAATGTCAGGTGATGTGTCACCCCAAGTGCTCCACGTGCTTGCCAGCCACCTGCGGCCTGCCTGCCGAATACGCCACACACTTCACTGAGGCCTTCTGCCGCGACAAAATGAACTCCCCGGGTCTCCAGACCAAGGAGCCCAGCAGCAGCTTGCACCTGGAAGGGTGGATGAAGGTGCCCAGGTACCGTGGCAGGGTGGCTTGGGCTGGAGCAGGTGCTGGCACAAGCCACTTCTGTCCCTGATGTTTTCTAGGGAAGTGTCTTTTCTAGGAATTCTGCCACCCCCTCATCCCATCCTCCAGCCTGATGATTCTTCTGAGTTCAGACATTTTTCTTTTCCATCTTGCTTTCCCCAGGAATAACAAACGAGGACAGCAAGGCTGGGACAGGAAGTACATTGTCCTGGAGGGATCAAAAGTCCTTATTTATGACAATGAAGCCAGAGAAGGTAAATTAATAACTCAGGGGGAAGGTCATTGCACGTGGCTAACCCAGGTCTCCCCAGTGCTGGCGCGAAGGCTTTGTTTTTTGGACTGCCTTGCAAGCCTTCTACGCTTTTCCATTTTTGAAACTTACAAACTAAATGACTTCTCTAAAGGTTATTGGTGCGATACTCACATCTATAGGTCTCCCCCCTGAAGAACCCGCAGGGCGCTGCCCTGAAGATTCCACCTGCTAATACACCTTCCGAGAACTTCTGCCTCAGTCAACTAACCCATAAATCCGCATCGTCATCAGAAATTTGACTGTGCTACTCATCTGACACACTTTATTTTTTTTTATCTTCCCTCTCTGCCTTCTCTGCACACCTCTGTCCCTTCCTTGTTCTCGTGCGCCTCTCTTTACACACGTATCCTGTCTCTCTCTCCCTTGCTGTCTCTCTCGCTGTCTCTTCTCCTCTATTCTCCCCTTGTTCTTGTTCCTGTTCTTTTGTTTTTCTTTCTGCCCTTCCTCTTTGCACCAAGCTGGACAGAGGCCGGTGGAAGAATTTGAGCTGTGCCTTCCCGACGGGGATGTATCTATTCATGGTGCCGTTGGTGCTTCCGAACTCGCAAATACAGCCAAAGCAGGTGAGGAGGAGCCAGAGGAGCCCCGCCCTGGAGGTGGGCCGGGCTTGGCCAATCAGCAGGGACAGAAGGGGTGGTACAGGGAAGATTGGCTCTGCAAAGGAGGCCCATCTTCCTCCACTCCCCGCCTTGGTGGTAACTGGGATTTGCGTGGTTTGGTGGGAGCTTTGATCTCTCAGAGCCGTCCCTCCCAGTGGGAACGGGGGGAAATCCACACCCAATCCTGTGCTCTCTGTGAAATCTCCTAGATGTCCCATACATACTGAAGATGGAATCTCACCCGCACACCACCTGCTGGCCCGGGAGAACCCTCTACTTGCTAGCTCCCAGCTTCCCTGACAAACAGCGCTGGGTCACCGCCTTAGAATCAGTTGTCGCAGGTGGGAGAGTTTCTAGGGAAAAAGCAGAAGCCGATGCTGTGAGTATGAAAACGGGCCCTGGAGGTTGTCTTTGTAAAGGGGGCTGACTTGGTAACTGGTGTTAATGACGAGAATCCCATTGGCCATCTTGATTCCCCTCGGGCTCCCTCTCTGAGGGCTGATGGCTTTAGACTGTGTCATGGCCAGGAGTCTGGTGGTGATGAAGGCACAAGTGCCAAGGTAGCTTGTGTGGCATCATGAGCCATTTAGAATGTGGGAATCAGGGATGTGGTGGCTCATGCCTGTGGTCCCAGTGACCCAGGAGGCCAAGGCGGGAGGATCACCTGAGTCCAGGAGTTTAAAACCAGACTGGGCAAGATAGCAAGATCCCATCTCTTATAAAAAGAAAGAAAGCAAGCCAGGTGTGGTGACATGCACCTGTAGTTCCAGCTAGTAGGGAGACTGAGGCTGGAGGATCGCCCAGGAGTTTGAGGCTGCAGTGAGCTATGATTGTGCCACTGTACTCCAGCCTGGGCAACAGAGTGAGACATGGACTGTGAAAACAAAACAAAGGAAAAAGAATGGGGGAATTGGCATCGGTAGCCTGCTCTGGTGGCATTGTAGACCTTGGTTGTGGCGATGCAACAGCAAATGTACTTATAAGGAAATCCTCTCTCCTGTTTACTCAAATGAGTTTGTCTGGTTTGAAGACTTGAGTTAGAAACACTTTGGCCACAAAGCAGCACAATAGGCTGCTGGCAGCTGCGTCCCCTCCAGGAAGGCTTTTCATAAACATCTCAGTTGTTTTTGCAGTATTTGCTCTTCTGTAGGCAGGTTTGGAGTCCTACTTATCCTTAAGCTGTTAGAAACGTAGGTGTGCTGTGATTGGCATCACCCCACCTAGAATGTTCCAGGATACAAACAGTGCTCATTGCTCATGGGCGTTTGCTCCAGCGAAGACCAAACAGCTCTTTTCAGACTCTTCACTCCTAATAAACACTTTATGTGTTAGCAGTTGGAGGATTCTTAACCATGAGCCTCCTGAAAAGAACTTTACTCAGTGGTTAGAACTGTTTGGATGACTTGTTTGTTGTTACACACGTGAGCCTTTTACTGAAATCCTTGTTAATATGTGTACAATAGGCCCGAGTCTGTGTTTCTTACGAGCTTCTGCCTGCCTGGGTTCAGGTAAAGAGATGCAGAGGCGTGCTGGCTCGCTGCTAACACTGCGCCTTTGCACTTCTGCTGCAGCCTGATGGGGGAAGCAGTCTTTCATGTGTCTTATTAACCCTGCGCAGGTGAAATCTCCTTAGCTTCAGCTTATTTCTTATCACAGAATAGCTTTCCATGTCTACTATACTCCCTTATTTCTGCATCCCAGCCAAGTTATAACTCAGATGCTAATTAACAACTGCCCCAGAGATAACAATAGCACTCACATTTTGCATTTGGAGCTCAGATCAAAATATGGGGTGAGCTAAGAGCATATGTGTGTTTCTGAGCATTTCCAGGAATGACTTGGCTTTAACCTTCTCTTGATCTCTCTGGATGGCTTGGTCATAAACAGATCAGCCTCACGACGTCTTCTTTTTTCTTTTCTTTCACCTATGAAAAGAAATTGCTTGGAAACTCCCTGCTGAAACTGGAAGGTGATGACCGTCTAGACATGAACTGCACACTGCCCTTCAGTGACCAGGTAATGCTTGTGTAGGCATGGCCAGCTGGTGTCTGGTTACAGTCACACCCCATCAAGAAAGAAAAGGCTGTGGAGGCCTTGTTGCTCTTAGTAGAGATTGTTCTGGTGACGTGACCATGCTTATGTTCTGCCTTTGGACTTCTGCCCTTGCAGGTGGTGTTGGTGGGCACCGAGGAAGGGCTCTACGCCCTGAATGTCTTGAAAAACTCCCTAACGCACGTCCCAGGAATTGGAGCAGTCTTCCAAATTTATATTATCAAGGACCTGGAGAAGCTACTCATGATAGCAGGTGTGAGACCAAGGACATGGTGCTTTTTCTTTACTTTCAAGGAAGCCAATGTGTTGAAGCCAAGTTTCATGCTTGTAAAACACGAAATAGTAGACAGGAGCCGTTGTAGCTCTTATCTCTGTGTCCCCATAGATGCCCAAGCTTCAGTTAATGGACCCCCTCTGTCCAGATTTAATTCCCTTCTAGTATCCAGTTTAGCACAATCTGACATTCCCAAAGAACATCCCACTGTTAGGCCAAGTGAAGAGTGCTAAGCCTCAAAGACTCACTAAAGCCAAACCCATTGTCCTGATTGCAAGAAAACCACCGTGGGTCATGACCTTCTGAGAGTTTGCTTGCTCTGTTACTCTGTGATCTCTTTCGAGTCATCGTTTGCTAATATTTTGTCATAATTTTTTTCCTCTCTTCTTAACACACACACACACACACACACACACACACACACACTTTCCTGAACCATTTGAGAGTTAGTTGCAGGTATGACGCCAAGTTCTTCAGTATATCAACCTAATGATTGAAGGCATTCTGTCACATAACCAGGGCACAAGTTATTTCTCTCTGTCTGTGTTGCTGACATTATTTTTAAAGGGGGAAAACAATAATATATCGATTCAGTGTTTAAAACATCAACAGTTAGGTCTTGTTTCAGGCATGGCTGGATCCAGGGACTGACATACTGTGGTCAAGAACTGGCCTTTCTTAATCTCAGCTCTTTTTCCTCCCTCTCTTCCTTATTTTATTCTTTAGAGAAGTTTTAGATTCACAGCAAAATTGAAAGGTACAGAGAGTTCCCATATACCCCCGTTCTCATACACGCATAGCCTCCTCCACTGCCAACATCTCCCACCAGAGTGACATGTTTGTTACAGTCAGTGAACCTACATTGACACATTGACACTGACACATCGTTGTCACCCAAGCCTATGGTTTACATTAGAGTTCTCTCTTGGTGGTATACATTCTGTTGGTTTTGAAAAATGTATAATGACATGTATCCACATGTAGAGTATCATATAGAATAGTTTCACATACTATAATTTTTGCATTTAGGAAATTTACCCTTACTATAATACACGTATCCACTATGCTGCCCATAGTTGGATTTTACTCATGGCTCCTATAATGTCCCAGAATTTGTATTGCATTTAATCATGCCTCTCTAGTCTCCTTTAATCTGGAACAGTTCCTCAGCCTTTTGTCTCTCCTGACATCCACATATTTGGATAGTCTAAGCCTGTTTTTTCATAGAATGCCCCCTCATTCCTCCCTCACACATTCTTTCTTTACTTTGCTGGGGAGCATGTTTGAAAGTACAGTTCACATTCTCCAATTTTATGTCTGCAGAATTCTACCCTCCTCAGAATCTTGACTAAAAGGCCAAATGTTTTTGTCTTAGATTTAAATCATGGACCTGGGCCAGGCACGGTGGCTCACGCCTGTAATCCCAGCACTTTGGGAGGCTGAGGCAGGTGGATCACAAGGTCAGGAGTTCGAGACCAGCCTGCCCAACGTGGTGAAACCCCGTCTCTACTAAAAATACAAAAAAAAAATTAGCCACGTGTTACACACGTGAGCCTTTTACTGAAATCCTTGTTAATATGTGTACAATAGGCCCGAGTCTGTGTTTCTTACGAGCTTCTGCCTGCCTGGGTTCAGGTAAAGAGATGCAGAGGCACACGCCTGTAATCCCAGCTACTCAGGAGGCTGAGGCAGGAGAATTGCTTGAACCCGGGAGGCACAGGTTGTAGTGAGCCGAGATCGCACCATTGCACTCCAGTGTGGGCAACAGAGCAAGACTCCGTCTCAAAAATAAAAAAAATAAATAAATAAATCATGGACCTAAAATATGTTTATAGGGATTTGTGGAAAACTCAGATCATCTGTGTGGCCTCTTGTGACTATTACTTGTGCCTAGAACTAGAACCACCATCCTGTACCTTTACTTAACGGCTTCACGCTGACGAGAGGTTGTTCCTTTTCCCGTTCAGGAGAAGAGCGGGCACTGTGTCTTGTGGACGTGAAGAAAGTGAAACAGTCCCTGGCGCAGTCCCACCTGCCCGCCCAGCCCGACATCTCACCCAACATTTTTGAAGCTGTCAAGGGCTGCCACTTGTTTGGGGCTGGCAAGGTAAGCTCCCCTCAGAGTCTCAGCTGGTGGAATGTTCTGGAAATTGGCACTACCTCTCTTCCCACAGAGCTCATTGATTTGACCTGCAAGATAGTGTCAACTTAACAAACAGAGGGGCTCTCTAAAAGAAAAGAGATTGATTTGGGAACAGGGCTTTGCAATGGGAATACACGTGCTATTGTAAACTACGTGGGTATCTAGGGAGATAAAGGAAGACAGAGGTTTGTAAGTGAGGATTCCATAATCTTTTTGAAATAATTATCCTTGGCTTCAAAGATTAATAACAAGACTGATGCTTGTCTGAGGTTGGACAGGTAGTCACTGGACAGATGTCCTTGCAGAAGTATTTTTTGTGTAAGATTGCAGTGACCTGGTGGGGCGCAGTGGCTCATGCTTGTAATCCCAGCACTTTGGGAGGCTGAGGCGGGCAGATCACTTGAGGTCAGGAGTTCAAGACCATCCTGGCCAACATGGTGAAACCCACTCTCTACTAAAAATACAAAAATTAGCTGGGCATGGTGGCACGTGCCTGTAATCCCAGCTACTCGGGAGGCTAAGGGAGGAGAATGGCTTGAACCCAGGAGGTGGAGGTTGCAGTGAGCCGAGAGCACACAACTGCATTCCAGCCCGGCTGCAGGGGAAAAAAAAAAAAAAGATTGCAATGGCCTTTGTGGTTTTTGTCGAGTCTCTTTTTTTACCAGGTATGCAAGTGTGAGAACCCTCTCTTCATGGCCTCCTCCTGCTCTGATGTCAGGGTTTTCTTAACACTGGTGACTCCATTTTGATTTTGACAACGTTCACAATTGTACATCCTCAAACTAGGTTAAATTTCTTTTGCCTTCTTTAGGCACGTGAAATAATTTGTGTAGCCATGAAATTTGTACAAGTTCTGAATCTAAAATGAATGAGAGCAAAATGGGAATAAAATTAACAAAACTGGAAGGATGATCCATAATTTAAAAACAAGTGTGTGTGCATGTGCGTGTGTGTGTCTGCTGTGCCTGTGAGTGAGAGAGAGATGAACCTTAAAAAAAACTAACATGGATCTCCATGTCTGAACTCAATGAAAGTATGTTTCATTGCTAGAAATTTAAAAATTCAAAATTTATGACATTTACATAACAATCGGTTCATGAGAACTCAAGTTAATTCATTTGTAGCTTCTGGCATATTGAAAAGTGGCACATAAAATAACTTTGTTTGCTTCTTTAATCAAAAAGTCAAAAAATAACAGATGCTGGTGAGGTTGTGGAGAAAAAGGAACACTTTATACGCTGTTGGTGGGAGTGTAAATTAGTTCAACCACTGTGGAAGACAGTGTGGTGATTCCTCAAAAACCTAAAAACAGAAATACCTTCCAACCCATCAATCCCATTACTGGGTATATACCCAAAGGAATATAAATCATTCTGTTATAAAGTCACATGCATGCATATGTTGATTGCAGCCTACTCATAATAGCAAAGACAGGGAATCAACCTAAATGCCCATCGGTGATAGACTGGATAAAGAAAACGTGGTACATATATACCATGGAATACTATGCAGCCATAAAAAAGAATGAGATCATGTCCTTTGCAGGAACATGGATGGAGCTGTAGGCCATTATCCTTAGCAAACTAACACAGGAACAGAAGATCAAATACTGCATGTTTTCACTTATAAGTGGGAGATGAATGATGAGAACACATGGACATATAGAAGGTCACAAAACACACTGGGGCCCCTCAGAGGGTGGAGGGTGGGAGGAGGGAGGGGATCAGGAAAAATAGCTAATGGATACTAGGCTTAATACGTGGGTGATGAAATAACCTTTACAACAAACCCCCATACCATGAGTTTATTGATACAACAAACCTACACATGTGTACCTGAACTAAGTAGAAAATAATAAAAAAGAGTATTTGCGGTACATGTATAACTTTAATGAAGTCTGAATCAGGTGTTTATAGACCCCCTGAGGCTACTGGCATTCTGCTGTTGAAAACCATTGCGTTTTGCCCCTCAGAAGACAGCACACTGCACATTTGTTCATTCAGTTGCTGGATCAACTTTTTTTTTTTTTTTTTTTTGACACAGAGTCTTGCTCTGTTACCCAGGCTGGAGCACAGCGGTGCGATCTCAGCTCACTGTAGCCTCCACCTCCTGGCTTTAAGCGATTCTCCCCCCTCAGCCTCCCAAGTAGCTGGGACAACAGGTGTGCACCATCGTGGCAGGCCAATTTTTGTATTTTTAGTAGAGATGGGGGTTCATCATGTTGGCCAGGCTAGTCTTGAACTCCTGGCCTCAAGTGATCCACCCACCGCGGTCTCCCAAAGTGTTGGGATTACAGGCATGAGCCACTGCACCTGGCCAAAAATTTGTTGTTGTTGTTGTTGTTGTTGTTGTTGTTGTTTTGAGACAGAGTCTCACTCTGTCGCCCAGGCTGGAGTGCAGCGGTATGATCTTGGCTCACTGCAACCTCTGCCTCCCAGGTTCAAGTGATTCTCCTGCCTCAGCCTCCCGAGTAACTGGGATTACAGGCGTGCGCCACCATGCCCAGCTAATAAAAATTTGTTTTTTAAATTAGAAATTATTTTCATTCTAATATCTGAACTGTTAAAAAAATGTATGGAACATATATGTAAACCATAAAGCCTAATAATGTCATAAGCATCCACACACTCACTACCCAGTCCAAGAAATAGAACATTGCTAACAATTTCCCTTTTCCTGTGTATTCCTCCCTTATCCCGGCCCATCTTCATTCACTCACTGTACCGGCTGCTGACTTTCATGCCAGGGCTGATTTGAGCAGCCAGCCTCCTTTGGTGAATGATGAACCTCTGGTTGTAGCAGGAGAAGTAAAAGGGTTTCAGCTGTTCTAGAAAAAGAGAGTTTTGATGTAGAACTCTGCACATATATGAGTTCTTAGCTAAGAACTTTTCCCTTTGGATTGAAATTTTCTCTAAATTTGGGTGGGGTGTGGTGGCTCACACTTGTAATCCCAGCACTTTGGGAGGCTGAGGCAGGTGGATCATTTGAGACCAGGAGTTCGAGACCAGCCTGGCCAATATGGCAAAACCCCATCTGTACTAAAAATACAAAAATCAGCCAGGCACGGTGGTGCGTGCCTGTAGTCCCAGCTACTTGGTAGGCTGAGGTGGCAGAATCGCTTGAAGCCGGGAGGTGGAGGCTGCAGTGAGCTGAGATCACACCACTGCACTCCAGCCTGGGCGACAGAGTGAGACTCCGTCTCAAAAAAAATTTTCTCTAAATTCGTTTAGCACCTCTCCCCTCTCTCATTCTGTCTCCTCCCCATCCCCACAAGGTAAGTTTGTCAAAAGATTCTGTCTCCAGCAGAAGGCACATGAGTGGGAAAGGTGTGTGGTGTCAGGTGCTTCCCTGAGGCCTTCTCTGGATCCCAGGTAAAAGCCTTGGTTCTCGACCAGGGGTAATTCTGCCTTACCAGGGGACATTTGGTAATGGCTCGAGATGTTTTTGATTGTCACAGATAGAAGTGCTGCGGGCATCTAGTGGGTCAAGGCCAGGGATACTGTAGCTCATATCCTGCAGTGCGCAGGACAGCCCTCCCCCCACCACCCAGAATGATCTGGTCTGAATCATCAATAGCACCGAGCTTGAGAGCTTTTCCTAGTTTTGCCCCACAGCTAGTATCACACTGGTGACAGTCTTTTTCTTTTCTTGGTTGCTTTTCAGATTGAGAACGGGCTCTGCATCTGTGCAGCCATGCCCAGCAAAGTCGTCATTCTCCGCTACAACGAAAACCTCAGCAAATACTGCATTCGGAAAGTAAGTCCTGGGCCTTGCCTTGGTTGAACGTGGGAAAGCCAGTCCTGCTCTCTCAGCGAGCCACTGTGGAAAGTGCACTGTCTTGGGACACAGCCTGTACCGGGTTCTTTCCACCCTGCAGGCCTTCAGCCTGGGGTGACCTCTGTCGTGAGCGAGATCCTTCCTTTGTGGAGGATCCTCCAGGGCCACTAGTAGCTGCGGTTTCCCTCCTCGCTTTTCTCCTCCCATTTGTGAACTGCCTCCCCATTGAGCCTGGTGAATTCAGCCTTTTGTTAGAACAGAAAGTTGACTGGTAGGAAAAAACAGTGGGGAAAAAAAGGGGGCACTTTCCAAGACGCTAGCAGTCCCAGGTAGCACTTTTCAGAATCTTTCTCAAATTCTAGAAGTTTCTATTAATATAATCTTCTGGACTAACCAGTGCTAGCACTATTTTGGTATATAATTAGGGAGCTGCTTCTCCTCAGAGCGGATGATGACTGCAGTGTGGACGAGATGTGTGTTAGATCCTTAAATCTGCCTGGCTTCTGGAGAATGCTGTCTGATGTCCCTACCTAGGAGTGTCCCACTCCTTCTAAGCCTGATATATTTCTGGTGCTTTCATGATTAGTTTCAAAAATGAAATGAGGCTGGGCACGGTGGCTCACACCTATAATCCCAGCACTTTGGGAGGCCAAAGAGGGCGGATCACTTGAGGTTGGGAGTTTGAGACCTGCCTGGCCAACATGGTGAAACTCCATCTCTACTCAAAATACAAAAATTAGCTGGGCATGGTGGCGGGTGCTTATTATCCCAGCTACTTGGGAGGCAGAGGCAGGAGAATTGCATGAACCTGGGAGGCGAAAGTTGCGGTGAACCAAGATTGTGCCATTGCACTCCAACCTGGGCAACAGAGCAAGACTCCATCTCAAAAAAAAAAAAAAAAAAAATTGAAATGAAGGGTGAATAATATATACGGGTCATTACCTGTTAGAGAAACTGTTCCATTCTGGGCAGGGTGGTGTTAGTTTAGTCTGTGTGTTCATTGAGTGCCCACCCTGCCAGGGACCGAATGGGCTGTTTTACAAGCACCTTTCCCCACAGTTCTGAAAAGCAGGGACAGTTATTCCCAATTTTCAGGTAAGACAACTGAAGTTGGCAGAAGATCCTCAGTTACAAAGTTGAGACCAAAACTGACGTTTGATTTTGTTTTTCTACCATTTCACTATATCATGCTTCCTCAAAGTTTTCCCATACTTAGTAGGTGACCAAGAAATATTCAGTGATGATGATAATGCTCACTAAATTCTCAGAAATCATTGCTTCTTTATGATTCCCGGCCACACATTTTTAATAGGTGTGTCTGGTTTTTTGATGACATTAGGATTGGCCTAAAAACAACTAAAAATAATCAGGAAGCAGATAATTAAGATAACAATAATGATGATCATGATGATGACTGCATAGGTAATATAGGTTCGAACTAGAAACTTAGAAGCTAGCAAAAAGAAGGAAACCCAAACCATTGCTGTTGACCACCACTGTTAATAGTTGGTGTATTTTTCCTGTCTTTTTTTTCCTTCTGATAAGAATGTTGTATTGTTCAAGTTCTGTCTCTTCATTGGAATGCCGTTTCTTTCTTTTTTTTTTGAGACGGGGTTTTGCTCTTGTCACCCAGGCTGTAGTGCAATGGCCCGGGTTTGAGTGATTCTCCTGCCTCAGCCTCCTGAGTAGCTGGGATCACAGGCGTGCACCACCACACCTGGCTAATTTTTTGTAGTTTTAGTAGAGACAGAGTTTCACCATGTTGGCCACACTGGCCTTGAACTCCTGACCTCAGATGATCCACCCGCCTCAGCCTCCCAAAGTGCTGGGATTACAGGTGTGAGCCACTGTGCCCAGCCTGGAATGGTGTTTCTGACCCTGCCTTTTTCTGGCTGCAGTTTGACCTTATTTTCTTGGTTTTGGGTTGCGTGGAACAATAGGAAGAGATAACAAATGGATCACTGTTCATCCTGAGAGGCATGAAAGGTGAATGGAGCGTGTGCAGTGGCTCACGCTTGTAAATCTAATGCTTTGGGAGACTGAGGTGGGAGGACTGCTTGAGCCCAGGAGTTTGAGGCTGCAGTGAGCTATGATCGCACCACTGCACTCTAACCTAGGCGACAGAGCGAGACCTTGTCTCCAAAAAAAAAAAAAAAAGATGAATGGCTTTCTATGACAACATGAACAAGCTTGGTGACAATGTTCTCCAGTGCTTGGCTAGATGCTGTAGGCAAAAGCAGAACAGCTGTGGACCTTGGCTGCCCTGTGTTACCTCTCACATCCTTCTCTTGTACTCTCATGTCTCAGGAGATAGAGACCTCAGAGCCTTGCAGCTGTATCCACTTCACCAATTACAGTATCCTCATTGGAACCAATAAATTCTACGAAATCGACATGAAGCAGTACACGCTGGAGGGTAGGGACCACCTTCTCTTTTCCACCCACCCATGGCTCAGGCCGCACTGAGACTCAGAACTCATTCCTGAAGCCCGCTTCTCGCCTGCCTTTACAGAATTCCTGGATAAGAATGACCATTCCTTGGCACCTGCTGTGTTTGCCGCCTCTTCCAACAGCTTCCCTGTCTCGATCGTGCAGGTGAACAGTGCAGGGCAGCGAGAGGAGTACTTGCTGTGTTTCCACGGTGAGTCGTGGCTGCGCCCGCTGCCCTTTTGGATCCTCATGGACATAGGGACCCATGAGGGGTTGGAGGAGGGTATGTGGAGTTCTGGGAGTTCTGGGGCAGGATAGGTTTGACTGGGGGTACAGAGACTGTCTTTCCAGAACCACCAGGTCCCCTTGGGGAGTCTCCTCTCCACCACCAGATACTAGCATGGTCGAACTCTATCACATTCTCTCCAAAGAGCAGGCAGTTTTTTTCCTCGTCCATCCCTTGCTCTTTCTTTCTCTCCCTTTCCTTCCTCTTCCTCTGTCCTCATTTCATACCCCCTCCCCTCCCCTCCTTTCCCATCCTTCCATTTGTATTTTTCTTTGTTTACTTCTTTCTTTTCTTTCTTTCTTGGGTCCTCTCCTCCTCCCCCTCCCGCTCCCGTCCCCTCCCCTCCCCCTCCACCTCCCCTTCTTTCCTGAGTCTTTCCGTCTTTCCCTGTCTGTCCTTCCTCCTGATTGCTTCATTCCTCTCTCTCTCTGTGTCTTTCTCTTCCCTCTCCTCCTCTTATTCCTTTCCTTCTTTTCACTTGAGTTCTCTTTCTTTAATAAAATTTAATAAATTAAAATAAATTAATTTTAAAAAGTCCCTCATTTTTAATAAAGCTGAGAGCTGGCTCAGCAGAGGGCCCCCGGTTTTCACAGTCAGTCCTATCTGGTCAGGGGTCCCTGGGCTCTGCTTCTTGTTCTTCCATCACCATGTGTGTCACTGATGCCCCTGCCCTTGGCTGTGCTAATGCCCGCATGCTCTTGACACTTTGCAGAGTTTGGAGTGTTCGTGGATTCTTATGGAAGACGTAGCCGCACAGACGACCTCAAGTGGAGTCGCTTACCTTTGGCCTTTGGTACGTGAGGTTCAGTGTGGGGGCTTCTTTTTTGCCAGCAGCTGGTGTCCTGGAAAAGAATTGCAGCCGGGCGCGGTGGCTCACGCCTGTAATCCCAACACTTTGGGAGGCCGAGGTGGGTGGATCATGAGGTCAGGAGTTTGAGACCAGCCTGACCAACATGGTGAAACCCCACTTCTACTAAAAATACAAAAATTAGCCGGGCGTGGTGGCGTGTGCCTGTAGTCCCAGCTACTCAGGAAGCTGAGGCAGGAGAATTGCTTGAACCCAGGAGTTGGAGGTTGCAGGAGCCGAGATTGTACCACTGCACTCCAGCCTGGGTGACAGAGTGAGACTCTGTCTCAAAAAACCAAAAAAAAAAAAAAAAAAAAATGCAATTGCACGTGGAAATTTTTTTTTTTTTTTTGGTCTAAGCACTGTGCATGTGAATTCCATTAGATACCAAGCACAATGTGTAACAGTCATCCAGAGGACTGTTCATGGAAAGATTCTGAGGCTCGATGAAGAGCTGCCTACGCCAGATTCACCAGCCCACAGTCCCAGCCCTGGGAAATATTTGCTAGGCTCTCATGATAGAAAGGAGCCCAATTCCCTGTGGATTTATTTCAGTCATTTCCAAAGGCTGCAGAATGTCCCATGGCATAGCTGAACACCTGTTCACTTAACCAGTTCTAATTAGGCAAAGCAGTAAGGCCATGCCTGTTTTGTTTGTAAGTGTAGATAACACTGTGATGAACATCCTTGTACTACTCTTTTTTGCACTTGTCAGATAGCACCCCGTGATTATAAGCTCCTAAAAGTGGAACTGGTGGATCAAAGACTAAACACACACATACATACAAATATGTACATACGTATCTGTGTGAATGTTCTGAAATGCCGTCATGGCCCAAATACCCTTCGAGGCTATTTTGTTTCTCTATCGCTGCATATTAAGCCATCTGAAAGGGTAGTGACTTCAAACAACAGCTTATCATCGGCCCTGACTCGCGGCTTGACTGGACAGTTCTGCTTCATGTGGTATCAGCAGGGCCACTGGGACAACTAGAAAGCCCAAGACAGGCTCGCAAACATGGCCCACAATGAGTGCTGGCCATAATGTGGGTGCTCAGCTGCGGCTGGTGGCTGGCGGCCTTGTTGCTTTCCACGCTGGCTTCCAAGAATATAGAAGCAGAAGCTGGCAAGCCTGCTCACTTCCACCACACTCTACTAGTTAGAGCAGACTGCAGAGTCAGCCCAGATTCCAGGCCAGGGAACTGCACCAGGGCATGCATACCAGAACCCATGATTTAAAAAGTCTAATACCAAGTTTTGTCATAAGGAATAATAGTGCTTTTTCCCTTTAAGGCAGAAGACATTTCCAGTCCTGTCTGCTCTAGTTGCAGTGACACTGTCATACAGAGATACAGTATTAAGAAGACCAGCAATGTCTAAATATCTGTGAACCCAGTCTTTTTTTAAAATTGAACCCAGTCTTTTTTTTTTTTTTGAGTCGGATTTTCGTTCTTGTTGCCCAGGCTGGAGTGCAATGGTGCAATCTCAGCTCACTGCAACCTCCGCCTCCTGGGTTCAAGTGATTCTCCTGCCTCAGCCTCCCAAGTAGCTGGGATTACAGGCGCCTGCCACAACACCCGGCTAATTTTTTGTATTTTTAGTAGAGACGGGGTTTCACCATGTTGACCAGGCTGGTCTCGAACTCCTGATCTCAGGTGATCCACCTGCCTTGGCCTCCCAAAGTGCTGGGATTACAGGCATGAGCCACTGCGCTCAGCCTGAACTCAGTCTTTTTAAAAATCAAATTCTTTGATGTTTACAATCAGTTTTAAAAGGTACAATGAAAAGTCTCACCCAGTGTGTCCATCTCCCAAATTCTCCATCCCTGTTCCTTCAAAGAAAAAAAAAGCTCATATGAGTTTCTTGTCCTTCCAGTACTTTATGCAAATACTAGCACATAAAATATATATATTCTTTTTCCACCTTTTAAAAAATCAGTAAGGTAGCATACTTCCCACATGATTCTGAACCTTGCTTTTTGCACTGAGCAGTGTACCTTGGGCATTCTTTCATATCTGTACGAAGACAGCCTTTTCATGCATGTTTACAACTGTGCAGAATTCCATAGATGTATTATAATTTTTTTTTTTTTGAGACGGAGTCTCCCTCTGTTACCCAGGCCGGAGTGCAGTGGTGCCATCTCAGCTCACTGCCACCTCTGCCTCTTGGGTTCAAGTGATTCTCGTGCCTCAGCCTCCTGAGTAGCTGGGATTACAGGCATACACCACCATGCCTGGCTAATTTTTGTGTTTTTAATAGAGATAGGGTTTCACCATGTTGGCCAGGCTGGTCTTGAACTCCTGACTTCAGGTGATCCACCTGCCTTGGACTCCCAAACTGTTGGGATTACAGGCGTGAGCCACCACGCCCGGCCAGATGTATTATAATTTATTTAGCCAATCCTTACACTGTACACTTGAGTTGTTTTACATCTTCTGCTGTAACAAACCACATGGCAGTGAATATCCTCGAACATGCATGACTATTCTGGCACATAGATAGGTATTTGTGGGGTGAGTTGCTTTACACAGGATTGCTGGGTCAAAGAATGCATTGCAGCCAGATTTTGATTTTCCCTCTTTTCACCATTCTTTGGCCCACACTGTGCCTGCATGGTGATCACACAGCCTACAGAGAACCCTATCTGTTTGTGACCCACTTCAACTCACTCGAAGTAATTGAGATCCAGGCACGCTCCTCGGCAGGGTAAGCATTATCCTACCGTGCTTGGAAAACCTCAGCTGTTGGGGTAGGTGTTGGGGCTGGCTGCATGTTCCTTCCTAACCTGCCTAGCAATAGAGGTAGCCTGCAATGAAGGTAACTGGAACTCTGGGACTCTGCAGGACCCCTGCCCGAGCGTACCTGGACATCCCGAACCCACGCTACCTGGGCCCTGCCATTTCCTCGGGAGCGATTTACTTGGCATCCTCTTACCAGGATAAATTAAGGGTCATTTGCTGCAAGGGAAACCTCGTGAAGGAGTCTGGCACTGAACACCACCGGGGCCCGTCCACCTCCCGCAGGTAACCAGCTTCTCCTCTTCCTCAGTACTGGGGGCAACGTGCTTTTCTGCAAGGCAGAAGGAAATGATACTAAACCAGTAGAATGTTTCCCAATCTTCACTTTGTCCTTAAGCTCAAACCACTCATTTCTTTGCAATCTGCAGCACTGAAATGACACAGACCTTTATGAGCATCAGGAGAATTCGAAAATACCACCTTGTAAAAGTCAGAGGGGAGAGATCTGATCTTTCTCTCACGGGTATTTTCATTGGATTGGTGAAAAATGGAGCACAAATTAGGCATTTATTGCTTTAGCAGGTATTTTGCGGTGCTAGTTGGGCTTGTGGGGGAGGGAGAATGGTGAATAAAACAGACACAGCCCCTCCGTGATGGCTCAGTGGGAGAGATGCTGGCAATCATAGATTAGGGCATGGAAGGATGAGGCTCTGGTGGGGTGATTTAAAGCCTGGACGTGGAGGTGAGGGAGGATTTCCCATCAGATATGAGGTGGGGGCAGGGGGACCAGTGACAGATGCTCAGGCAGGAGGGAAGGCAAGCCATGCCTGGAGGTCCAGAGGTGTGAGGTCGTGAGAGCAGGTCAGGGACTCCGGCCAGCCTGGTGCCTTCCCTGGAATGCGAGACCTCCTGGACAGGACTGGACTCAAACAGCCATTGATAAAGAAGCAGTTAAATAAATTAAAGTACAGCCCTGGGAAGGAATGTTGTGCAGGCATCTGGGGAAAAATGAATGAAGAACTCACACTGACATGGAGCAATCGCCAGGACACATCAAGGTACAGGAGAGTATACAGAATATGCTGCCACTTGTATTAAAAAGGAGGGGAGGTGGTGCAGTGACTCACGCCTGTAATCCCAGCACTTTGGGAGGCCAGGGCGGGCAGATCACTTGATCCCAGGAGTTCAAGACTAGCCTGGGCAACGTGGTAAAACCCCATCTCTACTAAAAATACAAAAATTAGCCAGGTATGGTGTGTGCCTGTAATCCCAGCTACTCTGGAGGCTGAGGTGGCGGGGATTGCTTGAGCCCAGGAGGCGAAGGTTAAAGTGAGCTGAGATCATGCCACTGTACTCCAGCCTGGGCAGAGTGAGACCCTATCTCAAAACCAAAAAAGGAGGGAAAGGGCACTTCCAGAATGCCAGAGTAAGGACCTCTGACAATGTGTTTCTTCATAAAAGCAATGGGACCACTGGCAGTTACAAAAATCAACTTTTCAGAGCTCTGGAAATTAACCCTTTGAGCGGCCACTCTCAGGCAGGGTCAAACCAAAAGAGTCAGGAGCACAAGATTATTTGACACCTTTGCTTTTCCAGCAAGTTCCTGGGATCAAAACCACATTGAACAAGCATGCTGCAGAAAAGGCCTCTTCTTAAAAGGCATTCTTTTTAAATTTTATTTTTTAAATTTTACTTGTTTTTGAATTGATAATCTAATCACAGGGCACAGAATTCAAAGGATAAAAAAGGTATACAGTACAGAGCCTCTCTTCTGGATCTCTCTTGCCTCCTAACTCTCCTCACTCCCTCTCTCCAGGTCCCCACCTGGGAAGGAACCAATTTTGTGAAGCTTTTGTGTTTCTATTTAGGGATCCTTTATGCCGATACAGCCAGCCCTCTCTGTCTATAGGTTATGCCTCTGTAGATTCAACACACCATGGATTGAAAATATTTGAAAAAATAATTTTGTTTGTACTGCACATGTTCAGGCTTTTACAAATTGTCATTATTCCCTAAACAATACGGTACAACAGCTATTTACAGAGCATTTACATTGTATTAGGTGTTATAAGTAATCTAGAGATGATTTAAAGTGTACAACAGGATGTGTGTAGGTTATATGCAAATACACCCCCCCTACTTTTTTTTTGGGACAGGGTCTCTGTCGTCTAGGCTGGAATGCAGTGGTACGATCACAGCTCACTGCAGCCTCAACCTCCCTGGGCTCAGGTGATCCTCCTACCTCAGCCTGCTGAGTAGCTGGGATTACAGGCATGCACCACCACACTCGGCTAATTTTTGTATTTTTTGTAGAGATGGGGTTTTACCATGTTGCCCAGGCTGGTCTCAAACTCCTAGGCTCAAGTGATCTGCCCACCTGGGCTTCCCAAAGTGCTAGGTTTATAGGCCTGAAGTACTGCGTCTGGCCCTACACCATTGAATATAAGAGATGTGAGCATCCACAGATTTTGGTATCCACAGGAAGTCCTGGAACCAGTCCCCCAGGCCACCAAGGGATGGCTGTACAACCAAATGTACAGAGTCAGATCCACTGCCCTGATAATGGGCCTTTTCCAGGGAGCGTACCTAGGCATGTCAGATAGCGACAGGTTTCTGGGGATGGGCTTTTTGGGGAGCTTCAGTCCTGATCTGCTCCCTCCAGTGGTTACTAGACTGCTGGTTTTCACAGCTACTGTGGTTCTAAGGACATGGTTTCAACTCTTCCACAGATCTGGGGAGAGGGGAGTGGGTATAGGGCAAGTTGAAATGTCAAACATTTCAGTTCTTGCTCAGATTCCTTTTTTTTGCATAAATACTCTTTGAATTGTTGCAGGCCTTTTTTGCAACATGCTTGTTCAGCGTGGTTTTGATCCCAGGAACTTGCTGGAAAAGCAGAGGTGCCAAATACCTATGTGCTCCTGACTCTTTTGGTTTGACCCTGCCTCGAGAGTGGCCTCTTAAAGGGCTAGGGTTAATTTCCAGAGCTCTGAAAAGTTGATTTTGACAATTGCCAGTGATCTTGTTGCTTTTATGGAGAAGCAGGTTGTCAGAGGTCCTTACTCTGGCATTCTGGAAGTGCCCTTCCCCTCCTTGTGTTTATTTTTTGTTATGGTCTCACTCTGTGCCCAGGCTGGAGTATAGTGGCGTGATCTCGGCTCACTGCAACCTCCGCCTCCTGGGCTCAAGAGAGCCCCTGACTTCAGCCTCCTGCCGAGTAGCTGGGACTACAGGCGCCCGCCACACCTGGCTAATTTTTGTATTTTTTGTAGAGACAAGGTTTTACCACGTTGCCCAGGCTGGTCTTGAACTCCTGGGCTCGAGCACTTTGCCCGCCCTGGCCTCCCAAAGTGCTGGGATTACAGGCGTGAGCCACTGCATGCGACCACCCCTCCTTTTTAACACAAGTGGCAGCATATTCTGCATACTCTCCTGTACCTTGATGTGTCTTGGTAATTGCTCCATGTCAGTATGAGAAGTAGTTCTTCATTCATTTCTCCCCAGATGCCTGCACAACCTTCCTTATCAGAGCTGTACCTTAATTCGTTTAACTGCTTCTTCATCAATGGCTGTTTGTCTCCAGTCTGTTGCTGCAATAAATGACTTTCTCCTTATGCCATTTTACATGCTGAGGAGTCTATCTGTAGGATAAATTCCAAGAGAAGGGTGACGGCTGAGGTGCATTTGTAAATCTGATGGACAGTGTGGAGTTTTCTGCCCTGAAGGCTTCTCCCATTTACAGTCCCACCAGCTGCATGTGGAAGTGGGACTGGCCTTGTCTTGACACAGTGCTGGGAGCTAGATCCAGCTCGAGGTGTAGGAAGTTTGAAACCTTGGCCTGCAAAGAAGGTCTGAGATTATTTAACCCAGGGAATAAATGGCCTAAGATAATCTTCCGGACTGGTTTACCAGCCCTGTGTGTCTACCTTATAAATAGTTATGTGGACCTCATACCATGTGCCTGACATAATGTCTATGGCTGGGGATACAGAGATGTAGAAAGCATTGTTCTTATATTCCAGGGGCCCATAATTTGGTGGAAGAACCACAACTAATATTACAAAATACCAAGATCTTAGGCAAGACTGTCCTAATGAATGGTCTCTCTTTTGTTGATGTACAGGAGCTAATTAATCTGAAATATTTGGTTAGTGTGGTTTTAACCTGAGGAGCTTGCTGAAAAACCAGAAGTGCCAATAATTAAATGCTCCTAACTCTTGGCTTGGCCCTGCTTCATGAGTGACTGCTTAGTGCACCACAGTCATCCCCTGAAAATGTCTAGATCTTCTTTAAGTAGTTCCCAAGTCATGCCAGAAACACATTGAAGTACTGTAATTAGATTTTTTTCCTCTGTTGCCTCACTAGATAGGTAGCCAGGCACCTTGCTTTTGAGACTATATAGTCTCTCAAAGGAATTGCTTACTATGTGATCAAAACAGTTCCAGTTCCTGTGAATGAGGGGCAGAAAAGTGTTCGCTTTCCTGTGTTATGTGTGGAAAATCAGTAGTTGGTTATCTCTTGGCTTATAGAACGATCTTTTGGTCGCTGACTTCTTTGGGCAGTTGAAGGTTGGCTTTCTGGGTCTGATTCACTGCAGGCTTCATTGCCCTGGTCTGTTTAGCAGAGCAGGAAATGTAACTCCTTGCCAAAAAGACCATAAAATTGATGTGGTAGATTATGGGTCATTAATGGATAAGGAGATGGAAGACTGCCCACTTGGCTTGAAATGACAGGTGTGTTCCTCCCTCCCGTTAATCTCAGCTGACGTCCTGAATGGCCTTCCCTCGAGCAATCCTTCTTCCCCTGGGCAGTGAGTACCCTCTCATTTGTTTTATGATGGTTCCCTGTGGACACATCTTATCATTTCTTTTCCATTACAAGTAGGCTTAATGTAGTTCTCCTACTCGGAATTTATTTTTTTATTTGTCTTCCAGATTGCAAAGCCATATAGCTAGAGATGAATATAAACCTTGATTTCAAGATGTTGAAATCTGCATTATCTTAAATCTTACTGCTGCACAGACAGGGGTTCTGGTCTTCTGAGCATTTGCTGTCTGAATCTCCAAACATTACAGTTACATGGGAAAGCAAGAGCATGGCATGAAACTATTCACTATGAACTGAGCCCTTATGAAATTATCTCTGCACACCAACCTCTCTGTTACATTGTAGAGGAGGAACTGGGAAACTTTTTCTGCACAGGTCTAGATGGTAAATATTTTCGGCTTTGTGAGCCATATGGTCTCTGTCTCAGCTGCTCAGCCCTGTTGCGGTCATGCGGAAGCAGCTGTAAGACAATGCATACCAGATGGGCATGGCTTCATTCCAATAAAACTTTATTTATAAAAACAAGCATCTTCCGGATTTGGCCCTCAAGCCTGTTCTAGAGTCTCTCCTTCCACAGTAAATACTGTCTTTGCTGTCGCTTCTCAATTATGGATGTTGACAGAGGAGGTACTGATACAGTTAGACCAATAATTGAAGAAAGAAATGAACAAGTTGATAAAATGATAGCCTCTTCCAACGAGAAGGATTTAAATATCAAGGATTAAGATAGTCCTTTGGGAAAACCAATGATGCTCTACACTTCTCTTTTTCTAATTTTTAGTTTTAGTTTTTTAGAAGTGGGGTCTTGCCATATTGCCTGGGCTGGTCTCAAACTCCTGGGCTCAAGTGATTTTCCTTCCTTAGCCTTCCTAATAGCTAGGGCTACAGGCATGCATCACTGTGCCCGGCTTTTTCGAATATTTTCGAAGAGCCTTCTTTAGGATCTTACTGCAAAAGTCCAACGTGTCCAACGTTGATGTCAGAGCATGTTAGCAACAATTTTGTTGAGAGAATTAGCACAAAACAAATCATTCTGTGATTCATACTGGATTCATTTTTGGAATCAGCTGCATTGTAATTTAAATACTAAAAAATATCTAGCATAAAATAAGTTTATGTTCCAAGATAAAGCCTCAAACAAAATATGTTTTGTAATATTCACTATAATTTTTTTCCCCCATTTTAAGTAGGGCCTTTTCCAAGCATGAATTATGCTGAGATAACAGGGACTCTAGTACTTTTTGAGCTGATCGAGGGTGGGAAAGAATTGACTCAGAAGGCTACATTTCAGTTCTCTCTGTGTTTCTGGGTCTTACTACATCTTCAGAGAGGGAGTTTGGGCCCCGGGTCTGCTGAAATCTTCATTTGAAATATCCAGGCCAGGAATGGGTGGAGGGTTGGGTTGGGTCGTACAAAAAGGCCCCAGTGTTTTCAACTGTTTGGTTACTAATTATCAACCTTTGAGGCCTGGGATGTTTTCTGAGCCTGCTCTACTGTTTTTGTCTGCCCTGCTCAGTTTCCTGACTCTATCAGGCCTGATCCCTACACCTCTCGGTCATCTTATTGCCATGACTGAGAACCATCAACCTTCTGCGCATCTGCATTCGCATCAGGTGTCAGAGAGACTCTTGGAAAGCCACCTGGCGGGAGAGGTGACCAAACACCAGACCCAGGAGTGGGACAGGCATGGCAGTTAACAGTGATGAGTACAGGGTTTCCCCAAACTGCTCCTTGTACTGAGGGCCTTTGTGGGCCCCTGACTTCTGGGTCTTAGCAGGCTGACCTCCTAGATGAAGACTTCCTTCTGTGCCTTCTAGGCTCTGGGAAATACTAGGTCAGTAGGATACAGTATGGGGCGGGCTTATGACATCAAACTGGTCTTTTTTTTGTTTTTGAGACAGAGTCTCGCTTTGTCGCCCAGGCTGGAATGCAGTGGCTCGATCTTGACTCACTGCAACCTCCGCCTCCTGGGTTCAAGTAATTCTCCTGCCTCAGCCTCCTGAGTAGCTGGGACTACAGGAGCATGCCACCACGCCTGGCTAATTTTTGTATTTTTAGTAGAGATGGGGTTTCACCATGTTGGCCAGGCTGGTCTCAAACTCCTGACCTCGTGATCCACCTGCCTTGGCCTCCCAAAGTGCTGGGATTACAGGTCTGTGCCACTGCGCCCAACCTATCAAACTGGTCTTTATTGGAATCCCAGCTTTACCACTCATTAGCTCAGGTGTCTGTCCCCTAACTCCCGTCTGTCCCCATTTTCTTGCTTGTACAGTGAGGGTCATGCTTGTTCCTAGCTCAAGAGCTGCTGTGATGGTTTAATGAGATGATGAGAGATGGCAGGTGAAGAGCTTAGCACAGGCCTGGTGCACAGTATGTGCTCAGTAAATGAAAGCCTGCACTGAGGAAGGTGGGTTGTCTTTTGTTGCCATCTTTGCTGTCTTCCCTGTCTTTGCTGCCAAAAATCAAACGCAGGCAAAGTCCAAAGAACTCCAGGTCTAATCTGTTGATAATCAGTGGTAAGGCCGGGTCAAGCCGGGGGTTCCGCAGGGAAGAAGGAAAATGCCCCTCTGGGATTGTGGCCTCGCAGCTCCCTACGTTCCTCTTTTGTCGCCAGCAGCCCCAACAAGCGAGGCCCGCCCACGTACAACGAGCACATCACCAAGCGCGTGGCCTCCAGCCCGGCGCCGCCCGAAGGCCCCAGCCACCCCCGAGAGCCAAGCACACCCCACCGCTACCGCGAGGGGCGGACCGAGCTGCGCAGGGACAAGTCTCCTGGCCGCCCCCTGGAGCGGGAGAAGTCCCCGGGCCGGATGCTCAGCACGCGGAGAGAGCGGTCCCCCGGGAGACTGTTTGAAGACAGCAGCAGGGGCCGGCTGCCTGCGGGAGCCGTGAGGACCCCGCTGTCCCAGGTGAACAAGGTGAGGCAACGTCCCGAGACTCGTGTGTCTGTTGCGGAGGCCAGGAGTGACTTGGGGAACTGAGACCCCCACGGGGCCACTGTTGTTTAAAAAAGGAACTCCATGACTGTAATTCAGACTTTGTGAGACACAGGAGTTTAGGAAGAAAATGTACTCTAAGAAATAGCTTCCTGGCCGGGTGAGGTGGCTCACGCCTGCAATCCCAGCACTTTGGGAGGCTGAGGTGGGCGAATCACGAGGTCAGGAGATCCAGACCATCCTAACACGGTGAAACCCCGTCTCTACTAAAAAAAAATAGAAAAAAATAGCTAAGCGTGGTGACAGGCGCCTGTAGTCCCAGCTACTCGGGAGGCTGAGGCAGGAGAATGGCGTGAACCGGGAGGCGGAGCTTGCAGGGAGCCGAGATCGCGCCACTGCACTCCAGCCTGGGCAACGGAGCAAAACTCTGACTCAAAAAAAAAAAAAAAAAGAAAAAAGAAATAGCTTCCTAAGCAAATGGATAACGTGTGTGTGATTAAAAAGGAAAATATGTATGTGTATAACTCAAAATATAATAGCTACCAAAAAATATGTTTTCCTTTCTCCAGAGGCAAGTGGTAGCAGTTTCTAGAGATATTCTGTGCATACAAGCAAATATGTGTGCTCTCCTTTTTAAAACCCGAATGATAGCATCCTATATGAAATGTTCCATGCTTTACTATACATACAGATTCACACACATACACACATATGCCTTTTTTTTTTTGAGACGGAGTCTCTCTGTCGCCCAGGCTGGAGTGCAGTGGCCGGATCTCAGCTCACTGCAAGCTCCGCCTCCCGGGTTCACGCCATTCTCCTGCCTCAGCCTCCCAAGTAGCTGGGACTACAGGCGCCCGCCACCTCGCCCGGCTAGTTTTTTTTTTTTGTATTTTTTAGTAGAGACGGGGTTTCACCGTGTTAGCCAGGATGGTCTCAATCTCCTGACCTCGTGATCCGCCCGTCTCGGCCTCCCAAAGTGCTGGGATTACAGGCTTGAGCCACCGCGCCCGGCCTTTTTTTTTTTTTTTTTTTGAGAGAGCGTCTTGCTCTGTTACCCAGGCTGGAGTGCAGTGGCATGATTATAGCTCACGGCAGCCTCGAACTCCTGGGCTCAAGCGATCCTCTCACTTCAGCCTCCTGAGTAGTTGGGAATATGGGCTGTAGCTACCATGTCTGGCTTTTTCCCCCACTTTTTTTTGTTTTTGTTTTTGTTTTTGGTTGTTTTAGAGACACGGTCTTACTGTGTTGCCCAGGCTGGAGTGCAGTGGCATGATCATAGCTCACCACGGTCTTGAACTCCTGGGCTCAAGTGATCCTCCAGCCTCAGCCTCCTGAATAGCTGGGATTACAGGCTTAAGCCACCATCTGTCTAATTCCCACCCCCACCCCCCCTTTTTTTTTTTTTTAAGAGACAGAATGTCGCTATGTGCCCAGGCTGGTCTTGAACTCCTAAGCTCAAGCAGTCCTCGCACCTTGGCCTCCCAAAATGCTGGGATTACAGGCGTGAGTCACCATGCTCGGCCTACTCATGTGTATATATAAATTGTTTTTCTGGAAGGCTACACACAAAAGTGTTCACAGTGGTTGCCTTCCAGAAGAACTTTGAACTTTTGTAAATGTTTAAATCATGGGCATGAATGATCTGTGTAATTTTTAGGTTCGCGATCGAGGAGAGGGATAGGTGTTGAAGACCAGGGGCTCCCCCGGGCAGGGGATGGCTCAAGTGCTTGGTGCCTCCTCAGCAGGCTAAGCAGGCCAAGGAGCCACCTTTCTGCCATTTGGGGCTGATTTTCTGGGTGGCATTCTCCTTCTGATGCCACATGCAGTTCGCCTGCTGGTAAAGAAAGAAGGAAATACCATCCATGTGGCTTCTTATCCCTCCCAATTGACCTATGAAACTGTGTATGTGCGTGTGTGTGCGTTAACATGCTTACAGCAACACAGGTACACACACGGCTTTCGGATTTTCCAGTGAGTTTCACTCCCTGGCTTTCCCAGGCTCTGGAGCGGGTGCTGCCCTGCTGAGTACTCACTGCTAACTGCTGAAGGGGATAGCCCAGGGGCTGCAGATTCCCATTTGCATCGTGCAAGGTGAGCACAGCAACTTCTGGCCTCAGATGGCTAACACTCCTCCTCCTTATTTCACTCCTAGGTCTGGGACCAGTCTTCAGTATAAATCTCAGCCAGAAAAACCAACTCCTCATCTCAATCTGCAGGAAACACCAAACACACGATGGAACTCTGCTGATGGGGACCCAAGCGCCCACGTTCTCAGCCACCCTCTGGCTCAGTGGGGCCCAGACCCACCTCGGCACGGACACCCCTGTCTCCAGGAGGGGCAGGTGGCTGAGGCTCTTCGGAGCTGTCAGGCCCGGTGCCTGCCCTGGGCACCTCCCTGCAGCCATCTCTTTGCACTTTGTTACTCTTTCAAAGCATTCACAAACTTTTGTACCTAGCTCTAGCTTGTACCAGTTAGTTCATCAAAGGAAACCAACCGGGATGCTAACTACGATGTGGTTAGAATCCTAATTAGCTACTTTAATATCCTAGGATTGGTTGGTTTTTCTTTTTTTTTTCCCTTTGTTTCTTTTTTTTTTTTTTTTTAAGACAACAGAATTCTTAATAGATTTGAATAGCAACGTATTTCCTGTTGTAGTCATTTTTAGCTAGATCACATCATCAGGTCTTTGCTACCGAGGCGTAGTATAGAAGAGTCCCGGTCAGTTGGCCAACCTCCTGCAGCCACGTAGGTTCATCCTTGTTCCTGTTCATTCTCATAGATGGCCCTGCTTTCCCCAGGGTGACATCATAGCCAAATGTTTACTGTTTTCATTGCCTTTTATGGCCTTGACGACTTCCCCTCCCACCAGCTGAGAATGTACGGAGGTCATCGGGCCTCAGCTCGGAGGCAGTGACTTGAGGTCATCAGGCCTCAGCTCGGAGGCAGTGACTTGGGGCCAAGGGACCTCGAGACGCTTTCCTTCCCCGCCCCCCAGCGTCATCTCCCCAGCCTGCTGTTCCCGCTTGCCATGTAGCTTTGGCCAGGAAAGCATGCAATAGACTTGCTCGGAGCCCAGCACTCCTGGGTCTCGGGGTCGGGGAGGGGACGGGGGCACCCACCTCCTGTCTGTGACGGTGTGTTGTTCCCCACTGTGGGATGGGGAAGAGGCCCGTCGGGAGTTCTGCATGGCGGTTTACTGCATGTGCTGCCCCCTTGGGTTGCTCTGCCAATGTATTAATACCATCCCATAGCTCCTGCCGAATCGAGACCCTCTGACGACTTGCCAACTAACTGGCCACCACAAGCTGCAGTCTGTAGCACTGAACAAACAAAAAAAACAAAACGCTCAAGCCTTACGACCAGAGAAGGATTTCAGCAAACCACCACCTCCCACTCAGTGTCCCCTCCGAGCTTCACACTTCCCTGCCTGCCGAGGATGACTCTGTTCACACCCAATCCAGCGCGGTTCTACCCCACGAAACTGTGACTTCCCAAATGAGCCTTTCCCTAGGGCTAGGGGACCTGAGACCAGGAAGTGTGAGAAAGCAGCCGCAGCTCAACTCTTCCAGCTCCGCCCGGGTTGGGAAGTCCTTAGGTGCAGTGCGGCTCCCACTGGGTCTCCGGACCCTCCTATTAGAGTATGAAATTCCTGGCAACTGGTATAGAACCAACCTAGAGGCTTTGCAGTTGGCAAGCTAACTCGCGGCCTTATTTCTGCCTTTAATCTCCCGCAAGGCATCTGTTGCTTTGGGTCCTCCACGACTCTTAGGCCCGCCTCAACAACCCAGGCACCTCCTAGGTAGGCTCAAAGGTAGACCCGTTTCCACTGCAGCAGGTGAACACGACCGTGTTTTCAACCGTGTGTCCACAGTTCAGATCCCTTTCCAGATCGCAACCTGGCCTGCATCCCAGCTCCTTCCTGCTCGTGTCTTAACCTAAGTGCTTTCTTGTTTGAAACGCCTACAAACCTCCATGTGGTAGCTCCTTTGGCAAATGTCCTGCTGTCGCGTTTCATGTGTTGCTTGGAGTCTGTGGGGTCGTACTCCCTCCCCTCCCGTCCCCAGGGCAGATTTGATTGAATGTTTGCTGAAGTTTTTGTCTCTTGGTCCACAGTATTTGGAAAGGTCACTGAAAATTGGTCTTTCAGTCTTGGCATTTCATTTAGGATCTCCATGAGAAACGGGCTTCCTGAGCCCTGAAAATGTATATTGTGTGTTTCATCTGTGAACTGCTTCCTGCTATATAGAACTAGCTCAAAAGACTGTACATATTTACAAGAAACTTTATATTCGTAAAAAAAAAAAAAAAAAGAGGAAATTGAATTGGTTTCTACTTTTTTATTGTAAAAGGTGCATTTTTCAACACTTCCTTTTGGTTTCAATGGTGGTAGTTGTGGACGGCCATCTTCACTGGAGGGTGGGGAGCCCCGTGAGACCACCAAGATGCCAGCAGGAAATATCGTAACACGAAATTGCTGTCAAAAGCTTATTAGCATCAATCAAGATTCTAGGTCTCCAAAAGTACAGGCTTTTTCTTCATTACCTTTTTTATTCAGAACGAGGAAGAGAACACAAGGAATGATTCAAGATCCACCTTGAGAGGAATGAACTTTGTTGTGGAACAATTAGTGAAATAAAGCAATGATCTAAAAATGTGTGCTTTAGTGCAATGACCTCTTCTTTTTTTGAGAGACTATGAAAGAAAAACTATCACCAGTGTGTCAGTGTAGGTGTGTTGTCATGGACGGGACCTTCTTCACGTTGTGGGGAGGGTTTTCCTCTGGAGTGGGATAGAGGAAGCCACGTGGTGGTTAGGGCACACTGCTATCCTGGAGTTAAGCAATTGGCGGCATTCTCTACCAAGAGTGTGACATTGTGGAAATTCGGTCAGTACTTCCAGTGAACCATGAATTAGCTATTAAGGTCATATTATAGGACTGCAGAGCTGGAAAGCTCTTTAAGCTGTCACAAAGGCCATTTGGAAAGGATGACTCAAGAACGGATTACCCACTTCCATAATCAGCTAACCAGGAACAGGTCAGCTCAAGATTTCTTTCATCTATTATGATAAGGCCAACTACAATTTAATAATGTAGATTTCTTTGTAGGGAAGAATTCAAATCAAAGGTAATTCAAAATGAAAATACTTCCATTTTTAACTAGATGAACTTTTACAGTCTGCAAGATAAATTTTTTCTCATTCTTTAGTTTGTTAGTATAAACTTGCTCCATCCAGACAAACAAGAGTTTTGGCAAATGGTGATTTTGTTTTCATGGCTCCTGTGGGTTGTAGTCTTTGAATTTTTACTTTCTAATGAAGTCGTCTGACCACGGTCAAAATTGGGCTCACAGAGTCGTATCTGTCATTCGTTGCTTGTGATGGGACCCACAGACGCAGTTCTGTTCTTTTTGGTGTTACTGTTGGGCATGAAAATCCACCACAAGGTCATAATTATAAGAATGAAAATAATTCAGAAGCTGAAGCAGTGAAATGTGGAACCTTTCTTTCCTTGTAGCATTAGGAAAACGTCTGTTAAATATCAACCAACTATTTCAGCGATTGTCCTGAGAATTGTGGGAGGCCACAGAAAACTTCCAAAGCTAAGTCAACATGGTTTGATTTCAAAAGGAAGTGCCAAGGAAAAGTGTTTGAACCCGAAAGAATAGCCTGAAAGAAACAACCAATTCCGCAGCCACACCGCAAAATGAAGCCTAACCCTTCGTGCTGGCCACTCCTGTTTCATAAGCACAAAATTAGATGTTTTCTGCACTTACAACTTAATTGTCACCAGACTAAAGAGGTTGATTGCATAGCAAATTCCATAACCATGTAACTTTAGGATTTGGAGGGTTAGACCAAAAGAGAGAATTTTGCTTAACAGGACTGTCTTCAGAATTGGACCTCTTGAATGTGATTTGCTGTAGAAAACATTCGTGGGGGCCAGCTCAGCTTCCATTCTCAGAATACAATGGTTTCACTGGCTTCTTCCACTGGTTCTAAGCCATGGGGAGATTTTGCTTCCCTCCTCCCAGAGGACATCTGACAATGCCTGGAGACATTTTTGGTTGTCACAACTGGGAGGTACTACTGGTATCCAATGGGTGGAGGTCAGAGATGCTGCTCAACATCCTACAATGCAAAGGACAGCCCCCCACTGTAAAGCAGGCCCAAAGCCTCAATAGTGCCAAGGTTGAGAAACCTTGGTCTGTTCTAGTTTTAGTCCCATGTCTTCCTTGGCAATTTAAATACTGCTAATGATGTCTAAAGCATGTAGACCGTGGCTCTAGGCCTACAGTGTTATATGAGAAAAATAGTTTCTCATTTGCCCACTCAAATGCTGAAGCTGTTTCCTGAAGCTGGGAAGGGTGGGGGTAGTGGAAATAGAGTCCAGTGTTGATCACTTTGTTTTCCCTTGAGTCTATTAATGATGAACGGAACTCTATTTACCCTAGAGGGATTGTTAGAGGTAGACGGAAAAACCTTGAAAATGACTTTATTACTCTGCATAACTCAGGCTGTGTTTCAGAGAGCCACAAAAAATCGACCAAGGGTATACACATCTTGGCCTGTTCTCACTGGCCAGTGAGTATTTCAGATGGGCTGGGCGAATTCACTCTAGGGGGAGGTAGCAGTTAAGAGCTGGCATCCTCATCTGGGGAAAGGCCCTTTAGTTGTATGAAAGACAAGACAATGTAGTTGTGGGAGCCAACCCTGAGGGCAGAGCCCAGTGGCTCGTCCTAGAGCCAGCGGCTGGGGTCCCAGAGACAGGGCTCCGGCTGCTGCTCCAGCTTTCGGGATCTTCTCCAAATGTCTGGCTCACTACAGTGACGATGACTCTTAGGAGGACCCTGTGGATGTTTTTACAATTCTAATAGGGATGACTGGGGTTTTAGAAGAAATGTGTATGTATCTACAACTTCCGTGTTTTCTCCTGAAGACAATTATAGCTGGCATACCAGGGCAGAAGGCTCTAGTTTGTTTCTCCACTAATTTGCTGGTCAAGAGAAGTGCTGAAGCTTTATTCCTCAGAAACATTATGATTTGATGAGTGGTCCATGTCTTGGGTCTTCATCAATTCATTCAAACCATTTGTAAACATTGGTGGATGTCTTAGCCCATTCAGTGCTGCTTTAACAAAATACCTGACAGTGGGTAATTTATAAAGAACAAAAATTCATTTGCTCAGAGTTCTGGAGGCTGGGAAGTCCAAGATTAAGGCATGGGCAGGTTTGCTTGTCTAGTGAGGGCTACTCTCTGCTTCCAAGATGGCGCCTTGTGCTTGGGTCCTCTGGAAGGGAGAAAAGCTGCGTGTCCTCATGTGGCAGAAGGTGCCAGGGCACAGGAGCTGAATGCTGCCTGGAGCCTCTTTGATAAGAACCTTAATTTCATTCATGAGAAGAGGGGCTCTCATGACCTAATCTCTTCTTAAAGGCCCTACCTCTTAGTACTATCGCACTGGGGACATTTGATTTTTGAAGGTGACATAATAGCAGAGGAGGACCAGATATGGGAAGTAAATACTTGAAAGTGAAATTGTGCTCACACAGAAGGAACTGAATTAAAATGAAATTTTGTTCTTTCCTAGAATGGCTGGTTCAGTCTCGGACCGCAGCCATAGATCGTATCATGATGTTCCAGGTTTTTTCTCTCAGCCTTAGGAGCCTTGGAGATTTCCTAATTGAGCTAGTTGAGGTGCAGGCACAATTTTCTTGTCTGGCTTTTTGACTTCCTGTTTGTGGCCCTGGCCCTGCAATACTGATTTACATTTTAGTAATTTTTAGGCTTTAATTTGGCTGTATAAATTCACCTGTGTATCAGTTTCTAGAGGGAAAAATATATCTTCATTGAAAAGCAATTTGAGTTAAGCTTTAACTAACTGTAAGTCCTCACCCATAAAGGAAATGCTAATGGAGAAAGGATTACTTGGTCATAGGACACAATTTGACATATGGTTTTGCCCCCGCGATTTGGGCAAAACAAGGTCTCCTTTTCCGCCTTTGTAAAATCACTGTTAACCTTTAGCTTCTTGGGTACGCAGGCTTTCACTTGGTGGGCAGGCTTTCCGACTATGATGTGCTTTTTAAAGAAAATGAAATCCTTTGAATATGCACACACGTGTTGTCTCTGACCATGTCCTCTTGTTTTGCGTCTCCTCCATCTCAGCAGTGACCTCACCTGGAAGTTCCCTGTGGCCCCAGGGCTTGGCGAACTCACGGGGTGACCAGCTCCAGTACACTAGTCTTATTTTACATAGCATTTTCAGCTTGGGTTTTCTGCACCAGTGGGTAGAGCTCATTAGCATGCTTTCCTGCTAAATTTAAAATGTTCCCCGATAACCTGAGAAGGCTTAAAGGGACACCCATAACCTTCCACCTTTTTGGAGGAAGGACATAGCCTCTTTTAGTGGATGAAAATAGCTCAGACTCCACAAATGTCCTGGTATCTCACACACCAGGGTCACAATCCCAGGCTGTCCCGTAGGGCTTGTTTAGGAGCAAAAGGAAACAAACCCTCTAGCCTGGGGACGCCACCAACTTGCCGAAGCCAGGGGCCTCTGCTGTTACCCTCCTTCAGCTTTCCCTTGTGACTTGAGCTGTTCAGAGGGGCTCAGTTATAGGGGTCCCTTAACAGGCTTCCAAACTGTGTGAATGGGTGGGTCACAGGAATGGTTCTCAGGCCTGGGCAGCTGGAGTAGCCCTGTCCGCTCAGAGCCACAAGAATGGTACTGAAACGCAACTCTGGAGGAGTCGTCTCTTCTCCAAGGGACTGAGTAGAATCAGAGCTCCTCCAGGCACATGTCCAATTATTTTTACAAAGTTTTATTGAAACTTGTACATCAAGGTGACAGTAATTCACTGTTTTGAAAACAGTAACAAAAAAGGGTACCCCCAAACTCAGGTATACCAAGTAAATACTGGAACCCAGGGAGCTCACTCCTCCCTCTCCCACCAGGAGCAAAGGGTGTAACAGGAGCTTCCGCTGACTCACAGGAACCTAGGATAGTGGGCACATCTGTGGCGACTCCCGGGAAACAGCTGCGTGTAAAGAAGTCTGCTTTGGTCCAAAGGACATCTTCCTGACCCAGACTCAGAAGGCTGCTGTCAAGTTATACATTCCTTTCAGAATCAGCAGCAGCAACTGCTGCCGTCTTGCTTTCTAACTAGGGGCAGAGGCCCTGAGCAAGGTGCCAGGGGACCTTGTAAAATCACACTGTGTTGATTTTACAGGGAGGAGGGTAGAGTGCCTCTCAAGTTTTCACGGTTAACACCGTCATCTATTATGACTGAAATAAAAAGCTGGACGACCTGCCAGCTAACTGGTCGGTCCTCAGGATCATCCAGCTGAATGGAGAAATCCGGCAGTGGGTGGAGAGGTCTGTTCTGAGAACAGATTATTGCTGAGCAGAGTTCATATGACTTCCAGTCGTGGTGACTTAAAAAATTGCCTTAAGGCTGCACAGCTAGCCACCTCTGCTTACAGAGTACTTAGTGCATGCGACTGTAAGAAACAATTGTAAAACTTCATCTAGAAATCAGACGGCTTCTAATTTCTATAGAAATGACACCTCCCTGGAGCCGAGAGACAATCTATTGCTGATTTTGAAGGAGAGGCAAGACCAACACTGTACTTAGTTCCACAGCCAGGCCTCAACACGGACAAGTGGCTGTCCTTAAAAACACACAGACGACTGGAAACGATGTGTGGCTTCAGTCCCTGTTTCCCAGAATTTTACTGGCAAAGGAGTTAGCGTTCATTTTTGGCTTAAGAAGAATCGAGAATGCGGGTTTAGAGCTGCACCTGGCCTCATGCACCGAGGGGCCAGGGCTGCAGACACTCTGCCGCCCCTCCCTCTTTTCTTGGCCTTGATGAGTCCCCGAGGCTCAAAGCCATGGGGGTGCTAGGAGGACTGTCACAGACCGAGGTGCTGCAGGAGCTGCTCTGCCTGGACAAACCTTCAAGGAGGACCAGGGCAAGTATGAAATGTCTTCTAAAGAGTGTGAAATGAGCAATGTACAGTCCGTCCCCTCTTGGGAAAAGCATGCACGCGTGGAGCCTGGCGGTGCACTGTCTCCTGGGCCACCGTCGGCCCCCAGCTCTTCATATGGGCTTGTATAACAAGGTGGTGACGTACTTCTTCTTGTACCGGTGGGTTGCGCTGAGCACCATCACTCCATCCTAAGGAACAAGGTGGAAATGATCAAAGGCTGGACTGAGGGGCTCAAGCCTCAGAGTACATGAGAATCATTAAGGACTTCATAAAACCACAAATTCCCAGGCCATCTTCAGAACCTGAGCCTGAGGGCCTGTGTCAGACCCTGGAAGCTGCCCTTTAAGTCAGTCCCCCCAGGTCATTCCACTGCTGGGGGTCCTCAGAGCACACACTGGGCAACACAGCTCTCACAGGGACAGACGTGGCATTACCTTGATAGACAGCGCGTACAGGTGGTTCAGCATGACATGATTGGGCTCAGGGAGCAAAGCTGGATCACACTGTGAGGGAACAAAGGCAGTGGTGAGCATTTGGGATCTGGAAACCAAGATTCTCCCCTTTATTTCACAGCAGCAGATAGCAAAGGACAGGAGGCGGCGCTCGGGCCGACCTCTCTTCCCAAGTCAGGCAGCGCAAGGGCTCGTCCAAGACGACAGGTGAGATGAAGGTCATGCCTTCTGACCTGAAGGGAGCTCCCTGCATGCCTGCTGGAGGCATCGGTGTGTGTCTCTGGCCAGGCATCTACCCCGGCCTCTTTGAAGTGTGGGCCACGGCCCTGTCCTCTTGTGGAGGGAGGGGCAGGAAGAAAGTGGCTGTCTGTTGAAAGAACTTTCAGAGAACACAGGAAGAGACTGTCTGCACTAAACGCTCCTGAGCAATGGATTCGAAACTTGTATCTGTAAGACGCAGACAATAACCTGAAGAATGAAACGGATACCTGGGCAAGACACCACTACTCTGGAAAAGTTCTCACCGGGCTGGCACTCAGAACTGCCCACCGCGCCTTCCTATGTTTTAAGAGAAGCCAGAAACTGGGATTTATTTTTTCACTGTATACCCCCAACTTTTATAAACGCAATTCAAATGGAAAAAAGTGTAGAACAACTGCTGTAGGCTTAGGATCCCAGAGGCTGGGCCAATCATTGTATCAACAAATACCGAGCAAGCTCCTGCTGGGAGGCCGTTCGGGGTGGCTGCTGAGAGCACCAACTACCGGCCAGCCTGATGTGAATGCTGGCTCGACCAGTTACTGTGTGAACTTAAGAGGTGTTTTTTAAAAAAGTAATCAATTTCAAAGATTGACAGATAAAATTATGTATATTTACCATGCACAATATGTTGTTTTGAAATATGGATATGTTGTGGAATGGCTAAATCAAGCTCATTAACACACGCATAACATGCTTACCATTTTTTTGTGGTGAGAACACTTAAAAGCTACTTTTAGTGCAGTGCTGATGGGCATGTAAATTAGTACAACCATTATGGAAAATGGTATGAAGGTTCCTCAAAAATCATAACTAAAATTACCACATGATCTAGCAATCCCACTACAGGGTAGATACTCCAAGGAAATGAAATCAGCATGTCAGAGATATCTGTACTCCCACATTCACTGCAGCTCTATTCATAATAGCCAAGACGTGGAATCAACGTAGGTGTCCACCAGTGGATGAATGGATAAAGAAATGAGGTACCGAGATACACAATGGAGTACTGCTGCGCCTTAAAGGAATCCTGTCATTTGTGACAGCATGGATAAACCTGGAGGACATTAAGTGAAATAAGCCAGGCACAGAAAGACAAATCCCATATGATGTCACTTAAGTGGAATCCAAGAAAGTCAAACTCACAGAAGTAGACAGTGGAGTGGTGGTTGTCAGCAGCTAGGAGTGGCGGGGGTAGGGAGATGCTGGTCAAAGAATACAACATTTCAGTTAGACAGGAGGAGTAAGTTCCAGAGATCGTCTGCAACACGGTGACTATTAATAACCACGTATTACATTCCTGCAAATCTCTAAGAGAGTAGATTGTAAGTGTTCTCCCTACTTCTCTGTGCTTGTTTCCCCATCCCTAAAATGGGGGTAATAGCAGCACCTACTTCACATGGTTGTTGTGAGGCTTAAATACATGAAAAGCACTTAAGATTAGTTTGGGGCAAAATAAATGTTAACCCTTTAGTAATGACAACTGTAACCACAGTTTACATTAGAGCTTGGTGCTACCTTAGACAGACGGGTCCTGACATTCTCATATTCGCAGCCCCCTGGGCCACTCTCAGCTCGTCTATTCCCAGCAGCAGTCTCCATCAGAGAAGATGGCTAGTGATGCCTCCCTTTTCTAGAAAAAACAAAACCTTACTAGCTTAGGAGGGCACTGAAAGTCATCTAACCCACCAACCTTTGTAAAGTTAGAGCTAAGGGAAGCAGTGTCGACTAAGCGCTTCTAAGGCAGAAGCTACATGTCCTTGAAACTCTTCACCTGTGGCCTATTTGAGACTGTTGCCAACTCAGTGCTGGAAAGATGGTGGGTCCTGCTTACCACTGGCCTCTTCTGGGCCTATACCAGGATGGCCACCGAGCTGCAGGCGCACTCCCAGCACAGGAGGTGACCTGAGAAAGGCAAGTCCTGTTGGAGTAGGGTAACAAGCACTGAGACCCTGTCCTGGCAGCCCGGCAGGGACCGCTGTAGGGACGCCTGCACGTGTACATGTTCCTTCCTCATCTCGGCACACGTGCCCTCCACTTCAGGGTGGGGTGTTCAGTAGCAGCATGGTCACTTTAAGCGCCTCGTAAACAGTGTCTCTTATGAGGTAGCTTGGGCCAAGCTGAATTCCTGGATTCCTAAGAATTATGGCTGTGCCATACATTCCAGAGCGAGGTGGACTGGGCAGGCAATCCAGGTTAGATGGGACAGAAAACAGAATCACAACAGAATTGGCTGTTCTTCAGGATCCAGGACGACACACACTTCTTTTCTGCAGGTAATGATTTCCCGGAGAAATGTGTGTTACCTAGATATCCCAAATTTTGATCCAGGAGTACAGATATTTCTAAAAGCAATTTAATGATTAAAACTAGATTCTAAAATGTGGGGGCCAGAGCATGAGTTCCAGTATGTAGCTTACTAAGAAGGGATGGTATTACAATTTATCATGAAATTTAAATGGAACAGGGCTCAGGCTGAAGCAGGAGTGAAGGACAAGGAAGAAAAGTGCAGAAACGCTTTGTAAGATGAGGCGGCGGCGTCCACACTCTTGCTATCAGCCCATCCCCACAGCAGAGGTGAACGGCACAGTTCACACAAGGAGGCGACACTGAGCTTGCTCACCTGCTGCTTTGCAAAAGGTGGACACAGGAAAGAAAGCAACTGAACATGACCCATGGGGGACGGTCCAGGCAGACGCCCACCTACTTACGGAAATCCCTGTGTCCTTGTTTAGGATGACCTGGAGGAGATGCGGGGGGAGAATGGGTGGCGCCCGAAAGCGCTCTTCGGGTTTGCAGACGTAGGGCTCCTGGTGGTAGGGTCCCGGCGGGGAGCTGGACAGCTCTGTTGGGAGATGGTAACAGGACATTTACTTGGAAAATCAGGCATTCTAGCAGCAGTCTTATTTATGTTGTCATCATCTCGTCTTCCTTTTCTCTTGTTCCCTCAATGCAGATTTACATTCTCTTGATGGATGCACTGGTTCCAAGAGTGCAGAACAGAGAGGAGAAAACCCTTTTGGAATCTGGGTGACTAGCATACAACTCAGTAGTCAACTCAGATGCCCTAGTGGAAGACGTGGCCCAGCCAGTGAGTCTGGGTCAGATCACAAGGAGGCTGTTCTCGATAACGTAATCCCACATGCACAGCAGAATAATACTTCCTTCTCCCTTCAGGCCGGGCTGGCAAAACCACAAAGAAGCTGGAGACTAAGTGAGGATTAAATGGCTAAGTCCAAGTTATGGACACCGCCAGCTGCAATACAACAGAAGCTAAGGCAGTCTGTTTAGACAGAGGCAGTGGAGAAAACAGGTTAAACGAGGCATATTTCAAAATGGTGGGGGGGGGGGGAATTGAAAGCCCAATTTCTAATGGCTCTTTAACTCCATTACACTGGAGTTCCTTCCAAACTCTTGCTTGAGTATCTAGATTATTCAGATACACTGAGAAGCTTCTACAAGAGCAAGATTTCATAATGCTAGAAAGCTGGACAGTGACGTTTGGCCAGCCAGAAGGTACCAAGCCATCATCCAAAGAATGCATGGGATGATTCTGGTCGCCAGATCCTGGGGCTCGTCCAGAGAAAATCTGCTATGCCCCAGCTCTGCCAATTCCCTCAATGTCATTTTTTAGGGGACAAGCCCCTTTTATGTGACCCAACCATATTACAGCAAGAAATTGAGAAAAGCATTAAGTGCAGAAAACTGAGCCATAAGGAGTAAATAACATTTTGAGGAAGTAAGTGTCGAAATAGAAGTCTGTAGAGAACGCGGAATTAGCTTCTTATCAGTGAGGGGTCCGTTTTCTTTCCCTAGGTGGAAACTTGACTAGAAAGCTTGTAAGTGGCCGAAAATTACATGTACCAGTAAGTTACACATTTTGGAGGATATCTGGGCACACTTCCTCCATTCCCTGACTCCCAACTATCTGTAAAAAAACCTACATTATCTCTAAAAGACTAATTATCCAGATAAAAGCACACTGAATTTGATTTCCAAGTCCTGCTCAACAAACTGTCAACCACAGTGAGCCCACTGTGATCATTTTGCCACTGATTTCTGAACTGGTAACAAGAAATCCTGGTGGCAGAACTTCCAGGCCCAACTAGATAATGACGAAGAACTGTCAGCTGAACGGAATCTGTTCTCCTAGTGCGCCGGATGTTCTTCTGGGGCATCTTTCCACCGCCTCCCTCAGGGTCCAGGAATTGTTAAGCCCCCGGCTCCAAGAAGGGGAAGTGTGGTTGGCACCAACACCTCAGATCGCAACCCTCCTCCCCCTGAACTGTACAAATCATGTTCCAGGTAGTTTCTTCCTGTGGGGCTTGGATGGAAAGCAATTTACTAAAACCTCGATGCCTGAAACGCTCTTAGAAGATGGGGAAGTTTTACTGGGTCTGTATTTCTGTACCAAATAGCTTCCCATCAAGGAGAGCTGCCCTGTGCAGGCTGTTGCCCATGGGGAGCCGCCTCCTCCCTGAAGGGATTCTCACAAGGTACCAATGTACCACACAAGTGACCGCTAAGGTCACTGAGGTGTCCCTTTACCACTGTCAGGCTGAAATGCTTCAGGTACCACAAGTGGGATGAGACACAGGCTTCCCCAGCCCTGGGCTGTCACTGACTCAGTGCGACCCTCCAGGGCCTCTTCAGCCCTGCCCTTGGCATGAGATCAACCTATGGTTCCATTTCCGCTGTCTGCTTTCTGTAGCCAAGGAGACCTACTGAATACCTGAGAGGACCAGGGAAATGACTTATAGCTCCCTTGCGGCTAAATTTCAACAACTTGACAGTTAGGAATTAAGTTCTGTGGCCTTTAAGGGGGGGGGGCCACAAATGCCTATCTGATTGGGCAGCTTCAGCTCAAGAGAGGCAAGAGAAACGAGTATTTCTAGACTGTACAGCCCCCACCTGCACGCATGTGGTATAAAATAACTGTGTTCATACCAGACACATCGGAGCACTTTTGGGAATCCACCATTAAAGCATCAAATACTTCAAAGTCAGTTTTCTTCACTTGAATGATGTTGTTAACTGTGCCAAGCTGGCTGGTTACTATGGGCTGGGAAGAGACAGACAGGCAGAAATCATAATGTGGAAGGTCTGTGGAGTTCTTCTTCAGAGGACTTGGAGTTCCTGGCTGGAAGGCCTCATCTCCTGGCTAGCCACCCTGCTCATCTTGGTCAAGTATGCCAACTGTCTGACAGTTACTGCTGCTGTCCAGCTCTGCCACACACAGGAACTTTTACTAGCTCGGCAAAGGGACCTGGCGGCAATCCCTTGGGAAGGTGATTTGTTTGGATTGTGCGGGCGCCCAGAGGACCAGAGGTGGGAGGAAGAGTACCTCGGAAGGGTCGTGGGTCCACTGACCATCCACAAAGAACTTGTACTGATGCTCTCCTTCCGGCAGATCCAGGATGGCTACAAAGTTATTGTGGCTGCAAGGAAAAAGGAAGCAGAGGAATTCAGTGGGGTGGGCTGCCTCCTGAGCTTACTTGCCAAACCAGCTACAGAACAAAACGTTTCCACATAAAACCAAGAGTTCAGCTGCAGAACAAACAGTTTTAGCCCATTTAGACAATTCCGCATAATGATCTCAAACTGGAAAGGCCATAAGGAAGCAGCAGTGTGACACACTTTCCTGAAAACGCACCTTGCTCAAATACCAGGAAACCACAGCCCTGACGTTAAAAGGTCAACAGTCAGGCATTTGTGCTTCTCAAGCTAGAAAGGCTCCTGGATGCCAAGGAGGATAACAACACAAGACAAATAGCAAGCTGCCTCGTTTTACCCTTTGTCACTTTGCCTTGGGCAGGAGAAGGGATCAACTGAATAGGAAGCTCAAATGTTCTCTAAAGAAACTTGCCTAACAACTAAAAAACCACTCTGGAAGAGCCCTTTCATTGGGTTGTTTTGTCCCGACTTGAACTGACTTGTGACTGCTGGGCTGAGTGGCCCCCTCCTTCTCCAATGGAACCGCTGGAAAGCAGGCAGTGCCCGACAATAGGCCTGACACATTCTCCCTCATTTTCTCAGGAATACTCACTAAAGGTGCTCTCTCACTGACAACTTAAGCCAGAAGCCCATGCTGGGGTTCCTGATAAAATGTCTTACTATGATCCTTGTTAATGATGCCTACGTAGGATGTATTTTTTCTTTTTGGAGACAAAGTCTTGCTCTGTTGTCCAGGCTGGAGTGCAGTGCTGCAACCACTGCTCACTACAGTACTGACCTCTCAGACTCAAACAATCCTCCCATCTCAGCCTCCTGAGTAGCTGGAGCTACAGGTGCACACCACCATGCCCAGCCAATTTTTATTTTTTTGTAGAAATGGGGGTCTCACTATGTTGCCCAGGCTGGTCTTGAACTCCTAGCCTCAAGCAATCCTCCTGCCTCAGCCTCCAAAAGTGCTGGGATTATAGGCATGAGCCACCATGCCCAGCCAACATGTACTTTTCAAACAAAGTATTACACAGAGTCAAAGTCAGATGAACCCTCAGAGATCATCTGGTCCAATATTCCCTCTTTACAGAAAGGAATGCTGAGGCTCAGGTGTTAGGCCATGTCAGCATGGCCAATGTGGGCTCAAATGTGGATTTCTAAGATTCCCAGGCCAGTGCCCCCTTACTGCATTAGGAATAGATTTTTGTGTTTCTGTGGAAAAGTCCTGACTGAAGAGATAGGTGAGAATCTGAAGTGAAAGATGTCTGTGAAACAGAAATAATCTCTTTCTTCTGTACTCTAAACCTAGAGACCACTAAGGTTTAACATTTGAACCTTAAGACTTATTAAGCAAAATTATTTTTCCACTAGCCATCCATTTTATACAACCATCTGTTTCCTATTCTCCCACAGAGATGTTTCAGAAAGAGAATTTATGTTAAGACAAATAAGTGAACACTCCCCAGGCAATTACCTTCTGGTGAGGGGAAGTTTACTCCAGTTGTTGAAAGACCCAGATAAGTAAACTTCCTTTCCGCCCCCCGTCCATCGAAACACAGTTGGCCGAGCCTGGGCGGGGGCTTTATCATTCACTTCCAGATCATGCTGCCAGGCCAGGAATTCCTCCTTCTCCGGTGCCTAGAAGCAGAGCAGTTTACTCAGAAAGCCATAAGCGAGCTCCCTACAACAGACGATATTGACAATTTATTCTAAAGAGGCAGCTGTTACTACCTAGGTTCATAGGATTGGAAACTTACTAGTGGTGCCTCAGTTTCCCTGCCTGCAAAATAGAAATATATTTTTTAAGGTTGTGGTGAAGACTGAGACAGTCCATGTAAGTGCTCTGCTTAGTGTCTGATACAGTGAGTGCTTACTAATTAGCTTTGTTGTCATTAAAGAGGTTGACATCAGAATTCTAGGAGAAGCTATAAAACCCACTTGGGGCCGGGCGCGGTGGCTCAAGCCTGTAATCCCAGCACTTTGGGAGGCCGAGACGGGCGGATCACGAGGTCAGGAGATCGAGACCATCCTGGCTAACACGGTGAAACTCCGTCTCTACTAAAAAAATACAAAAAACTAGCCGGGTGTGGTAGCGGCGCCTGTAGTCCCAGCTACTCAGGAGGCTGAGGCAGGAGAATGGCGTAAACCCAGGAGGCGGAGCTTGCAGTGAGCTGAGATCCGGCCACTGCACTCCAGCCTGGGCGACAGAGCCAGACTCCGTCTCAAAAAAAAAAAAAAAACCCACTTGGAAGGGGCAACTATGAATCCAAGACTAGCTTAATAAATGTCATGTTCCTTCCTTAATTAAGCAAGATTTGAAGTACACTCATGTGCACGATGTCTTAGTCAATAATGGACTGTCTATATGGTAGTCCCATAAGATTATATCATATTTTTGTTGTATCTTTTCTATGTTTAGATATACTTAAATACACAAATCCTTAAATACACTTGTGGAATAAGTGTCTAGAGTATTCAGTAGAATAACATTCTATACAGGTTTACAGCCCATGAGCAATAGGTTACACCGTATAGACTAGGTGATATGGTTTGGCTCCTCGTCCCCACCCAAATCTCACCTTGAATTGTAATTCCCATAATCCCCACGTGTCAAGGGCAGGGCCAGGTGGAGGTAATCGATCATGGGGGCGGTTTCCCCCATGCTGTTCTCTGACAGTGAGTGAATCTCATGAGATCTGATGGTTTTATAAGCATCTGGCATTTCCCCTGCTTGCTCTCATTCTCTCTCCTGCTGCCCTGTTAAGAGGTGCCTTTTACCATGATTGTAAGTTTCCTAAGGCCTCCCCAGCTATGCGGAACTGAGTCAATTAAACTTCTTTTCTTTATAAATTACCCAGTCTCGGGTATGTCTACATAGCAGCCTGAGAATAGACTAGCAGACTAGGTTTGTGTAAGTACACTCTACGATGTTCACACAATGATAAAATCACCTAATGATGTATTTCTCAGAACATGTCCCTGTCATTAAGTGATGTATGACTGTACATGAAAATTTAAGAGGAACAATTCTAGAGCTGTCAACCTGAAAATGGGCAAATTCAGGTTTTGAGGATGGGGAAAAACTGCTCACAAAGTTCTGTCTAGGGACTGGGGAATAAAGCAAGACAAAGACTGAACCCTCATTAGGATAAATGATAACCTCGTGTGGTAAGTTCCGTATAACTGAGGTATTCCAGAATAAGAAACTCATCCAACTCTACCTGGATGACATATGTAGTCATGCACCTTTTAGATTTTTTCCTAGTCAGGAGCCAAAGACTTAAAAAGAGCAGAGGGTTCTGGCTGGAAAAGACTCTTTAGGGAGTTAAGCAGGCTTCCAGCCCCTTCACTTCAAATACCTCAGCTTATCCAAATGATGCCTGCATTCGTTGAATTCTAATAAGATCTACATATTAAATAACAGACTGGAATCACTTCACACTAAGAATAACTACACCCAAAATAGCGCACTAGTGTAATTAAAAGAATTCACGACTTTTTTGGTATCTGGGGATTTCAGTAACTTCTAATGAAGTGAGAATGGACGCTGCTTGAAATCATTCCCCATAGATGATGTGTGTGCTCCACATTTCCTGGAGGAGTTCTGGAATAGTAAAAGAACAAATACTTCTTGAAGAAAGTAGTTCTTTCTTTGGTGAAGAAAGACACCAAAGTAGTTTGATTCTTTTGGTGTCTTAAATAGCCTTCTTGGGACCAGGGACCAAAATTACTTCCTGGGGAAAGGACGTCAAGTCATTAGAGAAACATGATTCTAAAGTTCACTTTGCACACAGCTCTTCAAGAATGCAACAAATTCAGAAAGCAAGTTCAAACCACAGGTTGCAGGCCCACATAAAAGCAGGCTTCTTGTAGTTAGGCTCAAAACAGATCCAAAAGAAGGTGTGAGATGTGATCACTTCGCTCAACATGAGGACAAACACAGATGGAATGAGTTGCCAGGCAATTAAATGGATGATGATTAACATGAAATTGGATACTAACAGGTATGTTGGGCAGAGGGCAGCTTTATCTTTCCTAAACCTACTTTGTTCCTTGAAACAATTAGTTCCTTTTGGACATAACACATAAATACCATTAAATGTCCTTGGACTGAATCCTGAGGCTGGAAATATCCACCATATGAAGGTGGTTAACAGGAGTGTGGCTGAAGCAGGAGTCAAGTCACCTGAGCTTTTGATGAATTTAAACAGGCTGCAGCAGGAAGACAAATGTTTGCACTGGCCTACTTAAGCGCGATTAAGTCATATTTAAACAACACTAGAGGGAAGTTCAGTAGCTGCTGGCTGCCTCCTTCCAACAGACCCTCATTACCCACTGACTTCTATAAGTCCAAAGACTTTTCTATGTACGCTTTAAAAAAAAAAAAGCAGGGTGAGGCTGGGAGTGGTGGCTCATGCCTGTAATCCCAGCACTTTGAGCGGCCCACGCGGGCGGATCGCTTGAGGTCAGGAGTTCAAGACCAACCTGGGCAACATGGTGAAACCCCACCTCTACCAAAAATACACAAAATTAGCCGGGCATGGTGGCTCACACCTGTAGTCCCAGCTACTCGGGAGGCTGAGGCAGGATGGCTTGAGCCCAGGAGACGACGGTTGCAGTGCGCCGAGATTGTGGTTCTACCCTCCAGTCTGGGCAAGAGAGCGAGACTCCGTCTCAAAAAAAATGAATAAATAAATAAAAAATAATAAATATAAATAACTAGGGCGAATCAAGTGTTGGGCAGAACTAAACACCTCTGGCAACCGCCGTCAGCTGTTCCGCTCAACTTTCAGCTTGTATATGTACCTGGTTTGCCTCACAAAATGGATAATGAACTCCCAAACTAACTTTTACAAAAGCTCCAGTTTGTGTAAAGGTGAGGGAATTTGTCTCAAAGCGGTGAAATTAATTACACCTAAGAGAAAAGCAGAAGCTAGGTTCAATTACTGTTAGCTGACTCTGAATTAATTAAGAATTTGAAACTGTCCCAGAGCTGCTTTCTCCTTAATGATGTTAAACGAAGTGAGTGCCTCCTCCCTCAGGGTGACTTTCTCATATTGGTAATTAGACTTAGGTTCTTGGACCGCTAAGAGGACTCTTACAGGACCATCTGGCTTTTAAGTGCACCGGGTAGTGTACCACCTCCCTCCCCGTTCTGGTGGTTTTCGAAAAGGTGTGACAGTAATCTAGTGGAGGGTTTCTCTCCTCAACATTAGTCAAGGGGAATCGGATTCCTGCACACCGCTCGCACCTTGATTTCCTCGGAGTGGAAGAGGTCGGCGTCTTCGGGGCTGTCCATCAGGATCTTGGGCCTGTCCCCGTCCTTGGTGCCCCCCGAGCTGTCCCTCCGGGGCGTCTTGTGGCCACCATGCCGCTCCAGCGCGGCGCGCTCACTGCTCGTGTTGCCCATGATGGGGGTCTGCGGGGACACTGGGAAGCCGGACGGAGCCTCACTGCAGGAAAGAGACCCTGTGCAAGGGACTCCCGGAACCGCGGGTCCCAAGGAGCCTGCGGAAGGGAATCGGAGCACCGGGATACCACGCCCCTCGGGCTCGCGCCGGGAGCCGGTTCTAGCCGAGTCAGCAGCGTTGCCGAGTTCTCGCAATCGCGCTTTACCCGCCCAGGCAAGCTGCGGCGAGAACGCAAGGAGCGCGAAAATAAACCGACACTCTCCCAACCTCTCCACCACCCCTCAGCGACTTCCGCTTCCGGCGACTCCTTAAGTCGGCCCGGCCTAGGGCGTGGGGGCTAAACGCGCGAGGCTATCTAGATTCCATTTCCGCTTCCGGTCTTGAGCGGTGCGGTAACAGGTGCCCCGAGGCTGTCTCCGCAGGCCTCGGAGCGCGCAGTCGCAGTCGGCAGCCGGCCGCTCAGGGCCCGGCCCAGGACGAGGCGCTGCCGAGTGCCGGCAGGGGGCACCCCAGCGCGCCGGCAACCTGAGCCGTTCAAGCGCTGGGCTGAATAATGCCATTTAGATATCTTTGCCCACTTCTAGTTGATTCTACACTCTACAGCCAGAGGGATCTTTCTAAAATGCAAATCTGATTCAGAAACTCCTCTTCTTAAAGCCCTTTTAGTGCACGTGCTCTCACGCTTTACAGTGCATTAGATTAACCTGGAGCGCTTGTTAAATGCAGCCCGCACTGCAGACCTGCAGAGAATCAAGATTTCTGAAGATTAGAGTCGGGGGTGCAGGCAGTCTTGCAGGTATTTGAGAAAATGGCAGACCATAAGATCTCTGGAAATTTTTTATGTCTAGTAGGTTGGGGGTTGTAAAATGCTGGAGTTATTAGTGTATTTTTATTGAGTGTGCAATCTTTTGATAGGTAATTTTGCAAGATATCTTGTAATCACTTCTGCAACATGCTTTTGCATAAGATGCATTAGCGTTTGTCTTTTACTCTGGCCAGTGCTTCAACAAGAAGTGCATACAAATACGGTAGTAAAATATTCTCATCTTCTCACTGTCAGTCATTGTCATATTTTGTGGGTTTTATGGTGTGTGAATATCTCAAAATACTTTGCATTTGCCAGGTCAGGTCATGCATTTCACCCACTGAACATTATTTAGTACCTAAAAAATTGCCAGACATTGTGCTAAGGAATTGAGGAACACAAGATTACTAAGATAGGGTTTCTTGGAGGGAATTCGGCAGTATGCATCAAAATTTAAAAATGCACCTTCATTTTGACACACAATTTTACTCCTAGGAAACTTCTGCGGAAATACACACATGAAAATTATTTACAAGCATTATTTACAAAATATTTACATGCAAAAATATATTCTAAGATGCACCTGTCACCCACCATATCCCCATATATTTTAATTTCTGAAATTGGATGCTTTTTACAATCAATGGAATCTTAGACTTGGTGAAATAAGGAAATAAAAAACTACAAAATCCTAAAAGTTGTTCAGCAGGAGAACGGCAAAATGAACGGAATACATTCATTTTGTAGAATACCAAGCAACTTTTAAAAAGGAAGAAACAATTTTTAGGTCACTATGGGGAAGTGTCTATGATATTGCGAAGTCCGGAAGCAAGTGAGAGAACATGTTCAAGAGCATGAACTCTGAATTCAGCCTGCCCAGGTCAGATTCTGGCTTTACCATTTAGTAACTGTTACCTTAGTCTCTTTCGTGAAATGGGAATAAAAATAACACCTACTTTATAGGCTTGTTTTGTGAATTAATTGGAACGTGCATAAAAATGCTTAGCATAGCACTTGACTCTTAGTAAACACTCAATAACTGTTAGCACTTTTATTAGCATTATTAGGCTTGCAAATGGAAACTTCTGGAAGGGTATACAACACATTGTTAATAGTGGTCTTCTCTGGGGAGAGGAGGGAGATTGCAAATCGGAGTAGACAGAAAAGGGACTTTCACTTTTTCATTTATATAGGTCTGTATTTGAAAAATTTTCTACTGTGAGGATGTACTACATTTTAATTAAAAAAAAAAATAAGATATGGTTCCAGCCCCAAAGGAATTAATATAGTACAGGCTGGCACAGACCCACAGAAAAGCAATAATATAGATAGCTAAGAGATTCTGTGGGAGCCCAGAAGGGACTTAAGCCAGACCAGGAAAAGGGATGGGAGCCAGGAGGGTCTTCCTGGACCTGATGACTGAGAATTTGAATTTACTCAATATAATCAGAAATGTTGAATGTGCTTGCTGAATTAAATAAGCTAAGATACTGTGGATGACCCAGGATATCTTTTTTGAGCTGCTTTTCTGATAGTGGCCCTGACTTGGTTACATGAGACAGTGGGGTGTTGAGTTTGGGAATCTCTCCCAAACAGTTGGCAAGATAAGAAAGAACACATGAGCTGTGGATTCTTTATCTGAGCTATGCAGATGCGTTGATGCACAAAGAAAGTTTCAAAACATCCGCTTTAGCTTGAATACGATAACAGTGAAAGCATGGGCAGCCCTTGATATCAAATAGAATCAACAATATCCTGAGGAGGCCGCCAAATGCTGATTGGAAAGTCTTACCATATTGTGTCAAGATTTCATGACAAAGAAACTAACATTGGTATCTATCAGCTATTGGCCCCATATTGAAAATCATGGGTAGGGTAGACTCTCCAACTACAAGTGTTTACTTGGGTCCCAGCTGTGTCTCTCATGGGTCATTTTGTGTTACTTATCTATGTAACAATGGTTTGTGACTTTCCCAAGCATCAGTACGTCTCATCTTTCTCTGATTCTCTGCTGATGTGGATATCAGACCACTCCATCTTCGGGGCTGGAGGTGTGCCAGGAAGTACAACTGTTAGCACATTACTGTGTAAGAGGCATCATCTACTCACTGCTGTCTGTCTAGCACCAGGGCAGAGACAGATAACAAATACCCTAGATTCTACCCCAGACAAACCAGGGCAATTTTAACACAGCCACAGCCAGGAGCACCCCGCCCCCCGCCCCCCGCCCCCCGTAACCCTGCCTTCAAATTCACTGCAGCTCCAAGCCCAAAAAGAAATAGGTTTTCAAGTCCTTAAAAGTCATCCAGAGTGACATAAAATCTCATTTATCCTTAAATTTGTGATTAAAAGGGTTAAGGATAATGTTTTGGGGCCTCCTCCATAGGATGGATTAGAATCAGTATAGCACTTCTGAACTGACCAACCCGTTTATTTTATATAAGGAAAAGTCTGAAGCCCAGAGATCAAACACCTTTGTCTGAGGTCACTCAGATGATCATAAGTCATTCTGAGATCGAACTCTGGATCACCTGGCCGCTCACCACCACATCATGGTCATGGCACCTCATCAAAAAGACCTTTGGCTCCCCAGCTGGCCTGTCTACAAACATTTGTACTGTTCTGAAGAACCCTCCCCATCTAAGAACAGCCAGGGCTCTGATCACGAGTAACTCAATGGCGATATTGAGTGCCAATTATGAGCCAGGCACTGTTGTACACTCTTTCACAACAGTGAACAAAACCAAGTTCTTGCCCTCCAGAGGAAAGAGTCCACACACATATGCACATGTTGTGAGAACATGCAGTGTTCTCACTAAACATAGGTAGCTGGAGGAAGAAATTTCACATTTGGACTATGCTGTAGACTAAAGTGTATCCCCCCAAAATTCATACATTGGCACTCTCACTCCCAATTTGATAATGTTTGGAGATGGGGCCTTCAAGGGGTAATTAGGGTTAGATGAACTCGTGAGGGTGGGGCCCCCATGATGAGATCAGTGTGCTTACAGGAGGAAGAGACACTGGAGAGCTTGCTCTCATGCTCTCTATTCATGCCCATGCTCAATGGAAAGTCCATGTGATGACAAAGCAAGAAGGCGGCCATCTGCAACTCAGGGAAAGAGCCCTCACCACACATCAACCATCCTGGCACCTTGATTGTATTAGGCCATTCTTGTATTGCTATAAAGAAATATTTGAGGTTGAGTAAGTTATAAAGAAAAGAGGTTTGCTTGGCTTATGGTTCTGCAGGCTGTACAGGAAGCATGGCTCTGGGTATCTGCTGGGCTTCTGGTGAGGCCTCAGGAAGCCAAGGGGGAGCCAATATATTGATGTATCACAATGCAAGAGTGGGAGCAAGAAAAAAAAGTGGGAGGAGGTGCCACACACATTTTTTTTTTTTTTTTTGAGACAGAATCTCACTCTGTCGCCCAGGCTGCAGTGCAGTGGCGTGATCTCTGCTCACTGCAAGCTCTGCCTCCTGGGTTCACACTATTCTCCTGCCTCAGCCTCCTGAGTAGCCGGGACTACAGGTGCCCACCACCATGCCTGGCTAATTTTTTTTTGTATTTTTAGTAGAGACGGGGTTTCACTGTGTTAGCCAGGATGGTCTCGATCTCCTGACCTCGTGATCCTCCCGCCTCAGCCTCCCAAAGTGCTGGGATTCCAGGCGTGAGCCACCACGCCTGGCTGGTGCCACACACTTTTAAACAACCAGATCTTGTGAGGGCAGCACCAAGAGGACAGTGCCATACTAGTCATGAGAAGTCCACCTCCCTGATGCAATCACCTCCCACCATGTTGGAGGCCTCACCTCTAACATGGGATTACATTTCAACATGAGATTTAGGGGAAAAGTATCCAAATTATATCTCTGATACTAGACTTCCAGCTTTCAGACCTGTGAGAAATAAATCTGTTGTTTAAGCCACCAGTTGATGATTTATGATAGTCTGAGCTGACTAAGACATACTCAAATGTGTGTGGGCTGCTAGGATAGAATTACAAGCTTACTTTTAAGGCTTAACCAGATTTCCCCCAGGCCTTCTGAATTTTGCCTAGCCAACGTAAGTAACACTGCCAATGTCTGAGAGACTTGTCCATCTTTTTTTGCTAGACATTCTTGTGTTCTCTTCTCACTGAGATGCAAATATTGTGACAGAGTCATCAACATAGAAGTGAAAGAAGTTCATTCTACAGCTTTTGGTCCACAACCTTAATTGGCAAATAGCCTTATTTTGTCACTTTTAGGTTGTCTGAGAAAATTCTGTTTCTTGACTTGGGTTGGTAGTTAGTAACACGTTTGCTTTGTAGTGACTTACTAAACCATACATTTCTTTTGTGCAGTTTCCTGTATCTTTATTTTTTTTTCAATAAGGATTTTTTAAGATGAATAGCTTCACTTATAGGGTAAGCTGAGACCTAGAAGGGAGAAGTGCCCAGTTCAAGGTAACACAATGTTCTTAATAAAGTTCAACTCAAGTCTATCCTCTTTTTTTTTTTTCTTTTTGGAGATGGGGTTTCACTCTTGTCACTCAGGCTGGAGTGCAGTGGTGCGATCTCGGCTCACTGCAACCTCCACCTCCTGGGTTCAAGCAATTCTTCTGCCTCAGCCCCCCAAGTAGCTGGGACCACAGGTGCACCCCACCATGCCCGGCTACTTTTCTTATTTTTAGTAGAGATGGGGTTTCACCATGTTGGCCAGGCTGGTCTCAAACTGACCTCAGGTGATCTGCCCTCCTCAGCCTCCCAAAGTGCTGGGATTACAGGTGTGAGCCACTGCACCCAGCCTCTCTATCCTCTTTTAAGAGCTTTGAAAGAATGGAGGAGAAAAGGATGTATACTTTCTACCCCTTTTCTAGAGGACAACTGACAAACTAAAGCAGTATCTGGGCAAAGATCCAACGGAGGTGAAAACAATGAGAGGAAGTCTGTCTCTGTCTCATCTCTTTAAAATGTAAGCTCCCAGGGATTTGAAGATCAAAGTTACATAATCACTTTAACATATGCTGTTGTGACCATCATACCCCATCTGCATGTGCCCTTCTGTGCTTGCCCCAGACTTCCTAACTGTGAGCGGGTGCAACTCTGAGGGCCTTCTGGAGAAAGCTTGGTCGACAGAAGTGGGAACCCAAGGGGACCAGAGCAGACACCCTGAGAGAAGCCCTCAGCCAATGACAGAGGAGCCAGTTCCCTTGACCCTTGGATGTGCTAACTCTAATGAAGCAGCATCGTTTGTCTGGGGTAATACCCGAGGTTCGATATCTCATGCTAAGGAAATTGAAGACTCGGACATGCAAGGAGGGGGTTTAAGAGTGGAAAGTTAGATAGATGAAAGAAAGAAGAGAGCTTCCTCATGCAGAGGAAGGGGTCCTGAGTGGGTTTCCTTGGTTTGGGGCAAGATGCAGTTAGTTTTATGGATGAGCTTGAGGAAGTGGTGTATGATTTACCTGGGGCGGAGTGGATTAGTTGGACCAGATGTGCCATTTACATAACTCGTGAAGAGGCTGGCCATCCCACTCTAATCTTTTATTATGCAAATGGAATTTTTAAAAACCTGGCTTGTGCCATGTTATCTGCACACGTGGCAACAAAGAAAAGGGAAGAGGGAACCTCCATGTTGAATATATCTGGTTTCCAGGTATCTGTTTTCTGTTGGCACAGCTGCTGGTATTTACCTATGCAAGCCTCTAGCTTGCTTATCTATGCCTGCAGCTTGATTTTTCAGGCTGCTTTTTGTTAAAAAAGAAATGATTTGGAGGCTGCTTTTTTGTTAAAAGAAAAACCTTACTGAGGACTCTCTTACCATCACTACCTACCTATATAATTTCTTTTTAGCTCTCGTGTAAGTGAGATATATTCCCTACAATGTCTCAGAGGTCCCCAGTGGAAATGCATCCTAGGTGTCCACAACAGTAACTGGATCAAGGAATTAATTGATTATCTTCCTTTCCTTTTCTTTATCTCTTTTTAGGAGCATCTTCCAAATAAATACTCAGAAACGCCTCCCAAGATAAACTACTTGCATGAAAATCCTAGTTCAATCACATAGCTTACAGATGAGGAGGGACAATGGCTTGCTGAATTATATAAAAAGTTAGTGGTCATAGATCATAATTTGGATCTTGTGTCCTGGTTTCTGGTCCAGGGTACTGTGAGATTATCATTCTTCATGATATGATGAACTATGGAGACTTTCAAACACAGGGATGGGCAGCATTATCATAATAGAAGGTGGAAAGAATCCAAATGTCCATCAAGAGATGAGTTTGTAGGCCAGCACAGTGGCTCACACCTGTAACCCCAGCACTTTGGGAGGCCAAGGTGGGCAGATCAACTTGGGGCCAGGAGTTCGAGACTGGCCTGGCTAACATGGTGAAACTCCGTCTGTACTAAATATACAAAAAATTAGCTGGGTTTAGTGGTATGCACCTGTAATTCCAGCTTGTTGGGAGGCTGAGGCATGAGACTTGCTTGAGCCTGGGAGGCGAAGGTTGCAGTGAGCTGAGATTGTGCCACTGCACCCCAGCCTGGGCGACAGAGAAAGACTGTAACAACAACAACAACAACAACAACAACAACAACAACAACAACAACAAAATGAATGTATAAACAAACTGTGGTATGTTCATACAGTGGAATATTATTCTATCACTAAAAGGAATAAAGAACTGATACATGTTACAATGTGGATGACCTCAAAAATATTAACATTATGCTAAGTGAAATAAGCCAGACACAAAAGGTCATATACTGTATGATTCCGTTTATATGAAATATACAGAATAGGTATATCCATGTCAATAGAAAGCAGATTGGTGGTGACCATGGGCTTGGTGGAGGAGGGAATGAGGGCTTTCTTTCAGGATGATGAAAATGTTTTAAGACTTGGCATAGATGGTGGTTGCACAACATTGTGATTGTACTAAATGCCTCTGAATTGTTCATTTAAAAATGTCTACTTTAAAATTAACATTTATGTTTTATGAATTTTACCTCAAAGAAAATAGGGTTAGCCCCAGAACAAACGGTAGAGGTGTACGCTTTATCTTTTTTTCCAATTTATTTTCTGCAACTGTCTTACAAAATAAACCTTTCCCCACCCTGTCCTTGGATGTGCTAACTCTAATGAAGCAGCATCGTTTGTCTGGGGTAAGTGTCTCATGACTCATGTCATCTAGCCCATCAGAGCCTAACTATTTCATGGCACTTGTTCTAGTTAACATTTATTTTTTCAGAGGTCTTCAGTTTTTCTAACTGCATTAATTCATTTCTTTATCAATAATTTTTTTTATGGCAAAAACTCCTATCCACTGGGCACTGTGGTAGACACTGGGGAGAGAATTGTGGGCAAGATCAAACCCAGGCTCTGTCCTGAGTGCTATGATCTAGTAGGGAAGAGATACATTAATCGAACAATCATCCAACAGTCATCTGTGACAAATGCTAAGAAGGAGAAGCATCGCCTAGTGAGAAGGATGTGACCAAGTCCTGAGTTCAGAGGAGGCTTGCTGAAGGAAGTGACAATCAAGTTGAGATTTGAAGACTGTAGGTGTTAAAGTGAAAGTTATTTATCAATCCCTTTTTATGCACCTGGCATTGTGTTTGAGGTATGTACTCATGTAACGTCACCAACCATCCTTTGAGGGATCTACTATTGTTCTCACTTGCATTTTTCAGGAGAAAATGAGGCTCAGAGAGATGAAGTGACTTGCTCAAGGTCACACAACTAGAAAGTCACGAAACCAGCATTCAAATGCAGGCAACCAGACAGAGGTCAACATATTAGGCACCATGGACAGATCCTTGAGTGAGGGATGAAATCATTTTGGGCGGGCCAATGGATCAGGCTGATCTCGATTATAAGTATAAAGCTGGAATGGTCATTCAGAGAGGAAGATCACACTAGGTGTTCAATTGTTTTTACATCTATTGAATTTTTTAGGCTGGAGGCAGTGGCTCTCAGCAGCTTGGGAGGCTGAGGCCTGAGGATAGCTTGAGTCCAGGAGTTTGAGACCAGCCTGAGCAACCAGGAGACACCCCATCTTTATTATATTTTAAAAAATAAAAATTAAAAAAATAAAAAATTTTCTAACTACAAATCCATGTTTCTTGTTTCTTTTTTTTCTTTTCTTTTTTTTTTTTCAAAAGAGCATCAATTTCTCAACCATGTTTCTTATTGTTCCAAAATTCAATAAAAATCTGAAAGTTGGAGGCCATGACTTGCTTGGTGTAACATACTAATCAAGAAGGTGAAATCAATTATTAAATAGTCAACAGGGTTAACAGCAATGACAGTGATTATGGCAGGCAATGCCCCTGGCATCCCCTAGGTGGCAATAAAGAGCAACAAAGACTATTCCTCTGGCCTTTCAAAAAATTAAATATATGTATTTTAAAGTATGGATGAACACGGTTAAAAACTTCAAGCAGTATGGGAGGGGGTACAGAATCAAAAACAAAAGTCTCCCTCACACCTTCTCCTACATCATTAATTCATTTCCCCTCAAATAACTTGTTGAGAGTTTCTTGTACACTTTTTGGGGGTATATTTTGTTATAATTATTATAATTTCCTATAATTATAACTATAGAAAAAGTACTTACATCACTGTTCTTTAAAAGTTGAAACAATTAGTACTTTTTTCCTTAGCATATCTTTCCATATCAGCGTATACAGCTCCCCCTCATTTTTGAATTTTAATTTAAAAATTTTAAGTAAAAAAATTTCTTAAAACAAACAGGGTCTTGCTATGCTGCCCAGGCTGGAGTGCAGCGGCTATTCACAGGTGCAATCATGGCTCACTGCAGCCTCAAAGTCCTGGGCTCAAGTGGTCCTCTTGCCTCAGCCTCCTGAGTAGCTGGGACTACAGATGTGGGCCACCATGTCCTGCCACCTCAGTTTTGTAATGGCTGCAGATTTCATAACAAGAAGAGTTCCATTTATAGAGTGCTTACTGTATACCTGCCACTGTCCTAAGCACTTTCCTTGCTTTAAGCCATTTAATTCTTATAAAGCTTTAAGAGGTACATTTTGTTATTATCCCCACTTTACATAAGAAAAAACTAAGGCACAAGTGGAGAAGTAACTTGTTCAATGGTGCAAAGCTAGTAAGTGGTGAAGCCAGGATTTAGATATAGGAAATTTAACTCTTGAGTCTATGTTCTTAGTCACCATGCAAAACTACTGCTGTATAGATGTACTATATTGCAGCAGTCCCCAGTGTTTTTGGCACCGGGGACAGGTTTCGTGAAAGACAATTTTTCCATGGACCAGGGTTGGGGGGATGGTTTGGGGATGATTCAAGCACATTATATTTATCGTGTACCTTATTAGCATTGCATTGTAATATATAATGAAATAATCATACACCTCACCATAATGTAGAAACAGTGGGAGCCCCGAGCTTGTTTTCCTGCAGCTAGATGGTCCCATGTGGGGGTGATGGGAGACAGTGACAGATTATCAGGCATTAGATTCTCATAAGGAGCACGCAACCTAGATCCCTCACATATGCAGTTCACAATATGGTTCGTGCTCCTATAAAAATCTAATGCCACCACTGATCTGACAGGAGGCAGAGCTCGGGCAGTAATGTGAGCGATGGGGAGCAGCTGTAAATACAGATGAAGCCTTACTTGCTCACCTCCTGCTCACCTCCTGCTGTGCAGCCTGGTTCCTAATGGGCCTTGGTACTGGTCCGTGGCCTGGCGGTTGAGGAGTGCTGCCTTAATGTACTGAATCTATCATTTCCTTAATACTCTTTAAAAATATATTTTAAAAAATGTGGTAGGATATACTGTTCTAGAAGGTACCTGGGACTTTGGGTTTATCCATGTATGGTAAGGCCAATGGATCAGAAGACTATTGCTATTAAAAATATAGTTTTATTACTCACAGTTCCTGATAGGGTTTGGCTGTGTCGCCACCCAAATCTTATCTTGAACTGTAGGTCCCATAATTCCCACGTGCCATGGGAGGAATTTGGTGGGGGATCATTGAATCATGGGGCCAATTACCTCTATGCTCTTCTTCTGATAGTGAGTTCTTATGAGATCTGATGGTTTTATAAGGGGCTTTTCCCCCTTTGCTTGGCACTTCTCTCTCCTGCCTTCTTGTGAAGGACTTGTTTGCTTCTCCTTCTGCCATGATTGTGTTTCCTGGGGCTTCCCAGCCATGGGGAACTGTGAGTCAATTAAACCCCTTTTCTTTATAAATTACCCCGTCTCAGGTATTTCTTCATAGCAGCGTGAGAACAGGCTAATACAGTTCACGCCACGCCATGCAGAACCACAGGAGAGAACTTTGAGGTTGGTCACAGGTAGAGAGGATGAGAGGAAAGCCTAGGAAAAAGCCTTTATTGTGGTTTTTGCCAGGAGGAATGGGCGAGGCAAGGTAAGCAGCTGAACAGGCTTAGGATTGGAGCGTTTGCATAATTCAGGCCAGCTGTGGGCTATAGGAGCAGTCCCTAATTGTCTGCTACCTGACCCTGGGATGATTAGGGCAGAGGAAACTTGCCTCTCAGAGTGGAAAAGCCAGAGAGAGGAGGTGGTTCAGAGTATGGGCTCTGAATTGGTTGGTCTGCATATTACAGGAAAGTCGTCTGCTATCTCTCGGAATGAGCTAACCCTGGGACAAACAGTCTCTTTCAGCTTGGTGAGTCCCCAAGATGTCAAGCCTCATAAGATACAGAAAATGAAAAATGTGATTAATACATATACATAGCATAAAATTTATATTTTATCCATTTTAAAGTGTACGGTTCAGTGACATTAAGTACATTTACATTGTTTTGCAGCCATCATCACCATCCATCCACAGGAATTTTTTCATCTTGCAAAACTGATACTTTATGCCCATTAAACAGTAACTCCTCATTTCATCTTACCCTTGACCCCAGCAACCACCATTTTACTTCCTGTCTGTATAAATTTTGCTACTCCAAGTATCTCAGATGTATGAAATCAAACAGTATTTGTCCTTCTGTAACTGGCTTATTTCACTTCGCATAATGTCTTTGAGTTTCATCTATGTTGTAGCATGTATCAGAATTTCCTTCCTTTTTAAGGCTGAATCATATTTTATTGTCTGCATACACCACAGCTGGTTTATCCATTCATCTATTGATGGACACTTGGGTCGCTTCTACCTTTTGGCTATTGTGAATAATGCTTCTAAGAAAACAGGTGTACAAATATTTCTTCATGTCCCTTTGAATTCTTTTGAGTATACAGAAATGGAATTGCCAGATCCTATGGTAATTCTATTTTTAATTTTTGGGGAATTGCCATACTGTTTTTCATAGCCGCTGCACCATTTCCCACTAGCAGTACACAAGAGTTCTAGTTTCTCCACATCCTCTTATATTTTCTTCAGAAATTTTATCATTTTAGGTTTTATATTTAGCTCTATGATCTATTTTGAATCAATTTTTATGTATGGTGTGAGCATCGGTTGAAGTTCATCTTTGGGAATATGGATATCCAATTATTCCAGCATCATTTGTTGAAAACACTATTCTTTCTCCATTGGATGACCTTTGCACCTTTGCCAAAAATCAATTTACAGTCAGGCCATGGCTCATGCCTGTAATCCCAGCACTTTGGAAGGTCGAGGTGGGAGGATTGCTTTAGCCCTGGAGTTTGAGACCAGCCCTGAGCAACATAGTGAGACCCCATCTCTACAAAAAGTAAAAAAATTAGCTGGGCATGGTGGCATGCACCTGTAGCCCTAGCTACTTGGGGGGCTGAGGCAGGAGGATCATGTGAGCCCAGGTGGTTTCAGTGAGCCATGATTGCACTGCACTCCAGCTGGGAGACAGAGAGACACCCTGTCTCAAAAAAAAAAAAAAAAAAAAAAAAAAACCAAAAAATCTTGTCCCAGCTACCTGAGAGGCTGAGGTGGGAGGATCACTTGAGGCCAGGAGTTCAGACCAGCTTGGGAAGCATAGGGAGATTCTGTCTCGAAAAAAACAAAACAAAACAAAACAAAAACAACCATATATGTGTAGGTCTATTTGTGAAGTCTCTATTTTGTTCCATTGATCTATGTGTCTGTCTTATCATCAATACCACACTGTCTTTTTTTTTTTTTCTTTAGGAGACAGGGTCTTGCTCTGTCACCCATGCTGGAGTGCAGTGCATGATCATAGTTCACTGTAACCTTGAACTCCTGGGCTCAAGCCTCCTAAGTGGCTAAGACTATATTCACGTACCACTATGTCTGGCTAATTAAAGAAAATTGTAGAGATGGAGTCTTGCTGTGTTGCCCAGGCTGGTCTTCAACTCCTGGCCTCATATGATCCTCCCACCTCAGCCTCCCAAAGCTTACAGGTGTGAGCCACTGTGCCCAGCCTCACACTGTCTCAATTACTATAATTTTATGCAAAGTCTTGAAATCAGGCAGTGTGACTTCTCCAACTTTGCTTTTCTTTGTCAATATTGTTTCAGCAACTCCAGTTCTTTTGCCTTTCTATATAAATTGTAGACCCCACTTGTCAGTTTCTACAAAAAGTTTTGCTGAGATTTTGATTAGACCATAGAATTATTGTCTTTAATATTTATTCACAGTTTTTTTTTTTGTTTGTTTGTCTTTGTTTTTGAGATGGAGTCTTGCTCTGTTGCCCAGGCTGGAGTACAGTGGCACGATCTCGGCTCATTGCAACCTCCGCCTCCTGGGTTCACGCCATTCTCCTGCCTCAGCCTCAGGAGTAGCTGGCACTACAGATGCCTGCCACCTTGCCCGGCTAATTTTTTCTATTTTTAGTAGAGACAGGATTTCACCGTGTTAGCCAGATGGTCTCGATCTCCTGACCTCGTGTTCCATCCGCCTCGGCCTCTCAAAGTGCTGGGATTACAGGTGTGCGCCACCGTGCTTGACCCAGTGATTTTAACATTTTATACTGGACATTATAGATAACATAGCAGAGGCTCTGGATTCTATTATCTTTCTTGTAAAAGTGTTAGGTTTTGTTTTAACTGGTAGCGAAATTACTAGTGACTCGTTCTTATGTTACAAAGGCATGGTTTGGGGCTTCTTTTGGTTGGGTCTATTTTGGTTTTGTGCCTTCTACATACTAGTTCTTGGATGTGGTCTTTCTGACTAATTTGTGACCCCTCTGGGTTTCAACAGAAAGACTGAGGAGTTTAAACTCCTCTCATCTGGTGGAACTTGAGCTCCAAACTCTGCCTCCCCAGCACTGATCAATGCAGCTCTTTGCACCCTCCTCCAGATGTTTTGTTTTGGCTTGTTTTCTGCTGGGCTTCACAAATACAGTTTAAGAGTCAGTCAAGGATTTGAGGGGAGTTTATATTCTGATTTTTTAGGTTCCTTTTCTGTGGCTCTATCATTTTTGGGATTTCTCTCATCAAATTCCAGCCACCACGGGGGCCACAAACTCTAACCTGTGATTCTGCAGCCTAATAAGACTATTGCTTTCGGCTTGAGCTCTGTTCTCTGTGTGTTGTGCAGACTGGGTGACCCTTCAGAGGAAAAGCCAGGTAAATGTGGATGATTCCCATTTTATGAGGATGCTTACTGCCCCTCCCGTTTTCAGTTGTTCTCAAATACCTTCAATTTGTAAAAATGTTTTGTTCAGAGTTTGTAGCTGTACCAGGCAGTGGAATTCGCCCAATGTAAATTACTCCTCCACTACTAAAATCCAGAAATCTAATTAGTCTCAGCAGAATTTACAATTCTAAACTCAGCAGAAGAGCTGAGTTTAGAACTGTAGATTATAGAGACTGAAGAACAAGCCCCACTGAGCCGGTGTTGGCATTTGATGATCGTATCCACCTTGAATTTCTAAGGAACAGAGGTGTGACTAATTGAACCTACATCATTTTTGAAAAGTTCCAGATCAGAAATAAGTCTTAAGAGTGAGATAGCCTAAACATTACCATCGGAGATCAGTCAAAAATCTGGTTCAAAAGCAACAGTTGCTCAGTTTTTGTTTTACTGAAAGTTTATTACTGTAGAACATCTTGCTTCTCTTCTTCATCAAAGCTGTGTGATTTTCTTCCAGTTTGTTTGTGGATCCTACACTAACTCAGAGACTATAAAAGGCAAATAAATATGGTATTTGTCAATTTGCTAGTGAACACTCTAAAGTGTCTTTCTCCATTTCTCCCATTAGGGGGCATCCCAGGCACAAAGGAGGCTGGGGTTCATTTGGGTCTCTTTTTCTTCTCTTCTCTTCTCTTCTCTTCTCTTCTCTTCTCTTCTCTTCTCTTCTCTTCTCTTCTCTTCTCTTCTCTTCTCTTCTCTTCTCTTCTCTTCTCTTCTCTTCTCCTTTTCTGCTTTTCTTCTTTTTCTTTTTCTTTTTCTTTTCTTTTGTTTTTTGAGACAGAGTTTCGCTCTTATCGCCCAGGCTAGAGTGCAGTGGTGCGATCTCGGCTCACTGCAACCCCCACCTCCTGGGTTCCGGCGATTCTCCTGTCTCAGCTTCCCGAGTAGCTGAGATTACAGGCATGCACCACCACGCTCTGCTAATTTTTATATTTTTAGTAGATACAGCGTTTCACCATGTTGGCCAGGCTGGTCTCGAAGTTCTGACCTCAGGTGATCCTCCTACCTCGACCTCCCAAAGTGCTGGGATTACAGGCGTGAGCCACCGCGCCCAGCCGGATTTCTGTCTTCTTGAAATTACTTTTTGGTATAAGTCGATTTTCATTTCTTCCTTCTTTTAAACCATCACAATGAGGAATATATGAGAAAGTTTTGAGACAGGATTTACAGCCAATACCATGGTTAGCTTCATCTTGCTTTAAAATTCAACTTTAAATCTTGTCAGATAACAATGTGAAAATAAAGCTACGATGATGGAGGAAGCTTTGACTCAGGTTTCTTCTTCCATTTCTCTCTACCTCTACACCCTCATTCATTCATTCATTCATTCATTCATTCATTCATTAAATAACTATTGGAAACCTATGTGCCAGGTACAAAGCTAGGGACCAGGAAGCAGAAGTGAACAACATGAACATGGTCTGTGCCCTCAGAGGGGTTCACGATCTGCTGGGAAAGACAGATATTAAATGGTAACTGTGCAAACTATATCTAACTACCATTGTGATATGACCTTGAGTGAAACCACAGGGAAGTTGTGAGCGTGCAAAAGGGAGACCCTCATGTTCTTGAAATGTTGGCGTATCAGAGAAGGCACCTCTGAACAAGAGGCACTTAATCTGAGACAAAGGAGTGGACATTAGCCAGGAGGAAGAGCACATGGGGAAAAGAACCTTTCACTCATTCAGTGAATAGCTATAGAGTGTCTGCCATGGGCCAAGCCCCAGTCTAGATGCTGGGGACACATCAGTGAAGAGAACAGACAAGGTCTCTGCCTACACGAGGTCAACATCCTAGGGGGAGGAGATAGATAATAAAGAAGATAACAAATAAATTAACAGTTAAATAAACAAAAGTATTGTTAGTGGTGGCAAACCCCACGGAAGAAGTAAAACAGGGTGGTGTGATAGCAAGTGACGAGGGGTGGGGTGGCTGCCTTGGAGATGGGGGTTAGGTTGGTCCTGTCTGAGAAGGAAAAAAAAAAAAAAGCTACTGTAATTGTTTAGATGAGCTTTGGTAATGGCTCAAGAAATACTTATTTACCTTCCCTCCTAGGCATGCGTTAGGTCCTCTTTCTTGGGGGTGATCAGGCCATTTCTATATAGGCAGAATTTGACCTTTTTTGAGTTCCTCCCAATACTTTCACTCCAAAGTACAACTAGTCCCCAGGCATGGGATTCCACGTGACCTGGGGGAGTAAACACTTGGTCACAGTGCCAGGAGCAGATGGCTTGGGTGCATCAGTGAACCAGTGTGTGGGTGCAAACTGGGAAAGGCTACACTGGGACAGGAAGAGAGATGAACGCCGTGACCGGGTCATTGCAGGTTTAACTGGGTGCTCACCCGAGGTTTGGAACAGGTACGCGAGATGAAACTCTCCGATGCCTCACGCAGGCAATGCGCAGATGCAACTGTGTGCTTTTCTCTCCTGACCCCTGATAAATAGATGTCTACTGGAATGAATGAATGAATGAATGAATGAATGAATGTATTGGAAAGGGAATTCCTTCTTTCTGTGGCTTCTCCAGCAAGTGTAAGTGATGCTTGAGTCATCTTTATGCCTGCCTCTCTTTGTATGTGTCCAAACCAGAATTCAAAGTATCTTGGTGCAGGGACCTATTTTTATAGGGCAATTCCCCAGACTTAAATATTCAACAGTTATGAGTATTTTTTAAGGATTAGTTGTAACCCATGAATATGAACGTTATCTTACAAGATATATATATATATATATTTTTGGTAATTGGTGGCCCAGAACTGTCTCTTATATTTAGAAGCCTGAATCTAGGGTTACATATCAAGATACATGCATCGTGCTGTTTTGCTGAATGCAGCTGTCCTGCTGTAGGCCAAAGGTAATTTGCTGATCCAGGAGCTGAGGCCAGCGATTTTATGTCTGCATCTGTTTCTGCCCATAACTTGTGGGCAGAGACAGGGTAACTTCAAGAGCTGTGGCACTATCAGCCTCAGCAATGCAAAGAATGGTAGGACAGGGACTGAGCCTTCCTTCCCTTCAGTACAGCCAGTGTGTTCTCCTGCAAAGTGACGGCATAACACTTTGCTCATGCCTCTCTCTGGGCACTCTCGTGTTTCCTTCTCATTGTTTGTGTGTATCTGTTCCCCCCACTAGACTACTGCCACCTTCTCAGTGGTCTCTCTTAAACGTACTGGAATTTCCAAAGCCCAGTCCAGTTTTTGTGGTTGAGCAGGTGCTCTATAAATATTGGTCAAAGGATGAGCTGGATGAGAGTGACAACACCATGGGGAAATTGTTTGAAAAGTTATTAGGAGGCCAGGCGTGGTGGCTCACGCCTGTAATCCCAGCACTTTGGGAGGCCGAGGCAGGGGGATCGCATGAGGTCAGGAGTTCGAGACCATCCTGGCCAACATGGTAAAACCCCATCTCTACTAAAAATACAAAAAAATTAGCCAAGTGTGGTGGCGTGTGCCTGTAATCCCAGCTGCTTGGGAAGCTGAAGCAGGAGAATCACTTGAACCTGGGAGGCGGAGGTTGCAGTGAACTGAGACCATGCCACTGCACTCTAGCCTGGGCAATAAGAGTGAAACTCCACCTCAAAAAAAAAAAAAAAAAGGAAAGCTATTAGGTTACTTTAGCCCTGCATATGGAAGGTATAGTAAGAAGCAGCATGCTTAATGTGGACGCTGCTTTTTGTTTTATGTTTTTGCCTAGCAAATCTCTCTCCTTCTTCTGGTAAAAGCACTTTGGTTTTCCTTTGGGGAACCACCCTTCCCGCACCCTCAATCTATAAAGTTTGGGTGGAGCTGACCTCACATTCAGTTCCAGTGATTGAATCCTGACTTCAAGCCTGGCCAATGAGGGCACCACCTGCCCCTGGCCACAGCATCCATTTGTGTTGGTACAGTGGTTGTACTTGTTTGTCAATGACTGGTATCCATTTTGATAGGTCGGTTTCTGTTTTGTATCAATTGTTCATTATACTGAATTGAACCATTTTTTTTCCCCTGGCGCTATCAGGGAAGAAACTCTTTCCACAGGCATTGCTAAGCTGGTAGGAAAAAGTCCAAAGCTGTTGGCAGTCATCTTGTCCCCACTAAACTAAAATGAACTCAGCAAGTTGGGGCTGAGACATGGAAAGGGACACATTCCCAAAAACCCTGAGCACCAGGATCCAGCTGCACCTGAAGCTATCCCTGGAATTTTCCGTTTTGTGAGAGTAAACTCTACTTTTTGCTCTATTTAGCCAGTTTTTGTAACTGGCTGATGAAGGAATGTCTTGGTTGATAATACACCAATTCTTTTTTTTTTTTTTTTTTTTGATACGGAATCTCACTCTGTCACCCAGGCTGGAGTGCAGTGGCATGATCTCAGCTCACTGCAACCTCCGCTTCCTGGGTTCAAGCGCTTCTCCTGCCTAAGCCTCCCAGGTAGCTGGGACTACAGGCATGTGCCACCATGCCCGGCTAATTTTTTGTATTTTTAATAGAGACGGGGTTTCACTGTGTTAGCTAGGACGGTCTCGATCTCCTGACCTTGTGATCTGCCTGCTCGGCCTCCCGAAATGCTGGGATTACAGGCGTGAGCCACCGCGCCTGGCCACCAATCCCTTTTTAAACTGTGCTTTTGCGAGTGGAGCAGGGACAATCTTAGCTTTGGAGGAAGCTCTGGACAAGCCCATCATCCCAACAAAGACCATTTTGTCGTTCTTAGGGCTTAGGACCTGGGGGACGCCCAGCAAAAATCAGTGGCCTTTTTGACCCCATGGATCACATTTAATAACAAGATTTTTCTTATTTTATTTTCGCTTTAATGGAACCAACATTTTCAGTGCCAAGTAGAAGGACATTTCTGGCCGTAAATTAGTTCAGGGTGATGCCTCTCTAGCGCCACCTCTGGCCTCTCTGGGGTCTTCCCTGGGGACTGAGGGTTGGACTAGATGAGCTTATTTGGGTTATGGAAATCTCTGGAAGGTGGGGACTTCCCTGGGGACTGGGGGTTGGACTAGATGAGCTTATTTTGGTTATGGAAATCTCTGGAAGGTGGGGAACCCCAAGAAAACACAATTCGCACACTGTGGTACACAGGCTTACTTAAAACCATTTTTATTCTGCCTCTCAGCAACACTTTTCATTTGATTTGGGTAAAAGACCAGGGACCCAAACACGCACAAACAAAAAACAAGATGTCAGAAACAGAAATTAGGATCCAGTCTATTGGAATGATGCTAGAATCTCCGTGTGCTGAGATTTCGTGTCCCTGATTCAACGTCCTCCTGGGACAAGTGCTGGCTCATCACAACATCCGGGTAAAATGACAGGTAGAATCTGATGTTCATCAGCTTTTATTTATTTTTTTGCTAGGGTTCAGTATATGAAAAAATGCAGAAATTTGTATTGGTATAGTACTTAGAAACCCCCCCGCCAATGGTTAGTCACATCTGTGACAACAATTAATTCTCATAACAGCGCTGTGAGGTAAGTAGGCAGGCATCCGTATCCCCATTTTGCAGGTGAAGGAATATTAGGCACAGAGAGGCTAAGAAACTTGCCTAAAATCGGCTTGCATAGCTAGTTAGTGGCCAATTAAAAACCCTGCAAACACAAGAGGGCATTGGAACTCAGATATTGACTCTCAGCCTCTTATTCATTCAATTAGAATAATCTGTCTTTCTTTTTTCTTTTTCTTTCTTTCTTTCTTTTTTTTTTTTTTGAGATGGAGTCTTGCTCTGTCACCTGGGCTGGAGTGTAGTGGCGCAGTCTCAGCTCACGGAAACCTCCGCCTTCCGGATTCAAGTGATTCTCCTGCCTCAGCCTCCCTAGTAGCTGGGATTATGGGCATGCACCACCATGCCCGGCTAAGTTTTGTATTTTTAGCAGAGATGGAGGTTCACCATGTTGGTCAGGCTGGTCTCGAACTCCTGACCTCAAGTGATGCGCCCACCTCGACCTCCCAAATTGTTGGGATTATAGGCGTGAGCCACCATGCCCAGCCAGCATAATCTGTCTTTCTTTTGCTTCATTATCACTATGTTTCTGACATTCATTCTTTGAAGTGACTTTTGCCATATATACATATGTAGTGTGTTAATTACTTGACATTTTCTTGAGATCTCCTATTTTTCTTAAGTTAATTTATTTGAACAGAAACAATATATCCTATCTCCCACTGTGGGAAGCTGTAAATGGAAGGTAATAAATAAAATAAATACCATGACACAAAACAATATCATTACATTCTTTCTAGACAGAAGACTCCGAACCTGAGAACTGCTCTTTCTTTGTTAAAAAGGGGAAAGAGCCGTAGTGTCTGAAAGGTGTAAAGGACCTGCTAGCACTAAACAGAGACTTTTTCCTTGCTGTAATCAGGATGAAAAAAGAATAGAAAAGGGGAAACATTCTTTGGGATTTGGTATTACTTAATGTTGTTCCTAGAAACTACTTAAAAATTATCTTGTGTGCCACCAGTGGCACACCCCTTGTGCTCTGTGAGACACTGGGTTGCCGTGTTGTGGCAGGCAGAATAATGGCATCATTAAACCAGTACATTCACACCTAAAGGGTTTACATTGAACAGAAAAGAAATACAATGGGTGGCATTTCCAGGTGGCATCCAGGAAAATCAAAGATCTTGCCTGAGACTTGCTAGAGAGAGGAGAAAGAGTGAGAAATTAGAGAGAGAGAGAGAAAAAAAGCACATTCTATAAATATAGCCAGTTTATTCCCAAAACTGGGATAGAGGAAGTGCTCATGTACCTAGAATTGGCCACTAAGTCCATTCTCAGAGGCTGTTTGAGTGAAGAGTGAGGTTTTGGTCAAGTCGACCAACGTGGATGCAAGCAAGGGAGGGGGCCTATTTGGAAACGTAAGGATCAAGACAAAAGACTAGAAAAGCCCCTTCTTTGAGTGTTTAATGACCAGATGGGTAAACCCTGGGCATGGGAGTGCTGACTCCCAGAGGAGGAGTTACTGAAGGTTGTAAGAATAAAAGGAAAAGCAGATCCACAACTTGAACTCTACTAGACAATTTTAAACATGCTGCAAACGTTTGTGCTCAACGTCGTAAATACCAGCACCCGCTGCTCTTCCTAGAAACCTCCATCTCCCCCTAGATGGAGATCCCCTGGATCCCCTCAGTGAAAAGTTATGTGATTTCCTGAGGCTCGCCTCTGGAGGAGAGGAGTGGACACAATGGGATTCGCTAAACTGAGACAGTGAGACTTCATTTTTCTTTTTTCTGTTTTCTTTTCATTTTTACAAATCAATGACTTTGGCTGATCCGGCTGTGCAGCTTGGATTTCCTACATTTTGGACTTTTTTTTTTTTTTTTTCTTGTTCATTTGCCAGGGACCTGCCTCTGGAGAGTCCTGGAGGAAAAGATCTCACAGTCTGAAGTCGAGGATCCATTCCTCAGAAACTCCTTTGGGTGTGTGTGGATGAGGTCCATCCTCCATGCTCACAGCCCACTGAACGCTGGTTCCTCAGGCACTGTGTGGTACAGACAGAGAGAGAAAGAGAGAAAGACCATGGGCTGAGCTTCTGTGGTTGCCTTTCCCAGCTCGATGCCTTCCTTTTAGATGGCGATGACTCTGGTTAAACACATGCTGAAATGTACCAGCCCACCTGCGCACTTTTGACTCTAAGCGGGGGCTTCCTTTTGAGAAACATGTTCTATTTGGAAAACTTATTTTATCTTACATGCAAAAAAACAAAAACAACAAAAAACAAACAAACAAAAAACCGAATAATGCAGATACGGAAAAATGCCTCTTGAGCATTTCTGAACCTCACTCTCCTCCCCAAGGGTTAGTATAGTAGCACGTTAGCAGTTTGATGTAAGTTCTCCAGGTGTTTTTCTCTGCATTGAAACTGATCAATAAGCATTTAGAAATTGTATACTCATCATGTGTATGTGTTTACATAATGCAATCGTGCTGCAATTTCTTTTTTTGTTTTACTCATTTATTCAATGTGTATATACATGCTGGGCACTGCTCTAGTGCTGATTATAGTAATAACACCCAACAGTTACCTAGTGAGTACAGTGTGCCAGGCCCTGGAGTTTGTGCAATTTAACCCTCACAGCCCTGTGAGGTAGGCACTGTTATTATCTCCATTTTATGTACGAGAAAACAGAGGCACAGACTGCTTAAAAGATATACCTAAGGACACACAGCTACTTAGAGGAAGCACCTGGATTGGAACTCCAGCAGTCTAGCTTGTAAATAGGCACTCTTTTTTTTTTTTTTTTTTTTGAGATGGAGTCTTGCTCTGTCGCCCAGACTGGAGTGCAGTGCAGTGGTGTGATCTCAGCTCACTGCAAGCTCCGCCTCCCAGGTTCACGCCATTCTCCTGCCTCAGTCTCCCAAGTAGCTGGGACTACAGGCCCCCGCCAACATGCCCGGCTAATTTTTTTTTTTTTTTTTTGTATTTTTAGTAGAGACAGAGTTTTACCATGTTAGCCAGGATGGTCTTGATCTCCTGACCTTGTGATCCACCTGCCTCGGCCTCCCAAAGTGTTGGGATTACAGGCGTGAGCCATCACGCCCAGCTGTAAATAGGCACTCTTAAGCGCCATGCTCTATTATTATGGGCAGTAACAGAAATGAAAATGTCCCTGGAGTTCTCATGCCAGTAGGGGGAAACAGACCATAGATATAGAATTTATCAGGGAGTGGTAAGGAACAGAAGTAAAACTGACTAAAGGGATAGTCTCTTTGCTAACGTAATATAAGAACAAGTGCCAGATGGAGAGATGGGAACCAGCTGAGTGGCTTTTAGGAGGAAGAGAGTTCTGGGCAGAGGCAACGGCAAATGCAGAGTCCCTGAGGCAGGAATATGCTTGCATTGCTCAGAGAGAAGGCTCTGATGTGGCTGAAGTGGAGGGAGTGAAAGGGAGAGAGGGGAGATGAGGATGGGGGAGGAGAGATGAGGATGGGGAGGCAGCAGTCAGATCACGCAGGGCTTGTAAAGTCATAGTAAGAAGGATGTCTCTACGTGTATACTTTTTCAAAAAATAGAGACGGGATCTCACTATATTACCCAGGCTGGTCTTGAACTCCTGGGCTCAAGTGATCCTCCTGCCTTGGCCTCCAAAAGTGCTGGGATTACAGGTGTGAACAAGGGCACCTGACCCTGTCTCCATGTTTAAATTTCAGTGTGGTATCCCATCATACAAATATATCACTCCTAATTTAACCTGCCTACTGACGGACATGTAGGTGGTTTCAAGATTTCTCCTACCGTAAACAAAGCTGCAATGAACATCATTGCACATCTGTGGTTCCCAACCCCAGCTGTGCATTAGAGTTACCTGGAGAACCCTACAGTCTACCAATCCCTGGTCCTATTACTGGAGATTCTAATTTAATTGGTCCAGGGTGGGCCCTGGGCATTGTTTTTTAAACTTTTTTTATTTTAATTTTTTGAGACAGGATCTTGCTCTGTCACCCAGGCTGGAGTACACTGGTACATTTATAACAGACTGCAGCCTTGACCTCTTGGGCTCAAGCTGGCCTTGCACCTGAGCCTCCCAAGTAGCTGGGACTGCAGGTGCATGCCACCAAGCCCAGATAATTTCTTTTTTTAATTTTTAGTAGAGATGAGATCTTGCTATGTTGCCCAGGCTGGCCTCCAACTCCTGAGCTCTAGTGATCCTCCTGTTTCTGCCTCCCAAAGTGCTGGAATTACAGGCATGAACCACAGTGCCCAGTGGTATTGGCATACATTTAAAGCTCCCCAGGTGATTCTAACACATAGCTAGGGTGAAGCATTACTGTGTTATGTGCATTTTTGTGCACCTGTCTCTAAGGTGGATACTGAGCAGTGGAATTGCTGGGTTAGTGGGTGCCTGGATTTTATATTAGATACATCCAAATTGACTTTCCAAAAGACTGTCCCAGTTTTCTCTTTCACCACCAGTATAGTGTCCAATTTTTCACATCCTGGCCAACCTTGATATTCCCCATCTTTTTAATTGTTGCAATCTGCCAGACAAAAATATGTAGTATTTTTTGTTGTTGTTGCTTTAATTTGTGCTCTTGATTACCAGTGAGGTTTAACATCCTTTTAATGTTCATTCTGATTTCTTCATCATCGTGTGCTAGCTTATATCCTTTTCAAAGCAAAATTCCTTCCATTGTTGCTGGCAACTTAAGTCTGATTTGTCTCTACCTCAACTTATCTGAACCAACACAGAAAGCCCCTTCTAACCTTCTGGAAATAGGTAACGATTCCCATTTTTCATTATGGAATCATGAAATTTCTCTGAGCAAAACAATTTCCAGAAAGCCTTTCCCCAGCCAACAATATAGAAAAGAAGAGGGATTTGCTTTTAAGCTTTTGCAAAAAGGTCAAGTTCCTGCTTCATGTCCACCTTGATATGTATGTCTCGTTCCAATTCTGATGCAATTGAAGGATATTTTGAGGCCAGGAAAGGATTCATTTCAATTTGCTTATGAGAGAGGAGCTTTCCCAGTACAGAATGGGTCAAGATCTTCTAACTCTGTGCCTGCTAAGGAGACACAGTCATGGGACCCTTATCCCTGTTTAGAGGTAAGTTTTTCCTTAATGAAAACCTTGGAAAACAAAGGCTGTTGTTGTTAAGAATGGCAAACAAGCGTTTTCAACACACAGGTATGTACCTGGCTGTTTATACCTCAACGAGACCACTCAGAGACGTACATTCAGGGGAGTTGCATTGTACATGCATTTAACTTATGGCAGATCGACTATTTATGTTCCTCAAAAAGAAAAAAAGTGACAGAGCTGAAGTTTCTGACTGCCGCCCTGCTCAATGATCATGAGCACGGATGGGGATGTCACGTCTATTCCTTCTATGTGAGCCCAGAGTGTGGTTCCGGTGTTGAAACAGATGCCATGAACCCTAAACCCAGCCACATAGTTCAGCTGACTCTCAGCCCAAGGAACAGTCACCTCTTCCAACACTGGAGACATTCACTGGCTATGCTGGGCTGATCGAGATACCATGTGTGAGTCTCCAATAGGGTGCCCTCCTTGGATACTTCCAAGATTAAGTTTGATATACTCAAAGCTCACCTTGTGCCCTGACATGAGAACCTTACTCCTGAGTAACAAGAAACTCCACTGTGTTCGCAGGGTCATCTGAGAATGTCATATTTGTCACAGAGGACATTTGTCTCACACCCAAATGTTGTCATGGTCAATGGTTTCTGCTGCTAAGGACATTCTGCCAAATTCCACAGAGCATCGGATAAGAGAACAAGAGCCTGATCTCAAGGAGAGAGGAAAAGAGCTGGGTGTGGTGGCTCAACCCTGTAATCCCAGCTAACTCAGGAGGCTGAAGTGGGAGGATCACTTGAGGCTGGGAGTTCAAGACCAGCCTGGGCAACATAATGAGACCCCTGTCTCTAAAACAAAAACCAAAAACAAAAGGGAGGGAGGAAGAGAAAATTTGGGAGGTGTGTAAACTTTCCAGGGAAGCAGCAATAACTGAAGCTTCTACCAGATACCTTAGGTGTGATATTGTGATAAAGAATAATAAATATTTGGTCCCTACATCTGGTTCCTGAGACAGAGCTCCTAACACCCTTGTAGACTGGGTACTAGGAGAATCGTTTGTTTTGATGTTTTGTCTTGACTCTAGTTTCTGACACAGAGCTCCCAAATTCCTTGGAATTTCCTGGGTGATAGGACTATATTTATTCTAATGAGGCAACTCTTGGTGGGCTCCTGGATAGCCTCAGGTTGTGGGTGGGTTGCCAGGGGAACTACCCATGTAATTAGAAGGTTGGAACTTCCAGTCCCACCCCCTGGACTCCAGGGAGGAGAAATGGGCTGAAGGTTAAGTTGGGCACCAATGGCCAATGATGTAATTGATCATGCCTACGTAATGAAGCCCCCATGCAAACCCAAAAGGACAGCATTGGGAGAGCTTCCAGATTGCTGAATGTGTGGTGGGACCTGGAAGGTGGCACACTTGAACAGGACATGGAAACACCACACCCCTTCCTACATACCTTGCCCTATGCATCTCTTCTATCTGACTGTTCATCTGTATCCTTTGTAATATCCTTTGTAATAAATGGGTAAACATAAGTAAGTGTTGCCTTGAGTTCTGTGAGCCACTTTAGCACATTAATAGAACCTGAGAAGGGGGTCATGAAGATCCCCAACTTAGAGCCAGCCAGTCCGAAGTGCAGGTCACAACCTGGGGCTTGCAATTAGCATCTGAAATGGGAGGCAGTCTTGGGGGACCAAACCATTAACCTGTGGGACCTGACTCTAACTCCCAGTAGATGGTGTAGTAATTGAGCTAAATTATACGATACCCAGTTGGTAGTCACTGTACAATTGCTTAGTGTGTGGGGAAACAAAACACACCTGGTCACAGCTGTGTGTTGTGTTGAGTGTGTAAGAGAAGAAAAACTGTTTATCTTTTTATCTTAGGGATGTAAAAAAGTCTTGTTTGTTGGCACATGTCCACAGAGGCAAGAATGTTCTTCATTAAATGCAAAGTCCTAGAATAGTAGTTCTGCAACTTCAGAATATTTAGAATTATTTTTCGGGGAAGGTGGCTTGTGATATTTCCAGGCTACTCAGGAAATGGGGTGCAGGAACCTGCATTTTTATAAACATCCCAGATGAATCTGTCCTAGGTGGCTCTGAGATTTGTGCCTTGAGAAACGTCACTAGAATAACCTAACCTTGCTTGAGTCCTCAAGGTATCAGCAGGAAGCAAAAGTCTGCAAATAGTTTGGTTTTGACTGGGGATTTGAATTACTAGGATTGATAAACGGATGGCTACTATATTTAAACATTTCACCTGTGTGATTTATTTCTTCACTTTCCCTAGCAACTTGAGGTCGGAGAGTTTTCTGACTTTGAAAGACTGCAAGTCCATGATTCTGTCTGGACAAGAACAATTCTCTGCTGTCAATGCAGGATTCTATCCAAAATGGTTTAATATTTCAGTTGAATAATTCCCAGCTCTTAGGAATTTGATGTCATGAAACCCTGTGTTTCATTGCCCCAGCCACCATGTGGCTTATATAGATATCCTGTAACATAGGATGAATGAGAGCTTTTCATGAGTTTGGGTAAAGACTATCATGATCTGAGACTATGCCAAGGAAGTAAACTACCCGCGATTTCAACCATTTGAGATTTCAATCTGTTCTCTAACACACTGGCTACAGCTTTCTTGATAAGGATAAAGAATGATTTTTTTTAAGACAGAGAATTTACAGTTTTTAAAAGGCAGTAGCTTACTTCAAACAGTTTTTTTGGTTTTTTTTGTTTGTTTGTTTTGTTCGTTTGTTTGTTTGTTTGAGACAGGATCTCACTGTGTTGCTCAGGCTAGAGTGCAGTGGTGTGATCATGGCTCACTGCAGCCTCAATCTCTGGGCTCAAAAGATCCTCCTGCTTCAGCCTCCTGAATGGCTAGGACTACAGGTGTGCACCACCAAATCCAGCTAATTTAAAAGAAATATTTTTTGGAGCGACAGGGTCTTGCTATGTTGCCCAGGCTGGTCCTAAACTCCTGGCCTCGAGAGATCCTCCCACCTCAGCCCAAGGTATTGGATTACAGGTGTGAGCCATCACACCCGGCCCCCAGACAGCATTTGTAAATGAATAAACTCAGAAAACTCACAGATTCATGGGTTTTGGGTCAGGCTTCGACTCCTCTAAGGTCAGATTTTTCCAGCCCCTCTGTGGAAACAGATTGTTACAAAGGAGCCTGCCTGTGGGTAGACCTGCTAGGTGGCAACTCCATTTCCCTCCCTAGCATTGGGTTAGACATAGCAGATTAGGATGATGAGTTTGCTGTAAATGAAAACTGGCCAGTCCATGAATGGCCACCATTCGCACGTTCTTCCTTGTGGACTTTGATGCAGGATATTTGCCAAGGTTTGGCAAAGACTGTTCTGCCCGCCACCTGCGTCTGAATCCTCAGGTTGGGAGCAGGGGCAGCTGAAAGATGCAGATGTTCTTGAGCCTCACTTCTGATTTAGCAAGTTGGAATCTTTTGAAGTGAGGCTCGGATGCTAACTTTTTTTAAACCTCTCCAGGTAACTCTTATGGAGTGTAAAGCTTGGGCACTTTTGCCTTAGAAGTTTCATATTGCCATTTAATTCCTCCCATAAATGAGGGCTGGGAGATTTAATTTCAAAGGATTACTGAGAAATTGGCCATGTTACTTGGAAGACAGAATTGATTTCATTCTCTAACGGCTATTTTCTGCCTCCTTCCTTCTTTCTCTCTGTCTCCCCCCCGCCCTCTCTTGCCCATACATGCATATGACAAAGCCTTTAAATTTGAGTTTCTCCATGGAACTCTCTTTTAAAATTTATTTATTTATTTTTTGAGACAGGGTCTCACTCTGTCATGTAGGCTAGAGTGCGATGGCATGACCATAGCTCACTGCAGCCTTGAATTCCTGGACTCAAGTCATCCTCCCATCTCAGCCTTCCAAATAGCTGGGAATACAGGTGTGTGCCTCCATGCCCAGCTAATTAAAAAAATTTTTTTTTGTAGAGATGGGGTCTAGGCCGGGCGCGGTGGCTCAAGCCTGTAATCCCAGCACTTTGGGAGGCCGAGACAGGCAGATCACAAGGTCAGGAGATCGAGACCATCCTGGCTAACACAGTGAAACCCCGTCTCTACTAAAAAATACAAAAAAACTAGCCAGGCGAGGTGGTGGGTGCCTGTAGTCCCAGCTACTTGGGAGGCTGAGGCAGGAGAATGGCCTGAACCCGGGAGGTGGAGCTTGCAGTGAGCTAAGATCCGGCCACTGCACTCCAGCCTGGGTGATAGAGCAAGACTCCGTCTCAAAAAAAAAAAAAAAAAAAAAAAAAAGAGATCGGGTCTAGCTATGTTGCCCCAGGCTGCTCAAGGAACTCCTGGCCTCAAGAGATCCTCCCATCTCTGCCTCCCAAAGTGCTAGGATTATAGGCATGAGCCACCGTGCCTGGCCTGTTTTCTTTAATAACAGAGGCAACAGCATCTAGAAGGAATTTGACCCTACAGATGGGGAAATAATTCAATTCTCATTTTATAGTTAGGGAAATTGAGGCAGAGAGAGTTTAATAATTTGCCCAGATAGCCTGTGTGGTAGAAGTAGGATCTGAATCCTGATAAAGCTGGTATTAAATCATAGGCTCTAACCATTGTGAACAGTGCCTTTTAGGAAGAAGGAACAGAGAGGCTACTCCTTCTCATACCTTTTATTCCTAAGGAAGCTTCAATCACAAGCAGAGACATTCAATCACAAGCAGAAACACTTCATCCCCAGATAAAAACACTTATATTAAAATTGGAGAAAGTCTTCATACGAATGCTTCTAGATCTCTTCCAACATTTCTTGGATGGAGTTGCCATGAGCAAACTGATCTTTGAAAGCAGACTGTCCACTAGAGACTGCAAAGTAGATAGTGTCTAGGCTGCAAATATTGTTTCTGTGTTTTAGTAATGTGAATTGCTTGTCAATATCTAAAAATCAGATTTTACATAAAATTCCAGATTTCCAACATCTCTTGAAAAATGAGCCCCATGAAGCCTTCATGGTAAGTGGTTACAGTTGGAGCAGAGTGGTGGCTGCTTCCTTTAAACTGTGCTTTTGAAATTGCCATGTCCCCACCACTTCCTATTGTCCTATAACCAAGCTACCTCATGTATGTCCTTTCCTTGACCCCTGTACTCCTTTGATTTTGTGAACCTTGGCCCTGACTCATCACACATTTCTGTAGGTTGAAACCTCACCATACCATTCCCCCGTAAATAAACCCTGGAGTTAGCCACAAAGCAAGTACCACTTACTGGCCTTTGTTACTGGGTGTACTAGCAGGGACATATTGACTTAGAGGCAGTGCGGAGTTTGGCTAAGAACACAGCCTGAAGAGTGACACTATCCTGGTTTTAAATCCTACTTTTTGCACTAACTAGCTGTGAGGCTTTGGGCAAGTCACTTTACCTCTCTGAGCCTCAGTTTCTCATCTGCAAAATAGGGATAATAATACCTATCTACCTCTTTGGGTTGCTGTGAAGACTCAATGAGGATTAATTCATGTAAAAGCTTAAAACAGTACCTGGTATATGTCAAGGTCTATGTTAGTGTCAGCTGCTATTATTATGACCCACTTAGCTCAAACACTAATCTAGGCAGTATGCATTTTCACAAGTTCCCAGGAGCCAAGCCAAGGCTTGGCCTCATTCCCTTGGAACACTGTCCTTTGTTTGGCTCATAAGCATAAAGCCTTGAATTCTATTTAAAGACATCTTGAATTCTGAGGTCCTTTCCCAGTAACATTGATAATAATAGTAATAATAGGATTAATAAATGATTTACATTTTTGTGCACCCACTGAAGAACAGAGACACCAACCTACACATTCTGTGAGTCATCCAGTTAACTTTACAATAGCTTTATGAAATGAATTATTCTCATTTTACAGGTGAGGAAACTGAGGTTCAGGAATGTTAAACAATTGGCTGAAGGTCTCACAGTGAATAAGTGGTGGCTGGGACCTGGGTCCAGGCAGTCTGGTGCCAAAACCGCACCATTAAACCCACACTCTGTGGCTCCCCTGCTCACAAGTTCACAAGCACCTTACACCTTCTCTTAAGAATATAGTCAGATTCATTCACATGTATTCTCCAACCATCTTTCTCTTCATAGGCCAACATCAAATTTGCCATCCTGCAGGCAAGAAACCATGAGTTTCCTTTCATGTTTGAGTGTCCTTTTCTCTTTTCTTTGGCCAAAGCCATTTAATTTTCTTTTGTGACACTTCCTGTTTCGATATCTTCCCCTCTACCCAGCTGCCACTGATTGTTCCTGGATCTGCCTTGTTTGATAGGAAGTGGATCTACCATGACATCTGTTACTCTCTTGGTTGCCAAGGTTGGGTTGGCTGATCTGGAATGTCAAAAGAGGTCTCCTTCCTCCCTCACCCATCTCGGTAAACCTCCTTTGTCAACCAAGAGAAAGAGGTTGACCTTCTCAGCTCGATGGGTGTAGAATTTTGGTCAAGGGTATAGGAGTAGCCATGCCGCTCTGACAGAAAAGTGAAAGAATTTCTCAGCATTCTTATCTGTCTTATCAGAAATTACATAGCAAGACAGAGATGGATCTGGGCTTGTCATTTCCGGGTCTGGGTTGCCTATCACATGACCTTGCCATCTGTCAAACTTCTGATGGAAAGTGTTATTGATTCTAGCAGATGGAGCCCATCTGAGCTGGTTAGAGAAATCAGAATAAATTTGTCCCAGTTCAGAGGGACAACACATCAACAGCATCCGTCTTTTTATGAGATGAGAGTTCACTGTCAATACCAAAAATATGTGGTGACCCTTCTGCCCTTAAACTAAAACAGTTATGCTAGTTTGATGCAAGTAGGAGTTTATTTAGCAGATGATGTTCTAGGGCAGAGCAAATAGCAATCCTAAATATCCCATTTACTCTCCCACATTTCCCACCCTCTTACAGTTAGGTGGGATTATGTGACTGATTTCAGTCAATGTGAGCCTAAGCGACATTTGTCGCCAGGCAGTAAAAAGCCCATGTGGGATTCTCCAGTCTTCCTCTCCCCCGCCTTTGCCTGAGGACACCTCATGTTCTAGATCTGAAGTTGGCAAACTACAGCCCACAGACAGATGCCTGTTTTTGTAAATAAAGTTTTATTGGAACACAGCCACGCCTGTTCATTTCTATATTGTCTATGGCTGCTTTTGTGCTAAAATGGCAGAGCTAAGTAGCTGTGCCAGAGACCATGATCGGGACCATATGGCCTGCAAGGCTTAAAAGATTTACTATCTGGCCCTTTACAGACAAAGTTTGTTGGCTTCTGTTCTAGACAGAGCAACTACAAGATGGTGGAGCTTTGTATAGCGTGGGACCTTGTGTGACTGTGTGGAGGAGAGACCTTCTACTGACCTATATGATCCAGGTAATGGATCCATATTGTTGATCCAAAGAAGGATCCAAATCTTCTTTCTTTATAAATCACTCAGTCTGAGGTATTTCTTTACAGCAATGCAGAATGGACTAACACACTACTTCTGTGCTAGAAAGACTGAGTTGAGTAGTTGGGACTATGTCCCTCTGTCCAGAGAATGTAGGGCCCGTAAGGCCAAAAATATTTACTATTTGGTCATTTACCAAAGAAGTTCACCCACTCCTGCACTAGAAGATCCACAATGTTGCTGTGTCCCTCGGACTGGGACAGATTTATTCTGAGAAGAAAACATGAAAACCCTTTGGCTTGGGGTAGTTACTGGAGCATAACCTAATCTACCCTAACAGATTCCAATGGGCATTCGAGAAAGGGCAGTTGACATAGGGAGGGATTCAGAAAGCCTACTTACTTCCTTGTGAAGTGAACTGCACAAGAAATGCCGATGATGAGAAGGCCAATGATGATGGAGGCGATGGCTACCCACTTAGCATTCCGCCCAAGCCGCCTGGCTCCTTCGTAGTCTCCGTCGTTGTAGCTGTTCAGAGACTGGGGGACACAAGGGAAGAGCTGGTGATGACAGATAACCCACAGAGAAAGGGATGGAAGTACTCAGGCTGTCCTGATGAAAAGGCTCCAAGAGCCCTCTCGTGACTTTGCTCATCTCACTGACAGGCTGCTAAACAAACAACACGGTCATCCCCTCCTCCAGGAATCCTTCCCTAAACACTAAGGATGAGTTAACTGCCCCCTCGGTATTTCCTGATGACTTTTGTCTTAGCATTTACATAATAAGATTTTGTCTCTCCCACCAGCATGTAAGTGCAACGTGGGCAAGGGTCATCATCTGTCTTTTTTCTGTTTTTTTGAGACAGAGTTTCACTCTGTCACCCAGGCTGGAGTGCAGTGGCACAATCTTGGCTCATTGCAATCTCCGCCTCCCAGGTTCAAGCAATTCTCCTACCTCAGCCTCCTGAGTAACTGGGATTACAGGTCCACCAAGTCCAGCTAATTTTTGTACTTTTAGTAGAGACAGGGTTTCACCACATTGGCCAGGCTGGTCTCGAACTCCTGACCTCAAGTGATCCACCCACCTCGGTCTCCCAGAGTGCTAGGATTACAGGCATGAGCCTCCATGCCCAGCCATATGTCTTGTTCAGCACGGCATACCAGTGTCAAGTGCAATACTTGCCATGTAGAAGATGCTGGATAAGTATTTGTAGCATAAAAGGACAAATGAGTATGTCTGTCTTGTTCACTAGAACAGGGGTTTGCAAATCATGGCCCATGGGCCAAATCCAGCCTGCTGCCTGTTTTTGTAAATAAAGCTTATTTGGAACATAGTCACACTCATTTGTTTACTATTGTCTGTGGCTATTTGATATAGTTTTGTTGTAGGGCAGGTAAGCCCCAGAATTGGAGCTTAGCCTGGGAAGTTTTTTGGCCTCTCTTAGGAAATAATTTAAGAGTGAGCTGGTGGTAGAAGAAAGCAGCTTTAGGCTGGGCGTGGTGGCTCACTCCTGTAATCCCAGCACTTTGAGAGGTAAAGGCGGGCAGATCACCTGAGGTCAGGAGTTTGAGACCAGCCTGGTCAACATGGTGAAACTCTGTCTCTACTAACAATACAAAAACTTAGCTGGGCGCGATGGCACCTGTAATCCCCAGCTACTCGGGAAGCTGAGGCAGGAGAATAGCTTGAACTTGGGAGGCGGAGGTTGCAGTGAGCAGAGATTGCGCCATTGGACTCCAGCCTGGACAACAAGAGTGAAACTCCGTCTCAAAAACAACAACAACAAAAAACCCAGCTTTATGGAGGCGGTGGCGTTAGAGCCCTGACTTGGTTACAGCTCCATGATTGCTCCTGCAGAGCAGGGCTACCCCACAGGCAGCGTGTTGTGAGTGGCAGCTCAGGGCAGTGCTGTAGTTAGATTTATACTCACTTTTAACTATATGTAAATTAAGGGGCTGGTTGTTCAGAAATTTTTAGATAAGGAGTGGCAACTTCTGCGTGGTGGCCCTGGAAAGGGGTGGCAACTTCTGGGTCATTGCCCTGGAAAGTGGTAGTAACTTCTGGGTGCTGCCATAGCAATGGTAAACTGTCATGGCACTGGTGAGCACGCCTGATGGAGAGGAGCTTTGAGTGCCTTTTTCCTGTTTCAGCCAGTCTTCAATCTGCTCTGGAGTCAAGTCCCGCCTCCTACCTCAGTTTGGATGTTCGTCCCCCCCTCCAAATCTCCTGTGGAAATGTGATCCCCAATGTTGGAGGTGGGGCCTGGTGGGAGATGTTGTAGTCGGGGGGCAGACCCTCATTAATGGCTTGATGCCCTCCCTGCAGTAATGAGTTCTCACTGTTAGTTCATGTGAGAGCTGGTTGTTTAAAAGAGCCTGGCATCGTTCTCTTTCTCTCTCTCTCTTGCCACATGACACAGTTGCTTCCCCCTTGCTTTCCACGATGAGTAAAGGCTTCCTGAGTCCTCACCAGAGGAAGATACTGGTGCCATGTTTGTATAGCCTGCAGAACCACGCACCAAAGCAACCTCCTTTCTTATAACTCACTCAGTGTGAGGTATTTCTTTATAGCAGTGCAAAACGGACTGACACACTACCTTTTGTGCTACAAAGACAGAGTTGAGTAGTTGGGACTTTGTCTCTCTGTCCAGAGAATGTAGGGCCTGCAAGCCCAAAAATATTTACTATTTGGTCATTTACCAAAAAAGTTCGCCCACTCCTGCACTAGAAGATCAATCCATGAGGTCAGGGACTTTAGATGAATTGTTCATCTCCATGCCCAAGCCAACGCTGTCATTCCCAGCTGTTAAAATGTTGAAATACTCTGTACTTATTGATAAATAGCAGCTACTCTGAAGCTTGTCCCCCTTCCCCAGTATCCCAACCATCCCGCTTGCTCCTCTGCATTTTCCCTGGTTTCCCCATGATCCAACAACTTAAGGGTTATTAGTGCACTTAGCAGAGTGTCTTCTCTGATTCTGTGCTCATGCCAAACTTGTTAAATATTTAAATATCGTCCTTGTTGCTAGTACTTAGTGGTGTCTGGCGGATTGTTGGAGCTCAAGAAATGTGTTATTGACTGAATGAGTGAATGAATATGTCTGTTTCCCCACAGAATGTGAATTTTTTGAGGGCATCTTTGAGGTCTGCAGGACATAGCACAGCGCCAGGCAAAGCAGAAGTATTCAGAGACTGCCTGCTGCTGAGATGAAGGCCAGATACTGTTCTTCTCCCTTTAATAATAAGGGAATCTTAACCAATTGACATCATGTGCCTTCTGATAAAATACCCTGACAAGGACATTTTACTTATGCAATTTCCTTTCCTTTCCCTTCCCTTCCCTTCCCTTCCCTTCCCTTCCCTTCCCTTCCCTTCCCTTCCTTTCCCTTCCCCTCCCCTCCCCTCCCCTCCCCTCCCCTTCCCTTCCTTTCCCTTTCTCTTCCCTTCCTTCCCTTTTTCCTTTCATTTCCTTCTTCCTTCCCTTTCCTTTCCTTTTCCTTTCCTCTTTTCTTGTCTTTTCTTTTCTTTTCCTTTCTTTTCTCCTCTTCTCCTCTTCCTCCTCCTCCTTCTTCTCCTCCTCCTCCTCCTTTTTTTTTTTTTTCCTGAGACATAGTCTTGCTCTGTCACCCAGGCGGGAGTGCAGCGACGTGATCTCAGCTCACTGCAACCTCTGCCTCCTGGGTTCAAATGATTCTTCTACCTCAGCCTCCTGAGTAGCTGGGACTAAAGGCATATGCCACCATGCCTGGCTAATTTTTGTATTTTTAGCAGAGATGGAGTTTCACCATGTTGGCCAGACTGGTCTCGAACTTCTGGCCTTAAGCAATCCACTTGCCTCGGCCTCTCAGAGTATTGGGATTACAGGGATGAGCCACTGCACCTGGCCCTATGTAGTTTTCTCAATATGTTTAGCTTCTTTTTTTTAATTGAGAGGGAATAATAGGGTATATTCTATCTGAGCAATTTTCTGCAAGACAAATGGCTTGAAATTATTTTTAAAAAGTCAATGTCATGAAAGACATGCACACCCACCCACCCACACACATCAGGAGACTCTCCTAGATTAAAGAAAACTAGATGAACCTAACAATTATATGCAATGTATGATCCTTGATCATGTCTGGGATTAATAAATAAGTAGCAATGACAGATATTGTTGGGACAATTGGGGAAATTCACATGTAGAATAAATGTTATATAATAATGTTAAATTTCTTGAGTGTGACATTTATATTTTGGTTACATGAGAGATTTTTTTTCTACAGAAGATACAGGCTGCATTATCTAGAACTGACATTATTGCAACCTGTGCCTAAATTTTCAGCAAAAATAAAAATAAAAATGGCAAAAAATGTTAACTATTGATGCATTTTGGTGATTATATAGGTCATTGTGTTATTTGCTCACTTATACTTGAGGTCTGCAATTTTTCAAAATAAAAAGAACACACAGTTTTGAAAAATAAGCTCTCTTTATCATCCCATGGCTAAGAGTCACCCAACAGTTGTGCTGCAGCCCAAAAAGACTGGAACTATGTATTTAAAAGTTATGTACACGCACACCTGTGGTCTAAGTTACTCGGGAGGCTGAGGTGGCAGGATCATCTGAGCCCATGAGTTTGAGGCTGCCGTGAGCTATGATCGTGCCACTGCACTCCAGCCTGGGTGACAGAGTGAGACCCTGCATTTAAAAAAAAAAAAAAAGTTACATACAGAAGGACTCCATCAGTGCTGTGAATTACAGATTTCACTGAGAACCTCTTCCTTGATTCTGAAATCACAGCACTTCAGTAATAATGGCTCCTCTTCCTGGACTATCAAGGGGGATTAGACATATGCAGACAATTACAAGCCAGAGAAATACCCAGTATACCGCAGAGCTTTCTGCTTCCGGAACCTTCAATTAATTCTTGGATCTGGGCCACCTTAGTCAGCAACAGGCTGGAAGACTCAGTAATGAAGAGGAATTGCTTTCAGTCCTCTTGTATGAATGAGAGAGCGAGAACCAAAAACAATGTCAGGGACTTCCGGAAAGGTGAGTTCCCGAATTCCAAGTTATGAATTCTGGAGTTCTCCATCTTGGGTGTTGGTAGTGAAAAAAATACAGAGAACCAGGCCCTATCATGGAAAGATTCTGATTTAACAGGTGTGGGGACCAGGCAGCACGTGTTTTTTGTGTGTGATTTTTTTGTTGTGGTAAAATATGCCTACAGTTTAATCTTTTAACCATTTTAAAGTATACTGTTCAGTGGCGTTATGTACATTCGCACTGCTGTGCAGCCATGACCCACCATCTATTTCTGGAATTTTCATCTTCCCCAGTGGAAACTCCATACCTGTAAAATACTCACTTCCATTCACCCTCTACCCAGCCAATGACAACCACAATTCTTTCTGAGTCCCATAAATTTGACTATTCTGGGTACCTAATACAAGTGAAATTATGCAATATTTGCTTTTTTTGGGGGGACTGGATTCTTTTACTTAGACATAATAATGTCTTCAAGGTTCATCCGTGTTAGCAAGTGTCAGAATTTTTTCCCCTTTTAAGGATGAACAATACTCCGTTGTAGGGATATATACAATATTCCATTGCAGGGATACATATTCCATTGTAGGGATATATACAATATTCCATCCTAGGGATATATACAATATTCCATTGTAGGGATATATTGCATTTTGTCTATCCCTTCAGCTGTTGATAGATGCTTGGGTTGCTCTTTCATTATTATTATCATTAAAAAAAATTTTTTTTGAGACGGGGTCTCATTCTGTCACCCAGGTTGGAGTGGAGTAGCACAATCTTGGCTCACTGCAGCCTCGACCTCCTGGGCTCAAGTAATTCTTCTACTTCAGCCTCCTGAGTAGCTGGGACTACAGGTGGATACCACCATACTCAGCTAATTTTTTTTTTTTTTTTTTTTTGTGGATTTTTGGTAGAGATGGGGTTTTGCCATGTTGCCCAGGCTGGTTTCAAACTCCCGACCTCAAGCAATCCACCTGCCTCTGCCTCCCAAAGTGCTGGGATTACAGGCATGAGCCACTTTACCCAGCCTATTATTATCATTTTTAAGCTTCACAGGATTGAAAACTTCTGGTCTATGTAATTATCCTTAATGTCCTTCAAGGTCAAGATGCCCATCATCTTTACATTTATTCCAAGGAAGTATGTAATAGAGCATGGGCTTGAAATTCAGAGATCTGAGTTTAAATTCCATGTCTTATCATCTGTGAGAGCTAAGGCAAGTTACCAACCTTCCTAAGCCTTAGTGCCCTTGTCTGTAAATCGGGGGCAATAGTAATAGCACCCACTTCACATTGGTGGATCCAATGAATTCATGTGTGTCAAGTGGTTGGCATTGGCTCAGCACATAGTGTATGCTCAATGAATGTTAGCTTTTGCTGTGAATTGCTACTTCCTGCCTTGCTCTTATTTTAAGTCTGCACTCTTTGGGGGTGTAACAGAATCTTCTCTACCCCTTACTGGATCAGAATCTTTGGGGACCCAACTTTGAGAAGCTGTATTAGAGGTTTTACAAGCAAAATCACTGCGTAGAATATTAGAGCCCTAAATTCTGAGCTCATAATCCAGTTTAGAATTATATGAATTCAGACCCTCTCAAACTGACCTATTGTGCTGCCTTGGAAAACACAGTTCTGAGATGATAGCCGTGATGATGAATTCATAGGAAAAATAATGAGGTCCCCTCTCTTTCCTAAAGAAAGAGATTCTACCTGTTTGGATGAAAAAACAGTTTCATGTCCTCAGCAGCAGTGACCAAAAACGTGGGAAGGGCAGCCAGTCTATCCTGTAGAAGGGTGCATCTATCACCTGTGCATTGCCCATGAGCACAGGTGAAATGAGGGTCCTTGGCCATTTGAGTTGTTTGACACAAGGCAGAGAGGCTGTGCTTGGTGACCTGGCTGAAGGGGATTTGGGTGCAAGCCACAGGTGAATCCTGCCCCGCCTTCATCACCTGCTACCACTGTGGCATCTTGTATGTAACCCTCCTGTCTTTGCAAACCAACATTTTTCCAGGGACATGTTGGGGAGACCTTGAGTGAATCTAGGAATGGGGATGCTGTTGGCTTGAAAACCAGATGAAAAGCCTCTTTCAGTATTAAGTGTGGACTTTCCTCTCCCCACAAATCCTTTTCCGAATCCATTTTCTCTCCTGGTACTTGGGAAAAGGGCTGCCCATCGGTAGACCTGCTGGGTAAAAGAAAGAAGATGCGGGGATGGACGGGAGTGGGAGACTCCAACTCTGAGATTTCACTGTGAAGGACTTCCATGGCTGGGGGGTCTTGGGCTTAAGGGTAGAGAACTAACAGTGAAGCAGAAAGAATTCTTTACCTGCCTCCCCAACATATCAGCTGTAATTCTTTTCCTCTTTTAATTGGAATTTTATACTGAGGTTCTCCTGGCAGATGTGACAGACTGAAGCAGTGGAAATGGATTTTAGAGAAAATGCGTGGTTTATAAATCTTTTTCTGAAGAGCTTAGAATGTAAACTATTCCATCTGGTGTGGAAGAACTAGGAAGAAATGGGGCGGCTTTAGATACTCAAAATTTACATGATCTTATTTGTTCTTTTAAAAATTAATAATGCAATTTGTGAACATGTGAAACATTTGAATGCTACAGAAGCACATACAGTCAATAGTAAAACTCTTTCCCTAATCTTATTTCCCAGAGATAACCCTTATTAGCAGTTTGGTGCATCTGCTTCTAGATTTTTCCCCCTATGAATAATATGAAAAGAAAACTGACACTTTCTCCTGCTTCCATTATGACTAAGCACATCATGTATCACAGTCAGAAGAGAGAAACAGCAATTTTCACCCTGAGATACACCAAGAATAACAGAGCCAGTCTGTCTAGTCCTGATCCCTCAAATATTAAAACCTTGAGTGCTTCCCATAAATCTTGGCAAGGACGGCTTCATCCCTACCTTTTGCAACTATGATGTCTAAACACAGGTTACCTCTTTTGTGGATATTGTAATATCTTCAGAAAGATACTGTTTTGTTTTCCAGGAACAGATTAATATAAAACAACTTGGTCACCTTGGCAGCTTTGCATGTTTTCTTTTAAATACTTGTGTTTTGCTTTGGCTAGCTGGTCTTTTTGAAGGTGGATTCTCTTGCATTTCTTTTGAAGTAAAATGTTTTCTTCTCTAAATGTTTTGGCCTTCAGTCTTTCTTTGACAAAATAACAATGATAATAGATAATATTTATGAGGCATTTAGTATATGCCAGGCACTGTATTAAATGTTTTCCAAGAATGATTGGATTGGTCCTCACAACACTATGAGCTAGGTGCTTTGTGGTTTCCATTTTACAGATGGGAAAACTGAGGCACAAAGAAGTCGAAGCAATTTGACCAGTCACGTGGCTAGTTTGGCACAGTGATTGTGCACACACACATACAGGCACAGACACACAGGAGTTTGTGTGTGTGTGTTTTTTTCTCTCTTTGTTTTAAGAATATGAATAGGCCAGGTGCAGTGGCTCATACCTGTAATCTCAGCACTTTGGGAGGCTGAGGCAAGAGGATCACTTGAGTCCAGGAGTTCAAGACCAGCCTGGGCAACATAGCAAGACCCTTGTCTCTACAAAAAAATTTTAAAAATTAGGTGGATGCCAGGAACAGTGATTCATGCCTGTAATCCCAACACTTTGGGAGGCCAAGGCAGGAGGATCACCTGAGTCCAGGAGGTCAAGACCAACCTGGGTAAGACAGGAAGACCCTGTATCTACAAAAAATTAGCTGGCGTGGTGGCATGTGCTTGTAATCCCAGCTACTTGGGGATGCTGAGATGGGAGGATTGCTTGAGTCCCAGTGTCCAAGGCTGCAGTGAGCTATGATTGTGCCACTGCACTCCAGCCTGGGTGACGGAGCAAGACGCTGTTTCAAAAAAAAAAAAAAGCCAGATATGGTGGCATGTACCTGTAATCCCAGCTACTCAGGAGGCTGAGGCAAGAGCATTGCTTGAGTGCAGGAGTTTGAGATTATAGTGAGCTATGATTGAGCCACTGCACTGTAGCCTGGGTGACAGAGCAAGACCCTGTATCTGAAAAAATAAAAAATATAAAAATACAAACAGTATCATACAACATTTGTTCTACAACTTGCTTTTTTTCCATTTAATATGGGGTGGGCAACTTCCCAAGCTAGTGTGTCCAAGTCTGTTTTATTCTTGTTTTCTTTCCCCATTCATGATTAAAATAATGAGTTATATTGACAGACTTCCTGATGTTACATGATCCTTGTATTCTTGGGGAACATCTTGATTTGTTATGGTGCAATCTTTTCTTTGTAACTTTTCATTTTCAAATAGCTTCAAACGTATAGAAACACTGTGAGTTCTATAAACATTATGAGTATGGTTGTCTTATTCTTTTTAAGGGCTTCCTCCTAGTTCATTTAAATGTTCATACCTCACCTATAACTATAACTATAGACATTTAGTTATTTAAAATTTATTGAGATTGCATAATATGCTGTAGTGGACATTCTAGTGAGTATGGCTGTCTTATTCTTTTTAAGGGCTTCCTATTAGCTCATTTAAATACTCATGCCTCACCTGTAACTATAACTATAGACATTTTCTTATTTAAAATTTGTTGAGATTGCATAATATGCTGTAGTGGACATTCTGATTGATACATTTTTGTATGTTTGAGCCTTTGCTTTTGGTGAATTTCTAGGAATGGAATTGTTCAGTCAAACAGTATATGGATTTACATTTGGAGCGATAGAGCCAAATTGCCCTGCAAAAAGGTTATCCAAATCTATGCTCCCGCTAATTGTATTTAAGTGTTCTTTCCCCAACATCATTGCCAATACTGTATATTATCAATCTCTTTTTCCACATTCTGATGGGTGAAAAAGAATCTCAAGATAAAATTCCGTTAATTAATGGTGAGGTTGAGCCATCTCTTCACACTTCAGATCTTAGCTCCAATGTTTTCTTCTCACAGAGAACTTTTCAGACCAGCTTATCTAAAACTGGCCAGCTTTCCCTGGTGACCCACACAGTGCCCGGAACATAGAATGAGATCAATAAGTATGTGTTGAATTAACAAATGTATGTATAAATGAATATTTATTGATCTTAAGTGTTTCTTCTTGATGAGTTTTGTACCCATACCCTTTGTCTAGTTTTCTATTGGTTTGTCTTTTCTTACTGATGCTGTGGGAAACTTTTACATATTATGGACCAGCACTGTGCAATAGAAATATAATGGGAGACACAGAGGTGATTTTGAATTTTCTAGTAACCACATCAAAAAAGTAAAAATAAGTAGGTGAAATTAACTTCAATAATATACATTTTATTCTATCCAACATGTCAAAATATTATTCAAAGCTGTGGTATGAGCCATTTTTCAAGTGCTCCATAGTTACATGTGGCTAGTGGCAACTGTACTGAATAACTGAATAATATTCCTTGATCTGTTACATATTTTGCAAAATTTTCTCCCACTTTCTCGTGGTCTGTTTTTAAAAAATAATTAAAATACTATGATTATAGTGATATTGTATTAAAATAACTCCTGAGTGAATAGATTTGTACCAATGGCAGTGTTTTTTTTTCTTGAGACAGGATCTTGCTCTGTCACCTAGGCTGGAGTACAATGGCATGATCTTGGCTCACTGAAATCTCAACTTCCCTGGCTGAAGTGATCTTCCCACCTCAGCCTCCCAAGTATCTGGGACTACAGGTGAGTGCTACCACTCCCAGGTAACTTTTGCATTTTTTGTAGAGATGAGGTTTTGCCATGTTGCCCAGGCTGGTCTTGAATTTCAGAGCTCAAATTATCCTCCTGCCTCAGCCTCCCAAAGTGTTGGTATTACAGACACGAGCCACCATGCCTAGCCTGCTCTTTTTTCATATGGTTTATGTTTCTATGGAATTTTGTCCCATTGTATTAGTCCTTTCTCATGTTGCTAATAAATACATACTTGAGACCGGGCAATTTATAAAGGAAAGTGGTTTAATTGACTCACAGTTCAGCATGGCTGGGGAGGCCTCAGGAAACTTACAATCATGGTGGAAAGGGAAGGAAATGCATCCTTCTTCACACAGCAGCAGGAGAGGGAAGAATGAGTGCCGAGTGAAGGAGGAAGCCCCTTACAAAACCATCAGATCTCATGAGAACTTACTCGCTATCACATGAATAGCATGGGGGAAACTGGCCACATGATTCAGTTACTTCCTACCAGGTCCCTCCCATGACATGTGGGGATTATGAGAACTACAATCAAAGATGAGATTTGGGTGAGGACACCACCAAACCATATAATTGCACTCCTGGCCCCTCTCAAATCTTATGTCCTCACATTTCAAGACACAATCATGCCTTTCCAACAGTCCACCTAAGTCTCAGCTCATTCCAGCATTAATCCAAAAGTCCAAGTCCAAGGTCTCATCTGAGAGAAGACAAGTCGCTTCCTTCTATGACCTTGCAAAACCAAAAGCAAGTTAGTCACTTCCTAGACACAATGCGAGTACAGGCATTGGGCAAATACATCTGCTCCAAAAGGGAGGAAATGGCCAAAACAAAGTGGCTACAGGCCCCATGCAAGTCCTAAATCCAATAGAGGAGTCAATAAACCTTAAATTTCCAAAATGATCCCCTTTGACTCCATGTCTCACATCCAGGTCACACTGATGCAAGAGGTGGGTTCCCATGGCTTTGGGCAGCTCCACTCCTGTGGCTTTGCAGGGTACAGCCCCCCTCCCTAACTGCTTTCACAGGCTGGTGTTCAGTGCCTGCAGCTTTTCCAGGTGCATGGTGCAAGCTGTTGATGGATCTACCATTCTGGGTTCTGGAGGACAGTGGCCCTCTTCTCACAGCTCCACTAGGCAGTGCCCCAGTGGGGACCTTGTATGGAGGCTACTACTGCATATTTCCCTTCCATACTTCCCTAGCAGAGGTTTTCCATGAGGGCTCTGCCCCCGTAGCAAATTTATGCCTGGACATCCAGGCATTTCCATACATCCTCTGAAATCTAGGTGGAGGTTCTCAAACCTCAATTATTGTCTTCTGCACACCCTCAGGACTAACACCATGTGGAAGCTGCCAAGATTTGGGACTTGCACCCTCTGAGGCAATGGTCCAAGCTGTACTTTGGCTCCTTTTAGCCATGGTTGGGGCTGAAACAGCTGGGATGCAGGGCATCATGTCCAGAGGCTGCACACAGCAGTGGGGCCCTGGGCCTGGCCCATGAAACCATTTTTCCCTCCTAGGCCTCCAGACCTGTGATGGGAGGGGCTGCCTTGAAGGTCTCTAACATGCCCTGGAGACATTTTTCCCATTGTCTTGGTGATTAACATTTGGTTCCTTGTTACTTATGCAAATGCAAATTTCTGCAGCTGGCTTGAATTTCTCCCGAGAAAATGGAGTTTCTTTCTTTCTTTCTTTCTTTCTTTTTTTGAGATGGGGTTTTGCTCTTGTTGCCCAGGTTGGAGTGCAATGGTGTGATCTTGGCTCACTGCAACCTCCACCTCCTGGATTCAAGTGGTTCTCCTGCCTCAGCCTACCAAGTAGCTGGGATTATAGGCATGTGCCACCACGCCTGGCTAATTTTGTATTTTTAGTAGGGACAGGGTTTCTCTCTTTTGGTCAGGCTGGTCTCGAACTCCTGACCTCAGGTAATTCACCCATCTTGGCCTCTCAGAGTGTTGGGATTATAGGCGTGAGCCACCACGCCTGGCCGGGATTTTCTCTTCTATCATATCATCAGGCTGCACATTTTTCAAACTTTTATGATCTGCTCCCTCTTGAATGCTTTGCCATGTAGAAATTTCTTCTGCCAGATACCCTAAATCATCTATCTCAAGTTCAATGTTCTGTAGATCTCTGGGGCAGGGACAAAATGTTGCCAGTCCATTTGCATAGCAAGAGTGACCTTTACTCTTGTTCCCAAAAAGTTCCCCATCTCCATCTGAGACCACCTTAGCCTGGACTTCATTGTCCATATGACTATCAGCATTTCGGTCAAAGCCATTCAACAAGTCTCTCAGAAGTTCTAAACTTTCCCACATCTTCCTGTCTTCTGAGGCCTCCAAGTCTCTAGGAAGTTCCAATTTTTCCCACATTTTCTTGTCTTCTTCTGAGCCCTCCAAACTTTTCCAACCTCTGCCTGTTACCCAGTTCCAAAGTTGCTTCCACATTTTCTGGTATCTTTACAGCAGCTTCCCACTCTCCATGGTACCAATTTACTGTAATTGTCTGTTCTCATGCTGCTAATAAAGATATACCTGAGACCGGGTAATTTATAAAGGAAAGAGGTTTAATTGACTCACAGTTTCTCAGGGCTGGGGAGGCCTCAGGAAACTTATAATCATGGCAGAAGGAGAAGCAAACATGTCATTCACATGGTGGCAAGAGAGAGAAGAATGAGTGTCGAGCGAAGGGGGAAGCTCCTTACAAAACCATCAGATCTTGTGAGAACTCATTCACTATCACAAGAATAACATGGGGGAAACTGGCCCCATGATTCAATTACCTCCCACTGGGTTCCTCCCATGACACGTGGGGATTATGGGAGCTACAATTCAAGACTGAGATTTGGGTGGGGACACAGCCAAACAATATCACCCATGTAGATTTTAATAACCATGACTACAATCAGGAAACAGAAATGGTCCATCACCACAGAGAAACTCCCCCTGTGACGCCTTGCAAGTCACACTTTTCCTCCAGGTCCATTGTCTGTTCACCTATATTTGTGGTGTTTGGACATTACCAAGTTCTTTTCTAAGCTATAGAGCTCATCGTTTCATAAACCAACCACCATTATTTGAGTGTGCTAAGCAGCCAGTTGCTGTCTCTCTTCTTCCTGCAAAGTATTTTAAAAAGAAGGGACTTTACTTTCTTTCTGGTTTCAATTTTCCTCTGTGATACAAATGGATCTTAGAGTATAGAACAAGAGCATAGTCTAACGTTCTAAGAATTCATGACACTTCACTCTTAGAATATAGAACACATGGGTTCTCATCACATACTTTATAAGGCATGCAGGAGTCTCCTGCAGTGACTCTTCTCTTTGCTAGGGGCCTAGGCTCATGTTGGCAAAATGGAATAACAGTGTTCAGGTCTTGACCAGATGCCTTGAACCAGTGAAGGCCACACTTTGACAGAAGAGTGAGCAAGTTTCTGTCTTCTGTAGTAAATGCTAATGATCTCATGGTCACTGCAGCTGGTTATTTGAAACTTATTTATACATGCCTTCCCTGAATGGACACATGATACCTAAATACCCACGGGAGGAAAGTTGGGCAGGAGTCAGAAGTGAGGGTGACCGTTTCTATGCTGAACCTCAAAAAGGTTGCTGTGGGGGACAGCAAGACAGTCATGAAGCTGTGCAGTGGAGACTCCCAGGCACCTGTCAGAAGGCACAGGCAACTCCTGGCATCCACACCTCAAAGAAAAAGAGTCCAAAGTAACCCCATAAATTTTGATAACTGGCACTGAATACTGATAGGTCTAATGTTCTAGGAATTCATGACACTTCACACCAAACTGCAAAGCTACTCCAATGCCCTAAGCCAGGAAAATGTGGAAAGTACTTTGTCCTTTCCTTCTGGTCTTTAGATCAGAACTCTTGCTACATCTCACATGATACCCTGGATGAGACAGCAGTACCTATGGGATTGCTGCCAGTGTAGACCGGAGATGAAACTCTCCAAAGTTATATTTTTATATCTCCCTATATTCATGGTTCCCAATTCTAGCTGCACCTTAGAATTACTCGGTGTGGGAGGCTTAAAAAATTCCTACACCCAAGTTCGTTCCCAAACCAACTGATTCAGGCTATCTGGGGGTGGGACCCCAGCGTTGGATTTTTTTTTTTGAAAGCTTTTCAGGTTATTCTGAGGGGCAGCCAGAATTGAGAACCACTGTCCTAGATGGACAGCCATTCATTAGTTCATTCATTTAAAACCTACTTCTTGAGTATCACCTGTGTGCCTAGCACTGCTCCCTGCCCTCATGGGGCTTACTTTCTGGTAGAGATAAAAAATAAATAAACATGCAAATAAATAAGGTGAATACATAATATTATTAAGGCAAAGAAGGTAGGGTGGAGGAGGGAGATTGTTTTAGCAGAAAGCAGGTAGACTGAGACCTGAAGGCTTGTGAAGAAGCCAGGCCTGCAGAGAGCAGAGGGGAGAGGATGCCTGGCAGGGAGGATGGCAAGTGCAAAGGTCTGGAGGGGGGAAACAAATTTTTTATTGAAGGTTCCCCCAAAAATGCAGTGTGGCTGAGCTGTAGGAATGAAAGAGAGAGGAGACGGGACAACAAAGGAAAGAAAAGAGAGGAGAGAGAGATGAGATAAGGCCAGAGGGGAAACCAGGAGTTATATTAGTCATAATAATGAATCATCATATTAAAATAATAGTTAATATTTATTGAATATTTATTCTGTGCCAGGTTCTGGACTAACCACTATATGTGCTTCATATAATTGGTTCCTTACAATAACCCCCATGGAGATAAAAGTAATCTTAGCCCCCATTTTACAGATGAGAAAACTGAGACTCAGAAAGAGGGACATCAACAGTCAAACAGTGTTTCTGTGTTCAAAAGCAACTTTCTAAGGAGACTACAAACATAAGCAAAAGTTAGTGCATCCATCCACAAAGCCCTTAGGATAACTATTTTATTATGCCCAAAAGAACTTAAGAGCAAGATTTGATGCACTGTTTGATGCATAGCACTGGGTAGATGACTTGACTTAAATTTAATAAAAATTTGGTTACTGATAGAGAAATTAGGGCAGGTATATCTAAGCTGTGCTACTAATTTCACTGTCAAAAATTCATTTTCTTTTTGTTCTTGCCTCTCTCTCTCTTTCTCTCTTTGAGATGGAGTCTCACTCTCTCACCCAGGCTGGAGTGCAGTGGTACAATCTTGGCTCACTGCAGCCTCCGCCTCCCACGTTCAAGCAATTCTCCTACCTCAGCCTGCCAAGTAGCTGGGATTACAGATGCACGCCACCATGCCCAGCAAAATTTTTTTTTTTAATTGTAGAGAAGGGCTTTCACATGTTGGCCAGGCTGGTCTTGAACTCCTGACCACAGGTGATCCGCCAGCCTCAGCCTCCCAAAGTGCTGGGATTACTGGTGGGTACATGGGATTGGAACATTGTGCTTCCTCAGCTCTAAAGCCTTCCGTTGTCCCCTATTTCCCTGGGAGAAGCTCACATTCTTCATTCTGCCCTTCCCAACTCTGTATGGGTGGCCCCTGCAGCCTCTCTCATCTCATTTGGAGCCTTTTCCCTTGCTCACTGTCTCCCCGTTTCCTGTCCCCTGTTTGTGTCCAGGTCATCTCCTCTCTACTCGTGGCCCTCTTCTCTCTGTGTCTCATGTGGCCAGCATCTCCTCATTCTGGTCTTGGTTGACATGTTGGCACCTTCAGGGCAGCCTTCTCAGGCCTCCTCATCTCTTCATTTTTTATTTTTTGAGACAAGGTTTTACTCTGTTGCCCAGTGGTGCAATCATAGCTCACTGCAGCCTCAAACTCTTGGGCTCAAGCAGTTCTCCAGCCTCAGCCTCCAGAGTAGCTGGGACCACAGTGCACGCCACCACGCCCGACTGATATTTTTCATTTTCTGGTAGAGACAGGGTCTTGCTATGTTGCCCAGGCTGGTCTCAGACTCTTGTGCTCAAGTGATCATCTTGCCTCAGCCTCCTAAAGTGCTGGGATTACAGGCATGAGCCATTGTATTCAGCCAAGTCCCCACATCTTAAGTAGGTACTGTGACCATAGTCAGTAGGTTATGACTCAGCTCCTGGTTTATTTCCTTCGTGACTCTTGACGCAAGTCACAGTCATTTGATTCAGTGGCCTGTTGACTTTTGAGTGTTTGTTCTGCCACCTGACTGTGAGCTCCGTGAAGATGCAGACCATATCTCATTGTATTCATTGCTCCAGTGCCTAATGGAGGGTCTGACACCTAGCATTCCTTTAATATATATTCCTGATAAAAAAGAAAAAATTCATACAGCCAGGTTTTCATTTTCCAACCTGTAGCCCTGCTTTTTAAAATTATTTAAACAGGCTTCTTAGGAATTTGCCCAAATATCTAGCCATTTGGACAGTTGATGATTACTGGTATGTAAAAAGAATTCTTGGTTGACCAAACAGTTGAAGATCCATTTCTATGATCCTAAAAGGATTAATTTTGTTACCTGAATCTTTTTTTTTGTCCTCCACACTACTAAAAAATCAGATGATCTACAGATCTGAGAGACTAGATTAATTTTTTATCTTTCAGTTGATTTTATGCAAGAGTCCTGTAGACTGGACTTAATTTGGATCTTGAGTTTCCCAAAGGCAAGAGCTATAGTGGTATCCACCAATTGTTTTATAAAGTGGAGAATTTTCCATTAGATTGAAATTCGGGAACCATAACCAACATCTTGGGGGTTAAGGTTTTTTTTTTTTTTTTTTTTCTCTAATACTGAAAGACATTACATCATGGAGGTTGAAGGTGTGGGCTCTGAGCCAGTCTGTCTGGGTTCCATCCCAGTTTTGCTACCTACTTGCAGAATCATGAGCAAGTCAACTAATTGTCTGTACTGTATTCTCTGCTTCTGTAAATGGGGATGGTGATTTTTTAAAAAAGTACTTACTTAATGGAATTTCCTGGCAGCTTGAATGGATGAATACACCAAAAGCTCTTAGCATAGTGCTTGGCACATAACTAACAGTTAATAAATGGAAACTATTGTCTATTTTCAGCCATCAGAAGGCAAAGAGTAGGTCTAATGTGACATTTCTTGGCAACTAAAACATTGTATGACATTTTTCCTATGTATTTATTCATTCATTAGACACTTATTAAGCCACTACTACATACTGGTACTGTTGTAAGAACTGGGAACACCAGCCATGTATGGTCAGGCAGACAAGGTCCCTGCCTTTGAAGAGTTGAAGGAGCCATACCATTAGCACTCAAACCTATCATTAAAAACTTCCAGACAGGGAGAAGTGCTATGAAGGAAATAAGACAGAACCTTATGGTAGGGAGCAACTGGTAGACTGTTTGGTCTTCATTTGATACTACAGATTTACTGATGATTTTCTTTTACGTGGAAACTACCCCCTCCCATCCGCAGCTGCCAATATTAGTGTATGTGTATGTAAATTGCACCATGCCCCATTTTATTACAGACAATGTTATAAACTAGATATATGGTTCTTTCTTTAATATAATAACAGCAGCTGAACCCAAAGGAAAATCAAGCCTTATAGGGAAGGATATAAAACTTAGTTTTCCTCTGGCTAGCCATATGTAGAAAGCTGAAACTGGATCCCTGCCTCACACCTTATACAAAAATTAATTCAAGATGGATTAAAGACTTAAATGTTACACCCAAAGCCATAAAAACCCTAAAAGAAAACCTAGACAATACCATTCAGGACATAGGCATGGGCAACGACTTCATGACTAAAACACAAAAAGCAATGGCAACAAAAGCCAAAATAGACAAATGGGATCTAATTAAACTAAAGAGCTTCTGCATGGCAAAAGAAACTACTATCAGATTGAGCAGGCAACCTACATAATGGGAGAAAATTTTTGCAATCTCTCCCTCTGACAAAGGGCTAATATCTAGAATCTACAAAGAACTTAAACAAATTTACAAGAAATAAACAAACAATCCCATCAAAAAGTGGGCAAAGGAGATGAACAGACACTTCTCAAAAGAAGACATTTATGCAGTAAACAGACACATGAAAAAATGCTCATCATCACTGGTCATCAGAGAAATGCAAATTAAAACCCCAGTGAGATACCATCTTACACCAGTTAGAATGGCAATTATTAAAAAGTCAGAAAACAATCAGATGCTGGAGAGAATATGGAGAAAAAGGAATGCTTTTACACTGTTGGTGGGAGTGTAAATTAGTTCAGCCATTGTGGAAGACAATGTGGCGATTCCTCAAGGATCTAGAACTAGAAATACCATTTGATCCAGCAATCCCATTACTGGGTATATGCCCAAAGGATTATAAATCATGCTACTATAAAGACACATGCACATGTATGTTTATTGTGGCACTATTCACAATAGCAAAGACTTGGAACCAATTCAAATATCCATCAATGATAGACTGGATTAAGAAAATGTGGCACATATACACCATGGAATGCTATGCAACCATACAAAAGGATGAGTTCATATCCTCTGCAGGGACATGAATGAAGCTGGAAACCATCATTCTCAGCAAACTATCACAAGGTCAGAAAACCAAACACCACATGTTCTCACTCATAGGTGGAAATTGAACAATGAGAACACTTGGACACAGAGTGGGGAACATCACACACTGGGGCCTGTTGGGGGCTGGAGCCTGGGGGAGGCATAGCATTAGGAGAAATACCTAAAGTAAATGGTGAGTTGATGGGTGCAGCAAACCAACATGGCACAGGTATACCTATATAACAAACCTGCGGCCGGGCGCGGTGGCTCACGCCTGTAATCCCAGCACTTTGAGAGGCCGAGGTGGGCGGATCACAAGGTCAGGAGATCGAGACCATGGTGAAACCCCGTCTCTACTAAAAATAGAAAAAATTAGCGGGGCGCAGTGGCGGGCGCCTGTAGTCCCAGCTACTCGGGAGGCTGAGGCAGGAGAATGGTGTGAACCCGGGAGGCGGAGCTTGCAGTGAGCCGAGATTGCGCCACTGCACTCCAGCCTGGGCGACAGAGCTAGACTCCGTCTCAAAAAAAAAAAAAAAAAAAAAAAAAAACAAACCTGCACGTTGTGTGCATGTACCCTAGAACTTACGAAAGTATAATAATAATAAAACAAAAACAAAAACAAAAAACCCTTAGTTTTCCGCCTTTTTTTTTTTTTTTTTTTTTTTTTTGAGACAGGGTCTCATTATATCACCTGGAATGCAGTGGTGCGATGATGGCTCACTGCAGCCTTGACGTCCTATGCTCTAGTGATCCTCCCACCTCAGTCTCCCAAGCACCTGGGACTACAGGCACACACTACCAGGCCTGGCTAATTTTTTTTGGTTTCGTTTTTTGAGATAGAGTCTCGCTTTGTCGCCCAGGCTGGAGTGCAGTGGCGCAATCTCGGCTCACTGCAAGTTCCGTCTCCTGGGTTCATGCCATTCTCCTGCCTCAGCCTCCTGAGTAGCTGGGATTACAGGCGCTCGCCACCACACTCGGCTAATTTTGTTACTGTATTTTTTGTAGAGACAGGGTTTCACCGTGTTAGCCAGGATGGTCTCCATCTCCTGACCTCGTGATCCACCTGCCTCGGCCTCCCAAAGTGCTGGGATTACAGGCGTGAGCCACTGTGTCTGGCCAATATTTTGTATTTTTTGAAGACGGGGTTTTGCCATGTTGCTGAGGCTGGTCTGGAACTCCTGAGCTCAAGCAATCCACCTGCCTTGGCCTCCCAAAGTGCTGGGATTACAGGTGTGAGCCACCGCACCCGGCCTCCTCATTTGTAAAATGGGAATAAGAATATTTATGCACAGGGCTGGGCACAGTGGCTGACACCTATAATCTCGGCACTTTGGGAGTCCAAGATGGGGGAATCACAGGGTCAGGAGATTGAGACCATCCTGGCTAACATGGTGAAACCCCATCTCTACTAAAAATACAAAAAAGTAGCCAGGCATGGTGGCACATGCCTGTAGTTGCAGCTACTCAGGAGGCTGATGCAGGAGAATCACTTGAACCCGGGAGGCAGAGGTTGCAGTGAGCCAAGACCACACCACCGCACTCCAGCCATGGTGACAGAGCGAGACTCTGTCTCAAAAAAAAAAAAAAAAAAAAAAAAAAGAAAAGAAAGAAAAGAAAAAGAAAAGAATATCTATGAACAGGTTGGTTGTGTTGGTTGTGAGGCTTAAATGAGATGATGGCAGTAAAGGGGCCTGGCATTATCTCACTTAGTTTTGAAAACTGCAGAGAGGTTGACATTAATATTCCCATTGTATAGGTGGGAAAACCTAGTCTCAGAGAAGTTAGGATAAGAGCAGAGCTGGGATTCAGACTTAGGAGTTGAGTTCAGAGCCTGGCCCAACATGATGTTTGCCTTTGAATCTGTACCCCCACCCAGTGTACATGTTGGGGGCTAAAGGAGAAACTACAAGCAAAAATGGAAAGCATTTTTGTGAAAAACTCTGAGATACATAAACAGGCCTCTAAGGTTCACAAAACAGTGAAAGAAGCAAGGGCCAGAAAATCTACAAAAAGGAGGGAAAATATTTGCAATTCACATATTTATGAAGTATTTGTATCTAGTATATATATATGTGTGTGTGTATGTGTGTATATATATACACACACACATATATCTCTTAAACTCAACAATAAAAAGATGAACAACCCACTTAAAGAGAGGCAAAGTCTCCAAATGGACATTTCTTTGAAGAATACAAATTGCCAGTAAGCACAGGAAATGCTCAATATCATTAGTCACTAGAGAAATGCAAATAAAAACCTCAAAAAGATACTACTTTGCACCTACTGGGATAGCCACAATAAAAAAGATAATAACATGTGTTATTAAGGATACAGAGAAACTAGGACCCTTGTACAGGGATGGTGGGATTGCAAAATTGTGTGGGTGCTTTGGAAATGGTCTAGCAGTTCCTCAACAAGTTAAACATATCGTTATCATACCACCCAACAATTCCACTCCTAGCTCTATACTTAAGAAAATTGAAAACATAGTTCATACAAAGAAGTTGTTCATGAATATTCCTAGCAGCATATTTTTAAGAGCCAAAAAATGGAATCAACCCAATGTCCATCAATGAATGAACAGAAAACCACAATATGGAATATCCATACAATAGAATATTATTCAGCCTTAAAAAGAATGAAGTACTGATTAATGCTACAACATGGATGAACTCTGAAAACGTGATGCTAAGTGAAAGAGGACATATATGAAAGATCACATATTGTATGATTCCATTTATAAGAAATACCCAGAATAGGTAAATCCGTAGAGATAGACAGTAGATTAGAGATTGCCAGGGGTTGTGGGGATGAGTAGTGACTGCTAATGGGCTGTATTAGTCTATTCTCATGCTGTTACAAATAAATATCTGAGGGTGGGTACTTTATAATAAAAGAGATTTAATTGACTCACAGCTCTACATGGCTGGGGAAGCCTCAGGAAACTTACAATCATGGTGGAAAGCACCTCTTCACAGGACAGCAGGAGAGAGAATGAGTGCCAAGTGAATTGGGGAAGAGCCCCTCATAAAACCATCATATGTCGTGAGAACTCACTCACTATGATGAAAACAGCATGGGGGAAACCACCCCTATGATTCAATCACCTCCCACCAGGTCCCTCCCATGATAGGTGGGGCTTATGGAAACTGCAATTCAAGATGAGATTTGAGTGAGGACACAGCTAAACCACAACATTCCACCCACGGCCCCTCCCAAATTTCATGTCCTCACATTTCAAGACACAAAAATCATGCACTTCCAACAGTCACCTGAAGTCTTAACTCATCCAGCATTAACCCCAAAGTCCAGATCCAAAGTTTCATCAAAGACAAGGCAAGTCCCTTCTGCCTATGAGCCTGTAAAATCAAAAGCAAGTAAGTCACTTCCTAGATACAACGGGAGTACAGGCATTGGGTAAATACACCCATTCTAAATGGGAGAAAGTGACCAAAACAAAGGATGAAAGTCCAAAATCCAATAGGGCAGTCATTAAACCTTAAAGTTTCAAAATAATCTCCTTTGACTCCATGTGTCACATCCAGGTCATGCTGATGCAAGAGGTGGGCTCCCATGGCCTTGGGCAGCTCTGCCTCTGTGGCTTTGCAGGGTATAGTCCCCGCCCTGGCTGCTTCCATGGCTGGTGTTGAGTGTTGTGGGCTGCACCAGGTGCATGGTGCAAGCTATCAGAGGATCTACCATTCTGGTGTCTGGAGGACAGTGGCCCTCTTCTCACAGCTCCACTAGGCAGTGCTCCAATGGGGACTCTGTGTGGGGCTCTGTCCCCACATTTCCCTTCCACACTGCCCTAGCAGAAATTCTTTTTGAGGGCTCCACTCCTGCAGCAAACTTCTGCCTGGACATCCAGGCATTTCCATACATCCTCTGAAATCTAGGCAGAAGTGAGTTTTCTCCCTTTCTCTGTCTCTGTCTGTTTCTTTCTTTCCCAGTGACCCCTCCTTATACTCCCTTCCATCTGTAGACTTACATAAATTTCTGAACATAGTCTGATTTTTTTTTCCAGGTGCAAGAAACTCTTTTTATATAGACCAATATTGTTTTAAATTTCAAACTCCTAGATAGCAGGCTCCCATCAAAATAGCTTGATGTATGTGGGCACTTAGCAAATATTTTTAGGAATAATATCTGAGTTTTTGGATGACTTTGGGATTTCTAGTTTGGGTTTTGTTTGCTCCTGTTTCTACACCTGAAAGTGGTGCTGGGAATTCTGAGACTGGGCTTCCAGACTACAAGGTGCATTTTCTTTTCAGCACCGTTGATTCATTCATGCTTGTCTCTCTTCTTCTTGGGCTTTTGGGCTTTTTCTCTCCATAAATATTTTCAGGACAAGTAAGAATTGGCCTTTTTGGCTGTCTATCATTAGAGCCAAAAGCTACGGAGGAATTCTGACAGGCTTGATTGAGAGTATTGTATGATACTTCTTATATTGATGCGGGTAAATCTGTTAAAAGAGAAAGCTTCTAGAACAATAAAAGCTGTTTTCTATCAAAGAGTAAGGCAGGGCCAGATGTGGTGGCTCACGCCTCTAATCCCAGCACTTCAGGAGGCTGATGGGGGTAGATCCCTTCAGCACAGGAGTTCAAGACCAACCTGGGCAACATGGTGAACCATCTATACAATAAATACAAAAAAGTTTAGCTGGGCATGGTGGTGTGTGCCTATAGTCCCAGCTGCCTGGGAGGCTGAACTGGGAGGATCAACTGAGCCTGGGGAGGTCAAGGCTGCAGTGACCTGTGGTTGTACCACTGCACTCCAGCCTGTGCAACAGAGTGAGACCCTGTCTTAAAAAAAAAAAAAAAAAAAAAAAAAAAAGGAAAGGCATAGCTGTCTGATTACAATGCTTCATGGGTGTAAGGACTGTCATGTTTGATTTTGTTGGAGAGGCTTACCACATTTCTGAGCCTCAGTTTTCTTAAGGATAAATAAGGAGGACAGCTTTCTTATGTACCTTGCTGGGATTTTTGCAAGGAACAAGTGAATTGTGTCAATATGAAATGCTTTAAAAAGTAAAGACAAATGTATAAATGTTACAATAATAATAATAATAGAAACACTAAACTACTATAAAAATTACCCACAGCAAAGAACAAATAAAGTTATCAAAGAGGAGTAAAATAGAGAAAGTCTCCTTTAGTTTGGGGAATAGAAGATATGATACAAAGGGTAAAGGAAACAAAGACAAGTTCCTGAATTTCACCTGCAGCAAAAAAAAAAAAAAAAAGAGTGAGGGAGGAAGGAAATTAGCAAAAGTTTGACTAGGGAGACTCATTAAAAACAGCCAACTTAGCCAAGCATGGTGGCTCATGCCTGTAATCTCAGCACTTTGGAGGCTGAGGCAGGAAGATCACTTGAGGCCAGGAGTTTGAGACCAGCTTGGGCAATACAGGGAGATTCTGTTTCTACAAAAAAAAAAATTTAAAAGTTAGCCAGGCTTAGTGGCTCATGTCTGTCATTCCAGCACTTTGGAGACTGAAGTGTGAGGATCACTTGAGTCAGGATATTGAGGCTGCAGTGAGCCATGATTGCACCATTGCACTCCAGTCTGGGTGACAGAGTAAGATCCTGCCTCAAAAACAAAAACAAAACAGAAAAACAACAAAAACAAATCAAACCCAAAAACACCCAAGTTGGAAGAAAGGGGGAGAGGTGGGTCTACAACGCAAGAATGTTAAGGATGGATACCATGCAATCTTCCCATATAAACAGCAGCTGTACTCATTAAAATGAGAACCAAGGTATTATTAAGAACAGTATTTCCCAAAATGTGTGCTGTGGCATATTAGCCTTGTGATCCAAGAATCCGGGAAAATGCTCAGTAAATGCCCTATACTATACTATTCCATTAAAGAGCCATAATGCATGGTGGTTTGCCAAAGGCTCCAAAAAGCTCCAAAGGAAAGAAAAGACTTAACTTTTGCTCAACTCAGCATTTGGTTTCTCAATTTAATCCTCTCCTGCACCTGTACCTTTTTTGGTAAAATTTGTTATCACCAGACACAACCAGTTTTCTGAGAAGCAGCATTTTGGAAAGTCTGGCTTAATTCTTGAACGTGCAGACCTGGACATTCTCAGATATGTTCAGGCTCACATTTCTGGATGAGGGGCTTTGAGCTGAAGAGTGTCCTGCCCTGAACTAACAAACTGAGAATAAAGACAAATTTCCAAACGTGGACCCACTGGTCTGCAATGTGAGCATATTGGTGAGCTCTGGAGTAGCCAGGAAAATTATCTTTGGGAACTAAGCCTTGGCCAACCTCTCAGTGACCCTTGGCATTTGCCTGAGTCTCCTGGATATTTTCCAAAGAAGGTTTTGGCAGGAATGCAGAACACAGTTGGGGAAGGGAAGCAAACCCTCAGAGATAAAGGTAGGAGCAGACTTTGGCCTGTGTAGTCATTAATTCATTAATTCATTTATTCATTCATCAAATGTTTGTTACATGTGGACTTCATGCTTGACATTGTGCTAGGTGCTGGGGCTAACAGTGTAATCTTAAGGGGCTCACATACACAAATCAGTGCAAGGAAGTAAAGATGACCTGAGAGGAAATCTGTTCAGAGTATAGAGGGCACAACCTTGAGTGAAAGAGAGGAGGAAATCAAAAAAGGCTTCATGGAGGAGGTGATTTTCTAGCTGAGCCTTGAAAGAGGAGTGGAGTCTGCATTTTAACAAGATCCTTAGGTGATTAAAGTTCTAGGATGTGAATTCTACCTGGGCTCCCCTTGATGATTATTTGAAGGTATTCTTCAAAGTCATCATTGACATTCACACATAAACCAGAAATAGTTTTCTTACTAATTAATGACAAGCTCTAACTTAACCATAGCCTTTTTGGCCAACTCATTTAATAGCTGCTGTCTTGTTCTCTTATCTGCCACTCATCTGGGCAGATAATGACTTAGGAGTCATTAGGAGTCAGATAATGACTTAGGAGGAGAACTCAGAAGTTCTATCTGAATTTCTTTCTTTTTACTTTTTTTGTTTGTTTATTTTGAGACAGGGTCTCATTCTGTTGCCCAGGCTGGAGTGCAGTGGCATGATCTCGGCTCCCTGCGATCTCCACCTTCTGGGCTCAAGTGATTTTCCTGCCTCTGCCTTTTGGGTAACTTGGACTACAGGCACTCACTACTGTGCCCAGCTATTTTTCTTTTCTTTTTTCTTTTTTATGTAGAGACGGGATTTTATCATGTTGCCCAGGCTTGTCTCAAGCTTCTGAGCTCAGGTGGTCCACCCCCGTCAGCCTCCTAAAGTGCTAGGATTACAGGCATAAACTACCATGCCTGGCCCTATTTTTACTTTTTATTATGGAAAGTTTTAAATGTATACACAATTTGACGGGGTAATATAATAAATCCCCATGTTCCCATAACCCAGCTTCCACTGTCATGCATTAGTGGCCAATCTTGTTATATCTCTATCCCCACATATTATGTTATAACAAACCCAGCCTTTACAGCATTTCATCAGTAAATTTAAATGGCTCTTAAATTGTATTTTTTAAAATTAGGAGCACACAGATTCACATCTTGAAATAGACATAGTCTGTACCACCAATGATCTGAAAGGACTCTAAAAACAGTTTAAATTCTAGATTCTCAAATACCAAATGTCAGTGGCCACCAAGAGGCAAAACTTACGAAAGTAACTGATGAGGCAGGGCTGCTGGGGAAATGTGCATATTTGCAAAATCTATGGGTATCTGGAACGCGACCTTCCCATGATGACACACTTCGGACAGGGTCGTCGTCATCTGGAACCATCTGAATGCTCTTCAGAGCTTCAAGCAAGAAATTCACAAGAAATAAGTCACAGGGGTCTGTAATTTTAATACCCCATTTCTCATGTGACAACCTCAGCTGTGGAAAGAGCCAGAGAACATTGGGAGAAGTGACAGGGAGACAGCCAATGAATCAGCATTCGGTGCTCCACCTAGCGGGCAGTGTCAAGCCCTCTGGATCAGTTGCCTGCACCAAGACCTGTTATTTCCAAGTTCACAGACACACACGATCTTCCCCCTACACCTAGCTGAAGTTCACCTGAAGCAGTTTTGACAGACGAACAGCCAAAACTGTATTTCAAGCTCTGGTGGAGCTTGGGTCAGATGGAAAAAACACGTGGTTTGGTTTGTTTTTCATCCTGTGAGTATTTACTGACCACTGACCTTATCATCCACAGCAGGTACAGTCAGACTTGGGGCATGGCTGTGGCTTACGGTGCCGGCCCACAACCAGATCATGGGTTGTGACAAAGCCTTCAGACCAACCATCCATTATCAACTGCATCTTCTGTGGGTGTGAGAGACGGGTTGCCTTGTTTTCAGGAGCATTTGTCTGTCTCTTTTCTGTGTCCAGTCCCTTTTCTGGATCCCACGTCTTTTTTCTTGACTTACTCCCTTCTTTTTGGGAGGCACATTCGCCCATGACTTTCTGAGAAAAGATGTATGCCAGACAATTTATTTGAGACCTTAAATGCCTGGAAAAGTCTTTATTCTTCTCTCTCCCTTGAATGATTATTTAGATGGGTCTAGAACTGAAGTTGTGAATAATTTTCTTTTAGGATTTTTGAAGTCATCTTTTCACTATTGTTTAGCCTTCAGCATTCCTGATAAGAATTCTGAAGCCATTATTAATCCATATGAGCTTGTTAATGGGTGGGTGGATGGCATCCTCTCTCTGGAGGACTCCTAAAGATTTTTTCTTTTGGACTGGTCACATCCTTGAAGAGAAATTCTCCAATTTCTGTTCAGGAAACCAAGTTGGGGAAGGAGCTTCCTTGTTCAACATTGCAGCTTTCCATGAATCTCGTTTTCAGCTTGGCACCTAAACTCTTATCTCAGCTGTGCCTGGTGTCTACAGTCATTCTGTTTAATCTTACCACAGAGAAAATCTCTAATCTTCTGAGATGGTGAGGAAGTGGGGGCCTGGCTGTGTGGGGTGGTAGGCGATCTCTGGCAGTTCCACGACTTCATAAACAGACTTTCAAAGATTTTTCCTACCCTTTATTCCTAACATCAAAGGCAGTGTCTTCAGCTAGTACCTCTAATTTCTGAGCTTTCCTAGAGCTTTGCAGAGAAAAATGACTTTCTTCTTGTTGGCTACTATTTGTACAGGATTTACATTTCAGTGTCACCTACTATGCAAAATTAGTTGATGTCCAACCAGCTATTTTGCATCATCTAAGATTTTGTCACCACACTCATTTCTGCTTCTGTTTTCCTAATTTGTCCTTGAGTGTTTATATCATTTTAAATTCATTTACTACCATTTTTTTTTAAATTCTGGGCACATATAGGTATATACGTTTATGGGGTACATGAGATGTTTTGATACAGGCATGCAATGTGAAATAAGCACATTATGGAGAATGGGGTATCCATCCCCTCAAGCATTTATCCTTTATGTTACAGACAATGTAATTACACCCTTTAGGTTATTTAGAAATGCATAATTAAGTTATTATTGACTGTAGTCACCCTATTGTGCTACCAAACAGCACTTACTATCATTTTAAGTGGTCTTAGAAGGGGTGGGAGCAAAACAGGTATGTTCAATATTTCATGATTAATCAAAAGTCCTCTTTGCTTATTTGTATGTGTTTCAGTTTGGCATTAATATTTACCTTATGCTGCAACAAATTTTTATTCCAGTGACATGTCTACTATTGGTCATTGTTTTTATTCTTATCAAATTTTCTAGTCTCAATAAAAACAGAAAAACTGGAAAAGGTAATGGCTTGTATCTCTAGAATAGACATATCTTCCATTATCATCACCATCATCAAATCAATACTTATTGAATTCTAGCTGTGTTCTAAGCAGTTACCTGAAAACTTTTGACTTTTATTATCTAATCTCCACAATTGCATTTGGGTAAATACTATCACAACCCCCATTTTACAAGGTGGAAAAACCAAGCTTCAGAAAGATCGAGGCACTTGCATAAAATCATAAGCACATCAAAGAAAAGGATTTGAACCTTAATGGTTGGTCTCTAGACAGGTTCTCTAGACAGGGATGTGTGTAAGACATCACAGGCAATGGTGTGCTTGGGAATCTCGACCATTCCCCATGAAGGCATTTAGAAATGTGGGAGCATCTGTGGTGGTCTCAATGATTTTGGGGTGCTACTGGCATTTGGTGGAAAGACTCAAAGTACTACTGTTCTGCCATGCTATGAATTGTTCCCCAATGAAGAATGGGCAAATCCCCACACACCTATTGGTAGGTGTGAGAGAGAAGTGCTAATGAAAAGCTTATAAGCCACCCGGTTAAAAGTCATTGGTTATTTTGTATCCATGATTAGAGTGACCAATTGGTTCAGTTTTGCAAATGATTCATCATGATGTCATCAAGAATTGAGGGCTGGCACAAACTCGTCTTCTGAGTAAGGTAGCAAATTCCAGTGACAAAACCAATAGACAGTGAACTAACCCTAAATTTGCCAACACTCTTGCAGCTTGCCTAGAGCCCCACTTCTTTGAGATCCAGGAGGGCAGAGACCTTTCTGATCTTATTTGCCACTTGATAGAGACAAAGGAATAGCTGGAATAGAGCCTGGCACCTAATAGATGCTCAATAAGTACGTGCTGAATAACAAATAAATATTCTTTCTCCAGGGTCGAGGGCCACATTAGGAAATTATGGGGTTCTTTTACAGGGAATAAACAGATAGCCAGGGATGGGTGGGATCATGACGAATGAGGCCTGAAAGCCAGCTTGGGCTCCTCACCAAGCTATGTGCCCTGGTGGAGGGTTGTGTCTGCATGGAGAAAATGTGCCATATTCAAATTCACGCAAAGATGCAATATGAGCTACCAGGAACCCAGTCTAGGGAGAAATTCTTGAGATATGCGTCTCTCACATTGAGGTTAAGTATGCTTTCAACAAATAGACTTTCAATACATAGAGGAAGCAACACTTCTCTGTCCCTGACAACGCTTGACCTGTCAACACCCAATACAACAAGACATGTTGGACTAGAGTTCATCTGCAGTGTGCCACCTCCTAACCCCCAGGACCCCAGGACTCCCCTGGAGATACATGGGGTGGTAGAAAGAACACAGAAATCTACAACTTGAACACTCTTCTTGAATGTGTATTTTTCCAAAGTAGTTTTCTTTGCCAGCACCTACTCTAATTTGGTGATTTTATAGAAAGCTTCTCAGGCTTGGTTTAATAAATATTTAAGTATTGATTATTTTGAGATCGTTGGCTCTTTTTTACCATTCTGGAAACTAATTATTTTGAGCCTTGCCAATATATCAATTTGCGTCATCCTACAGTGCTTCTTCACTGGGATGGTCTTGGTATTGCGAATGTGTCCATTCTTCACTGGGAGACAGCCCTTAGCATGGCAGACATTAGTACTTTGGCTCTTTCCACCAAATGCCAGTAACACCCCAAATCATTGAGAGCACCACAAATCATAAATTACAGAGAAGTGAGAGTTGAAAATAGCCAGGACTGAACACCACAAGAGACCCTAGGGGAAGCAAACGCCTGGCAGAATTGGTCTCCCACATTCCTACTGCACATCCTTCCTCTTCCTCTTTGTCCTTTGTCCTTTGGAGTCCTTGTGATGAAACTGATCAAGCCCAGAGCTGCACTATATCAATGGGAAAACACTTCCAGTACCTTAGAGAAAGTGCAACGGAAGGGCATAGGACACACCATTTAGAATTTCTGTTTGTTTTCGTATGTAACATGATATCTCCAAATTCCAAATCTATACATCTGTCTGACAATTATTGCATGTACCGAGCATAGTGCTAACAGCTAGAATGCTTTGTTTTGTTTTGTCCTTACAACAGTTTTGCTCATCTTAAAACAGCTTTCACATTCCCATTTTATAGATGAAGAAACCAAGGGTTTAAAAAGGTATAAAACCTGGCCAGGCTCAGTGGCTCACCCACCTAATCCCAGCACTCTGGGAGGCCGAGGCGGGCGGATCACTTGAGGTCAGGAGTTTGAGATCAGCCTGGGCAACATGGTGAAAGCCCGTCTCTACTAAATATACAAAAATTAGTCGGGCGTAGTGGCCTGCATCTGTAATCCCAGTTGGTTGGGGTGGCTGGGGTGGGAGGATCGCTTGAACCCAGGAGGCAGAGATTGCAATGAGCCAAGATTATGCCACTGCACTCACTCCAGCCTGGGTGACAGAGCGAGACTCCGTCTCAAATAAATAAATAAATAAATAAATAAATAAATAAATAAATAAATTAAAAAGATACAAACTTGTCCATAGTAAACTGTCTCCAGCGTCTGTTCTGGCAACAGAATAGTCTCTTATAAAACTGAAAAAGGCCTGGGGGAGGGAATGGGGAAGAGGGGATTAGAAAAGGAAGTTTCAATTCAAAGCATGTGCAAACCTCTTCTCCCAGGGCATACCAAGCAGCATCATTAATATCTGACCTGTCACTACCAGCTGGAGTGCCAGCTCATTTCAGACCAATGAGGGAAAAAGGCTTTGCACGCAGTTTTCTAAGTGGCACTGGAAAGGGGTGAATTGGCTGCTTCATTAATAAACCAGGATAGAATGTGGGCACCAGTGCCAGCCAGACAGTCTGCTGCTGCCTGGAGAATTTGGCTGCAGCATCGTTTCCAGACTCTCGGCAAAAAGAGTCAAGACCGGATATATGGGGATAGGAAGGAAGGGAGGGAGGAAATTGGCTGGTTGGTCTGAAGGAACCGGATGCGACGGCTGCCGGGCCTCCAGGATGGGAAAAAAAGATTAATGATTCATCCACACCATTAATTCATGCATGCATTCATGTCATAATACTTATTAAGCATCTACCACGTGCCAGATTTTCTTCCAGATGCTGAAGATACAGGAACCGACAAATATTCCTGACCTCATAGAGCTTATATTCTAATGAGAGGGACAGACTGTAAACATACAAATAATTAAAATGCTATATCAGATGGAAAGAAGTAATTTGGTCAAAAGGCAGCAGAGAGGAAAGAACAGAGCTTGCGCGGGGTGGGTGGGTGGGGGTCCTGATTTTAAACAGCAATCACAGAAGGCCTCATGAAGTGACATTTAAGATTTTGTGAAGATACCATGCTGGGCGCTGTTCTAAGCACTTAACAATTATTATGTCATGAATGCTCCCAACAACCCCAAGAAACATGGCTGTGATTATTCCGGTTTTACAAAGAGACTGAGGTTCAGAGATGCAGTGACTTCAGAGATCACATAGCTAGAAAGTGGGAGAATTGGGATTTGAATACAGGCTTGACTGAACTTCAGCGGCTGCGCGCGCTTTCATGTCGGCGCAGACGCCGTCCGCAAACTGGTTTGGGAAAGGGCAATTTACGGCTGCAAGTGACCTCGCAGGAGCCTTGCAGGTGACCACGAAGCGAATGTGTGCCACCACCCGTGGGCAAGTGTGGGCGGACTTGACGGGGGACGGGTGGTTCGCAATTTTCACCGCGCTGAATCAGGGCTCTGCGTCTGTGGCCGGGGAGTTCAGTGGCCCAGCTGCAGGCGAGGTGGGCCGGTGGGGGAGGGGGCGCAACTGCAAGGGTTGTCCCGGGACAGTGCCGGTCCGAACCTCACCCCGCCGCCACCCCCGGGCCAGCTGCTGCAGTCAATAAGGCGAGGACCTAGCAGGCGCTCGTCGCCTTCCTGGTGGGGTTCGCTCGGGTGTTCCTACTAGGGTTGAAGAGGGCTAGGGAGCTGAGCTCCGGAAGGGCGGACGGGAGGCCCCAGCGGCCACTCCTAGAGAGGAGGGCAGCTCGGGAGGCCTGCGCGGAGAGGGCGGGCGGAGCCGCATGTTGCGTGGAATTCCCCAGTTCATTCCCGGGAGAGCTCTGGGCGCAGGACAGAGCGGTGGAGGGGCGCCTGGGAGCCCTGGGGGACACCAAGAGAGGCGAGGTTAGGGCCAGTGCGCAACAAATAGGGAGGAACTACGACGCACTGGGTAGAAAGAGTAAGAGAGGCGCGCCCATTTTGCTGGTGAGGGGGGCACACGGGGAGCCCAAGAAAGACCTAAAGAGGTAGCGGGTGTAAGGCAGCCTCGGGCGCGTTAAAAAGCGGGTGCCGGAGGGAGGCAAGGAGAGGAAGCTAGGTGTAGGAAGAAGCGAGAGGACACCGTTGCCTGGACAGAGCGTGCCGTGCCAAAGAGCAGAAACAGGGGGTCAAGGAGAGGGCATCAGGAATCGCCTGGGGACCCCCCGGAGAGTGGCGGAAGCGGTGCCGTTGGGCGCAGCAAAGAGAGAAGGGAGCACAGGCTGAGATAGAGACAGTCCCGGCCGCTGGAGCGCAGGAGCCCCCGGTGCCGCAGGGAAAGGAACGTAGAGCCTGCGCGCTCTGGGAATGCACTAACTGCTGCCCGCTAGGGTGGCGCGCATTGGGGCTCTAGAAAAGAGGGTTGAGAAGCCCCGGGCAAGTGCCTAGGAAGGTCAGAGGAGTCAGCAAAGTCCACGGAAGAACTTCCCCGGGTTGGAGAGGAAACGCACCCTGGGAGCTAGAAAGAAGCGGAAAGCTAGCCTGGGGGAAGCTTCATCAGGGCTCCGAGCACCACGAGGAGTGCAGAGGAGGTGCTGATGATTGCGGGGAGACCTCTGAGAGCCTGAGAAAGGTGAGGAGGATGTGCGAGGACAAAGAACTCCTAGCGCGGGTGGGGCCGTGAGGAAGGGAGCCGCAGAGAGCGCGCGGAATCCCCTGCAGGGGCTCAAAGCCGCCCGGGTCTCTCCTCCCCGGCTGCCTCTGGCCCTGATTCACTCACCATGATGGAAAAGACCAAAGCCACGATGTTGATGGGGTACGCAGGGCAAAAACAAGAGACGATGGTGAGCCACAGGTAGTTCTTGGGTGTGGGCACGTCCTCCTCGGTCTTGTCATCTTCAGTGTTGGCCTCGGGACTGCTGTCCAAAGCTCTCTTGAAGTCCGGGCTGGGGGCGTACTGAGACATGGGCGAGGCCGGCGGTGCCGGGAGGGCGGAGGAGCTCACGGTCTGTGTGGTCTGGGGCTCTGGCCGCCGGCTCGAGGCGAGGCTCTGAAAAGCCAGCGGCTCGGGGCTCAAGGGAGACGTGACCTCACCCCTTCTGCGTCCTCTGCCAGCACCCGCCCGGGCTCAGGGACCCGGGCCAAGAGCCTCCCCACAAGGAGGAAGGGAGGGAAAGGAGTGAGGGGAGGCGGGGAGGACAGAGAGAGCGTCAGCCTGAGAAACGGGACGGGCAGTGGAAGGCATCCTACTGCCTGAAGGACACACCCAGACACCGTCGGAGGGACGCACAAACTCACACTGAAAAGTCTGGAATAAAAGGAGGCTCAGAGAAGGAGGACGCAAAGGCCCATTAAGTTCCAAATTGGCCAGCCCGCGGGCTGAAGATGACCTGCTCATTTTTAAAAGCCACTTAATTCTAATACATTTAGATGGTATAGGACCAACCCTATCCAGTTGGCAACAGACTCACTACTTCCTCTTGACTTCAACGTTTTACCTTAACTCTCTGGTGCCTTGGCATTTGATTTGTCTCCTGTGCCTCAGACCTTGAACACTGAGCCCCAGGAATTTCTCCTCCCCCCAGCCCCCTGCCCCAGATGGGGTGGGAACCAGGTGCCCAGCTTTGGCCTCAAAGTTTTCCACATTCTACTTGGGGCTCAAGAGACTGGAGTCCAGTATAGTCAGTCAGTGGGCACTGCCCTGTCCATGCCCGTCCAGGTGCCCATTCTTTCCATTTTTCCACCTGCAGGACCCCTGGGGAGAAATGCAGGTAGATCAGGCTAGCCTAGGCAACCTAGATGGATAAGTGAGTGGGTTGGGGAGAAGAACAAGGTATCCACTTTGGGGACTAGAGCGAGAAAAGCAATTGTATCGGTGTCTAAGCTACTCATGAGAGGTCGTGTGGACCAGAACTGAGGCTCGAATCCAAACAGAACTGGGAAATTGTCACTTCAGGAAAGCCTCTTCGTCTTGCTAAGCCCCTATTTCTCCATCTGAAAAGGCGGAAATAATAATAGTCCCTGCCTCATAAAGTCGTAGTGACTCTTCCATGAGATGGTACATTATCCAGGTAAATCCATGTGCTCGATAAGTATTAGCTATTATTAGCATGCTATTTCTCCTTATATTCTGAAACATAATAGTGCATTATACAGTATCCTAAACCTGATATCCCTTGCAAATATTTCACCAAAAATCCAGGTATTCTGAGCTGCAGGACCACAAATAAATGAAAATAATTTGATCATGCAGTGTCAAAAGCAATTGCTCGCATCATCATACTCGAAACTATTAATCATCTTCTTGGCTTTCTCAGAACATAAGCTGATTGCCTGGGAGATTCTCACTTATCTCATGAGCCATGCTTATTTTGTTACCTGCCTCCCTCATTGGACTGCACACTCCCCGAGAGAAGGGGTTATCTGGCTCATCTTTGTGTCAGCATCTGGCACAGTTCCTGGTACAAGGGATGTGCTTAGTATAGCTTGCTGGGTGAACACACAAAGATGAAATAGTACATTCTCCACCATGCCTTCTTTTTCATTTTGATGGATTAATGAAATGGGAATAACTAAAAGATTAGATTCATCTACTGAATTCTCAACCAAGTCTTTGCATTGGCTGTTCCCTCTTCCTCAACTGCTTTTCCCTGGCTGTCACATGGCTCCTCCTCCTTCTTTCTTTTTTTTTTTTTTTCACTTTGAGACAGTCTCACTCTGTCACCCAGGCTGGAGTGCAGTGGTGCGATCTTGGCTCACTGCAACCTCCACCTCCTGGGTTCAAGCAGTTCTCTGCCTCAGCCTCCCGAGTAGCTGGGATTACAGGTGTCCACCACCACACCCAGCTAATTTTTGTGTTTTTAGTAGAGGTTTCACCATCTTGGCCAAGCTGGTCTTGAACTCCTGACCTCGTGATCCACCCGCCTTGGCCTCCTAAAGTTCTGGGAGGTTCCTCCTTCTTATTCCTCAGGTGACAGCTTAAGTCACTTCCTCAAAGAGAGGTCTTCCTTGTCGATTTATCTAGCGTAGGTCTCCATCCTTATTTTATACTTGCCAGCTTGTTATTTGTGTGTGTGTGTGTAGTGTGTGTCACAATTGTAATTTATTTCTTTACTTGTTCACTGTCTGTTCTTTCTCTAGACTATAACCTGTCCGACCTGTTCAGAACTATATTTCCAGCTTTAAGAATTGTTCTGGTGCATAGTAGGAATGCAAGAAATGTTTCTTAAATGAATTGACCAAAATTACCTGGATGTATTGAAAAAAATGATTTTCAGGTCTTGATCAAGACCTACTTGGATTAGAATTTTCCAGGTAGCACCCCAGAAATCTGTACTTTTCTTTTGAGACGGAGTCTTGCTCTGTCACCCAGGCTGGACTGCAGTGGTGCGATCTCAGCTTACTGCAAACTCTGTCTCCCGGGTTCACGTCATTCTCCTGCCTCAGCCTCCCGAGTAGCTGGGACTACAGGTGCCCGCCACCATGCCCAGCTAATTTTTTGTATTTTTAGTAGAGATGGGGTTTCACTGTGTTAGCCAGGATGGTCTCAATCTCCTGACCTCGTGATCTGCCTGCCTCGGCCTCCCAAAGTGCTGGGTTTACCGGCGTGAGCCACCGCCCCCAGCCAGAAATCTGTACTTTTAATGCTTGAGAAAACTGTATTTTTAGAATACTCACTGGTGATTCTGATGCAACTGAGCAATTTCTCAGATCCCAGTCTGTCTCTAATTCTTAGGACGCAGTCCTGGATCTTTAGCTTGGAGATCCTGTCAGGTGTCCCAAACTCAGTGTGTCAAAGAGGAACTCATTTTCTTCCCTAAGAACCTGCTTCTCAAGGCTTGGTCCTTGGTGAATGAACCCTGCCCACTTTTCCAATCTCTTCTGCCAAGTATCTCCTTTCTTATTTGCTTATTTATTTATTTACTGTTTATTTTTTAGAAACAGAGTCTTGCTCTGTCGCCCAGGCTGGAGTGCAGTTATGCAATCATAGCTCACTGCAGCCTCGAACTCCTGGCCTCAAGCGATCCTCTCACCTCAGCCTCCCAAAGTGCCGGGATTACAGGTATGCACCACCATGCCCAGAATTCTCTCCTTTCTTACTGCACTTCAGTTACATAGACATTGTCCCCCGTTTCTCCAACATACCTAACCTTTTCCCACCCCAAAGTCTTCTCTGTACCTACTGTTACTTCCTCCTGGAATGCTTCCTCTCCTCTCTAACTATTGGTTCCTTCTCATCTTCCAGGACCCACTAACTCACATGTTACCGCCTGACAGAGGCCTTCTGTGACCATTATATCTAAAGTGGAACCCATCCTCTTATTCTCCATCCCATTACCTTGTTTATTTCCTATGTCAGACACGGTCGTTTTTATTTATTTGTCTTCTTATTTACTGTCTTTCCCACTAGAAAGGAAGCTCCACAAGGGCAGAGATTTTTTTTTTTCCGTTTTGTTTGCTGTGTTATCCCAAACACCCAGGACCATGCCTGGCCCTTAGTAGGTGCTCAACAGATAATTCATTGAATGAATAAATTGTGAATTTAGTCATCCAAGTTAGGTACTTGGCAGCATTCTTCTCTTTCCTTCAGCCTCTCCATGAACTATTCATCAAAATATTGATTCCTTCTCAAAGGTGACTCTTCATTCCATGTCTTCTTTTTCCCATCCTCCTGGCCTTCCAATTCTGGCTCTTATTCACAATGAAAAAGTGCTCTCTGAACCACATTTGTGATCTGAGCCTAATTTATTTTTACAACATTTTTATTTTTATTTTTCCCCCTTCTTTTCACAGGTGTCGATGAGGCTAGTTAATTTCGTTGGTGCCAGTAGCCCAAGGTTTGGGTACCAAATGAAATTTTGCTTTTCAAAGTTTTGAACTATATTGTTCACTGTAACCCACTAGTGTTATCTAGGGAAAGCCAAAAGAAGGGATCGTTGACTCATTGTAGACTGTTTCTTCTGCCAGGAAAACAACTGTTTAACATGAGCCAAGTGCTCTAGAATCGCCAAACATTGACCGAGCACCACTGTTGCCCTAAGCACGTTCTCTGTGTGTATCATCTCATTTAATTCTTACAGCAGATTTTCTGAGGGAGGTGATGAGGTTTTCTTTTTCCCAAATGAGGAAACCTAGGAACAGATAGGTAAGGGGACTTGTGTAAAGTCTTCTAGCTAAGAGGAGGTGCCAGAATTTGAACTCGGTCTGAAGTGTTTGTTCAGCTGGTAGGTCCAGGCCAGAAAGTTAAATGGATATCTCTGAAGTTTATTGGAGTTACTATGCTCTGCTCAGGGAAGATGGATTAATAGCTTGTTGACTGGTCTAAGATGTAGCAGTGAAATTGCCATCACTTGAAACTTTTCAAATTAAATTGAAAAGAAAGTGCCTGCACCAGAAAGTGTAATGTATATGGCGCTGATTCTTAAGGGATGCATTAGATCACTCAGTGGGGGTTTCCAGCTCTAATTTCCTGAGCTTCACTAATTTTCTCTTGAGAGGTCAGTTTATTGTTCTTGGATGAATCCTACTGGCTGATTGCTTAATAATGTGGCAATACCTACCCTCTTTAAAATGAGACAGAGGAGAAAGCAACTTTCTAATAGCCAGCCTAGGAGAGGGAAAAGGCTTACTGTAGTTTTCTGGATTCTAGTGTATCAACTTGCCTTTTTGATCTTTGGAACAAGTTTATTTCCAAATGTAAAAGAAATATGTATTCATTTTAGAAAATTGAGAAAATGAATAAAAATGTAAACAGAAAGAGGTATCATCCAAGTAACCAAACAGAAGGGACTGTTTCCTTCTGGTCCTCTTTCTACATGTATATATCGTTTTCCACTAAAATGGAATTATATACAGTTTTGTTTCCTCTTTTTCTCACTCAGTGTTACATGATAATTAACATCCTTTGCAGATATTTTCATGGTCTGAGTAATTTCTCATTGATTAAATGAACTATTATTTATGTCACCATGCCCTGATCATTAAGTATTGAAATTAATTTTAGTGTTTATTCAGTTATTTTTAAAATTGCTGTGATGAATCTCTTTTGTATCTGAGTGTCTGCATTCGTGGTCTTTTCTTTGTGAATTGTGATCTTACAGGGTAGATAACAGTCTTTGAAAGAGCAGAGAAAAAATTCAGATTGGCTGGTTGAGAAGTTGTATCATAAGATATGTACAAAGGTAAAATTAAAATTTAGGCCAAGGAAACAACCATAGATTCAATGGACTACAGACATGAGATACTTCATAACAGATGAAATGAGATGAATTCAAAGAACAACTTCCCAATGCCAAATGGATCCCCAACTCTGTAACATTCAATGGCAATAGATTGGTGTTGAATCTATGATTGTGTGCTGGAAATCTATGCTTTTTGATCTTAGCTATGTCTAGGATTCCAAAATAAAAGTGGGCTGGGGGTGGAGGGGTTGGGGTGGGGGGGGGGGGGAGAGAGAGAGAGAGATTCTGCTGATCTGTGAGAATGTAAGAAAGAGTCCAGATCTTTAGGAAATGGTAAGAAGTTGAAAGCATTTGCTGCCAAATTTCGCATTAGTCTCAAGTGCCAGCCGTTAGTAGTCATAAAGTCATAAAGTAACTGCTGTGGTCTCAGGGGTTTGCTACACAGTAACAGTGTCTTTTTGGCTAATATTATTAGAAAACCATCCATTTACCTTTCCACTTTCCAGCAACTTTGGTCCTCTCACAAGGAAAAAAAAAAAGAGGAGAGAAGTATAGGGGGAAACAGATTTGGTTTTCTCTCTCTCTCCCCTTTTTTTTTTTTTTTTTTTTTTTTGGAGTCAGAGTTGCCCAGGCTGTAGTGCAGTGGTGTGATCTCGGCTCACTGCAGCCTCCTCCTCCTGGATTCAAGTGATTCTCCTGCCTCAGCCTTCTGAGTATCTGGGATTACAGGCACCTGCCACCATGCCTGGTTAATTTTTGTATTTTCAGTAGAGATGGGGTTCTACCATGTTGGCCAGGCTGGTCTTGAACTCTTGACTTCAGGTGATCCACCTGCCTTGACCTACCTAAGTATTGTGGTTACAGGCGTGAACCACCACACCTGGTCTCATTAATTTCTTAAGCCATACCTTTTAATGAAACTACTTCTGGACGGAGGACCATATTAAATAAAACTCAGTCTTTCAGGCTTAAAATGCAATTCTTTCCCTATTTGTACCAGATACTAAGAAAGTGTCCACCTGTCACTCTTCTTGCTGAATTGGTGATACAAAATGCTGTGTATTGGACCATACTCTGTAGCTCATGGATGAACTGCTCATAATAATTAGCAAGTATAGCATAATAATTAGCAAGTATAGCAGTGGTAATGGAAATCAAAGGGAAATCACCCATACTCTAATATACTAGCATTGACATTCCTCATACTTTCTTCTAGTCCTTGGATCTAGGAGTAATTTTCATATGCTTGCAATAAAAGCATGCATACAATTTGGTATCTTGATTTTTTTAACTTAATGCTGTATACTACACTCTTTGCAAATTGTGATTCTCTTTTTGATTGCTTTAAAAATTGTATGATAATATAATTGTTTTGTTGGATACTTTGGGGGAATCTGTCATCTTTTGTATTAAAAATAAGAAAGCGTGGCTGGGTATGATGGCTCATGTCTGTAATCCCAGCACTTTGGGAGGCTGAAGTGGGAGGATTGCTTGAGCCCAGGAGTTTGCGACCAGCCTGAGCAACATGGCAAAACCCCGTTTCTACAGAAAATACTAACGAAATTAACTGGGCATGGTGATGTGTGCCTGTAGTCCTAGCCAGTCAGGAGGCTAAGGTGGGAGAATTGATTGTGCCCAGGAGGTTGAGGTTGCAGTGAGCCATGTTTGTGCCACTGCACTCCAGCCTGGGTGACAGAGTGAGACCCTGACACACACCAACACACACGCGTGCGGGCACACACACGCACGCACACACGCACACACACACGCACACACACACACAGCAGGAATTTTAGAGAGGCTTCTAAGCCCTATTTCCTTTCTCTCTTCCCTCACCACCTACCCAGGGAAGTACTGTGGCCTCATCAGATGAAATGGAGACACTCAAAGCAAGTCTGTCTATGCTGGGAGGATGGGGTAGGGTCTCACGAAGCAGAATTATTTCCAAAGACTCTGAACTCCAAACCACTTAGGGCTTGAAGGACTGAAAGTTGGGGAGGGAATTGCAACCAGAGTGAAGGATGGTGGAGGCACTGGGAGTGGTGGATGAGCAGAGTTCGTCTGGAGAGGGTGCTAGGAAGACTGGGAGGGAGTAGACAAGAATTATACTTTGGTGTGGCCTAGAGAGGGAGAACGGAGTTACTGTTTGGAGCACACTATTTGGTGTGCTCCTAACTTAAGGAGAATAGATATTCTGGATTTTTCGTCAGCCTGTATCATACTTTATTAGTTACATGCTATTATTCATTAAAAAATATTTATTTGGGGCCGGGCACATTGGCTCACGCCTGTAATCCCAGCACTTTGGGAGGCCGAGGCAGGCAGATCACGAGGTCAGGAGTTTGAGACCAGCCTGGCCAATATGGTCTCTACTAAGAACTACAAAAATTAGCCATGTGTGGTGGCACGTGCCTGTAGTCCCAGCTCCTTGGGAGGCTGAGGCAGGAGAATTGCTGGAACCCAGGAGGCGGAGGTTGCAGTGAGCCAAGATTGCGCCATTGCACTCCAGCCTGGGTGACAGAGTAAAACTCCGTCTCAAAAAAAAAAAAAAAAGAAAAGAAAAAAAAAAAAAAGGATAATGTGATAGTGACTTGGGATGCCCAGGCAAGGGATGCTAGACAAATTCTGTTTAACCCCAGGGCTATGCTCCACCTTTCTCTACCTTGCCCTCTGCCCCGGAAGACCATCATGAATGTTCTGCATCAAGGACCAGCAAATGATGGCCTGCTGCCTGTTTTTGTAAATAAAGTTTTATTGGGACACAGCCACACTCATTTATTTATGTATGGTCTATGCTACAATGGCAGAGTCGAATAGTTATGACAGAGACTGCATGACTTGAAAAGCTGAAAATACTTACTAGAAAACATTTGTCAACCCCTATTCTACATCAACAAGCTTTCTTTCCTTCTAATGTCAGATGGGTTTGGCCAACATGGAGTCCTCGAGAATGGAGAAGAGTGGAGGGAGGGTGGAGAGTGATGTCAGGGTGCATTCCGCCCTGGCCCCTTCCTTTCTAAGTTGCCTTGAGCTGGGTGAATCACTGGGTTGAAGGCCACGTGTCCTCTAAGGGCAGCTGTCTTCACAGAGCTCTCCTTTTGTATTCCGGAATGTTCCTGCCCTCTTCCCTTCAGGCCCAGCAGGGGTAACAGCCCCTCTCTTGCTCCTGGGGTGCTGCACTAGCCCTTATGGTTCCCCACACTTTTGTAAATAGTCCTTTAATGTGAATGTGCTGACTGAATCCTGTGGGGTGAAGGACTGATTGAGAATGCCTCCTGGGGGATGTAATGTTTGAGCAGAGATCTGGTGACTAAGGAGAAGCCAGACATTTGAAGAGCTGAGGAAATAGCATTCCAGGCAATGGGAATGGGATGTGCAAAGGCTCTGGGGTAGAAAAGAACTCAGAATGCTTAAGAAACAGAAAAAAGGCCATTTAGGGTAGGAGATAAGATAGAAGAGGTAAGTACAACCGGGCCATGTAGGGCCTTTCCAGCACCAGTAAAGAGTCTGGATTTTATTCTAAGAACAGGAAACCATGGAAATATTTTATTTTATTTTTATGTGTTTATGAAAATAAATTTTTTTTAGAGTCTCACAGTGTTGCTCAGGCTGGTCTTGAACTCTTGGCTTCAAGCAATCCTCCCAAATCAGCCTCCCAAGTAGCTGCGATTACAGGCATGTGCATTGCACCTGACCTTGAAGCATTTTAAACCGGATTTGGATGTGAGCTGATTAATGTTCTTTTTTGCTAATCAGTTGCGTTAATCAATTGCCAGATATAGAGAGTAATTAAAACTGACCTTGGGAAATTTATTGGAAGGAAGCTTTATTTCATCAGCTCCTAGAAGAGTTAGACTGCTAGGCACTGAGACAGGCAGGAATGAGACAGGGCAGATCTGGGGACCTCACTATAAAAGTTCGTCTCTTCTCATCTGCCTCCCAATCACTAATCTGTGTCTATGGATCAAACTCCAAACTCTTGGGAGAAAGTATCTGGCTTAACTCAAGTCTAGTGTCCCTTGGATTCCAATCAATTGGTAGTCAGCATGGTGAAGTGAAGGGATCATCTATTCCTTGATTTGTTCACAAATGCTATGTGAGTGCATGCCTTGTACTAGGTGCTGGGATGCATATGATGATGAACTAAACAAACCTTGCTCATGCTCTTTGTGGAGTTTATATTCTAGGGGCAAGTACGTCCCTCCCTTAAAAAAAGAAAAGCAAACAAACATTGAGTTATTTCAAGATGTACAAACAAGTAATTTCAAAATGCTTCTCAAGGGCAGGGCTTTTATCTGGTCACAGTTGTATGTCCTAAGACTGAACAGTGCCTGGCACATAGTAGGTGTTCAACTAAGATTAGTGGACTGACAACCTGAGACAGATGATAGTAGCAAGGTACTTAGATAGAATGGTAAGGGAAGACCTCACTAAGATGTTAACATTTAAGCAGAGATCTGTAGCATGAAAAGAAGAAGGCATGTGAAAAGTAGGGATTTAAGCCAGTTAGGCAGGAGGAATAGAATGACCAGAGGCTTTGAAGTGAGAAAGTGCTTAATGACACGTGAGACATGCACATATATCTTAGGGAAAGTGGAATTGATGTGAACTAGACATATCCCCTCCAAAAAGATGGAATTCCACAGGCATTTCTGGAAGTGGCTATGGCATCCTTTAATTCAGAACCTCAAGTGGACTAACTGTAAAGTGAATTGCCTTGTGAATGACTAAATTGCAGTAACCCTGAAAATGGGGCTTTCACAATGGATGTCAGTGCTTCAGAGTTGAAGAAAGTGGAATGTTTTTTCTTCCCACGCTCACTCCTACGGTTTCTGAAATATTTCAGAGCAAAAGCACCTAATCTTGGGGTCATATGAAGTTGAGAAGCCCTTTTGGGCTGGATCTCTGCTATCCTGTAACCGCAGGGAAGAGCGTAGTCTTTCATCCTTTCCGGCTGGTTTTGCTCTTTGCTTCCCTGAAGCCTCTCCTTTCTGCCCTCTCTCTTTGCCTCTAATTTCTTACACCATCTTCCACTGGTCAAAATGATGAAATGATGATGGGCACTTTCCATAAAGCATCAACTTTCCTCTCAGAGCTTGTGCCTTATACACCTGTCATCTCGTCCTCTAAATACAACACCCAAATCTCTTTGCCCCCTAATTGCTCTGACATTATTCGTGTGTTGTCAAGGTTTACAACATGTAAATTTTGTTTTCTATGATATAGAGAATGTAATTCTTTGGGCTTTGTCTAAAGGTGGTATCACCAATGGATAGTTTCAATAGTGTTACCTAAGTATGATTTACTGCAGAATCCAGCGGCATGATTGAATTTATAGAGAAGGACCCGTAAGGACCTATTTCATTACAGTTGAGTCCTTCAGAGGAGAATATAATTAATAAAAATTAGGAGGAAGGATCCCTGGGAGGGCAGAAGTGTATTAGTCCATTTTCACGCTGCTGATAAAGACATAGCTGAGACTGGCTGATTTGTAAAGACAAACAGGTTGAATGGACTCACAGTTCCGTGTGCCTGGGGAGACCTCACAATCATGGTAGAAGGCGAAAGCCGCATCTTACATGGTGACATGCAAGAGAGAATGAAAGCCAAGTAAAAGGGGAAACCCCTTATAAAACCATCAGATCGCATGAGACTTATTCACTACCACAAGAACATTATGGGGGAAACTGCCCCATGATTCAGTGGTCTCCCACCAGGTCCCTCCCACACACATAGGGATTATGGGAGCCACAATTCAAGATGAGATTTGGGTGGGGACACAGCCCAACCATATCAAGAGGATACAGCATATCGTAACCATATAGCTATTGTTGTTTCTATTATATGCCATTCAGTTTCATCAAGTTAACCTAGATTATTTGTAAATATATAATTTATCTATTTTGTTCTTAGAGTTCTCTAACGCTGTGATCAAATTTAGACTTTTTGTTTTTCTAAATATTTTTCTGAAATATTTCAGAGCAAAAGCACCTAATCTTGGGGTCATATGAAGTTGAGAAGCTCTTTTGGGCTGGATCTCTGCTATCTTGTAACCACAGGGAAGAGCATAGTCTTTCATCCTTTCCGGCTGGTTTTGCTCTTTGCTTCCCTGAAGCCTCTCCTTTCTGCCCTCTCTCTTTGCCTCTAATTTCTTACACCATCTTCCACTGGTCAAAATGATGAAATGATGATGGGCACTTTCCATAAAGCATCAACTTTCCTCTCAGAGCTTGCGCCTTATACACCTGTCATCTCGTCCTCTAAATACAACACCCAAATCTCTTTGCCCCCTAATTGCTCTGAACTGCATACGTGTTATCTTGAGACTTGATTTTATTGCACTCCTGTCTTAATTTCTATAGCTTAATTAAAGGCCTTGATATTCGATAGGACAAATCCAACCCCTTGCTTTCCTTCTTCATATCCTCTTGGCTATTCTTGGCCCTTTGTTCTTCTTTGTGAAATGCATTTTTTTAAATCTCAGGTGCAGAGGGCTAGTTAATGGTACTCCTCACTTCATTTTACATACTGTCATTGGTCCGTTCAAGGTTCTGGCCTTGTTTTGCTTGATTCTTTTTATCCCCTCCATACTCCAATCTTAGGCACCCACTTAAATGTCTTTGTAGTGCATATCTGGTATATATCTGAATACATATGTATCACAATACATTATTTTATGTGTATATGTGCTTAAATGATACAAACCATATTTTGTAACAGAGACCACTGTTTCTTACCTTTTAAAAGCAATGTGATTTTCAGATGTATTTTTGCCGCTATATGTACATCTAGTTAATTCCTTTTAACAGTTGCATAGTATTTCAAAGCATGCATCTATTACAACTTACTGTTATATTTCTCCAGTAATGGATATCTAGTGGTCTTTAGCTCCCTACAACACAAACATTATTGCAATGCACATTCTTATATATGCCACATTAGAGTTCTGTATTAGAGTTTCTATAGAGTATATATGTTCAGGGGCAGGGTTGCTAAGTCCTAGGGTATACACAGATTTTCTTTCACCAACTATTGCTGGATTGTTTTCTAGAATGACTGTACTTGTTTACATGCCCATCAGAGTGCATGGAGATTCCTGTTATTGGCTTACTTTCCAGCTTCTGCCAGTCTTATGGGAGTAAATTGGTATCTAATTGTTTTAATTTGCATTTCTTTGATTACTAGTGAGATTGAACATTTATTCATTTACTTTTCAGCCATTCAGATTTCCCTATATGTAAATTGTCTGTCAATATATTCTTCTGAATTTTTCTGTTTCTATTGGGGTTTTCTTCTTCTCTTGTTGATTTTGTTTCTTTTATATTCTAGATGTTAATTTCTTGTTTTTTTATTATTATACTTTAAGTTCTGGGTTACATGTGCAGAACGTGCAGTTTTTTATATGTTGCAAATACCTTCTTTCAGGCTACCATTTATCTGTTAAGTATGTGATATTTCTTTAAACAGGGAACCTTAGTTTTGATGTACCACCAGTTTTCCACCTATGGTATAGGTTTTAAATTTTATTTAATAAGTCATTCTCCATTTAGAAGTCACAAAAATATTCTCTGACAATTGCTTTTATTAGATTTCTGGTTTCACATTTTATATTTACATCCTCAAGGAATTTGGAGCTCACCTTTGTAAAGGTGTGAGTCAGGGATCCGCTTTCAGTTTTGTTCAAATAATGAGTTATTAGGTTGGAGCAAATGTAATTGCAGTTTTGCATTACTTTCAATGGCAAAAACCACAATTACTTTTGAACCAACCTAATAGTTTCCTCCAAACCATCTGTGATTATACATGGCTCTAGCAGCCACTTCCCACACCAGTACTGCATGGTTTTTTATTGCTATGCATTTGTATGATAGATTAATATCTGATAGGGTGAACGCTACTTTTTTTCTTCAGCTTTTAAGTTTAGGGGTACATGTGCAGGATGTGCAGGTTTGTTACATAGGTAAACATGTGCCACAGTGGTTTGCTGCACAGATCATCCCATGGCCTAAGTATTAAGCCCAGTATGTATTAGCTATTCTTCCTGTGCTTTCCCTCTCCCTACACCAAAACCCCCACCCTCCCATCCCCACCTCTAGGCCCTAGTGTGTGTTATTCCCCATTACTTTTATTTAAAAAATTAACTTAGACAATTCATATTGTCTTTAAATAAGTTTCCTAAAGCACAAATATGTGTATTCCATGGATGAAAAAAAAATGGAAAAGTTATTAAAGTCTTCCCAAATTTATCTGTATTTATTCAAGGCTTCTTCTATGTATTTCATTAATGTTTTATAATTTTCTTCGTAATTATAGTCATTATAGTTTTTCTTGCTGTTTAAGTGGGATCTTTTTTTTCTATTACATTTTCTAACTGGTAGTTCTTAGAATGTAGAAATTATACTAGTACTTGTATGTTGTTATTCTGAATACTCTTATTGGTTCTAACAGTTTGTCTATAGATTCTCTTACATTTTCTGTATAGCTAATCATATTGGTTGAAGAAGCTTCTTTCCTATTCCTAAACATCATTTATTTTTCTTAACTATAATTTTTATAATGTTAAGCAAATATTATTTTCTTGTTACTGACTTTAATGGGGATGCTTCTAGAGTTTCACCAGTAAATCCATTTGTGATAGATTTTTAAAGAAAATGTTAATTTACGTTTTAATTGAAGTTTTGTGATAATTTTAAAGTATAGCTTTACGTGGATATCATTCACATTTGACCAGAATAGACATAAGTAAACTTAGGTGATTCAGAATGAGGTCTTATAATCAGTTGTTTTGGATTTTTTTTATCATATTAAGAAAGTTTCCATTAGCTTAAATTAATGTAAAAATTATTTATAACTGTTGGATTTTGTTGGTTATCTTTTCTGCTTGAGTTGAGATAATTATTCTATTATTTGGTAGTTTTTTAATCACGTCTATTTTCTGTTCCTCATTTTCTGGGTGTCTTATTAAATAAATTTGGAATCTTCTGGATTGTCCTTTGTGTCTCTTAGTGTTTATATTTTGCATGTCTTTTTCCCCTTAGGTTCTTGACAAATTTTCCAGGCTATGCACCAAATTAAAAATTTAGGTAGTATAATTTTTAATTTTTTGGAGCTCCTTCCTATTTTCTGATAATGTCTTTTCAGTAGAGCTTATAATTGTCAACACTAATTATTATTTTAAAATGAATATCTTGGCTGGGCGCGGTGGCTCACGCCTATAATCCCAGCACTTTGGGAGGCTGAGGCGGGCCGATCACGAGGTCAGGAGATGGAGACCATTCTGGCTAACACGGTGAAACCCCGTCTCTACTAAAAATACAAAGAAATTAGCCGGACATTCCGGTGGCGAGTACCTGTAGTCCCAGCTACCCGGGAGGCTGAGGCAGGAGAATGGCCTGAACCCGGGAGGTGGAGCTTACAGTGAGCCAAGATTGTGCCACTGCACTCCAGCCTGGGTGACAGAATGAGACTCCGTCTCAAAAAAAAAAAAAAAAAAGAATATCTTCTTGGATCTCTGTGAAGAAACTACTACTAACTATAATTAAAAAATTTTTCTTGGCTGGGTGTGGTGGCTGATGCCTGTAATCCCAGCACTTTGGGAGGGTGAGGTGAGGTGATCACTTGATCCCAGGAGTTTAAGACCAGCTTGGGCAACATAGTGAGACCCCATCTCTACAAAAAAACTAAAAATTAGCCGGGCATGGTGGTGCAGCTGTAGTCCCAGCTACTTGGGAGGCTGAGACGGGAGGATCACTTGAGCCCAGGAGGTCGAGGCTGTCGTGAGCCGTGATTGAGCCACTGTACTCCAGCCTGGGCAGCAGGGTGAGACCCTGTCTCAAAGAAAAACAGTATTTTTTTCTTTTATACCTTCTCTTTTTTTGGTTAAAGTTCAGTTGTGTTATTTGTTCATCTTAGTTCACAAATGTGAGGATCCTTGGTTGTCCATTCATATTCATAGTGGAATTCATTGATTAATACTAGCAGCTATTGTGGATTTTCTCCACATTGTATAATAGTGTTTCCAGTATGACTTCTCCTTTGAATGGGGGCCCATTATCTTGTAGAACCTTCACAGTCGCTACATTAGTTATCTATTGCTGCCTAACAAATTATTCCCAAACTTAGCAGCTTGAAACAACAAATATGTGTCATCTCACAAGTAGGTAATATCTCATAGCTTCTGTGAGTCAGAAATCTGGGCACAACTTATATTGCTATCTCTGACTCAGGATCTCTCACAAGGCTGGAGCTGCAGCCATTGCAAAGCTTGACTGGGTGGAGTGGGTGGCAGATCCGTGTCCAAGCTTACTCGCATAGCTATGGTTGGCCTCATGTTCTTGGTGATTTTTGACTGGACTTTAATTCCTTGCTACGTGGGCCTCTATAAGGGTACTCACAGCATGACAACTTGTTTTTGCAGAACCAGAGCAGAGAGAAAGAGAGGGAGGGAGTGAAACAGAGGTGTGTGTGTGTGTGTGTGTGTGTGGGGGGGGGGGAGAGAGAGAGAGAGAGAGAGAGAGTCTTACAACCTAATTTCAGAAGTGACATCCCATCATTATTGCTGTATTCTATTGGTTACAAGCAAATCACTAAGTCCAGCACACCCTCAAGGGGACTCAAGGGGAGGGGATTATACAAGGGCATGAATGTCTGAAGGTGGGAATCACTGGGGCCATCTCAGAGGCTGTCCTATTACTAACTCCCAATGAGAAACTGTGGCTTACCAAGGTTAAATCACTTGCCTAATATCCAACAGCCAATGAATGGTGGAGCCGAGTCTCAGACCCAAATGGATCTGTTCCAAAGTTTGCCGATTTAATCTCCATACAATGATTTTCCGAAGGGTAGATGCATCCCACTGATGAAATGTGAGACGATTTAAGGTGGTACAGAAAGTCTCCAGTTGGTGCAAATATACCTTTAGCCTTCTAACCTTCATTAATCTCCATTTGATCAAGAGGGGCTGGCCTGAAGCTCAAAGTCTTGGGAAGACAATGTTACCTAGCTAGAATTTAATAACATGGATGTCTTTTAATTGTGTTTACTTCCAGTTTTGTGAAGTAGAAGTGGCTTTAAACTGATGGCAGTGACACAAAATTTTCTCTTAAAATACAGTTTAAAAACACAAAATATATTAGTTAAAGTAAAACCTTAACTAGCAGAGATGGCACTCAGATACGGAAAACATAGTGAAGGTGATCTATAGATTACCTGAATTATAAGGCATCTATCCCGAAAAGAACCTTGTAGATAGTAATTCTTTTTGGCTCAATTTTATTTTTCCCCTTCATCTTATAAATGTGTAAAATGAAATCAAGAGAGGGTAAGTGACTTCCTTATGGGTACACAACCCTCATGATCACAGCCCAAGTTCCATGACTCCCTATTACTTCTATTATTTACCAGGTTGAAGCAATTTCTTTTTACTCTCCCTACTCCCAATCCACTACTTCCCATTCACTTTCCCTCCCACCTCATTTCCCATTCACTTTCCTCTAAATCAGGGTTTCTCCACCTCAAGACTGTTGACATTTGGGGGCAGGAGAATTATTTGTTGTGGGGGCCTGGCTTGTGCCTTGTAGGAGGTTGAGTAGCATTCCTGGTCTCTACCCACTTCATGCCAGTAGCACCCCCATCCTCAGTGGAGACAACCAAATATGTCTCCAGACATTGCCCAATGTCCCCGAAGGGGCAAAATCTCCCTTGGTTGGGCATCACTGCTGTAAAGCAGCATTTTGTATTTCTGCAAGCTCTCAGGTGCCACTGGTCTGTGGACCACACTTTGCATAACTACTTTAAACTATACAACCTAACAAGGTAACTGTTCCTGCCTTCCCTCCCCACTCCCCCATTTTTTTTTGGACACAGTGTATATTACAGTTGTAATGCAAAATAACACTCCAGTGCAATATTTGCTGTGAATTAAATTAGGTTTCCTATGTGGAAGACGGGGATTCTGGCATTAAACTTTCAGAAGCAAATGGTTCCCGAAGGGTAGGGACCACACATAATCTAGTTTTATTTCCTATACTTGGTAAATTAGAAACCAACTGGACAAATTAAAAGGAAATGCTTATCAAAAACAATCATTTTGTTATTTGTGTTATTTGGGGAAAAAAAATGACCCTAACCTACATATTTAGCAAGCATGGTTTGGGAAGAGTTTGAAGAATGAGCATGCTTGAAGTGAATGATTCCTAAATGTGTTGTGGCGATCACACAGAGGCTGGGATGAGCTCAGACTCTTGCTCGGCAGCAGAATTGACCATTTTTAATTGCTTAAGAGAGCTTCCTGGGAGCGCTGCACATTAGCCAGGGATGGGAGGCTGTTCCGTGTATAAGCAGGAAGGGTTGTAATGTCATCCTAAATGTCTTCAATTATACATGAAGGAGTGGGCTTTCTATCACAATCCAGCAAGAAAGCTCTTCTTGGGCTCTTAGGGAATTTTTGTGCATTAAGAATTAAAACTTTCCTGCATCTTTCTGGCCAAGGAAGGTTCGACATGCTTTTGCTAAGGAATGATTCTTTTTGTTGTTCTTTTGCTAAAGATTGAAAGTGGGTTTTTAAAAGTCAGAGCCACAGATTCCAATATTTAAACCATTCTCCCTCTCATTTCTCTTTCTATCATAGTCAACTGCCTCCTTCTCCAGCCTCCCTTTCACATCTCTGTTCTGTCTGTCTCTTTGATCTTTTTGCACAGTGAATCTGATGAGGGACAACACGTGTTTCTTCAGTTTTTTTCAGTTTTTTGACTCGCACTCTGAGGTGCTGGGTTGGTTGGTTTGTGTTCCTTACAAAAACCAACACAAAACATAACAGTTTCAGGAAATAGGATATGAAATTGTTTATAGTTATAAGAATTTTCAGTCGTATGGCCTTGGATGACTTCCATTTCTTTTTAGGCAGCCCAAGTTTGAGAAGAGCAGAGTTCAGGCAACAAAGAAAGAAGTTTCCAATATTAAGGCTAAAATTGGAATGTGATGAATTCCCGGTCTCTGAAAGATTTTCTGAAGATGTTGTGTAGGCTAGGGAGGTTGGGTTAGATGGGCCAGTGCTCTTCCTGGCTGCTCACCCAAGTCACCTGGGGGAGCTTTTCAAAAGGGGAAGATGTATTTTTAGCCTTGGGTTCTAATCCCAGGATCTTTGTTTATTAAAATCCTCCCTTGAGATTCAGATGGAGCCAACCTGGGTCTGGTCCCAAATGGCTTTTAGGAACAGTATCAGCAGAACTGTAAGGTAACTTAGAAAGGCCTGAGGACTCCCTGAGATCCTCCATGATTTTAGAAACCAACTTAGGTCAAAGGTCACATACTCACGTCTGGGATAATGGTAGCCGATATAGAGCAGCCGAAAATGGTGGGGCACATGCCTGGATAAGTCAAATCCCTGTCCCCTTGCTTCTCATTATGTGACCTTGGGCAAGTCAATCTGCGAGAGCCTCAGTTTTCTTGCCTATAAAATGGGGACAATAATGCCAACTTGAATGCAGTTGTTGTGATGATTAAAGGAGACAGTGCATGTAAAGTGCTTATCACAGTGCCTGGCACATGATAAGTACTCAGTAAGTCTTAGTTGTTGGAGGCTTTAAAAGGACAAAGTGACTTTCATCAAGAGGATTTGAGGTGGCATGAGGTAAGCCAAAGCCATTGGGATGCTTCAGATTCGAGGGTGGAAACTTGAGAATAGTTGCTTTCAAAATCTGAACTCATGAAAAGAATAATGGAGAAGGTGTTATGTGTTTACAAGAATGAATGCCCTTTCCTAATTCCCAAACACTTGGGAGAATTCAGTTTAAACCATGAGACAGAAATATTATTCTGGACACTTAGTGAACTTTTGTTACTGGGAGACATACTGGTCTTTTTTTTTTTTTTTTTTTCCTTCTGCTCCTCTAAATACCCTTGTTGCCACCACAGGGCCTTTGCATATGCTGTTTCTACCATCTGGAATATGATCCTTCTGATCTTTATGTGGTTGGCTCCGTTTTGATATTCAAGCCTCCGCTCCCATGTTGCCTGCTCAGCTAAGCCTCCTGTTAGCACATGAGCTAATGTGGCCATTACGTTACTATCACATCATCTCCCTCCCAGGCACTTAATATTGTTTGAAATAATCTTTTCCAACTATTATCATCCTCCTCGTCAACAGTCATCATCATCATCATCATCACCATCATCACTACTATTATTTACCCAGCATCTGTCTTCCTCACTAATATGTAAGCCTCACAAAAGCAGAAACCTTCCTTTACCATTGTATCCCAGGAATTAGAACAGTGCCTGGCATGTAGTAAACACCCACTGAATATCAAGCAAATGAATGAGTGAATGAATAAAGTGACATATGAATGTCAAAGACATAATTGTTTATTAAGAGATCAGGGTGTCTAAAGTCAAGCAGTCTTAGGACTTGAAGGAACCATTGAGATGATTAACCTCAAAGCATTCTTTTTTATAGGTAATGGCATTTTTAGAGATTGGGACTGGGCTTAGTGTTCTGGTATCCAGATTTGGGCAAGGATACATATGAAGACAAGGGAACTGCATATTTGAAATTAGGACTCTGGCCACAGTGGTTGTATTGACATGGAAAAATTGAGAATAAATGGCCATAGGTTTTGGACCAGATCAGCTCTCTTTCTACAACATATCCTGACAATGAAAGCCTCCCTTAGGGTGGTGGTTATCTGTGCTTAAATGCCTTCTCTGACATTTAGGGATCAGTAAGGGTTAGTTTCAAAAGGTGACTGAATTTGACTGGGGGAGCCTCCTTGGTACTTGGAGAACTGACCTCCATGTTTGGTGCTTGAAGATTGAAGATATCAGAGCACTAACAATAAGTAGATTGTATTAGCACTTAGCTTGGCTCCCTGGTGTCCCACTGGGAATGGCCATACCCTACACTTTGCTTCACTGGTTGAATGGGAGGAGTTCAGGACAGTAAAAAATGCCCACATATCCTCAGCTCAGGCATCTGGGATTCACATCTCCTTTCACAAAAGACATGTTATAATGGAGGCTTCGACCATTCACTCATTCATTCATTCATTCATTATTTATTTAGCATACAGTCATCTAATGCCTACGTTATGGGCTGAACTGTGTCTCCCCAAAATTTATATGTAGGAATCCTAGTCTCTGTATCCCAGAATGTGACTATATTTGGAGATAGGGCCCTTAAATAGAGAATTACATTCAAATGAAGTCAGTGGGATGGGCCCTAATCTATTGCTATGCTAGAACTTAAGTCTGCCATTTTTTAATTATTATTATTATTTTGTTTCCTCTGTTCTTCTTTCTTTCCTTCTTTCTTTTTCTTTCTCCTTCCTTCCTTCCTTCCTTCCTTCCTTCCTTCCTTCCTGCCTGCCTGCCTGCCTGCCTGCCTGCCTGCCTGCCTTCCTCCCTCCCTCCCTCCCTCCCTTCCTCCTTTCTTGAGACAAAGTCTTTCTCTTGTCCCCCAGGCTGGAGTGCAGTGGCGTGATTTCGGCTCACTGCAACCTCTGCCTCCCGGGTTCAAGCAATTCTCCTGCCTCGCCCCACCAAGTAGCTGGAATTACAGGCACCCGCCATCACGCCTGGCTAATTTTTGTATTTTTAGTAGATACATGTAGGCCAACCATGTTGGCCAGGCTGGTCTAGAACTCCTGACCTCAGGTGATCCACCCGCCTCAGCCTCCCAAAGTGCTGGGATTACAGGCGTGAGCCACCACACCCAGCCGCGTCTGCTTTTCTTTACTTGCCTTCCTATAGGTTACTTGAATACTTTTTGAGATTCCATTTTGATTTATTTCTAGTATTTTTCAATATCTCTCTGTATAGTTTTTGTAGTGGTTTCTCTGGGTAGTGATGTACATGTATTATTAATATATACATATATTATATATGCATATATTATAACTTACATATATATTTATTATAAATTTACTGATATAAAGGACATGTAACATTCAACTTACAAATAATTAAAACTATATAGTATTTTAATAGTAAATTTCAAATATCCAATTCTCACAGAATTCTTATTGATTTTTGTCAAATTCTTGTATCTTTAGCCAACCTAGGGTTGCATTGATGAATGAGTGTAGTTTTGACATGAATGTTAGTTGATATTTTTGTTTAGGTTAATGAGAAAGGCAAAAATGAAACAATGGAGACATGGGAATTTAACTTATTTGTCAATGATATGAGCAACTTTTTTGCGAAGTTGGTTAATAGTTTCAATATCGGAAGAGTATTTCTTCTTTTTTGTTGTTCATAATGTAATGACTTCTTTTAAGTTTAATCTACATTGTTAATATTTTATGTATCACTTTTAAAAGTCTAGATCTGGGTTGGCAAATTACAGCTGTGGGTCAAATCTGCCTGCACCCATTTGTTTATATATTGTTTATGGCTGCTTTTGTACTGCAATGGCGGAGTTGTATAGTTATGACAGAGACTGTGTGGTTTACAAAACTGAAAATATGTATTGTCTGGCCCTTTACAGAAACAATTTGCTGGCTCCTGGCTTAGACAATCAACAAACAGTTAATCAAGGTATTATATGTAATGTTACCAATTTCTGTGGTGTAAATATTCTCACCAACCTGAGGTCACTAAGTGTGACGCTGGAAAGAGATGCGTAGTTAGCACACTGTTATATAGTATTTCTATCATGTAGATGCTATAGACAGAAGTAACCTCAAAGCATCAATAATAATAAAATATTGTAAAATAATTAGAAAACATTGAATATTTATTATCTTTGTTTTATTTATTTATTTATTTATTTATTTATTTATTTATTTATTTATTTATTTTTGAGTCAGAGTCTCACTCTGTTGCCCAGGCTGGAGTGCAGTGGCAAAATCTTGGCTCACTGCAACCTCTGCCTCCCAGGTTCAAGTGATCCTCCCACCTCAGCTTCCTGAGTACCTGGGATTACAGGTGTGTGTCACCACACCTGGTTAATTTTTGTATTTTTAGTAGAGACAGTTTCATGTCAGCCAGGCTGGTCTAGAACTCAAGTGATCCACCCACCATCGCCTCCCAAAGTACTGGGATTACAGGCGGGAGCCATAGCGCCTGGCCATCATCTTTGTTTTAAATGTAACTTATTTAATTGTAAGTTCATATAATTATTTTAAATAATGACTATATTTAACAGGTAGTTCATAGAATTAATGTAAATTTAACAACTGCCTCCTCAGAAGTTGATATGAGCCAGCTCTGGCATATCACTGGGTTCAGTGTTCACGAAGGTTGTCTTATTTCTGGTTTGCCCTCACTCTTGGCGTATAGCCCTTTTCCGTGAAAGGGACAGCCCTTTCATTGAAATTCAAGTGAAAACCTGGGTGTGTTTTCCCGTGATATGGTTTGGCTCTGTGTTCCCACCCAAATCCCATCTCGAACTGTAATCCTCACGTGTGGAGGAGGGGAAGTGATTGGATCAGGGGGGCGGTTTCCCCCATGCTGTTCTTGTGATAGTGAGGAAGTTCTCAAAAGATCTGATGGTTATAAAAGCAGCAGTTTTTCCTGTGCTCTCACTTCTCTCTCTCCTGCTGCCACCATAAGATGTGCCTTTGCTTCTCCTTTACCTTGTACCATGTTCGTAAGTTTCATGAGGCCTCCCCAGCCACTCGGAACTGTGTGTCAATTAAATTCCTTTCCTTTATAAATTACCCAGTCTCGGGTAGTTCTTTACAGCAGTGTGAAAACAGACTAATACAACCCGTGACCTTTCTCCTTGTTAGGTCCTGAGCTCTTATGTTGCTTCTCCAGTCCCGTTGTGATGGTGGAAAGCTTTGCTAAACTTCTCAACCTCTTATATCCACTTTCTTTTCAGTTTCTTAGCTTGGTGCTACTGACAAATTGGCAGAAGGTGGCACAGAATGTCAGACTAACTTCAGTGGGCTCAGAGAACATTAACCTCTTAAGCCCTGGCTGCCTTGATATCTTTGCAATGCCTTCAGATAGATTTTTTGGGTATTTATTAATCTTTTCAAATTGCTTTTGCCAGGACTATTCTGATACAGGCTAGTTCATCGGAACCAGAAGTGAAGTCCCCTATTTATGATGTTGTAAGTAGAAGTTTTTCTATTGCCAAATATATCTGAGCATATAACTCAGTTTTCCTTTATGATAACTTGTTTAGAAAATCCTTTCTTAAACTCAGGGTCATACAAATATTCTCTCATATTTTCTTCTAAAAATTTAGACTTTTATTTTCACATTTAAGTATTATTTGTTTATTTATTTATTTTTGAGATGGAGTCTCGTCACCCAGGCTGGAGTGCAGTGGTGTGATCTCGGCTCACTACATCCTCCACCTCCTGAGTTCAAGTGATTCTCCTGCCTCTGCCTCCCGAGTAGCTGGGATTATAGGTGCCCACCACCAAGCCCAGCTAATTTTTGTATTTTTAGTAGAGATGGGGTTTGGCCATGTTGGCCAGGGTGGTCCCAAACTCCTGACCTCAAGTGATCCACCTGCCTCGCCTCTCAAAATGCTGGGATTACAGACGTGAGCCACCATGCCCGGTCTCACATTAAGTCTTTAATCCATTTGGAGCTGTTTTTTTAATAGTGTGAAGTAGAAATCAAATTAAAAAAAATTTTTTTACAGATAGCTTATCATACTAGTGGTGTTTATAGAGTAGGGGTATACTTTTCCTAGTGACCTGTGATGTTTCTTTTGTCATATGTCTAGTACTGTGTCTGCACTCTCTACTCTGTTTCATCAAACTATTTGTAATTTTTTGCGCCAATAAAGTACTATCTTAATTGCTATAGTTTTCTAAGGTAAATCTTGATTTCTTTTTCTTTTCCAAAAAATGTTGTGGCTGCCTTTGGCTTTTTTCTCTTTTGGAATTAGCTTTTCAAGTTTCACAAAAAACTTTATTAGAATTTTGTTTGAAATTGCCTGAATATTTATATAATCAATTTTGGGGAGAAATATCTTTCTTGATATAAATATGTCTTTAATGTCTTTCAAGGGAGTTGTATAGTTGTCTAATTTTCTACTTGAGGCTCTGCTTATTTTTAAAATAGCGGTATTTCTTGCTACCAATTTATTTTGCCATCATTGTTGAGTATTTTATTTTATTATTTATTATTTATTATTTTTTAAGAAGGAGTCTCTGTCACCCAGGCTGGAGTGCAGTGACACGATCTCGGCTCACTGCAACCTCCACCTCCTGGGTTCAAGCCCAGCTAATTTTTGCATTTTTAGCAGAGATGCGATTTCGCCATGTTGGCCAGGCTGGTCTTGAACTCCTGACTTCAAGTGATCCACGCGCCTCGGCTTCCCAAAGTACTGGGATTACAGACGTGAGCCACCGTGCCTGGCCTGTTGAGTATTTTAAATGTTATATTTCTGTTTGTTGTTGATGCAGAGAAATGCAGCTAAGTTTTATATCACTATTATATTCAATTACCTTGCTAAATCGTCTAATTTATTCTTAATAGTTTATAGAGTCTTTGCAGTTTCTATGTGGATAATCACATTGATTGCAAATAATTCATTTTGTTGCCATATTTTAATCATTCTACCTTGGTTTAATTCATCTCGTATTATTGCATTGGCTAGGGTATCCAGTACAATTTTGAATGGAAGAAGTGAGAATGAGTGCACTTCTTTTGTTCCCTGCTCTAAAGGGAACTTCTAAATTTCACCTGCAATTATGGTTTCTGTTACAGGCTTTAGGTAGATATGTTTATCAAGGTAAATATTTTTTTCTCCTATTCCTAGTTTGCTAAGTGTTCTGTCTTCTTTAAAACAAATTATGAATGAGTGTTGAATTCTATCCAATACCTTTTCTTCATCCATTGTCAAGATCATATAGTTTTTTCCTTTGATCTGAAAATGTGACAATTGACATGAAAGGATTTTTGAAGGTTAAGCTAATCTTATGTTCCTGGTATAAGTCAAATTGGCCATGATAGATTTTATTATATGATATAGTTTATGATATGATATATGAATGATATATTTCATGAACATATAGCTAGGTTTTGCTTTCTGATATTTAGGATTTTTGCACATATTTGCAAGATAATCCTGTAACTTTCCTTTTTCATGTTCTGTCTGGTTTTGGTATCAGAATTGTATTAGATTAACGGGTACATTTCCTCTTGGGAATTCTTCGGAAGTGCTTGTATAAAATTGGAATTATCTGTTTCTTGAAAATTTGCTATAAGTTTTTTACAATTCTATCTAGATCTTTTTCTTTCCTTTGAGGAAATATTTTAAATTACTGACAAATTTTCTTCATTTTAGAACTATTCTTGTTTTCTATTTGTTTCTAAGCCAGTTTTGTAAAATATATGATTTTCCGTGTATAATTTTCCATGTAGTCTAAAGTGTCAAATTTAATGTCATAAAGTTTTTCACAGTATTTCATTATCTTTTAAAATCTCTCTTTTAGGTATTTTTAGACATATTCCCCATTTGTGCTTTTTCTCTTTTTACTAGATCAATGTCACCAGAGACCTGCGTCTATTATTATTTTTTCTTGAAGAACCAACATTTGGTTTTTAAAAAAATCATTTCTCTTATAATTTATATATATAAATATGTGTGTGTATATATATTTTTTTGTTTTGTTTTGTTTTTTGAGACAGAGTTTTTGCTGTTGTCGCCCAGGCTGGAGTACAATGGCATGATCTTGGCTCACCGTAACCTCCACCTCCCCGGTTCAAGCAATTCTCCTGACTCAGGCTCCTGAGTAGCTAGGCTTACAGGTGTGTGCCACCATGCCCGGCTAATTTTTTTGTATTTTGAGTAGAGACAGGGTTTCACCATGTTGGCCAGGTTGGTCTAGAACTCCTGACCTCAGGTGATCCAAGCACCTTGGCCTCCCAAAGTGCTGGGATTATGGGCATGAGTGGCAGCACCTGGCCTATTAATTTACATATATATATATATATAGATATATATATACACACACACACACACACACACATTTTTATGTACTTTAAGTTCTAGGGTACATGTGCACAACGTGCAGGTTTGTTACATATGTATACATGTGCCATGTTGGTGTGCTGCACCCATTAACTCATCATTTACATTAGGTATACCTCCTAATGCTATCCCTCCCCTGTCCCCCCACCCCATGACAGGCCCCAGTGTATGATGTTCCCCTTCCTGTGTCCAAGTGCTCTCATTGTTCAATTCCCACCTATGAGTGAGAACATGCGGTGTTTGGTTTTCTGTCCTTGCGATAGTTTGCTCAGAATGATGGTTTCCAGCTTCATCCATGTCCCTACAAAGGACATGAACTCATCCTTTTTTATGGCTGCATAGTATTCCATGGCATATATGTGCCACATTTTCTTAATCCAGTCTATCACTAATGGACATTTGAGTTGGTTCCAAGTCTTTGCTATTGTGAATAGTGCCACAATAAACATACGTGTTCATGTGTCTTTATAGCCGCATGATTTATAATCCTTTGGTTATATACCCAGTAATGGGATGGCTGGGTCAAATGGTATTTCTAGTTCTAGATCCTTGAGGAATCGCCACACTGTCTTCCACAATGGTTGAACTAGTTTACAGTCCCACCAACAGTGTAAAAGTGTTCCCATTTCTCCACATCCTCTCCAGCACCTGTCGTTTCCTGGCTTTTTAATAATCACCATTCTAACTGGTGTGAGATGGTATCTCATTGGATGGCCAGTGATTATGAGCATTTTTTTCATGTATCTGTTAGCTGTGTAAATGTCTTCTTTTGAGAAGTGTCTGTTCATATCCTTTGCCCACTTTTTGATGGGGTTGTTTGATTTTTTCCTTGTAAATTTGTTTAAGTTCTTTGTAGGTTCTGGATATTAGCCCTTTGTCAGATGGGTAGATTGTAAAAATTTTCTCCCATTCTGTAGGTTGCCTGTTCACTATGATGGGAGTTTCTTTTGCTGTGCAGAAGCTCTTTAGTTTAATTAGATCCCATTTGTCAATTTTGGCTTTTGTTGCCACTGCTTTTGGTGTTTTAGTCATGAAGTCCTTGCCCATGCCTATGTCCTGAATGGCATTGCCTAGGTTTTCTTCTAGGGTTTTGATGGTTTTAGGTCTAACATTTAAGTCTTCAATCCATCTCAAATTAAGTTTTGTATAAGGTGGAAGGAAGGGATCGAGTTTCAGCTTTCTACATATGGCTAGCCAGTTTTCCCAACACCATTTATTAAATAGGGAATCCTTTCCCCATTTCTTGTTTTTGTCAGGTTTGTCAAAGATCAGGTGCTTGTAGATGTATGGTATTATTTCTGATGGCTTTGTTCTGTTCCATTGGTCTATATCTCTGTGTTGCTACCAGTACCATGCTGTTTTGGTTACTGTAGCCTTGTAGTATAGTTTGAAGTCAGGTAGCATGATGCCTCCAGCTTTGCTCTTTTGGCTTAGGCTTGTCTTGGCAATGTGAGTTCTTTTTTGGTTCCATATGAACTTTAAAGTAGTTTTTTCCAATTCTGTGAAGAAAGTCATTGGTAGCTTGATGGGGATGGCATTGAATCTATAAATTACCTTGGACAGTATGGCCATTTTCATGATGTTGATTCTTCCTATCCATGAGCATGGAATGTTCTTCCATTTGTTTATGTCCTCTTTTATTTCATTCAGCAGTGGTTTGTTGTTCTCCTTGAAGAGGTCCTTCACATCCCTTGTAAGTTGGATTCCTAGGTATTTTATTCTCTTTGAAGCAATTGTGAATGGGAGTTCACTCATGATTTGGCTCTCTGTTTTTCTATTATTGGTGTATAGGAATGCTTGTGATTTTTGCACATTGATTTTGTATCCTGAGACTTTGCTGAAGTTGCTTATCAGGTTAAGGAGATTTGGGCTGAGACAATGGGGTTTTCTAAATATACAGTCATGTCATCTGCAAACAAGGACAATTTGATTTCCTCTTTTCCTAATTGAATACCCTTTATTTCTTTGTCCTGCCTGATTGCCCTGGCCAGAACTTCCAACAGCATGTTGAATAGGAGTGGTGAGAGAGGGCATCCCTGTCTTGTGCCTGTTTTCAAAGGGAATGCTTCCAGTTTTTGCCCATTCAGTATGATATTGGCTGTGGGTTTGTCATAAATAGCTCTTAGTATTTTGAGATACGTTCCATGAATACCTAGTTTATTGAGAGTTTTTAGCATGAAGCACTGTTGAATTTTGTCGAAGGCCTTTTCTACATCTATTGAGATAATCATGTGGTTTTTGTCTTTGGTTCTGTTTATGTGATGGTTTACATTTATTGATTTGTGTATGTTGAACCAGCCTTGCATCCTAGGGATGAAGCCAACTTGATCATGGTGGATAAGGTTTTTGACGTGCTGCTGGATTCAGTTTGCCAGTATTTTATTGAGGATTTTTGTATCGATGTTCATTAGGGATACTGGTTTCAAGTTCTCTTTTTTTGTTGCGTCTCTGCCAGGTTTGGTATCAGGATGATGCTGGCCTCATAAAATGAGTTAGGGATGATTCCCTCTTTTTCCATTGATCGGAATAGTTTCAGAAGGAATGGTACCAGCTCCTCTTTGTACCCCTGGTAGAATTCGGCTGTGAATCCGTTTGGTCTTGTACTTTTTTTAGTTGCTAGACTATTAATTATTGCCTCAATTTCAGAACCTGTTATTGGTCTATTCAGGGATTCAACTTCTTCCTAGTTTAGTCTTGGGAGGGTTTATGTGTTCAGGAATTTATCCATTTCTTCTAGATTTTCTAGTTTATTTGCATAGAGGTGTTTATAGTATTCTCTGATGGTAGTTTGTATTTCCGTGGGATTGGTGGTGATATTCCCTTTATCATTTTTTATTGTGTCTATTTGATTCTTCTCTCTTTTTTTCTTTATTAGTCTTGCTAGTGGTCTATCAATTTTGTTGATCTTTTCAAAAAACCAGCTCCTGTATTCATTGATTTTTTGAAGGGTTTTTTGTGTCTGTATCTCCTTAAGTCCTGCTCTGATCTTAGTTATTTCTTGTCTTCTGCTAGCTTCTGAATGTGTTTGCTCTTGCTTCTCTAGTTTTTTAATTGTGATGTTAGGGTGTTGATTTTAGATCTTTCCTGCTTTCTCTTGTGGGCATTTAGTGCTATAAATTTCCCTCTACACATTGCTTTAAATGTGTCCCAGAGATTCTGGTATGTTGTGTCTTTGTTCTCATTGGTTTCAAAGAATATCTTTATTTCTGCTCTCATTTTGTTGTGTACCCAGTAGTCATTCAGGAGCGGATTGTTCAGTTTCCATGTAGTTGTGCGGGTTTGAGTCAGTTTCTTAATCCTGAGTTCTAGTTTGATTGCGCTGTGGTCTGAGAGACAGTTTGTTGTAATTTCTGTTATTTTACATTTGCTGAGGAGTGCTTTATTTCCAACTATGTGGTCAATTTTGGAATAAGTGCGATGTGGTGCTGAGAAGAATGTATATTCTGTTGATTTGGGGTGGAGTTCTGTAGATGTCTATTAGGTCCCTTTGGTGCAGAGCTGAGTTCAATTCCTGCATATCTTTGTTAACTTCCTGTCTCATTGATCTGTCTAATGTTGACAGTGGGGTGTTAAAGTCTCCCATTATTATTGTATGGGAGTCTAAGTCTCTTTGTATGTCTCTAAGGCCTTGCTTTATAAATCTGGGTGCTCCTGTATTGGGTGCATATATATTTAGGATAGTTAGCTCTTGTTGAATTGATCCCTTTACCATTATGTAATGGCCTTCTTTGTCTCTTTTGATTTTTGTTGGTTTAAAGTCTGTTTTATCAGAGACTAGGATTGCAACCCCTGCCTTTTTTTGTTTTCCATTTGCTTGGTAGATCTTCCTCCATCCCTTCATTTTGAGCCCATGTGTGTCTCTGCACATGAGATGGGTCTCCTGAATATAGCACACTGATGGGTTTTGACTCTTTATCCAATTTGCCAGTCTGTGTCTTTTAATTGGAGCATTTAGCCCATTTACATTTAAGGTTAATATTGTTATGTGTGAATTTGATCCTGTCATTATGATGTTGGCTGGTTATTTTGCCCATTAGTTGATGCAGTTTCTTCCTAGCATTGACTGTCTTTATAATTTCACATGCTTTTGCAGTGGCTGGTACCAGTTGTTCCTTTCCATGTTTAGTGCTTCCTTCAGGTGCTCTTGTAAGGCAGGCCTGGTGGTGACAAAATCTCTGAGCATTTGCTTGTCTGTAAAGGATTTTATTTCTCCCTCACTTATGAAGCCTTAGTTTGGCTGGATATGAAGTTCTGGGTTGAAAATTCTTTTCTTTAAGAATGTTAAATATTGTCCCCCACTCTCTTCTGGCTTGTAGAGTTTCTGCTGAGAGATCTGCTGTTAGTCTGATGGGCTTCCCTTTGTGAGTAACCTGACCTTTCCCTCTGGCTGCCCTTAACATTTTTTCCTTCATTTCAACTTTGGTGAACCTGACAATTACGTGTCTTGGAGTTGCTCTTCTCGAAGAGTATCTTTGTGGCGTTCTCTGTATTTTTTGAATTTGAATGTTGCCTGCCTTGCTACGTTGGGGAAGTTCTCCTGGATAATATCCTGAAGAGTGTTTTCCAACTTGGTTCCATTCTCTCTGTCACTTTCAGGTACACCAGTCAGATGTAGATTTGGTCTTTTCACATAGTCCCATATTTCTTGGAGGCTTTGTTTGTTTCTTTTTACTCTTTTTTCTCTCAACTTCTCTTCTCACGTCATTTCATTCATTTGATCTTCAATCACTGATACCCTTTCTTTCACTTGTTTGAATTGGCTACTGAAGCTTGTGCACACATCACGTAGTTCTTGTGCCGTGGTTTTCAGTTCCATCAGGTCATTTAAGGTCTTCTCTATGCTGTTTATTTGGTTAACCATTTTTCTAATCTTTTTTCAAGGTTTTTAGCTTCTTTGTGATGGGTTTGAACATCCTCCTTTAGCTTGGAGAAGTTTGTTATTACTGATCGCCTGAAGCCTTCTTCTCTCTACTCGTCAAAGTTATTCTCTGTCCAGCTTTGTTCCATTGCTGGCGAGGAGCTGCATTCCTTTGGAGGGGGAGAGGCACTCTGATTTTTAGAATTTTCAGCTTTTCTGCTCTGGTTTGTCCCCATCTTTGTTGTTTTATTTACGATGGTCTTTGATGATGGTGACGTACAGATGGGGTTTTGGTGTGGATGTCCTTTCTGTTTGTTAGTTTTCCTTCTAACAGTCAGGACCCTCAGCTGCAGGTCTGTTGGAGTTTGCTGGAGGTCTACTCCAGACCTGTTTGCCAGGGTATCACCAGCAGAGGCTGCAGAACAGCAAATATTGCAGAATGGCAAATATTGCTGCCTGATCCTTCCTCTGGAAGCTTCGTCTCAGAGGGGCACCTAGCCATATGAAGTGTCAGTTGGTCCTTACTGGGAAGTGCCTCCCAGTTAAACTACTCAGGGGTCAGGGACTCACTTGAGGAGGCTGTCTGTCCATTCTCAGATCTCAAGCTCTGTGCTGGGAGAACCACTACTCTCTTCAAAACTGTCAGACAGGGATGTTTAAGCCTGCAGAAGTTTCTGCTGCCTTTAGTTCAGCTATGCCCTGCCCCCAGAGGTGAAGTCTACAGAAGCAGGCAGGTCTCCTTGAGCTGTGGTAGGCTCCACCCAGTTCAAGCTTCCCCGGCTGCTTTGTGTACCTACTCAAGCCTGAGCAATGGCGAACGCCCATCCCCCAGCCTCACTGCCACCTTGCTGTTCAATCTCAGACTGCTGTGCTAGCAGTGAGTGAGGCTCCGTGGGCATGGGACCCTCTGAGCCATGTGCAGGATATAATCTCCTAGTGTGCTGTTTGCTAAGACCATTGGAAAAGCACAGTATTAGGGTGGGAGTGTCCCGATTTTCCAGGTACTGTCTGTCACGCCTTCCCTTGGCCAGGAAAGGGAATTCTCTGACCCCTTGTACTTCCCGGGTGAGGCTACGCCCTGCCCTGCTTCGGCTCACGCTCCATGGGCTGCACCCACTGTCCGACAAGCCCTAGTGAGATGAACCCGGTTCCTCAGTTAGAAATGCAGAAGTCACCCATCTTCTGCATCGTTCATGCTGGGAGCTGTAGACTGGAGCTGCTCCTATTTGGCCATCTTGGAACCTCCCTACCTCTATCAATTTATATTCTTTTTACTATTACTATTGCCTGCCTTCTTACTTTGAGCTTACTTTGTTTTATTTATAACTTCCTAAGCTGGATACTTAGTTAACTAATTTTTAACCTTTATTTTTAATATAAAAATTTAAGAATATACATTTTTTGAAGTACTTCACTAGGTGCATCCCATAACCTTTAATTTATAGCATTTTCATTATTTTCAGTTGTAAGTATTTTTACATTTTCATTATGATTTTTCTTGGATTCATGTTATATAGATGCATGTTCTTCTTTTTTAAATTGAGAAGCATATTCTCTAAGGTCAACATTTTTTGTTTTCTTTTTGTTATCAACTCCATTATGTTGTGATCAGAGATCATAATCTATATGACATTGATTATTTGAAAGTTGTTGAAACACTTTACTGCCTGAAATGTGGACAACTTTTGTAAATGTTTCATATGTAATTGAGAAGAATGTGTGTTCTCTAATTGTTGGGTACTGGATTCTGTATATATATATTAAATCAAATTTTTAAATTGTGTTGTTCGAAGACTCGGTTACTACAAGGTATGTGTTGAAATCTTCCATTTTGAACACCTGGATCCTGCTATGGCTGAAACATCTATCTTTGGATTTCCTTTTTTTTATTTGAGCCAATGAATTTTTGTTTAATTGCTTGGGTGGGCTTGGATTGGGTTTTGTTCCACAAAGCTAAATGTCTGTCATTGGACATTTGGGTTGCTTCTATCTTTTGGCTGTTGTGAATAATGCTATGAAAATAGGTATACAAGTCTCTTTTTGAGACCCTGCTTTCAAGTCTCTTTTTAATATTTTGAAGAACTGCCATACTGTTTCGTGTAACAGGTACACTATTTTACCTTCTCACCAATGGTGCACAAGGGTTCCAGTTTCTCCATATCATCACTAATATTTGTTATTTTCAATTTCTTTTGACTATAGACATCCTCATGGGTGTGAGGTGATATCTCATGTGGTCAACACGTTTTTATCATGCTTCTGACACTGTGCTAAGTTGATTACAGCACAGCAAACATACTTACAGAAGTTGAAACCATGTGGGTACAAAATATACACACATACTGAATTACAGTTTTGCAAACTGCTCTAAGGGAGAACTTCTCCAAGGGAGAAGTTACAGGGAATGGGGTGGAGGGCGTGACTTACTCCTAGAGGAGGAGCATCTCTTAAAGAGAGACATGGTAGGCCGAGCTTGGTGGCTCACGCCTGTGATCCCAGCACTTTGGGAGACCGAGGAGGGTGGATCATCTGAGGTCGGGAGTTCGAGACCAGCCTGACCAACATGGAGAAACCCCATCTCTACTAAAAATACAAAATTAGCTGGGTGTGGTGGCGCATGCCTGTAATCCCAGCTACTCAGAAAGGCTGAGGCAGGAGAATCGCTTGAACCCAGGAGGCAGAGGTTGCAGTGAGCTGAGATCACAACATTGCACTCCAGCCTGGGCAACAAGAGCGAAACTGGGTCTCAAAAAAAAAAAAAAAAAAAAAGGTAGATACATGGTAGCTCACTCCCATACATCCTCCTGGGATGGAGAACTTTTCATTCTGTTCCCTTAACAGGCTTCTGGGGAGGTGACCTTTTAGCTGCTAAGTTTTCAGAGGCCCACAGCTCCTTTCTTAGCACACAGCAGCCTTCGGGACTGGGGCTTGCCAAACATCTTCAAAAGTCCCCAAAGAGCTCTTACTCTGGCAAACAGTTTTCCATCAATAAACAGGGCAGTACTTCCTGCCCAGATGCCTGTTAAACCTGCCTGTCCGCCACAGTGAGTCACTCTTAGCAAAGGTTGCCTTGTTGGGCAGGATGGTCTGGTGACACAAGGCTACTTGGTTTTCTGTGATTCCTTTTGCCAATTTGTGACCAGAAGTTAGATGGTCACTGGGGCGAGGGGAAGTGGTGGTAAATGGAGTCACCAGAGGTGGCGGGATGGTTGCTATGTTTGGGTGCATTTTCCGTTATTTCTGCCTAAATAGGTTTTTTAAAAAAGTATTTATTTATTTGTTTATTTATTTATTTTTATTTATTTTGAGACAGAGTCTCACTCTGTCTTCAAGGCTGGAGTGCAGTGGCGTGATCTCAGCTCACTGGAACCTTCACCTCCTGGGTTCAAGCAATTCTCCTGCCTCAGCCTCCCGAGTAGCTGGGATTACAGGTGTGCACCACCACACCCGGCTAATTTTTGTATTTTTAGTAGAGGCTGGGTTTCACCATGTTGGCCAGGCTGGTCTCCAACTCTGGACCTCAGGTGATCTGTCCGCCTCGGCCTCCCAAAGTGCTGGGGTTACAGGCATGAGCCACCATGCCCAGCTGCCAAATAGTTTTTAAAATATATATAGAGAGAGTGACAAGATTGGACCCAATGATCCTTTCTTGCTTGGCATTTGGGGAGCTTGAGAGGAGGTACCTAGGGCAGTCATTTTAACATTTTCTTTGAAGAGACAGGATGACACCACCCAGTTATGCTAAATTCTTGGAAAATTAGTACAATACCCCTCTCTTCTTTCTCACTCAAGAAAGTCCAGAAGAAAGCCAAATTATAGGCTGAGTTCAGTGGTTCATGCCTGTAATCTCAGTGCTTTGGAAGGCTGAGGTGGGAGGATCGCTTGAGGCCAGGAGTTCAAGACCACCCTGGGCAACATAGTCAGACTTCCTCTCTACAAAAAATTAAAACAAATCAGCTGGATATGGTGGCATCTGCCAGTAGCCCCAGCTACTCAGGAGGCTGAGGTGGGAGGATCACTTGCACCCAGGAGTTCAAGGTTACAATGAGCTCTAATTGTGCCACTGCACGCCAGCCTGAGTGACAGAGTAATATCATCGTAGCAAAGCATACTTGGCGTAGCACCTGGTACTTAGACCTGTGCTCAAGAACGTAAGCTATTATTATTATTATTACTACTATTGAGATAGAGTCTCGCTCTGTCACCCAAGCTGGAGTGCAGTGGTGCGATCTCGGCTCACTGCAATCTCTGCCTCCCTGGTTCAAGTGATTCTCTGCCTCAGCCTCTCAAGTAGCTGGGATTACAGGCACCTGTCACCATGCCCCGCTAATTTTTGTATTTTTAGGAGAGACAGGATTTCGCCATGTTGGCCAGGCTGGTCTTGAACTCCTGACCTCAGGTGACCCATCCACCTCAGCCTCCCAAAGTGCTGGGATTACAGGTGTGAATCACTGTGCCCTGCCTATTTTCAGTCAATTATTATTATGTATGTTTTAGGCCTAACTTTCAACCAGGAGTAGCCAAACCACACCCCATGGTCCAAATCCATCCTGCCACCTGTTTTTGTATGACCTGAGAACTAAGAATAATTTTTGCATTTTTAAGTAGCTAAAAAGGAGAATAGTAGTCTCTGACATGTGAAAATTATATGAAATTCAAATTGCAGTATCCTTAAATAAAGCTTAATTGGAACACAGCATTGCCTATTTGTTTATGCATCGTCTGTGACTGCTTTCACACCACCATGGCCCAGTTCAGCAGAGACCATATGACCCACAAAGTCTCAAATATTTATTTTCTGTTCCTTTACAGAAAAAGTTTGCCAAAACTCTTACTAGACTGTCACAGCCATTGGAATCCACAAGTTCGTACTTGTTGAATATTTGTTTTATCTGTGCAGTTCAAGGCCATGTCCATCTTGCTCACCATTGCCTGCCTGCCTGCATTCCTTCCTTCCTTCCTTCCTTCCTTCCTTCCTTCCTTCCTTCCTTCCTTCCTTCCTTCCTTCCTTCCTTCCTTCCTTCCTTCCTTCCTTCCTTCCTTCCTTCCTTCCTTCCTTCCTGTCTTTCTGTCTTTCATGGATTTTCGCTCTTTCACCCAGGCTGAAGTGCAGTGGGCGATCTCGGCTCATTGCAACCTCTGCCTTCTGGTTTCATGCAATTCTCCTGCCTCAGCCTCCCCAGTAGCTGGGATTACAGGTGTCCACCACCACACCTGGCTAATTTTTGTATTTTTAATAGAGTTGGGGTTTCACCATGTTGGCCAGGCTGGTCTTAAACTCCTGACCTTGTGATCCACCCACCTCAGCCTCCCAAAGTGCTGGGATTACAGGCATGAGCCACTGTGCCTGGCCTCACCATTGTCTTTCTATTTCTGAATATAGAATTGACCTCCGTCATTTCTATGGAGTTCATTGTAACCCAGATGTCTTGGGATTTTCCAACTTTCATGGGTCATCTTCCATTACAGTTGTTATATAATTGTTTGAGCTCTGTTTTGCATTGATCCAAAAAAACTGCAGTTTTATACCAGACAGTCCTCCCCGGGCATTTCTGGTGGTCCTTGAGGAATACTTCCGTGTTCCCACATCTGTTTTAAGAGTATTCCTCTGGGAGCCTCCTAAGTTCTCTGCTGGACATCTTTCATTGCCCTAATTAGCCCCACTTCTTTTACTGGAGACCTGGAGATGAGAACAGAAAAACATCATAGGAAAACCTGGATGCTAAATTCCAGACTTCACATATTTTAGAGCTCATGCATCGTGCTCATGAGCACCCCAACTGGTGAACCTTTTTCTCCTGCCACGGTGTTGTGGGCTCATCCTGTTTCTCATGTCGGTGGTGTCTTTTTGACTATCTCTCCTTCAAATTCCCACTTCCACTTTGTTCCAGAGAGAGAGAAGGAAAATCCTTTCCTCTCCGTCATGCAAAGTATTCTTTAGAGAGATGCATTTCTTCCCTCTATGACCTTTTCAGAAGAGGAGATTGCGGCCAGGTGCGGTGGCTCACACCTGTAATCCCAGCACTTTGGGAGGCCGAGGTAGGCCGATCACTTGAGGTCAGTTCAAGACCAGCCTGACCAACGTGGTGAAACCCCATCTCTACTAAAAATGCAAAAATTTAGCCAGGCATGGTGTTGAGCACCTATAATCCTAGCTACTCTGGAGGCTGAGACACGAGAATCACTTGAGCCGGAAGGTGGAGGTTGCAGTGAGCTGAGATTGTGTCACTGTACTTCAGCCTGGGCAACAGAGTGAGACTCCATCTCAAAAAAAAAAAAAAAAAAAAAAAAAAGAGGAGATTGCTTCCCCTTTGCTTAACTGAAATGCCTCCAAGAGTCCAAGAGTGTTCTCCCAAAACAAAACAGAAATTTTCCCTCCTCTTCTCTTCAGACCCACTGTGATGAACTCAATCTGTATTGAGTAGCTGAAAAAAATGCTGGTGGCTTTAAAATACCTGTTTGTCCCCCACTTTGAGCCTATAAGATAGTAGAAAATATCAGAGTTCAGTTTCACAGCACAAATGAATAAATGAATGAACCTCCTCTGTCTGCATATATATATGTATAGTAAATACAATGATCTGTATAATTTTATATAGCACATATATGTAGTATATAAATATATGTGCTTTTCTCTATATACTATATCATACAGTAAAATATTATAGGATCAGACACGGTGGCTCATGCCTACAATCCCAGTGCTTTGGGAGGCCAAGGCAGGAGGATCGCTTGAGGCCTGAAGTTCAAGACCAGCCTGGGCAACACAGGGAGACCGTGTCTCTACAAAACATTTTAAAAAGTTAGCCAGGTGTGGTGGTGCACACCTGTGGTCCTAGTTGCTTGGGAGACTGAGGCAAGAGGATTGCTTGAGCCCAGGAGTTGGAGGCTGCAGTGAGCTATGATTGTGCCACTGTACTCCAGCCTGAATGACAGAGCGAGACTCTGTCTCAAAAAATAAATAAATAAAATAATATATTAAATTACCTAAAAATATTGACACTTTATTGTTAGTGGCTCATGTCTTTCTTCATAGGGATCCAGACCCAGTGTTGGTTAATCTCTGGTTCAGAAACGCTGGGCCTAACAGCCAGCTGCTGATGCCTGAAATCATGTGATGAATTTCTGATTGGGCTTCTTGGCTTCACTCGCACTTTTCCATGCCCTCAGCCTGGTATCCTCCTCCAATGTTACCAGCTCTAGTGTTTAAAAATGATCTCCACAGTCCCCAGGACTGGGGGCAAGGGAGGCGAGAAGAGAGGATGGGACAAGCGTGGGCATTGATCAATGACCTCCTCTTCCTGGAAGAGTCTTCCAAGTATCTGCCCTACCGGTAGCAGGTTATTCTAGGCTCCTGTCTGTGGGGGTGTGATGGTGTTAATAACATCCTGTGCTGAGTGGGCACAGGTGGAGGAAGTGGATACCCAGGAAGCTGGAGGAAGGGAAGAGAGGCAGTGAGTGGGTTCACAGGCTGAGAAAAGTACTTTGATGTGCTAGTGGGGTCTGGTGTTAGAATCTGGCTTTGAGGTCCTTTTGGGGGTAACAGCCGTGATCAAAGAACCAGTGGCATTGTGACGGTGGTGAGAATGATGCCTGTTTATGTCTCTTTTCTTTGCTACTTTTTTATGATGAAAGTCATAGATTCCTTTTTTACATTTAAAAAATATATGTAAGAGAATAAAAATGGATCCCATCACTGAAAGAGTTCATCAAAAAATATCTATGGAGCGTCACCTGTGGCTAGATTCCAGGTTCTGGGAATAGAGAGAGAACAAAACAGATTCCCTCCTTCCTGGGATTTATGAACAGAAGAACAAATGAATAAGATATTTTCAGATAGTGACAAAGGCAAGGAAGAAAATAAAAGAGAACATACAAGTATCTTGCTGGGAGGTTAGTTTAGCAAGAGGTGATCATTGTTCACATTTGCGTGTATGGTGTTCAAGGTCTTTTTTACCTTTAGTGTCTGTCCTTCTCTTTGCGTTCTGATCTAATTACGCATCATCTATCTAAAAATGGGATCATGATGTACACTCTGTGTTGTAACCTTAGTTTTTTCATTTACTTGGGAACATCTTTCTGTTTCATTTATTCATCGGCATCATTATTTTTACAGATGCGGAGCCATTAATCACATGGCTCTACCATACTTACGTAACCAGCCCTTTGTGATTGCACACAGGTTGCTTCCATTGTGTTGAAAAGATGATGCATCTGGAAACTGTCCCTTTCTTTATATTGCCACTACCACCTCCCTGGCTCAAGCTTGGGAGGTGGCAGTTCCCTCACTTGGACCATTGAAGTAGCCTCTTAACTAGTCCTCTGGCTTCATTTTATACTCCTCTGCCAAGATTTTATATTTCTGGTCATGCCACTCTTTGGCTTCCAAACTTTGGCTCCCTATTGCCTACACAATGAAACCTAAACATCTTGGATTTATGGTGGTTGGTTGTGCACTCATAAAACAGGATGGCTTGAATAAGCATGTGAGAAGATGCTAAATACTCTTGGTCATTTAAAAAAATGCAAATTGAAACCACAACGAGATACCACTTCACCTTTATTAGAATGGCTGTTAAAAACAATAACAACAACAATGGAATATAACAAATGTTGGCAAGGATGCAGAGAAATTGAAACCCTTGTAACATTGCTGGTGGGAATGTAAAATGCTGCAGCCACTACAGAAAAACAGTATGACGGTTCCTCAAAAAGCTAAACAGAATTACTACCCAACCCAGCAATTTCACTTCTAGGTAGATAACCAAAAGAATCGAAAACAAGGACTTGAACAGATACTTACCCCTCAATGTTCACTGCAGCATTAGTCACAATAGCCAAAAGGTGGAAACAAACCAAATGTCCATCCATCAATGAATTGATAAAGGTAGTGTGGAATATTCATACGATGGGATATTATTTAGGTGTACAAAGGAATGAAGATACAGTACATCCCTCAACATGGATGAAACTTGAAAGCATTATGCTAAGTGATATAAACCAAACACAAAATGATCAATATTGTATACTTTCACTTACATGAAATATATAGATTAGGTAAATTTATGGAGACGGAAAGTAGATTAGAGATGACCATGTTCCTGGGAAGGGGGAGTTATTGCTTAATGGGTGCAGAATTTCTGCAAGGGTGATGGAAGAGTTTTGGAAGATGGAAGAGTTTCAAGATAGTGATGATAGTTGTACAGCAATGTGAATGTGATTAATGCCATCGAATTGTAAACTTAAAAATGATTACAATGGCAAATTTTATGTTATGCATATTTTAGTACAATTAAAAAAAAAACCTGGATGATATGTCCATCCCTGCCTCCATGCCTTTGCTCACATGGCTTGCTTTTGCTGGGGCACACTTTTCTTACATTTTGTCTATTCAAATCTCATTCTATTTTCAAGGTTGATCTCAAATAGGACCTCCTTCCTTGATGACTTTTCTAACTTATTGTCTCCCTATGTGTTCTCAAACCAGTGTGATCTGCCATTTGTCTGAGCTCTCAGACTATGCTCTGTGTCCCTTTGGGGCTGTTGCTTTGCCTTCATCACTTACTAGGCTGTAAGTTCTTTGAGTAGAGGGACCTTGCCTTATTCGTCTTTGCATTATTCATCCAACGAATATTTACTGAGGCCATACTATGTGGTAGCCTGGAATATAATGCCAGTACACTGTAAAAAATCAATTAATGTTTAATTGAGTTGGCATGCCATACGTGGTCTGGACCTCAGATTTTCGGAGGACTTTCAGAGTGTGTAACCTTAAGAAGGAGTCAGTTTCCTCCCTATTTAATAGTCTTGTTGGCTCTTATTCTTGGAATTAGTGGACTGCGATAGGTAGTTTTCTCTTTCTTCTGGGAACATATATCATTCTTCTTTTTGGGAAGTCATTTTCTTTCTTCTTCCCTGACTCCAACCCATGTGATTTGAGTGAACTGCCATGTTTTCACATGCTCTTGCTCTCTTGGTTACTGTCGATTGGTTCAAGGTGAACACCTGACCCAAGCTGGACCAATCAGAGCTTTGCCCTAGGATTTTTGAAACCAGAACAGAGAGGAGAGCCTGGGGAGTTGAGAAGCCACATTGCCACCTGTGTTAGAAGCTGGCATGTAGCAGAATAGGATGTGGCTGGAATGCACAGATAGAAGAAGAGAGGAGCAGAGAGAAAAAAACCCTGGTGCCAGTTGCATCAAAGATCCATCTGTATCTTTGTCCCTTTCAAAGCTTGATGTTTCAACACTTCATTGTACTCCTCAAGGCAACAAATTCCCCTTTAGTCTAGGTTAGTTTGAGTTTAGACTCTGTCACTTGCAACCGAATTGCTGCACCTCTCTGAGCCTCAGTTTCCTCATTTTAAAGTATTGATAATGACCCCTTCCTCATATTTTAAAAATTTGATGCATATAAAATGCTTATGATGGCTCCTGGCACGTAATACACACCTAATAAATGTTAATTATTACTATTTGAATTAGCATTCATAGTGCCTGGAGATGATGTGAATGAGAACATAAGTCTATCAAATAAGAATAGAGATGGCTCTGATTTTTCTTTAAGCTCTGTCCAAGACAGAAGGGCCAGTTTTTTTTTCCATGACTTTATTACCTCTTTGCTTTATGTCCTTGTAAGGCCCAGACATGCGTCCTTCATTGATGACAAGGAGTTCTTACCACCGTTAGCCAGTTCTCATTAAGGTGCCTCCACTCTGGGGGCCTGAGACACAGATGGGCTTGTTCCATACTCTGAAAGGAGCCTCGTCTCCCTACATTCCCCTTTGGCTCCAGCTGATAGACACTCAGTACACAGTTCCAAGACTTAATTGCATTCTGCTTGTATGTTGCCAAACACTAAAACCTTGTTGTTGGAGTTAAGTGTTTTGGGAAATGGTCTGTAATATTTCACCAACCGAGACTTCAAAAAGTTGGAATTGCTGAATGAGCTGCCAGATCCGAACTTGATCTCCAGTTGGCCTACCTGTGCTCACTGGAGAGGACACGTTGAAACCTTCCTTCCCTGTGAGCTCTGTGACTTCATTTAAGAAATATTCTGTCCCTGCAGTGGCATTTAGTGGCACGTAGTAGACTCTCAATTGTGGATTTTAAATATATTATGCATTTTAAAGACACTAAAAATATAATAACTTCAAATACATAAATCATGGTTACACTGTGTCAGACACTCTTTCAAGCATCTACATATACTAATGCAATGGTTCACGAACTCTCCTGCACGTTAGAATCACGTGGGTAATTTAAAATAGTCCAGATGCTCAGGCCACGCCCTACACCAATGAAATCAGACTCTCCTAAATTGAGAGTTTTAAATACGCCCCAGGTGACTCACATATGTAGTCAACTGTGAGAATCAGGGAATGAACTCATTTCATCTTCATAACACCTTATAAAGCAGGTGCTGCTACGACTCAGGTTGCATAAGTGAGGAAACTCAGCACAACAGACAGGTTAAGTGACTTGCCCAAGGTCACCCAGCTGGCAGATGTCAGAGCCAAGTGTTGAACCAGGCTGTATGGTCCCAGAGTTCATGCCCTTAATCACCAAAACCTATAACCAGAAGCCCGCATATTCTTTTTTTTTTTCTTATTTATCTTTTTTTTTTTTTTTTTGAGACAGAGTCTCGCATGCTCGCCCAGGCTGGAGTGCAGTGGCACGATCTCGGCTCACTGCAAGCTCTGCCTCCCGGGTTCACGCCATTCTTCTGCCTCAGCCTCCCGAGTAACTGGGACTACAGGCGCCCGCCACCACGCCTGGCTAATTTTTTGTATTTTTAGTAGAGTTGGGGTTTCACCATGTTAGCCAGGATGGTCTCAATCTCTTGACCTCGTGATCTGCCCGCCTCGGCCTCCCAAAGTGCTGGGATTATAGGCGTGAGCCACCATGCCCAGCCGAAAAATTTATCTTAAAAGTATTTGTTTACACACACACACATCACATGTGTTTACATTATACAGATTAATTCTATAATGAAAATCTGTGGCCCCATCAACTAAAGAACTATGGCATTGCCAATAAGACATACACCTGATGCTCTTTCCCAGTCCAGGGCCCCAGGTCCCCTCCACAGAGGTCATCGTTATCCTGAGTTTGGGAGTTTATCACTGCTTTGCATATATAAAAGTCATATTTGTATGTATACCTACACAGCATGTGTTTTACTCTTGCTTATTCTTGTTTTATAAAAATGAGATCATGCTATTATATGTCGTCTTCTGGTTTTCATTTTTTTCCTGCTATTTCCCAAATTTTATTTTTTAAAAAATTTTATTTTAGGTTCAGGGGTACATGTGCAGGTTTGTCGTACATTAATAGGTAAACTTGTGTCCTGGGGCTTTGTTGTACAGGTTATTTCATCACCCAGGTATTAAGTACCAAATAGTTATTTTTTTCTGCTCCTCTGCCTCCTCCCACCCTCCACCCTCACGTAGGCTGCAGTGTCTGTGGTTCCCTTCTTTGTGTCTACGAGTTCTCGTCATTCAGCTCCCACTTATCAGTGAGAACATGCAGTATTTGGTTTTCTGTTCCTGTGTTAGTTTGCCAAGGATAATGGGCCTCCAGCTCCATCTATGTTCCTGCAAAACGTGATCTCATTCATTTTTATGACTGCATAGTATGCTGTGGTGTATATGTGCCACATTTTCTTTATCCAATCTGTCATTGAGAAGCCTGCATATTCTCTTATTCTCTGTCCCCATCCCACTGTCTGGTTCAAACTCCCATGCTCTCATAATGTCTCCTGGACATTTCAAAGTCTTGTCATTGGTCTTCTTTCTTGAGTCTCAGGCTCTCTAACTCAGCTCTGTCCAATGGAATTATAATGCCAGCCACATATGTAATTTTAAATTTTCCACTGGCCACATTAAACAAGTAAAAAGAAGCAGGATAAATTAATTTTAATACCATCTTTTATTTAACCCAATATATTCCAGATATCCTTTTGACACATAAGCAATATTAAACAATATTAACAAGATAGTCTACATTCCTTTTTTCATACTCACTGTTCAAAGTCCCGTGTGTATTTTATACTTATAGCTGTTGAAAAATCACAAAATCTATGCATTTAGGTAAAGAGACTTTATTTTTTTAAAAAAGGGTTACAGTCTACAAGGTGGCCATCCCACAGGCTGGGAACCATACCTCTGGCTGGAATCATTAGCAGGCATTTTGAAGGAGAGGAGTTGGTTTCTTTTTTTTTTTGAGATGGAGTCTTGCTCTGTTGTCCAGGCTGGAGTGCAGTGGCGCAATCTCGGCTCACTGCAAGCTTCGCCTCCCGGGTTCACGCCATTCTCCTGCCTCAGCCTCCTGAGTAGCTGGGACTACAGGCGCCCGCCACCACGCCCGGCTAATTTTTTGTGTTTTTAGTAGACACGGGGTTTCACCATGTTGGCCAGGATAGTCTCGATCTCCTGACCTTGTGTTCCACCCACCTTGGCCTCCCAAAGTGCTGGGATTACAGGCGTGAGCCACCAGGCACAGCCAGGAGGAGGAGGGGTTGGACAGGAATTTTAGCTGACTGGGGTGGCCAAGTATACATATTCAACAGGTTATGAGAAGAGTTATGAATATTTATGAAGGCAGTTATGACACGTGTGACATATGACTCGTTCACCTTGGGGTGGGGCCTGACATTTAAATGTATTACATTTAGGTCCTATATGTCAAAAAGGTCTTTTTAGGACAAAGGCACTCATGTGCACAGCCTCTGTAAACTGGCCAGAATCAGTTCATGGTCGTGGTCTTTTTTATTAGGAGAAAGTTACTGAAATCAGTCTCTCGTCCAATCAAAGCTGTAGTTAGGGCTGGTGGAAAGGGAACGGTGCAGGGGAGGATCAGTTCGTCAGTGTCTGGTGGTTGGTTAGTGGCAGTTGCTTTAACATTGCTTATCTCAAGGCCAGCGCTTGTTTAGCTGCTAGAGAAAAAGAAAAACCTTGTGGCAGTTAGAATACAGTTTATTCTATAAGTGAAGGAGTGTGTGACTTAACCCTTTCCTGCAACGACTATAAGCCCTGTTGATAACTTGATGTCTTATTGCTACAAAGAATTCATTTTGTCGGTCTTGTGATCTCTATTTTAACATTAAATCTGGTCAGTTGTGTCTAAACTACACAAAAGAGGGGGTATAACAAGGTGTGTCAGATCTCTGGTTCTTGTCATGGCTGTGAACTCAGTTTTTAAGGTTTTTCTGGGGGTCTCTTTGGCCAAGACGGCATCTGTTCTGTCGGTGGGGCTTAAGATTTTTAGTTTACATTGCACATCTCAATTTGGACTGGCCATGTGTCCAGTGCTCAGTAGCCACACACGGCTAATGACCACCGTATCGGATGGTGCCGCTGTAACCCATTCCCCACCCTGCAGACAGAGCAAACTTTCTAAAATGTAAACATCACTGGTTTTCTCAACAATTTAGAACATATCCCTAGCTTCCTATTACTCTCAAGACAGATTCCTCAAGGTTGTTTGTGATTTATTTCCAACTCACCCTTCTAGACTATTTTCCATAACTTCACGTATGGACCTTCCAGCCGTAACAAACTTCTTTTTTCTCCCCCAATACATAATTGTTTTTCAGGTCACTGTGACTTTGCACAGGCAGTTTTCTCCACCTGAAAAGCCATTCCTCTTTTCTTGTTCTTTCCACTTCTTCACCTACACCACTTCTCTTCCCCTCAAGTGCCTTCTCATTTATTTTAAAAATCTTCGAGGATTCATCTGGGATGGGTTAGTCCAACCCTCCTGTGCATTCATGTGGAACCTTGAACACAGCTTTTATCATATTTGTTGGTAGCTGCCTATGTGCTCACATCTCTCACAAGGCCAAGTGCTTCACCAGAGCAAGGATCATGGCTTGTCTCCCTTTCTGCTCCCAGTACCTTTCTTACTCAGTGCCTGTCAAATATTCGACACATAATATTAGACCCCATTCCCTCCAGTCATTTGTATTACTTGCCTGGTCTTGGTTGAAATGTAGATTTGGGACCCTCATAATCTAACTTTCTGATTTTACAGATGGGGAAACGGAAGCCCTAGAGGAAAAGAAGACTAAATGTATTACCATCTGACCCACTTCCTGGCTAGCCTGTTCACCTGTCTGCTATTCTTCATTGGTGAGTTTTCTGCAAATGCAAAATGGCATTAAATTGAAGAAGAGAGGAGGAGGCCGGTTGGCCTGCTTTATGCAATCAGTGGTTCATGAAATCATAAAGTGTAAATAAAATGTTTGTAAATGAGACCGCATTTCAGATGCCCTAGAGTTGCTAGACCTGTAGTGCAATCCTCTTACAAGCTCTGGTATAATGAGAAAAGAGTGTTAAATTTATTGTCTTTGTAAATTTGTATCCCTTTCCTCCTCTGTTGGAACTGCTTTACAAGTGAGATCCAGCTGCTGTTTCAGCAAACTTGGATGGTGATGTTTCTGTGTCGCCCCAAGTAAAAATGGTTTGGGGTGGATGGTCTGTTTCTTTGATCCCTTGAAGCCTCAGCTCTCTTTTTTATCATGGGGTTGGGGTGGGGAAAAATAGAGAGAGAGATTTAGAATGTGCTCAGAACAGCCAGTTTGTGGGGTGAACTAAAGAACATTGCAGAGCATTATTTCATGCTCCTTAATTGAGGCACTTGGCCATTTGACTCCCATTAAACTGGAAGTTGCGTGTTTAAAAAAAAACTTTATGTAAAGTTTAAGATTTTTATGCACAAGTTAGGTGCACTGTTTCTCTTTGCAAACTCACTTTTGTTGGGAGAGAAGCTAGAGAACCAAGAAGGAGATAGAGGAAGGGTTAATTAGGATATCAGTCACCTGGGGTCATTTAACGCAAGGGAAGATAACTAATCTTTCAGTATCTGAGAGCATCACTGGGGTAGAGTGAGAGGAATGCCAATTCATAGGTACCCTCGATGCTCTAGAGTTAATATCAGGAGATTTAAAGACAGGCATTGGAAGTTTATCAGAAGTAACACTGGGGATGAGATGACAAGAATGCCACTATTATCCCTTTCATATTGTGGAATGCCCAACTTCTCCTGGGTTTCTTGGCTTGCCTGACACCAGACATGTGGTCTCTTTCTCAGTACAGACTGAATGGGGGTGCCAGGGTCAATCCACACCCAAACTACTCGTAAAGCTTCAGATAGACTTTTGCTAAGATAGCTATAAATATAAGTTCTAATATTTTTTTCTGCTCCCTAATGGATCATCTTGTGCAACCCTTCCACTTTGAAGACCATTGAGCTAGGAAATTTACTTACCTGGCGCCTCTTTTCACAGTGGTAGAGACATGAGGGTTGGCTCTGATAACAATCCCCACCTTGCATTTGTTTCATGCTCTTTTAAATCCAAATTGGCACTTTCACACCTGCTGCAAAACGGAGTGATAAAACATCTGTGTTCTTAGTCTTTCCCTTTTCTCTTGATTGATGTCGTGAATTTAACTCAGGGTTTCGTCTTAGCATCACCTGCGTGATGTATCCCATGATAGTGCCTTTCTCTACGACCTCACTCGCCCTCTTAGAGGAAGGGGTGTCTAGAATTTGACTATGCTTATACACAGATCTCTTTTCTTTCTCCTGTTGCATTAATTGGGAATCAGTTTGTTTCAAGTGAAGGAAATCAAATTAAATGTGGCTTCCGCAGAAAGAGAAGCTGTTAGCCGCCATAACCAAAAGTTCAAAGATCTGGCTAGGGAGCCAGGGGCCCAGATGACGTGACCAATATTTGATCTCTCTTTTGCTGCATTTCTTGGCTTTGTTTTCCTCCCTTTGTTGGCAGTTTCTCTCTGTGTGCTGGTTCCCAGAAGCAGTAGGCTTGTTTTATCCTTAGTGTCAACAGTTCCAGAAGAAAGAGGGCTTCTTGTTCTCTCTTCCAGTTCCAACAGAAGTTCAGGAATTGAGTTTTATTGGATTACTTTGGGTGTCCATCCTGAGCCATTTGCTATGATTAGGGAAATGTCATGCTTGCGTTATCCAGGTCTTGGTCACGTGCCCACACCTGGCACTGGACTGAAGCACTGCTCAATCCACAATGAATGAGAGTCAGGAGGAAGGGGTTGCTGCCTAAAGAAGAGGGAGTGGGCAGGCACGAGCTACACATGTGTTCCATCTTTGAGTGAGGACTTTCCTTGACAGAGGCTCAATCATGGGGTTGGAACAATACAGTCCTTTGCCTGAATTACAGCTTTCATTTTGCTATGCAATTGTGATGCTAACTATCCAGAGGTAGGTCAAAACTTTCAGATTAAGGGTACACAAGAATGTCCTCAATTAAGACACCATTCATAGAGGTCCCAAGCCACCTACACTTCTGACCAACTGGCTACAGTTTGAGGGTTCCCAGTAGCCCCTCTGGTCCATTAATTCACTATCATATATATCATACTTTGTTGAGTTCTTATCTGTGTATAAGACAGAACAACCCACAGAACTCAACAAAGTATGATATAGATAATTATAATTTTATTATAAAGGATATAAATCAAAGTGATCCAAATTAAGAGTAACACAGAGTGAGGTCTGGGAGGGTCCAAGATGTGGTGTTTCCATGTCTTCAGGATATCAATATATGATTATCGAATAGGGAAACTCACTGGAGTGTTGGATATTCAGACTTTTTATTAGGGCTTCATCATGTAGACATGCTTGGTTGAATCAAGGGCGATGTGATTGAACCCCACCTCCAACCCTCCTTCTGTCCCCAGAGCATAGGAAGATGAAAGGATATAATGTGGTTCAAAACCCCAACCCTCTAATCACATTGTTGGTCTTTCTGGCATGACCAGCTTCCAGCATAAAACTGTCTAGGGACCCACTGTGGATCACCTCATTAGCATAAACTCAGGGGTGATCTGTGGGGCCCACTATGAATAACAAAGAAACTCGTCTCACTCCGGAACTTCTAAGGGTTTAGAGGCTACCTCCCAGAAACTGGGGATAAAGACCAAACCAATTCCTTATGATACACCACTCCTCTATGCTGGATCCCAACTTCTTCCCAGGCCTGGAAACTAACACTGTCCAATATTCACTGTCTCCTCTGCTGCCACCACCTCTGGACCCAACACCAGCTCTGACTGAAGCTTTTAGCCTCTTCCTCCCTCAGCCCATCAGAGGTCTCCTTTGGGGTCTCCTCCTGAACTGTACTGTCCCCTATTCCAAGCCCTTCTTTCTTTTCCTCCCAAAGCTAGTGACTTTGGAAGAGTCCACCTCTCTATGTCTCAGTGTCTTCATTGGTAAAATGTAGGATGTGGATTGGTTTCAACTCAGTTGTTACTTCTTCCAGGAAGCCTTCTCTAGAGGACACTTTTGTTTTTTTGTGAGTAGCATCTGAGTCCTTTTCCTTTTCTTGGGAAACTTTCACTCTATGAGATTAATATTTCTCCTGTTATAAAAGTCAAAAAATCCAGATACTTGCTTTCTCAGCCCTTTTTATCAACTAGGATATGATCATGTGACTTAGGCTTTGCAATCAGATTTTTATGTTTTCAGAGGCAGTAATGTAAAGACTGAGAGTTAAATTAGCCACAATCAGATTCTGTTGCTTGCATATAAAGACATTGACTGATGTACCTTTTTTGACTTGCCAGACTTAGTGGTGGCTTTCTGTGTGCTCTATCTTTCTCTGCCATTGTTGTCACAGCTAAGGTGTATTGAGTCCTTACTGTAAGCTGGATACTTTATACAGCCTATCTCACTAATTTTTTTTCTTTTTTTTTTTTTGAGATGGAGTCTCACTCTGTCATCCAGGCTGGAGTGCAGTGGTGCGATCTCGGCTCACCACAACTCTGCCTCCTAGGTTCAAGCCATTCTCCTGCCTCAGCCTCCAGAGTAGCTGGGATAACAGGTGCCTGCCACCACTCCCAGCTAATTTTTATATTTTTAGTAGAGAGGGGTTTCCCCATGTTGGCCAGGCTGGTGGTCTCGAACTCCTGACCTCAGATGATCTGCCCACCTTGGCCTCTCATAGTGTTGGGATTACAGGCATGAACCACCAAGCCCGGCCCAGTCTATCTCATTGACTCTTCAGTGGCATTCCCATTTTACAGAAGAGATACATAGAAGTGACGATATCTCTCAAGGTCATACAGCCAATGACAGCACAACTAGGATCTGAACTTTCTCAGTCTGACACCTGAATGTTCTCTTTTAACCATCACACTATAGCACCACTATTTAACCTTTGGAGGACACAGGCTATCTTTATACCTCTGGCATCTCTCAAAAAGCCTGGAGCATGGTAGGTACTCAATGATATGCAAGCTCAGGTAGATGACAAAGTCTCATCTGGCTCAAACACTCTATGAGTTTCCTACCTCCACCCGTCAAACTGCAGCCCTTCTTTTGGCCCCCTTCTCCCACTTGTTACCTCCAGGACTTACCGTCTAGTCACTATAAACTATTCTTCACCTCCTTCACACCCCTGTTCCCATGCATACCTTAAAATCAATGTTGAAAATCTTCCCCAGTCACCAGTTTTTCATTTTCAGCCCTCTTCCTAGATTATTTTGACTTTGGGGATGAAGATGTTTCTGCCTCGTGAAGGGCTTTGTACTGTGTCATGTTCTCTGCCTTACCCCCAGCTCCTTGGTGACCCCTGAGTTTCACATCTTTGGGAAGGTTTTAGCAGAGTTAACGTTGCCATTTGCAAGACACACTGCAGCCTTTTTGTGGAGTCCCAAATATAACAAATCTAGGTTCTCTTTGGCATGATGACATCTTGCTTAAAAGAGTCAAAGACTTTCTCTGAGATTTGCAGATGAGGGAGTTATCATTCAAATAGCTATCAAAAGAGCAGATGTTAGTTAAGGGTGAGAAGTGAGAATGATATTGTTATGGGTTTCTGCAACTGAGTACTTTCAGCTTCAAGTAGCAGAAAACCCAGACTTGACTGCTTTGGGCAATGAAGGATGTATCAACTCACTTCAAAATGTTCCAACCAAGGTGATTCTCTTGGATCTGCCCCTTGTTGGCAGTAAGGTGCCTGCACAATTTAGTGAAGACATGATAACTTCCAGGGAAGGACTGTTTTCCTCTGTGCTCTGTTTTGTTTATTTGTTTGTTTGTTTGTTTGTTTGTTTTGAGATGGAGTCTTGTTCTGTCACCCAGGCTGAAGTGCAATGGCGTGATCTCAGCTCACTGCAACCTCCGCCTCCTGGGTTCAAGTGATTCTCCTGCCTCAGCCTTCCAAGTAGCTAGGATTACGAGTGCCTGCCAGCATGCCCAGCTAATTTTTGCATTTTTAGTAGAGACGGGGTTTCACCAGGTTGACCAGGCTGGTCTCAAACTCCTGACCTCAGGTGATCCACCTGCCTTGGCCTCCCAAAGTGCCAGGATTACAGGTGTGAGCCACTGTGCCCGGCCTCCTCTGTGTTTGTTTTTAAGAAGAAACAAACCTTTCTCAGGAGCCTCCTCTTAAAAACCTGGGGTCACATGACCACCTATAAATCAACCGTAGCAGGAGGAATGGAATTGCCAATATAAATTTAGACCAATCAAGATTTATCCTGATCTCACATGGGAAGGGGTAGACACTTGAACAAAATCAGGACTCCTAGCAAAAGAAGAATGGGAAATGGCTGTTGAGTAGCATCCGTGGTGATAGATATAATCCCAAAAGGCAAGTGGGAGAGACTTTTCATCAGAGCACGGAAAGTGGATTGGGACAAAGGATGTGGGTGTTTCTGGCTTAAGGCATGTGATGGAAGGGACTAGCTCTGTGATATTTAATAGAAAACCTGCTCCAAGCTCTGAAAGTAGACTTTTTACTTTTAAAACTCTAAGGTCAAAGGAATACCTCAGCTCTATTCTCACCAACCTGTTGGGTCATTGAGGGAACTGTTTGTGCTGGCCTTGCCTTAGGACACTGTGCTGTGAGCTTATTTCTTATACTATCAGGCTCCACCTTTGTCAGGATGGGCAGTCTCACATGTAAGCTAGCCTCCTGGTCATCTCTATTTCCTAGAAGGCAGTGGGGATCTGAAGAATCCTGATGAGTCTAACCCTGATGATGGCTTCTTTTAGTTTCTCTCAGTCATCCATCCATCTGTCTGTCCATCCATCCATCCATCCATCCATGCACTCAAGCATTCATCCACTTATCCGCTCAACTGTTCATCTATCCACCCATCCATCCATCCACCCATCCATCCACCCACCCACCCACCCACCCATTCAGTCGATGCCAGAAATGTTATGAGAAGTTCTGGGAATACAATAACAAATAAAGTAGATGTAGTCCTTGCCCTCATGAAGGCTAAATCTAGTTGGGAAGACAGATAATAAGTAAACAAAAAAAATTCAGAGCTATTTTGAGACCAGGCCAGAAAGGAATTTGTCCTCTCTCCGCTTTGCACTAGTGTGATTCCTTTGCCCCAGGGCAGTGTGGTGGAGAAAGTTTGAGAGTTAAATAGCCAGGCCCAAATCTCAAGTTACTGGGTGTGTCATGTCTTCAAAATGTGAGTGAGATTTGCTTTGCGCATCTCAGAGGATTGCTTTGGAGATCACATGGTGCTAGTGGATGTGAACGCCCTTCAAAAATGTAAATGGTTTCTAAATTTTATTGTCACTAAAGCTGGAGCTCTGATTCCCCCCCAGAAGATGACCAGTTGGAACCCCAAGACAAGATCCTTTAAGTAGAGAGGCAGTGTAATGTGGTTAAAACAATATTGCAAGATCTCAAGACGACCAGGATTTGAACTCTGGATTAATTGCTTGAAGGTGTGTGACTTGGGCAAGCCGCTTCACCTCCTTTAGCTTCAATTTTCTGTCCTCTGTAAATGTGAAGAAGCATAAGAATGCTAGTTTCACAGGATAATTACAAGGAATCAACCAGCAAATGCATATGTATTACATAGTGCCTAGCATGAGGCACTTAGAAAAGTTTCACGTTTATTGAATTCTTACTCTACATTATTTTTATCTGACTTCCCCTGGCTACCTCCAGGTCCCAAAACAGGGAAGGACACTCAACCTCAGCCATGCAGGTAAAGCTCAGGGACTGAAATGAGCAAGACTGGGTAAAGAGGAAGTGATGCAGGCATTGTTTTAACATTAGCTTGGGCTTTTATTTTGATAACATGCTTCACAATTGGTCATAGGTCCTCCTTTACCTGCGAACCTTTAAATGAAATGCCAAGGCAGGGTGGTGACAACAGTCTAGGTATTGGTTTTAATGTACTGGTATGAAACTTCAGCCTCTTTCCTTTCATATAAAGTAGAAAGATAGGAAGTGAAATGACCACCAACATAGCAAATTAATGCAGAAGTTTGTATACTAAGCTCACTATGTCTGTTAAAAAGAAGAAATGTTACTTACCCCAGTTATGTAGCCTTGGGCAGGTTTCTCAACTTTCTATACCCCAGTTTCCTCCACAATAAAGTGGGGGTCAGGGTGATATCTACCTCATAGAGCTGTTGTGAGGATAAACTATAATTGAATGCAAAACACTTAGAACAATGCATGGTATACAGTAAGCACACAATGAATGTTTCATTTTAGTTAATTAATTAAAAATGTGTTGCTTATACAGGCAAAGAATATCCCTGGAAAGTAATACAAGTTACTGGGTACAGTGTGAGTGCCTCCGTAAACCGGAATGGGGTCTGAGAGTTGGAGGGGGAGGAATACTCACTACTTAGTGGATATTCTTTTGCACTGCTAGGATTTGTACCCTATGCATTCATTCCTTTTCCACAAAAATGACAAAAACTATTCTGAGTAGGGCCAATCCCCCCTTCATCTACATATTTACCATATTACGTTCACCAGCCCTCTTTGTCTGTTTTTTGGGGAAGACATTCCTCTTCCCTCTTAAATTTATCCTCGAGTAGGGGTCAGCAAATGATGACTGATGGCCCCAATCTGGTCTATGGTCTCTTTTTGTATGACCTCTAATTTAAGAACAGTTTTTACACCTTTAAAGGACTATATAAATAAAAAGAACATGCAACAGATGTTTACTATCCAGTCCTTTACAGAAAAAAGCTTCTCTAGCGCACATATAGTTTAAAAAGCTCTCATGTTAACCACTTAGATGGCTTGGTCAGAGCTGTGGGACAGTGACTCCTGGGGACCCAGCACCTAGTAGGTGCTCAATTAAAATTATGATGGAGAGGCTAGTAAGCAAAACAATTTCTTCCTGTGGCTCTTCTTAGAACCTGGAAGCTGGGACGGGATGTGTTGCCTCGTCCTGGTCCCCAATTTATCTTAGTAGTAAAAGGTCTTCCTTTGTTTGAGTAAATACTCTTTGTCTAAGCAGAATAGGTCTTGTTGCTGCTGTTTAATACTTGCCTTCTTTTTTTTTTTTGGCAGGAAAGTGACATTCTGCTGGAGGGCAGGGTGGGAGAGTAATACTGATAAAGGCCACTAGATAGAGCTACAGCTCTGAGAAACAGGCTCAGAAACTGCCAAGTGGGAGGGCGGAGTAAGTCTTGCAATTTCAGATTGCCCCTGACTGGGACAGACAGACTTCAATTTAGACTTGGCTCTGCCTCTTACCTGCTATATGACTATTGGACAATCTTAAGTCTTGATATCCTTCTTTGCAACATGGAGATTATAATAATGCCCACCTCAGAGGGATGCTGTGAGCATTGAATAAGATAATACTGGAGAAGGCACTCTGGAAACGGGAATACAGTACAAATGTGAGCTAATATAATTCATGAAAGCCTCCTCATTCGATGAGCTCAATTCCAAAACCGCAATAACTCTCGTGACCTCCTTGTTTCATAGCAGAGGGCGCTGGAGGTCGGAGGGTAGGGATGGGGAGGGGGTTCATAGTCAGCTGGACATGTGTACAAAACACTTCTCAGAACCTCTATTTCATCATCTGCAAAACAGGAAGGATACAAGAGCCCTTCTTTGCAGGCTTGTGAAGATGGAATGAGATCATATATGCCAAACATTTTGCATGAGGTCTGGAACTAAGCAGCCTTTCAGTAAATGTTATTAAAAAAATATTTTTTAATTTCTTTTGAGACAGAGTCTCACATTGTCACCCAGGCTGGAGTGCGATGCCATGATTTCAGCTCCCTGTAACCTCCACCTCCCGGGTTCAAGCGATTCTCCTGCCTCAGCCTCCTGAGTACCTGGGATTACAGGCATGCACCACCACACCTGGCTAATTTTTGTATTTTCAATAGAGACTGGGTTTCACCATGTTGGTCAGGCTGGTCTTGAACTCCTGACGTCAGGTGATCCACCGACCTGGGCCTCCCAAAGTGCTGGGATTACAGGCTTGAGCCACTGTGTCCAGTCAGTAGATGTTATTTTGTGAGTAGGCTTCTTGATGCTTTTTGTTACTCTGTCCTTAAGACCCCCTCTCTCCTCTCCTCTTCTTGCCTCTCTTCCCATTTCTTCCTTTGACCGTCTTGACCTATGGGATGCTGCTGCTATGTTTCTGTCTCCAGTGCAGCCGCCTCTGCTGAGTTATGCAATCCCCCTACCTGGCTGTCCCTTAGGCATCTCCAACTCAATATGCTTAAAACATAACTCCTCACCTTCTCATTATGAATTTCTTTTCTTCCTCTTCTCCTGGTACATTTAAGGCATCACCTTCCACTCGTGATTCCTGATATTCCCGTCTCTGTTACTTATAATCCATCACATCAAGTTCTGTTGATTCTTCTGTTTAAATATCTTTTCAATGAGTGTCTTCACCCCATCTCCACACCCATTACTCTCCCCACAATCACCGCCACAGCCTCATCTTAGCTCCTTCTTCTTTGTGAGTGCCATTTTTCTCCCCCGAAAGCAAATGCAATTATTTCCTTCCTCAAAATCCTTCCTTGGATTCCTATTTCCAGGCAGATAAAGCCCAAACTTCCTAACATGGCTTATAAGGCATCTAAAAGATCTGGCTTCTACTTCTCTCCCCAACACCCCTCCTCTCTTTCTCTGTCCTGCACTCCCAATTCGAAATATGGCCCAGCTGGACTTACGTTTAGGTCCTCAAATGACAAATTAAGCTTCTTTTTTGCCTCTCAGCCTTTGCACATACTGTTCCTTCTGCCTGGAACAATCTTTCTTCCCTTCTTATCTGCCTACCCATCTCTCTCTGGCTAACTCTAGCTCATCTTACAGGTATCGATCACCTCTTCTCAAAAACCTTTCCTGACATCTCAAGTATGAGTTAGTGCTCCCCTCCCTCATGTCCACTGGAATCTTTTTGTACTTGCTTTAATTTGTCACCATTGCACTGATTATCTTGTGTAATTAAATGTCAGCTGTGATGGTCACCTGACATTTGAGATATATGTCAAATTGGCTGGGTTCCTGTCCCATGTGTAGTGAGAAGCCAAATGTCCATTTAAGATTTCTATAAATCTAGAGAGCTCATGTAATAGTAGTCTCTCTAACTTTGACTTCCTGTTCCTACTATACTCTTTTATTTTTGAGATAGGATCTCGCTCTGTTGCTCAGGCTGGGGTACAGTGGCGTGATCACGGCTCACTGCAGTCTTGACCTCCTGGGCTCAAGGGATCCTCCTGCTTCAGCCTTCTGAGTAGGTGGGACTATAGGTGGTACCACAGGGTTTTTTTTTTTTTTTTTTTTTTTTTTTTTTTTTTTGAGACGAAGTCTTGTTTTGTCACCCAGGCCGGAGTACAGTGGTGGGATCTTGACTCATTGCAACCTCCGCCTCCTGGGTTCAAGTGATTCTCCTGCCTCAGCCTCCTGAGTAGCTGGGACTACAGGGGTGTGCCACCATGTCTGGCTAATTTTTTGTATTTTTAGTAGAGACAGGGTTTTACCATCTTGGCCAGGCTGGTCTCGAACTCCACCAGCTAATTTTAAGAAAGATTACATTCTGTAGAGATGGGGTCTCACTATGTTGCCCAGACTGGTGTTGAATACCTGGCCTCAAAGGATTCTCTCACCTTGGCCTCCCAAAACGCTGGCATTACAGACCTGAGCCACCTTGCCAGGCCCTGAACTCTTTATTGTGGTGAGGGTCTGCGTACCTCAAGGCCCCCCACTTTTTTTTGCCCCCAAGCAACGAGATGTATAACACAGCGCCTTTTCTTTGTTTCTTCAAAACATTGCTCACAGAAGACAGTTGGGTATGTAACAGAAACTACTAAAGGTCCAGAGGGATGAAGTGGAGGGCTTGGTTTGCATTGTAGTTCTTAGGGATCCACCAGCCAGCCCTGCCCTGTTTTTCCCCCGCGATTGCTTTTCTCCTGAAGTCCCTTCTCACTCTCCTGTTACTCAGCTCCCTTTTCCTCCTCTACCTCCTTTGTCCTTTTTCTTCTTCTTTATTGGCTTCTCCCTCTTTCTTCTCTGCTCCTCCCTCACTCAAATTCCTATTCAATACAGAGACCTGTAGGGTCTCTTAATTTCGTAGTTTCTCTGTAGAGTGTATCTTACCTTTCCACCCTGAAGAGCTTTACAGGGTTTACTGCTAAACAAAGGGTATCTCTGTGGAGGGACATGTGATGTTACATAATCCCTCTGACCTCCCTGTCACATTTTATTGACTTCTCTGTTTTTATGTGAACTCCATGATCTCATCTTGGACCATATGTCAAAAAAAGAAGAAATTGTAGAAAATGACAAACTCCATGAGAAGAGAGACCTTGTCTGCCTTGTTCATTGCTGTATCCTCAACACCTAGAACTTGGTTGGTGCCTATTGGGCTCTCAACAAATATTCGTTAAATGAATAAATGACTGAATAGGTGAATGGATGAGTGTGAGATTGCTTAGACTAAAGAATAATTCGAATGTAACTCTCCTCCCCACTTTTAGATTGCCAGATGGAGAGATTTGAGCCTAGCCTACCTAAATGCTCTGATAATCCAGGCACAAGAGCAAATCAAGTCCAGTTGTCCAATTGTTAATTCAGTGTGGCCATCACTAAGGACATTAAAATGCCTACAGTTCCTATAACTTAGTGAGAATGTAGTTGAGCATAAGACCAAGATGAGATAAGAGGTTATGAGTCTACACACATTTTGAGATGACAGGAAGATAAGCTTCCTTCTGTAACTAAGACCAACAGAAAATATACGAGGACTCAAGGCTAAAATTTTCTTGCATACCATTGCCTTGTTGGGAAATGTGCCATCCATCCATCCATCCATCCATCATTCATCCATGCATCTATCTATCCATCCATCCATCCATCCATCCATCCATCATTCATCCATCCATCTATCCATCCATCCATCCATTCATCCACCATCCATTCATCCATCCATCCATCCATCCATCCATGCATATATCTGCCCACTCACCCATCTACCCATCCACCCATCTGCCCATTCATCCATCCATCCATCCACTCACCCACCCAACCATCCAAGGCAATATATATAATATTGAGAAATATGCTGTAGCTTAATTGGCATGAAATTAAGTTAATATCAGTGCCTACTTAATGAAGTTATTATGAGTTTGAAATGATATTATCTAGGTAAAGCACTCAGTACTGGGTCTATTGCATAACAGAAGCTCAATACATGGTAACTGTTGTTAATAGGATCTAAATACCACACTTGAATTCCACGGCCTCAGCTCTTTCCCAGACAGACATCAAACATTCAGTTCAATTTTATTCTCCCGTATTTGAGGCAGATAAATAGGGTGAAGGAATCTGAAGAGGAAGTAGGTAGAGTCAGGCTGGATCATTGAAGAACAGAAACTGGTAGGTTGGGTCTGGGGTGTGGAATTGAGGGGAGGGCCACCTGGGACCACCCCCCTCTAAAAATGTTGCTGGAGGTCAGTCTCCAGATGACCCTACTGTAAAGGGTCATCCATAAAGAGCATCCATGAGGGTAGTCAGGAGGCAGGAACACAGGCAGGATACAGGAACATGATATAGACAAACACTCCTCCACTGAGACAGCTGGTCAACCCAGGCCCAGCCTACCTCAGGGAACTGTAGGGCCCGATGGGTATGTTGATCCGGCTTTGCAGCCAGTTGATGTAATCCTCTTGAGGCATATGAATGATGTGTTCTCGCACAAACTGTGGGGCAGACACAGTGGCAATCTCAGAATTTGGTCTGAAAAGTAGACTCTGCCTTCCCTCCCTCCCCTCAAGATCCTGGAAGATTTGTGATTGAGACTGGTGGCCCCAGGAATACCATTCAGGCATTCATAATCTTGGAGCATCAGATTGGGGTGGTCCTTTGGGGAAGGGGACCTCTTTCCAGTTTCCTGGCTCAGCAGGCTAATTTTAAGACCCTTCTTGTTGCTATTGATGGAAGGAAATTTGGGGAGGACAGAAAGTTCCAGCTATCTGCCTTTTTCTTTCTTTTCTACTCCTTAATATCTTTTCAAACAGTTATTTGTCTTTAAACGTTTTTGGTTTGTAAATCCCTTTCAGAATTGATGACAGCTATGGGCTTGCTTTCCTGGAGAGGGTTTAAGACACACAAAAGGAGAGTTTCATGTAGACCCCCATATCCAGGTTATTAGAAGTTCTGTGATGTTGGGTGGCTGGCAAGATGGTGGAATAGAAACAGCTCCAGTCTGCAGCTCCCACTGAGATCAACACAGAAGGTGGGTGTGTTTCTGCATTTCCAACTGAGGTACCTGGCTCATCTCATTGGGACTGGTTAAACAGTGGGTGCAGCCCACGGAGGGCAAGCTGAAGCAGGGTGGGGTGTTGCCTCACTCAGGAAGCACAAGGGGTTGGGGAATTCTCTCCCCTAGCCAAGGGAAGCCAGGAGGGACTGTGCTGTGAGGAATGGTGCATTCTGGCCCAGATACTATGCTTTTCCCACGGTCTCTGCAACCCGCAGACCAGGAGATTCCCTTGGGTGCTGCTTACACAACCAGGACCCTGGGTTTTAAGCACAAAACTGGGTGGCCATTTGGGCAGACACCAAGCTAGCTGCAGTTTTTTTTCTCATACCCCCATGGCACCTGGAATGCCAGTGAGACAGAACTTCCACTCCCCTGGAAAGGGGGCTGAAGCCAGGGAGCCAAGTGGTCTTGCTCACTGGATCCCACTTCCACGGAGCCCAGCAAGCTAAGATCACTGGCTTGAAAGTCCTGCTACCAGCACAGCAGTCTGAAGTCAACCTGGGACGCTCGAGTTTGGTGGGGGGAGGGGTGTCTGCCATTACTGAGGCTTGAGTAGGCAGTTTTCCCCTCACAGTGTAAACAAAGCCACCGGAAAGTTTGAACTGGGCAGAGCCCACAGCAAAGCCACTGTAGCCAGACTGCCTCTCTAGATTTCTCCTCTCTGGGTAGGGCATCTCTGAAAGAAAGGCAGCAGCCCAAGTCAGGGACTTATAGATAAAACTCCCATCTCCCTGGGACAGAGCACCCGGGTGAAGGGGTAGTTGTGGGTGCAGCTTCAGCAGACTTAAACGTTCCTGCCTGCCAGCTCTGAAGAGAGCAGCAGATCTCCTAGCACAGTGCTCAAGCTCTGCTAAAGGACAGACTGCCTCCTCACATGGGTCCCTGACCCCCATGTCTCCTGACTGGGAGACACCTTCCAGGAGGTGTCGACAGACACCTCATATAGGAGAGCTCTCAATGGCATCAGGCTGGTGCCCCTCTGGAACAAAGCTTCCAGAGGAAGGAACAGGCAGCAAACTTTGCTGTTCTGCAGTCTCCACTGGTGATACCCAGGCAAACAGGGTCTGGAGTGGACCTCCAGCAAACTCCAGAAGACCTGCAGCAGAGGGGGCTGACTGTTAGGAGGAAACCTAACAAACAGAAAGGAATAGCATCAACATCAACAAAAAGGACGTCCACACAAAAACCCCATTTGATGGTCATCAACATCAGAGACCAAAAGTAGATAAATCCATGAAGATGAGGAAAAACCAACACAAAAAGGCTGAAAATTCCCAAAACCAGAATGCTTCTTCTCCTCCAAAGAATCACAACTCCTCACCAGCAAGGGAACAAAACTGGACAGAAAATGAGTTTGACAAATTGACGGAAGTAGGCTTCAGAAGATGGGTGATAACAAACTCCTCTGAGCTAAAGGAGCATGTTCTAACCCAATGCAAGGAAGCTAAGAACCTTCAAAAAAGGTTAGAGGAATTGCTAACTAGAATAACCAGTTTAGGAGTCTGTTCCAAGATGGCCAAACAGGAACAGCTCCAGTCTGCAGCTCCCAGCATGATCAATGCAGAAGATGGGTGATTTCTGCATTTCCAACCGAGGTACCTGGTTCATCTCATTGGGACTGTTTGGAAAGTGGGTGCAGCCCATGGAGGGTGAGCCAAAGCCGGGTGGGGCATCACCTCACCTGGGAAGCACAAGCGGTCAGGGGATTTCCCTTTCCTAGCCAAGGGAAGCTGTGACAGACTGTACCCGGAAAATCAGGACACTTCCTCCCAAATACTGCACTTTTCCAATGTTCTTAGCAAACGGCACACCAGGAGATTATATCCCACACCTGGCTTGGCGGGTCCCACGCCCATGGAGCATTGCTCACTGCTAGCGCAGCAGTCTGAGATTGACCTGCGAGGCAGCAGCCTGGCAGGGGGAGGGGCATCCGCCATTGCTGAGGCTTGAATAAGTAAACAAAGTGGCCGGGGAAGCTCGAACTGGACAGAGTCCACTGCACCTCAGCAAGGCTTGTTGCCTCTGTAGATCCCATCTCTGGGGGCAGGGCATAGCTGAACAAAAGGCAGCAGAAACTTCTGCAGACTTAAACGTCCCTGTCTGACAGCTCTGAAGTGAGCAGTGGTTCTCCCAGCACAGTATTTGAGCTCTGAGAATGGATAGACTGCCTCCTCAAGTGGGTCCCTGACCCCCGTGTAGCCTAACTGGGAGACACCTCCCAGTAGGGGCTGACTGACACCTCATACAGGTGGGTGCCCCTCTGGGATGAAGCTTCCAGAGGAAGGATCAGGCAGAAATATTTGCTGTTCTGCAATATTTGCTGTTCTACAGCCTCTGCTGGTGACACCAGGCAAACAGGGTCTGGAGTGGACCTCCAGCAAACTCCAACAGACCTGCAGCTGAGAAACCTGAGTGGGAGAAGGAAAACTAACAAACAGAAAGGAATGGCATCAACATCAACAAAAAAGACATCCACACCAAAACCCCATCTGTAGGTCACCAACATCAAAGACCAAAAGTAGATAAAACCACAAAGGTGGGGAGAAACTAGAGTAGAAAAGCTGAAAATTCTGAAAACTGGAGCACCTCTTCTCCTCCAAAGGATCGCAGCTCCTTGCCAGCAACGGAACAAAGCTGGATGGAGAATGACTTTAATGAGCTGATAGAAGTAGGCTTCAGAAGGTCGGTAATAAAAAACTTCTCCAAGCTAAAGGAGGATGTTCAAACCCATTGCAAGGAAGCTAAAAACCTAGAAAAAAGATTAGATGAATGGCTAACTAGAATAAACAGTGAAGAGAAGACCTTAAATGACCTGATAGAGCTGAAAACCAAGGCATGAGAACTACGTGAAGAATTCACAAGCTTAAATAGCTGATTCAATCAAGTGGAAGAAAGTGTATCAGTGATTGAAGATCAAATTAATGAAATAAAGTGAGAAGAGAATTTTAGAGAAAAAAAGAGTAAAAAGAAACAAACAAAGCCTCCAAGAAATATGGGACTATGTGAAAAGACCAAAGCTACATTTGATTGGTGTACCAGAAAGTGACAGGGAGAATGGAACCAAGTTGGAAAACACTCTTCAGGATATTATCCAGGAGAACTTCCCCAACCTAGCAAGGCAGGCCAACATTCAAATTCAGGACAGACAGAGAATACCACAAAGATACTCCTCCCCAACCTAGCAAGGCAGGCCAACATTCAAATTCAGGAAAGACAGAGAATACCACAAACATACTCCTCGAGAAGAGCAACTCCAAGACATGAAATTGTCAGTGTCACCAAGGTTGAAATGAAGGAAAAAATGTTAAGGGCAGCCAGAGAGAAAGGTTGGGTTACCCACAAAGGGAAACCCATCAAACTAACAGTGGATCTCTCAACAGAAACTCTACAAGCCAGAAGAGTGGGGGCCAATATTCAACATTCTTAAAGAAAAGAATTTTCAAACCAGAATTTCACATCTAGCCAAACGAAGCTTCATAAGTGAAGGAGAAATAAAATCCTTTACAGACAAGCAAATGCTCAGAGATTTTGTCACCACCAGGCCTGCCTTACAAGAGCACCTGAAGGAAGCACTAAACATAAAAAGGAACAACTGGTACCAGCCACTGCAAAAACATGCCAAATTGTAAAGACCATCGATGCTAGGAAGAAACTGCATCAACTAATGGGCAAAATAACCAGCCAACATCATAATGACAGGATCAGATTCACACATAACAATAGTAGTCTTAAATGTAAATGGGCTAAATGCCCCAATTAAAAGACACAGACTGGCAAATGGGATAAAGAGTCAAAACCCATCAGTGTGCTGTATTCAGGAGACCCATCTCACATGCAGAAACACACATAGGCTCAAAATAAAGGGATGGAGGAAGATCTACCAAGCAAATGGAAAGCCAAAAAATGAGGGATTGCAATCCTAGTGTCTGATAAAACAGACTTTAAATCAACAAAGATCAAAAGAGACAAAGAAGGCCATTATATAACAGTAAAGGAATTGATTCAATAAGAAGAACTGTCTTAAATATATGTGCACCCAATACAGGAGCACCCAGATTCATAAAGCAAGGCCTTAGAGACATACAAAGAGACTTAGACTTCCACACAATAATAATGGGAGACTTTAACACCCCACTATCAACATTAGACAGATCAATGAGACAGAAAGTTAACAAGGATATCCAGGACTTGAACTCAGCTCTGCACCAAGCAGACCTAATAAACATCTATAGAACTCTCCACCCCAAATCAACAGAATATACATTCTTCTCAGCACCACATCGCACTTATTCCAAAATTGACCACATAGTTGGAAGTAAAACACTCCTCAGAAAATGTAAAATAACAGAAATCACAACAAACTGTCTCTCAGATCACAGTTCAATCAAATTAGAACTCAGGATTAAGAAACTCAATCAAAACTGCACAACCACATGGAAACTGAACAATCTGCTCCTGTATGATTACTGGGTAAATAATGAAATTAAGGCAGAAATAAAAATGTCCTTTGAGACAAATGAAAACAAAGACACAACATACCAGAATTTCTGGGACACATTTAAAGCAGTGTGTAGAGGGAAATTTATAGCATTAAATGCCCACAGGAGAAAGCAGGAAAGATCTAAAATCAACACCCTAACATCACAATTAAAAGAACTAGAGAAGCAAGAGCAAACAAATTCAAAAGCTAGAAGACAAGAAATAACTAAGATTAGAGCAGAACTGAAGGAGATAGAGACGGGAAAAAACTCTTCAAAAAAATCAATGAATCCAGGAGCGGTTTTTTTTTTTTTTTTTTTTTTTTAAAGATTGACAAAATAGACTGCTAGCTAGACTAATAAAGAAGAGAAGAGAGAAGAATCAAATGGATGCAATAAAAAGTGATAAAGGGAATATCACCACCGATCCCACAGAAATACAAACTGCCATCAGAGAATACTATAAAGACCTCTACGCAAATAAACTAGAAAATCTAGAAGAAATGGAAAAATTCCTGGACACATACACCCTCCCAAGACTAAACTAGGAAGAAATTCAATCTCTGAATAGACCGATAACAGGCTCTGAAATTGAGGCAGTAAATAATAGCCTACCCACCAAAAAAAGTCCGGGACCAGATGGATTCATAGCCGAATTCTACCAGAGGTACAAAGAGGAGCTGGTACCATTCCTTCTGAAACTATTCCAATCAATAGAAAAAGAGGGAATCCTCCCTAAGTCATTTTATGAGGCCAACATCATCCTGATACCAAAGCCTGACAGAGACACAACAAAAAAAGAGAATTTTAGACCAGTATCTCTGATGAACATCAGTGCGAAAGTCCTCCATAAAATACTAGTAAAGAGAATCCAGCCACACATCAAAAAGCTTATCTGCCACGATCAAGTCGGCTTCATCTCTGGGATGCAAGACTGGTTCAACATACGCGAATCAATAAATATAATCCATCACATAAACAGAATCAAAGACAAAAACCACATGATTATCTCAATAGATGCAGAAAGGCCTTCGACAAAATTCAACAGCCCTTCATCCTAAAAACTTTCAACAAACTAGGTATTGATGGAACGTATCTCAAAATGCTAACAGCTATTTATGACAAACCCATAGCCAATATCATACTGAACGGGCAAAACCTGGAAGCATTCCCTTTGAAAACTGGCACAAGACAGGGATGCCCTCTCTCACCACTCCTATTCAACATGCTGTTGGAAGTTCTGGCCAGGGCAATCAGGCAAGAGAAAGAAATAAAGGGTATTCAATTAGGAAAAGAGGAAGTCAAAATGTCCCTGTTTGCAGATGACATGATTGTATATTTAGAAAACCCCATCGTCTCAGTCCAAAGTCTCCTTAAGCTGATAAGCAACTTCAGCAAAGTCTCAGGATACAAAATCAATGTGCAAAAATCACAAGCACCCCTATACACCAATAACAGGCAAACAGAGAGCCAAATCATGAGTGAACTCCCATTTACAAGTGCTTCAAAGAGGATAAAATACCTAGGAATTCAACTTACAAGGGATGTGAAGGACCTCTTCAAGGAGAACTACAAACCACTGCTCAACAAAAGAAAAGAGGACACAAACAAATGGAAAACATTCCATGCTCATGGATAGGAAGAATCAATATCGTGAAAATGGCCGTACTGTTCAAGGTAATTTATAGATTCAATGCCATCCCCATCAAGCTACCAATGACTTTCTTCTCAGAATTGGAAAAAACTACTATAAAGTTCATATGGAACCAAAAAAGAGCCCGCATTGCCAAGTCAATCCTCAACAAAAAGGACAAAGCTGGAGACATCACGCTACCTGACTTCAAACTATACTACAAGGCTACAGTAATCAAAACAGCATGGTACTGGTACCACAACAGAATTATAGACCAGTGGAACAGAACAGAGCCCTCAGAAATAACATCACACATCTACAACCATCTGATCTTTGAAAAACCTGACAAAAACAAGCAATGGGGAAAGGATTCCCTATTTAATAAATGGCGATGAGAAAACTGGCTAGTCTTGCGTAGAAAGCTGAAACTGGATCCCTTCCTTACACCTTATACAAAAATTAACTCAGGATGAATTAAAGACTTAAATGTTTGACCTAAAACCATCAAAACCCTAGAAGAAAGCCCAGGCAGTACCATTCAGGACAGAGGCATGGGCAAAGATTTCATGACTAAAACACCAAAAGCAATGGCAACAAAAGCCAAAATTGACAAATAGGATCTGATTAAACTAAAGAGATTCTGCACAGCAAAAGGAACTATCATCATAGTGAACAGGCAACCTACAGAATGGGAGAAAATTTTTGCAATCTACCCATCTGGCAATGGGCTAATATCCAGAATCTACAAGGAACTTAAACAAATTTACAAGAAAAAAATAAACAACATCATCAAAAACTGGGTGAAGGGTGTGAACAGACACTTCTCAAAAGAAGACATTTACACAGCCAACAAACAAGTGAAAAAAAGCTCCTCATCACTGGTCATAAGAGAATTGCAAATCAAAACCACAGTGAGATATCATCTCATGCCAGTTAGAATGGCGATCCTTAAAAAGTCAGGAAACAATGTTCATCTATCCAATTACTCATTCAGTCTTTCAAATGATAGTTATTGAGCACCTACTATGAGTTAGGCAGTATTCTGGCAATCTGAATACTGAATAACTCAAACAAGTTTCCTGTTCTCCTCAATGAGACTTGATTCTAAACAAGGAGACAGGAATCAGTATAATAAATATATATCCTAGAATATAAAGCAGTATGAGAAGCCCAAAATATATAATGGATGATCAATTGCATCTTCAAAATTTTCCACAGTGAGCACATATACAGCAAGGGGTGAGGGATTTTTTTAAAAAGAGATCCACCTGCCTTAAGACCCGATCACATCTGAACCATCTCCTTAGGTTACACCTAAGGTAGATTAGACCAAGTAGGTTATTCAAGGATGGATTCCAAAACTACTCTCACATTCACATAACACAGAAATACACAAAGTTTGACCCAACCTTGATCATTAATCAAAGAGATAGAAAATACACACACACACACACACACACACACACACAAACACACACCATCTTGGGTGTGAGAGCCAATTGTGTGAGAGTAATTGGATGAATGATCATTAAAAAGTCAGATGCTGGAGAGGATGTGGAGAAACAAGAATGCTTTTACACTGTTGGTGGGAGTGTAAGTTAGTTCAACCATTGTGGAAGACAGCGTGGTGATTCCTCAAGGATCTAGAACCAGAAATACCAGTTGACCCAGCAATCCCATTACTGGGTGTATACCCAAAGGATTATAAATCTTTCTACTATAAAGACACATGCACACATATGTTTATTACAGCACGATTCACAATAACAAAGAGGTGGAACCAACCCAAATGCCCATCAATGATAGACTGGATAAGGAAAGTGTTGCACATATACACCATGGAATACTATGCAGTCATAAAGAAGGATGAGTTCATGTCCTTTGCAGGGACATGGATGAAGCTGGAAATCATCATTCTCGGCAAATTAACACAGGAACAGAAAACCAAACACATGTTCTCACTCATAAGTGGGAGTTGAACAATGAGAACATCACAAGCTGGGGCCTGTCAGTGGGTGGGGGTCTGGGGGAGGGATAGCATTAGGAGATGACGGGTTGATGGGTGCAGAAAATCACCACGGCACATGTATAACTATGTAACAAACCTTCATGTTCTGCATATATATCCCAGAACTTTAAATATAATAATAATAATAATAATAATAATAATAATAATAATAAAAAAAGTTCTGTGATGTTCTCACTAGGAAAAGAGCTTGCTAAATTTTATTAGTCAGGGCTGTGAACTCACCTCAAATAAAAGAGGAGCCCCTAGTACTTCCTCTTCTTACCCATGCAGGGACTAGCTTTTCGAAGTCTTCCATAGCTTCAAGTGCAAGTTGGACCCCAAAACTGGTAAGTAGGAGGTGGAAGTTGCCCTAGAGTTAGTTTTGGCCTAACCTGCTAGAGTCTTTCCTGAAGGAGCCTCACAGGTCATGGGGAGTAGAGTCTTGGCATTTGGATTTGTCTACAAGGTCATCCCCCTCCTTCCACTCCTAACCTTGCCCTCATTAACACACCCAGGTCATTCTGTGGAAGGGCCTGCCTGGTATGAAAATGTCACATGCTCCATAGCCTTTCAAGGCCTGGGAATTTGACTTCTTTACCAGGAGGAAGGCATTGAAGGTCCTGTTAAAATGCACATATGCCATCCAGTAAAATTAAAGAAGTGACTTCATTAACCTCTTACTGTGGAGTCCTTGTATTGCTGATGCCTTTTGACAAAGTACCAGGAACAACTTCTGGTGATAATGGTGAATGACTACTGAAAACTGTTTAGTGGCTCCTAAATTTTTGTCTTGACCTTCAAAGGTCTGCACAGACTGACCTCTCTAATCCCCTGGGAACTATACACTCCTTGCCTGCTTCCCTCCACACTCATTGACTGCCAGTGAGTTCTCCCAACAAGTCAAGTCGTGTGCTGCTTTGGGATCTTTGCATACACCGTCTTCTCTTCTTGATCTGCTCTTTCCCTTTCTCTTCATGGTGCTGTCTCCAAAGTCACCTTCCCAGTTGCCTGAGTTAAGGTAGATCCCTTCTAACTTACTTACATACGGGGCTCCTCAAACTGTATTGTGCATATGAGACACCTGGAATCCCATTAAAATGTAAACTTGGAGTTGGCAGATTGACTTGAAGCCTGCAGTTCTGCATTTCTAACGAGCACCCAGGTGAGGTCCATGCTGCTGGTCCATGGACCACATTTTTAGTAGCAAGATAAAGGACTCCTTATGATTACTGCCCATTTTTTATGCCACCCCAAAGCCTCTGAGTTTCCTGGGGTACCATTTACATAGAATATAATCTCCCTTACAGTTGGAGTTGGGCAACCAGGTAATGGGACAATCCTTCTCCTATTAGAAAATGAGCTCCATAAATGCAGGGGCCTTTGTGTCCCCAGCACTTAAACAGTGCCTGAGTGTTGAGAGGTGATTGAATGAGGACATCTGAGACACTGTGGAGGGGAAGGGAGGTGGTGGTTACCTCAATAGCCACAGCGATGTCAGGGGAACACAGTTCCCAAATCCTCAGATCCTGTAGCACCTTCAGGAGGACGTGGGGTCGAATCCGCAAGTCCAGGTTTTCTCCAAACTTCTGCAGTTTCACCAGGATCTTTTTGGCGGGGCGGAAGTTCTTTAGATCCTCTGGCAGTTTGGACAACAGATCAAAGTACCTTCAATTCCAAGAGGAGAGGGCAAGTTAGGAAGCTGCTGGATCTCAGCACCTATGGCCATCCATCTCCGCTTTGTCTTTCTGCTACTCTGTGATGTCTCCAGGGCAGCAGGATTCTTTATCTAGGGGCCTTTCCTCTGTGGCCCACAGATCAGGCACGTCTTTACTTTTAGGGGTAGGAAAAGATGGAGAATGACTTGCATTTCATTACAAAATAAAACAAAGGTACGATTTCAAGGGATGTATTTGTAATTTTTCTATCAGACAATGTGAAATGTTAGAAGAAAGGAATGGACTTTGGGATCTGAAACTTCTCTCCTGAGGGTTAATGAGGTCGGAGTGGGTGTACACACATCTATGAGATGTCTTCTAGGATGCAGGAGGCTCTCACACCCAAGATGGTGTGTGTGTGTGTGTTTGTGCGTGTGTGTGTGTGTGTTTGTGCATGTGTGTATATATTTTCTATCTCTTTGATTCATGATCAAGGTTGGGTCAAAGCTTTGAGTATTTCAGTGTTGTGTGAATGTGAGAGTAGTTTTGGGATCCATCCTTGAATAACCTACTTGGTCTAATCTACCTTAGGTGTAACCTAAGGAGATGGTTCAGATGTGATCAGGTCTTAAGGCAGGTAGATCTCTTTTAAAAGAAATCCCTCACCCCTTGCTGTATATGTGCTCACTGTGGAAAATTTTGAAGATGAAATTGTTCATCCATTATATATTTTGGGCTTCTCATACTGCTTTATATTCTAGAATATACATTTATTATATTGATTCCTGTCTCCTTGTTTAGAATCAAGTCTCGTTGAGGAGAAGAGGAAACTTGTCTGAGTTATTCAGTATTCAGATTGCTAGAATACTGCCTAACTCATAGTAGGTGCTCAATAACTATCATTTGAAAGACTGAATGAGTAATTGGATGAATGAACAACTACAACTGAACATCATCCTTACTAGGCTGTGGTTTGTTTGACTTGATTTTAATGTTACTATGGAGGGCAATTACTTCCCCCATAATAATGACAGAAATTCCACCATTAGATTTGTGGGCTGAATCTTACTGTGGGAGGACCAGCATTAATTTCCTTCCGTAATACCTTTATGTGAATTAGTTCGTAACACGCTTTCCTCCTCCCCCCAACTTCCCTCCCACAGAGGCAAGAGGGTTTACAGAAGACCCTTTTCCCCCTTTCATAAGAGGATCCCTCTTATATGACTCATGTATCTTCAGGGCCAGACATTGCTTGTGAGAAAGTGATGTTCTGGGATGTGAGGTGGCGTAGAAGTTCCCACAGCTCTGCAAAGACTCCAGCGACCTGCTTGTAAGTTGCTGTTTCGCATTATAAAACTCATAGAGGGGATTCTGTGTACATTTTTTACTTTCTCATCTTTGTCTTAGATCTTAGTGTATTCACCCTGCTAGGATGGGGTTCGGGACACCACAGTTCAGTAGATTCCAATTCTATATTGCAAATGAGCATACAGACTGAGGTTAGACAGGGGTTCGAATCCTAAATTCACCAGTTAACTGATGGTGTGAACTTTGACAAATGAATTTACCCCTCTGAGTCTCTGTTTCCTTGTTTGTGAAATGGGGGTTAATATGTACCTTTCAGGATTATTTTGTTGGGAGGATAAAATAGACAATTTATGAAAATTGCTTATATAGTAACTGTCGTCCAGTGATCACTCAATTCATGTTGCTTTTTTTGTTGTTACTTATCATCACCCTTGTGCTGTGGCACAGTGTTTCAAGGATATGCCTGCCTAGTTTTGCATTTTTTAGGGATTACATTACTTGGGGGATGCAGTGATCACCCCATAGACCTTGGAATCTGTAGAAATTTTCAGGTTGATATGCCTCATCTGCCTGTCCCACAGGGCCTGGCATGTCCGAATCAAACAGCAGGTAAATATGGAGAGCACAGTGGGTTGGATTATCTGTGATTTCAGAAACCAGGAGTTTGGGGCCTGATTGTGCTCTGGATTTAGTGTGTCTGGGGTGTGGGGGATCCTACTGGTGGCCAGTGACAGTTTTGGAGTAATGCCTCTCTATTCCTTGAAGGAGAGTGGAATCAGTTGTGATCTTGTAATAACAACACCCTGTCCTCTTCCAGGGACCATCTTATGTGGTTCTTAGGATATTTACCAGTGGTCTGCAATTTCTTCTGCATCTCCTTTTACTACAGATATGTGATGTCTCATTTTTGCTATGTCCTTTTGAAAATTGGAGACAAGGACAAAAGCACGGAACTTCTGGATACCTCTTTCTTCTTGGCGCCTACAAGGTTGTATGAGAAAGAGAGAGAAGAATAAGATTCCCTCCTCTTATAACCACCCTAGCTGACCTTTGAGATCTGACTTAAACACTTTTTCCTTCATGAGGCTTTTCTTAACCCTGTCAGCTAGTCTTTAACTTAGGCTCTTGCTTTTGCCACAAGAGGATACAGCTCTCTCCAAGGTCCTGAAGCACTATTTTCCAGTTATTTTCCTAATAAACTTTTTATTAGCTTTCATTCTCTTCCTACTTCTGATTGTATTTACACAGCTTTTCAGTCTCTAAGATGGGGAATAATAATGATTCCTATTTGTCAGATGTGAGAATTAAATGATATAATGTGTGTCAAGTGTTGAGCTTCATGCCAGACACACGGTAGGTGTTAACTCTTGCTGTTTCCTCTCTTCCCCACTCCCCTTATCATTTTGTGCCTATGTTCTGTCTCTCCAATGAGACTTTATATGATAAATATCACCATGTCACCCCACTGCATACAGCTTTCAATGGCTTTTCAGTTTGCTCAGAATAAATTATTCTCCAAGACTCTAAATAATTCAGCCCTCACATTTTCCGGCTTTATCCCCATCCTTTCCATCCCTTCTCTTCCAGAATCTTATCCTTTGGGTCATGATCAAAGTCTCTGAGATAAAGTTCAACCTCCACAGCTGGGCTATCACAGCCTTTTATAATCTGGCTTGTCTAGCTCTCTGATAACCTTGCAAACACCCTATGCCCCAGCCACACCTGACTACTAGCAGTTCCCTGGTTGTCTGTGCCCCTCTGACTTCTGAGACCTAGCTGTTGCTTTTCCTTGAAACTCCCTTCCACCCTACTTTTCCAGCATGACTTTTTAAAAATTTGTTTTAGATTTGGGGCTACATGGGAAGATTTGTTACACAGATAAACATGTGTCACGGGGGTTTATTGTACATATTACTACATCACCCAGGTATTAAGCTCTGTACCCAATAGTTATATTTTCTGCTCTTCCCCCTCCTCCCACCATACCCCCTCAAAGTAGACTCCAGTGTCTTTTGTTTCCTCCTTTGTGTTCATAAATTCTTATCATTTAGCTCCCACTTATAAGTGAGAAATATGTGGTATTTGGTTTTCTGTTCCTGCGTTAGTTTGCTAGGATCATAACCTTCAGCTCCATCTATGTTCCCAAAAAATATATCATCTCATTCTTTTTTATGGCTGCATAATATTCCATGGTGTATATGTACCACTTTTTTTTTAATCCAGTCTGTCATTGATGGGCATTTAGATTGATTCTGTGTCCTTGCTATTGTGAATAGTGCTGCAGTGAACATTCACACGCATGTGTCTTTATAGTAGAATGATTTATGTTCCTTTGGGTAGTATATACCCAGTAATGGGATTGCTGGATTAAATGGCAGTTCTGTTTTTAGCTCTTTGAGGAATAGCCATACTGCTTTCCACAATGGTTGAACTAATTTACACTCCCACCAACAGCGTATAAGGATTCCTTTTTCTCCACGACCTCGCCAGTATCTGTTATTTTTTGACTTTTTAATAACAGTCATTCTGACTGTTGTGAGATGGTATCTCCTTGTGGTTTTAATTTGCATTTCTCTAATGATCAGGATGTTGAGCTTTTAAAAATATGCTTCTTGGCCACATGTATGTCTTCTTTTAAGAAAGTGTTTGTTCATATCCTTTGCCCACTTTTCAATGGGTTGTTTTTCTCTTGTAAATTTCTTTAAGTTCCTTACAGATGCTGGGTATTAGACCTTTGTCAGATGCATAGTTTGCAAATATTTTCTCCCATTCTTTGGGTGTCAGTTTACTCTGTTGATAGCATCTTTTGCTGGGTGGAAGCTCTTAAGTTCAATTAGATCCCATTTGTCAATTTTTGCTTTTGTTGCAATTGCTTTTGGTGTCTTTGTCATAAAATCTTGCCCATTCCTAGGTCTGGGATGGTATTGCCTAAGCTGTCTTCCAGGGACTTTTTAGTTTTGGGTTTTACATTTAAGTCTTTAATCCATCTTGAGTTGATTTTTCTGTATGGTGTAAGGGAGGGGTCCAGTTTCAATCTTCTGCACATGGCTAGCCAGTTATCCCAGCACCATTTACCAAATAGACAGTCTTTTCTCCATTGCTTGTTTTTGTCACCTTTGTCAAAGATCAGATGGTCACAGATGTGCAGCCTTACTCTGGGCTCTCTATTCTGTTCTATCAGTCTATGTGCCTGTTTTTGTACCAGTACCATGCTGTTTTGGTCACTGTCACCTTGTAGTATAGTTTGAGGTCAGGTGATGTGATTCCTCCAGTTTTGTTCTTTTTGCTTAAGATCGCCTTGGTTATTCAGGCTCTTTTTTGGTTCCACATAATTTTTAAAATAATTTTTTTCTAGTTCTGTGAAGAATGTCTTTTTGGTAGTTTGATAGGAATATAATTGAATCTATAAATCGCTTTGGGCAGTATAGCCATTTTAGTGATATTGATTCTTCCTCCTCATGAGCATGGGATGTTTTTCCATTTGTTTGTGTCTTCTCTGATTTCTTTGAGCTGTGTTTTGTAATGCTTATTGTAGAAATCTTTCTCTTCTCTGATTAGCTGTATTCCTAGGTATTTTTTTGTGGCAGTTGTAGATGAAATTGCCTTTCTGATTTGGCCCTCAGTTTGGTTGTTATTGGTGTATTGGGATGCTAGTGATTTTTGTACATTGATTTTGTATCCTGAAACTTGTTTATCAGCTGAATGAGGTTTTGGGCTGATACTATGGAGATTTCTAGATATAGAATCATGTCATCTGCAAGCAGAGATAGTTTGACTTCCTGTCTTCCTATTTGGATGTGCTTTATTTCTTTCTCTTGCCTGATTGCTCTGGCTAAGACTTTCAATACTACAATAAATGGAAGTGGTGGGAGAGGGCATCCTTGTCTTGTGCTGGTTGTCAAGAGGAATGCTTCCAGCTTTTGCCCATTCAGTATGATGTTGGCTATGGGTTTGTCATAGATGGCTCTTATTATTTTGAGGTATGTTCCCTCAATACCTAGTTGATTGAGAGCTTTTAACATGAAGCGATGTTGAATTTTATCAAAAGCCTTTTCTACATCTGTTGAGATAATCATGTGGTTTTTGTCTTTAGTTCTCTTTATATGATAAATCATATTTATTAATTTTTGTATGTTGAACCAACCTCATATCCCAGGTACAAAGCCTACTTGATCATGGTGGATTAGCTTTTTGATATGCTGCTGGATTTGGTTTGCAAGTATTTTGTTGAGAATTTTTGCATTGATGTTCATCAAAAATATTGGCTTGAAGTTTTCTTTTTTTGTGGTGTCTCTGCCAGGTTTTGGAATCAAGATGATATGGCCTCATAGAATGAGTTGGGAAGAAGTCCCTTCTCCTCAATTTTTGGAATACTTTCTGTAGAAATGGTACCAGCTCTTGTTTTTGCATCTGGTAGAACTTAGCTGTGAATCCATCAGGTCCTGGGCATTTTTTTGGTTGGTAGGCTATTTATTACTGATTCAATTGTAGAGTTTGATATTGATCTGTTCAGGGAATCAGTTTCTTCCTGGCTCAGTCTTGGGAGGGTGTATGTGTTCAGGAATTTATTTGTCTCTTCCAGGTTTTCTAGTTTGTGTGCATAGAGGTGTTTGTAGTGGTTTCTGATGGTTGTTTTTATTTCTGTGGGGTAAGTAGTAACATTCCCTTCATCATTTCTAATTGTGTTTTTTGGATCTTCTCTGTTTTCTTCTTAATTAGTCCAGCTAGTGGCCTATTTATTTTATTATTCTTTTTCAAAAAATCAACTTCTGGATTTGTTTATCTTTTGAATGATTTTTCATGTCTTGATTCCCTTCAGTTCAGCTCTGATTTTTGTTATTTCTCATCTTCTGCTAGCTTTGGGGTTGGTTTGTTCTTGCTTTTCTAATTCAGTTGTGAAGTTAGGTTGTTAATTTGAGATCTTTATAACTTTTTGATGTGGGTATTTAGTGCTATGAGTTGCCCTCTTAATACTGCCTTAGCTGTGTCCCGGAGATTCTGGTATATTGTATCTTTGTTCTCATTATTTTTGAAAAACTTCTTGATTTCTGCCTTAATGTCATTATTTACTCAAAAGCCATTTAGGAGCATGTTGTTTACTTTCCATGTAATTGTACAGTTTTGAGTGATATTATTTGTGTTGACTTCTATTTTTATTGTGCTATGGTCTGAGAGTGTGTTTGGTATGATTTTGGTTCTTTTACATATATTGAGGATTGTTTTATCTCCAATTATGCGGTCAATTTTAAGTATGTGCTATGTGGTGATAAGAAGAATGTATATTCTGTTGTTTTTGGGTGGAGACTTCTGTAAAGGTCTGTCAGATCCATTTGTTCCAATGCTGAGTTTAGGTCCAGAATATCTTTGTTAATTTTCTGCCTCAATTATCTGTTTAATACTGTCAGCGGAGTGTTGAAGTCTCCCACTATTATTGAGTGGGAGTCTATGTCTCTTTGTAGGCCTCTAAGAACTTGCTCTATAAATCTGGGTGCTCCTATGTTGGATGCATATATATTTATGATAGTTAGATCTTCTTGTTGAATTTGAACCCTTTACAATTATGTAATGCCCTTCCTTGTCTTTTATGATCTTTGCTTGTTTCAAATCTGTTTTGTCTGAAATTAGGATGGCAATGCCTGCTTTTTTCTGTTTTCCATTTGCTTGGTAGGTTTTCCTTCATCCCTTTATTTTGAGCCTATAACTGTCATTATGCATGAGATGAGTCTCTTAAAGACAGCATACCGTTGGGTCTTGCTTTGTTATCCAGCTTGCCACTCTGTGAATTTTAAATGGTGCATTTAGCCCATTTACATTCAAGGTTAGTATTGATATGTGTGGGTTTGATCCTGTCACTGTGCTGTTAGCTGGTTATAATGCTGGCTTGTTTGTGTGGTTGCTTTACAGTGACACTGGTCTGTATGTTTAAGTGTCTTTTTATATTAGCTGATAGCAGTCTTTCCTTTTATTTAGTACTCCTTTCAAGATTTCTTGGAAGGCATGCTTGGTGGTGATTAAGTCCCTCAACATTTGCTTATCTGAAGAGGATCTTATTTCTCTTTCACGCAGGAAGCTTAGTTTGTCTGGATATGAAATTCTTGGTTGAATATTTTTTTCTTTAAGGACGTTGAATATAGTCCCCCAATCTCTTCTGGCTTGTAGGGTTTCAGCTGAGAGGTCTGCTGTTAGCCTGATGGGGATCCCTTTTTTGGTGACCTGCCCTTTCTCTCTAGCTGCCCTTAACATTCTTCCTTTTGACCTTGGAAAATCTGCTGATTATGTGTCTTGGGGATGACCTTCTTGTGTAGACTCTCGCAGGAGTTGTCTGTATTTCCTGAATTTGACTATTGGCTTCTCTAGCAAGGTTGGGGAAGTTTTCATGGATGACATCCTGAAATATATTTTCCAAGTTGTTCAGCATGACTCTTTGGGTTTGAATTCTAGCTTTACTACTTAGCCACTGGAGAACCTTTGATAAGATGCATCTCTGAGCTCACTTTTATCATCTACAAAATAAGTCTAATGACAGCACCTACCTCATAGGATTGTTGTGAGCATTAAATGATACATAAATACAAAGCTCTTACACCCATGACTGGTACATAGTAAGTGCCCTGGGAATATCATCTATGTTTATTAAACTGAAAATATTGTTTCCAGCTATGTGTCGTGGCTCATGCTTGCAAACCCAGCATTTTGGGAAGCCAAGGTGAGAGGACTGCTTAAGGCCAGGAGTTTGACACCAGCCTGGGCAATATAGCAAGACCCTATCTGTAAAAAAAATACCCCCAAACCAAAAAACAAAACCAAACACCTTAGCACTTGAGGCTGCAGTAAGGTATGATCATGCCACTGAACTCCAGCCTGTGTAACAGAGCAAAACCCTCTCAAAAATAAATAAATAAAATAAAATAAAATAAAATAAAATAAAATAAAATGCTGTTTCCTCCAAGGAGATCTTTCTGAGGGCTGTCCTGGGCCAGGTAGGGCATCCCTTTTGTGTTCCCTTAGCAGGCTGCTTCCTCCCACAACCTCCAGACCCCTGTGTGCTAATTTCCTGTTTACTTTTCCATCTTCCCTACTGGACTGTTAGCTCCCAGAAGGAGAGGGCAAGGATTAGTCTTCTCTAAATCCTAGCCTCAGAGCATTCAGTCCATCAGTGCTGTGAGAATGAGAGTGCAACAGGCCATAATGCAAACTTTGTTGTATAGATACATTTATTGGGGTGGATGGTCTCTGGAGTCAAGGGGTAAGCTAGAAAGGGAAGAAATTATTGGGTTGTCAGAACAGAGAAGAAAAGCTTTCAATAGCTTTCTGGTGCTCTTAAAATCAAATCCCACATTGTAACTCTGGCATTTGTGGCTTGCATGATGCAGCCCTCATCTACCACTTGTCCATCCTCTTCAAATTCTCCATGTCCCTTCTGGACTTGGGACTTTGCATGCACTTTTCCTTCTACCTGGAATGTAATTCCACCTTCTCATCACACTGCCAGCTCTTCCTTATCCTTCAGGACTCATCTGAAAGTCACCTCCTCAGAGAGGTCTTCCCAGATTTCCCAATCTAGATAAGGTACCTATGCTGTCTATCTCTCTCTCTTGTAGCACCCTGTTCTCTTACTGTAGGACAATGATTATAATTTGTACCTACATATTTATGATGCAGTTATTTTGTTTCTGCCCATATTTTCCAGAAGACTGTGAGCTCCCTGAGGACAGAGAGCAAGCTCTTCTTTGTGATATAGCCCCAGCACCTGGCACCTGGCAGGCATATAGTAGGTACCCAGTGAATGCCCTTCAAATGAATGGATATATGTGTGCCCTTACTTCATGAGGATTTCCATCTTGTCCTGCAGGCAGAAGCCAGCCTCCTGGGCTACGCTGTAAAACTTGGCCCTCATGCTGTTACACACCCCACTGTTGTACTGGATGTTGATGTCACAATTAGTGCGGCTGTGGACACAGATAAGAAGGGCTTGGGGAATGGAGCCCAGGGATGTCCCCTGGTAACCTGGGTCCCACTCTGGTCCCCCTTGGCCCCAAGGTGCTCTGCACGTAGGACTCCCTGTAGCCACCTGGGTTCTCTGCCCTCACCTGGAGCCTTCCTAAGCATCCCCCTGGATGGAGGAAGGACAGATCTTCCCAATAGCATCAGGATGGTGGTTCAGACCCTATTAAATGAGCCCACAGTGAGACAGCTGGTCACTGGAACCCAGCGAATGTTAAGGATGGGAGATGGAATTTGGAGCTGGGAGATTCAGGCTCAAAGTCCAGCTCCACCACTTCTTAGCTGTGTGGCCTCAGGCAAGACATTTCACGTGGCCGGGTTTCTGCCTGCTCCTTTGTAAGATGGGATAATGCCCCTGCCTCATAGGATCGGTTTTGAGGAACAAGGAAGGTAATGAAGACAGAATGCTTTTCGTGGTGCCTGGCACAGCGGAGGAGTTTCTTGCCATTGTCTGCATTGTTTCTCAGCTTCTTGACTATGAGTCCCTAAACCTGGGGGATCCCTTGTCCTTCAGCATCGTCTATGGCTTTAGGGAGTCTGGTCTGCACTGGGTCATTTCCACACCCCTGGAATATAGAGGGTGTGGTCACCACATTCCCTGTTGTGTGGCTCCTTCCATTGCCCTCCTGGCTTACTTTTTAGACTTCTTCTGGACTGGTTGGATGTGGCTTTCTGCACTTGTACTGCTGGACCTCTCACTGAAACACAAAAGGATGGTTTCAAGTTGCTCAGAGTCTGCTTTTCAAGAAAAGGGTATCCCCAGGGCTCCATGGCACTTGCCAGCTTCCAGGATTCAGGCAAGGGAGGTGGTGCTAATCAAGGCACCAGTCACAGAACTCTATGAATTTCTTCCCACCTCTTGGCCTTTCCTCCTGCCATATCCCTGCCTGGAGAGTCCTCTTTGTTTATTTTCTACCAACTTAAATCCTATCCTGCCTTATGGTCCACAACAAGTCCTACAGTCCTATCTGAACTCTCCTGTCTAATTTTGACCTTCCGCCTCTGCATATTGTCAGGATTATGTCTTTTCTGGATCTCAGTTTCATTTGTGTAAAACTGTTCTTTTGTCTGGAGGGTGAATTGGCTTAGGACCTTTCCATACTCCTCTCCATACCCAACACTTAACACTGGGCCAGGTGCAGATTTAGTGAAGCCCAACACCCATTTTACCCCTTGTCAGTCTGTGAGCAAGCAGCTCCCTTCTGGATGGTCAGTTTCCTCATCTGTGACCCATCAACTCATCAGGCCATCCAACCCTTTCTAGGTGTGGATGATTGAATCCTCACATGGATACACCCTCCTGTGACTCTGCCTGGGCAAGCTTCCTAGAGGGGGATGAGGAGCCCCTACCCCTGCCCACCACCCCTGCTCACGCCTTTCTCCAGGATCCTTGTTTAGGGACTTGGGCTTTCAGCACCATTGTCTAGCACCTTTGCGCTGACCGTGTTTCCCCTTCTTTCTTCCAAATGCTTGGAAAACTGTCTGACCACTTTATCTGTGTGGCTCTGGGGGAGGCGGTGGTAAGACTGTTTTCCTTATTAATAGGATGTGTGGGTAACCTTTTGCTTCTAGCCCTGTGGCATTGGGGACTTCTTTAGGCAGGCAGGCCTGGCCATTTTCCAGATCCCTCCCCATAGAAAAGGTCCTGGCCTTTGCTGGTTTCCCTAGAAGCTCACAGGACTAGACGTGGAGGTCTTAGGCCTAGTGGGCAAATCCTCATCCTACCTGGGTAAGAAGCAGGCCCCCATTAACAACATCCAGAAAGCCTTGATTTTGGATTCCAACCAGCTGCCCTAATCCCTGCAGATGAATTCTTTGGGGGAGCGTGGTGGCCCTGACCTTCCTCCTGTAGATGGCTCTCTTCTTTTCAAGAGCTTTGACAGTGATTGAGGGAGGAGGTGGGAGGTAAGGAAGGTGGTGTTATTAGTGAGTGATAAGCAAGAGACAGAAATAAGCAACAAAAGACGCTTCTGCCTGTCTCACTCTGCGCCCCCCGCCTGGCCCTCTTTGAGTTTCAGCTGCACTGGTCTTTGCTTGGTGCTCCTGAGCTTCCTCCCACCCCAGGACCTTTGCACATGCTATTGCCCCTGCTTGGAACAGCATTCCATTCTTTTCCACCTCATAGTCAATTCTCCTTTGTCCTTAAGTTCTCAGCTTAAACATCAGACTCAGTGTTGGTTAGCACCCAGTACCCCTACTTCTTTTTCAGAACACTTTACAGTCATGATGTTATGGCTAGCTGTAGGATTATCTGAGAAATGTTTGACTCTCCTGTTAGATCAGCAGTTCTTAAGCCTGGGTAGAATTCAAGAGGTCCATGAATGCAGATGGGGAAAAAGTTGCATCTTTAGTTGAACTAACCTTCAACCAAAATGGAAATTGCAGGTATTTGCCTATCACATTACAATTGTGAGAGATAGTTTGAAAAATCATTTATATTCAACACTAATCCAAAATTACAGGAGTTGAGTTTTGTTATATAATGCATTGTGAAAGACACACATAGATTACCATATTCCAAATTTGATTGTAATATAGCAATCTAGATTACTATAAATTTCTTAGTGATCTTTTGTAATGTATAGTATGCATTTAAAAACATCTTTCTTAAAGGAGTCCATAGGTTTTCTCAGACTTCCAAGGAGTCTATGGCATAAAAGGTTATAACCCCAGCCCAGACACAGAGATCCACGAGGGCAGGCTGGGTTTGTTTGTGTTTGTTTCATTTGCCGCTGAATCCCCCAAACCTAGCACAGTTACTGGCACAGATGGGGAATCTAAGAATGTTCTCTAAATGGGCCGGGCTCATGCCTGTAATCCCAGCACTTTAGGAGGCGGAGGGAGGCAGATCACTTGAGGTCAGGAGTTCAAGACCAGCCTGGCCAACATGGTGAAACCCCGTCTCTACTAAAAATACAAAAATTAGCAGGGCATAGTGGTGTGTGCCTGTAATCCCAGCTACTCGGGAGGCTGAGGAAGGAGAATCACTTGAACCCAGGAGGTGGAGATTGCAGTGAGCCGAGATCACACCACTGCACTCTAGCCTGGGTGACAGAGCAAGACTCCATAAAAAAAAAAAAAAAGAGAATATTCTCTAAATGAACAAATAAATTGGGGGAAGATCTCCACCTCCCCCATTATAAATTACCCAAGTAAAGAGAAAGAGACATAGTCTTGTACCACGTCCTCCCCACCTCACTTCTCCATGACTAGAAGATTTTAACTTGATGGTATATAATTGTTGGGGAGAAATACCTGAATTCTCACCCCTGGCCCTGCAGTAAAGGGGCTTGTTTCTAATGAGGTCATAAGAAGGAAAAAGTTCCCTCTTCCCTGTCCCACTTTCCATGGTCTGGGGAGGAGCGTCCCTGCAGTGGCCCCTGTAACTGTGGGCTGCCTTCCAAGGCACCTGCTGCAGGCTCCAGGCTTTCCTACCTTGATTTGTGGGTGGTCTGCATTTCCTTATAAGCAGAATTACTCTTGTTTTGTTTCAGCACTGACAAGAGGCTGCAAGGCAAAACGAGTCCTTTAACAAGCCGCTGAATTCATGAAGCTTTTGTGCAGTAACTACGTGTGGGAGGAGGGGGAATTCTCTTTCTAGAGCAAGAATCTTCAGCCTCTACTGAGCCTAGCACTCACCTGGAGAGTTTGCTAAGAATACAGATTCCTTGGCCACATTTTCTGGGACTTGAATCATTGGCCTGGACGGGGGCCCCAGAAGGTGCATTTAGATCACACACACAGGTACACACACACACCCTCTCCTAAAATTCCCCACCATATAGAAAATACTGTGAAATAATGCCCACCTGAAGTGCTTGTTAAAAAAATATAGCTACTGGCCAGGCGTGGTGGTTCATGCCTGTAATCCCAGCACGTTGGGAGGCCAAGGCGAGCGGATCACTTGAGGTCAGGAGTTCCAGACCAGCCTGGCCAACATTGCAAAACCCTGTCTCTACTAAAAACACAAAAATTAGCTGAGCATGGTGGTGCATGCCTGTAATCCCAGCTACTTGGGAGGCTGAGGTGGGAGAATCGCTTGAACCAGGGAGGTGGAGGTTGCAGTGAGCCGAGGTCGTACCACTGCATACACACACACACACACACACACACACACACACACACACACACACACATATATATCTTACTACCTCTGGATATTCTGATTCAGTGGGTTCTGGGATGAGGAAGGATAGAAATCTGTATTTTTTGGCCAGGCGCGGTGGCTCAAGCCTGTAATCCCAGCACTTTGGGAAGCCGAGACGGGCGGATCACGAGGTCAGGAGATCGAGACCATCCTGGCTAACATGGTGAAACCCCGTCTCTACTAAAAATACAAAAAATTAGCCGGGCATGGTGGCAGGTGCCTGTAGTCCCAGCTACTCGGAGGCTGAGGCAGGAGAATAGCGTGAACCCAGGAGGCAGAGCTTGCAGTGAGCCAAGATGGTGCCACTGCACTCCAGCCTGGGCGACAAAGCGAGACTCCGTCTCAAAAAAAAAAAAAAAAAAAAAGAAATCTGTATTTTTCACAAGTAACCCAACTGCTTCTGATCTTCAGGGACACTGCTATAAGATTTTAAGGAAAGGCTGTATTTTTAGATGACTAGGGGGCAGCCCGGCCTGGAGGCTGGGGGCTGGATATACTGGCTTGTGGGGATTTCTGAAAGCCCCACAGTTCGATATCAGCCTTGATGGGAGCAGATTTGGGATCTAAAGTGAGACAGGAATCCAGCTTCTAAAGTGAGGGGCAAAAGAGAATCTGCAGCTTTTCCTAACCGTCTCTCTGTAGCTCTGTATTGAAGCTTCAGTGTCTGCTGCCTTAGCAAAAGATTAGGGAGATTTTTTTCCCAGAGGAATTAATGAGGAAGGGAAACTTCAACGCATTCTTGCTCTGTAACCATGGTTATTTATCATTAAATTGAAAGCAGAGGCCCTGTGACGGGTCTCATGAGAACCAGGTTCTAGTGTGGTTTTGTCTTTGAAGACCTTATGGAAGTCACTGCTTGTTGCTCTTTGACATCTGTGAGATGGGGTCATGGTAATGGTGAATGTACCTGTCTCAGCAGGAGAAGATTCCGTGGGGCAACATGTGTGGGATGAAAGTAACAACCGTCCTCACCACCATCCCCACCACCAACCTCACTGCCATTTATTGAATACTTACTCTATGCCAGGCACATGGTAGTATGTTATATAAATGCATTATCTGATTAAACGCTTAAAATGTTTCATTGAAGTAGATGTTATTTCCATAACATTAGTAATGTTTTACAGGGATAATATCATCTAATTCTCACTACAACCCTTTGGGATAGGCTGCTAATGAGCCTCATTTTATAGAATGAGAATCAGACTCAGAGAGGTGAAGCAACTTGCCCAACATCACCCGGCACTTAGTCATGGCCATGGAGACTGACCTTCGTTTGTCTGGTTCCAAAGCCAATGCTTTGATGTGACACAATCTCATTTTATAGATGAGAAAACTGAGGTTTTGAGAAAGGCTAGATGACTTGTCCAAGGGCCGCAGGTTTTGGATCCATGTCAGTCTGACTCCACAGCCAGTGCTTGCGCTGTGAGTTCTTATGAAGGAAGGAACCTCATTGAGCTGATGCTTCATTATTATTGTCTGTCTCTAATGCTTATAAATCAGGCACAGCAGTGGGGGCCTTATGGGTCAAGGTTGCCTCTGAGCGCCTCCAAGTGCCACCTTCCAGAGAAGCCCCATTGAGAGTCGAGGCAGCAGCCAGCGAATTCATCGTTCGCAAGCAGAGGTGAGGTGTGATGCATGTGAAAGTGCACAGTGAACTGTAATTTAATAACAATAACCAATAAGTCATAGTTGGCATCCCAGTGGGCTGAAGGCAATGATGAACCTCTTCTAGTGCCTCATTTATTTCCACAAAGGAATTTGCTTACTCAAAGGAATCCACACTTAGGAAGGGAACTCCGGCTCTAGGCTGTGTGCTCTCTGGGGCTTTCAGAGGTCAGAAGTGTGGTGGATGAGGCTTCTCACCAGAAAGAGGATGTCTTAGGTTCAGGTCTGATAGTACCTCCTTATGAGCCAATCATATCAGTTGCCAGCTTGAAACTTCAAAGGATTCCTGCTGCTCTTAGAATAAAAACCAGAATCCTTGAGTTTCATCCCTTTTTGGCTGCATTCCAGTTCCTTGAAGGTGTTGTGGTCCCTTTTGACCACATTTGCACACTATAATACTCTCTTCCCCACCTCCCTACCCACCCATGCCAGCCTCATCAGGCTGGCTCATTTACATGCTTCATCCAAATCTCAGCTTAAAGCTTCTTCCTTGGAGGAAACTTCTCTGATCCCCATCCCCAACCCAGACTAGGTCAAATTCCCTTATTATTTGTTCTCACAGTTTCAAGCTTTCCTTTCATGGACACTTCTCACAATAATAATGAGTACACAGCCCATACACGTTCGTAAGTATTCACTCAAAGGATGAAGGAATAACCAGAAGATTCCTGAGAGGCAGTGTGGCTGAGTGGCAAAGAGAAGAATGGCTTTTGGAATTAGAAATATCTGGATTTGCCAGGTATGGTGATTCACACCTGTAATCTCAGCATTTTGGGAGGCCGAGGTGGGAGGATTGCTTGAGCCAGGAGTTCGAGACCAGCCTGGGCAGTATAGCGAACCCTGTCTCTGCCAAAAAAAAAAAAAAAAAAAAAAATTAGCCAGGTGTGGTGGTGTGTGTCTGTAGTCCCAGCTACTTAGGAGGCTGAGTTGGGAGGCTCACTTGAGCCCAGGAGTTGGAGGCTGCAGTGAGCTATGATTGTGCCACTGCACTTCAGTTTGGGCAACAGAGCGAGACCCTGTCTCTAAAACAAAAATAAACCAGTAAGAAAGGTCTAGATTAGAGTCATGACCTTATCATTCACTAGCTGAGTGACCTTGAACTAGTCACATAGGCTCTCTGGGCCTCATTTCCTGATTTGTAAAATAAAGATAATAGTACCTACCTTGTAGGATTATTGTAAGAACTCAGAGAGGTGATACACATAAACAACACAGCTCAGTGCCTGCCACAGAGAAAATGCTCAACAGCTGGCAACTACTACTGTTCATGTGATTGCTATTATTCTAAGCTTTATTTGCCTCGGGAGTCAAGAGCACATACCTGGGTGCTTTCCTTTGCGTCCCATTTTCTATCGTGATTGTCCTCCGGGCATCTTCCCGAACCATCTCCAGGAGCTTCTGCAGATCTGATGAGAATATGAGAGGTCACTCTTGACCAGAAGCCACCCCTGAGACACGATTGTGCAGGACAAGGTGCAGCCCCCAAGCTGGGGTCACCTCTGCTCCTGAGGGTTGGGGATCTGGAGAGGTATTCCGCTGGGGTCCAGGGTCCAGAAGAGGTGGCTCATAGTGTTGGTCTTGTTGCAAATCTAACCATGCCATGCCCCTGCTTAGGAACCGTCAGTGGCTGTCTGTGTTACCTTTGGCTAATACCTGTAACGCCAGTACTTTGGGAGGTGAAGGCGGGCAGATCACTTGAGGCCAGGAGTTCGAGACCAGCCTGGCCAACATGGTGAAACCCTACCTCTAAAAAATTACAAAAATTAGCTGGGCGTGGTGGTGGATGCCTGTAATCTCAGCTTCTTGGGGGGCTGAGGCATGAAAATTGCTCGAACCTGAGAGGCAGAGGTTGCAGTGAGCTGAGATTGTGCCACTGCACTCCAGCCTGGGTGATACAGTTAGACTCTGAATCAAAATCATAACAATAATAATAAAATAAAAAATAAAACTTAAATAAATTCTTTCAACATGGCCTGTGAGGCCTGCCAGGATCCAGCTACTCTTTTTATCCCCGGTTTCATCTCCCTTCCCTTCCCCACCTTCGACTCTACTGCAGCCGGAGAGAACTGTTTCCAAAGCTGAGAAGAAATCATCTTGCTTGGGAAAACCCTCTCTGGTCTCCATAGGCCTGAATTTTTAAACCAGCAATCCACAGGCTGAATTCAGCTTACAAATGTGTTTTATTTGATTCCATGCGGATGCCAACCTGGAAGATTTCACATGAAAATCGAGACCTCCAGCTTCCCTAGAAGAGAGTCTGAGATGGGACTACACTGCCCCCATTTCTGCTGCATGCTGGACATGCCTTTAGATAGGCAACTGTTCTCCATTTCCCCACAGCTCCCACCACTCCTCCTTGCCTTGACCTAACTTTTATTTTCATATTTAGTATTGATTTTGGCTGGGTGCAGTGGCTCACATGTATAATCTCAGCACTTTGGGAGGCCAAGGTGGGAGGATTGCTTGAGTTCAGGAGTTCGAGGCCAGCCTGGGCAACATGGAGAAACCACCATCTCTACTAAAACAAAAATATAAAATATTAGCTGGGCGTGGTGGGGTGCACCTGTATTCCCAGCTATTCAAGAGGCTGAAGTGGGAGAATCGCCTGAGCCTGGGAAGTCAAGGCTGCAGGGAGCCAAGATCGTACCACTGCACTCCAGCCTGAATGACAGAGTGAGACCCTGTCTCTGAAAAAAGAATATTGTTGATTTTTGTATAGTGTAGAAATATTTCTTCATACCTGACTGTTACGGGTTGAAATGTATGACCCTCTCTGCCAAGATATGCTGAAGTCCTAATCACCAGGACATCAGTCGATGACCTTATTTGGAAATAGGGTCACTGCAGATGTAATGACCGTTATGTCATTTAACAATGGGGACACATCTTATGAAATGCGTCATTAGGCGATTTTGTCATTGTGTGAACATTGTAGAGTGCACTCACACAAACCTAGATGGTGTAGCTTACTATACACCTGGGCATAGCTTACTATACACTTGGTATATACAGCTTTTTTGTTCCCAGGCCAAGAACCTGTACAGCATGTTACTGTACTGAGTACTGTAGGCAATTATAACACAATGTTAAGTATTTGTGTATCTAGGGATAACATAGAAAAGGTACAGCTAAAATAGGGTATAAGAGATAAAAAATAGTACACAATAGAGGGTACTTATACTTATCATAAATGGAGCTTCCAGGACTGAAAATTGCTCTAGGTGAGTCCGTGAGTGTGTGGTGAGTGAATTCGAAGGCCTAGGACGTTACCGTGGACTTTATAAACACTGGACACTTAGGCTACACTAAATTTACTAAAACTGTTTTTCTTTCTTCAATAATAAATTAAACTTAGCTCACTGTACTTTTTTACTTTATCAGCTTTACATTTTTTAAACTTCTTGACTCTTTTGTAATAACACTTAGCATAAAACACAAACACATTGTGTATCTGTAAAAAACGTTTTTAATATCCTTATTCTATAAGCATTTTTCTATTTTTAAAAATTTTTTACTTTTAAAATATTTTTGTTAAAAACTAAGGACAGATGCGATGGCTCATGCCTGTAATCCCAGCACTTTGGGAGGCCGAGGTGGGTGGATCACCTGATGATGGGAGTTCAAGATCAGCCTGGCCAACATGGTGAAACCCTGTCTACTAAAAATACAAAAAAAAAAATTAGCCAGGTGTGGTGGCAGGTGCCTGTAATCCCAGCTACTTGGGAGGCTGAGGCAGGAAAATCACCTAAACCCAGGAGGTGGAGGTTGCAGTGAACCGAGATTGCGCTACTGCACTCCAGCCTGGGCAACATTAGCGAAACTCGGTCTCAGGGGAAAAAAAAAAAAAAAAGAGAAAAGAAAAGGAAACTAAGCCACACACACACACATTAGCCTAGGCCTCTACAGGGTCAGGATTATCAATATCGCTGTCTTTCACCTCTACATCTTGTCCTGCATAAGGTCTTCAGAGGCGGTAACAAGTAACACACGTGGAGCTGTCATCTCCCATGGTAACAATGCCTTATTCTGGAATATCTCCTGAAGGATCTACCTAGGGCTGTTTTACGATTCACTTTCTTTTTATGAGTAGAAGGAATACACTCTAAAATCACAATAGAAAATAAAGTATAGTACTTACATAAACCAGTACCATAGTCATTTTATCATTATCAAGTACAGTACTATGTACTGTACATAATTGTGTTATACTTTTATATGCAGTACAGACCTGTGAATAACATAATGTGCTATGATATCATGATGGCTAAGATATATTAACCAATAGGAATTTTTCAGCTTCACTCTAATCTTACGGGATTACTGTCGTATATGTGGTCCATTGTTGACCGAAACATTGTTATGTGACACGTGATTGTAGTTAAGTCAAGGTGATGTCATATTGGAGTAGGATGAACCCTCTATCCAATGACTAGTGTCCTTATAAATAAGAAAGAGAGATATATAGGGAAATGGTGGCTATGTGATGACAGGGGCTGTAGATTCAAGTGATGCATTTATGAACCAAGGAATGCCAAGGATTGCCAGCACCCACCAGAAAAGTCAAGGAACGATTCTCTCCTATGGATTTCAGAAGATGCATGGCCCTGTGGACACGTTGGTTTGGATGTTTAGTATCCAGAGCTATGAGACAAAAAGTTTCTGTTGTCAGAAATTTTACAGCTGCTGCAGGAAACGAACACACTGACACTCCAAAAAGCTGGAAAATGAAATAGAGATGGAGTAAGCTACATGCCTCAAGAAAAGTGGGAGAGTGGAAGTGAATGGTCCTGTCTTAGGTTGATACATATTTGCAAATCCCTGGATATCTCAATTCTTTCCATTCCCTAGCATGGAATCTGCTTTGATACAAAACCATGAGCTTTGGGACTGCTTTTTCAGAATGTTTGCAGCTGTCCACGGTACTGACATGTAACAGTGTGAGGTTGTCCTTTGATGACTGTGACTACTCCAGAATTTCTCCCCAGATTCATGAACAAGAAGAGGGAAGAAGGGACTTAGAGTGAGAAGAGGAGAAAATACATAGAAAGCCATTGAATATCAGAGATATATCAAGAAATAAAAGAGAGGAGACTTTTGAGATGGTTTTTAAATAATTCCAGGAACTAAGAAGAAAACTATGACAGCCAACTACTGGAACTTGAGCAACCAAAGGGAGAGCCTTAAACATGTATTCTTAGTGGTGCAACCTGATTACATCTCAAAATGAACAAATATGCTAGATGGCTGTCTCCACTGCATAAAATAATTTTTGATTTTAATTTTCTGTCTTTGTGGGAAATATTGGTGGCTTGTACCATCTCAGAACAGAGAGCAGTGTGGCTGATGTTGGTTTTGTGCACTTTTGATAGATCTATCACATTTTCCTCCCTCCTCTGGGGTTCTGGAAGAATGCTGTCTTCCCATCTCCATCCATTGCATCTGGTAGGGTGCCCACCTGTGGACTCCTGCAGCACACTGTCCTTCCGACCCCCATCACAGCATTGATTTCATGTGATAGCCATTTTCTGTTCACTTGCAGGTCTTCCCCTCTAGGCTGTGAGTTCCTTGATGTCAGGGGCCACATTTTATTTGTCTTTTTATTGATAGCACCTGGCAGCATGCTTAGCACATGGGGTCTCAGTCAATAGTTGCTAAACGTAAAAGTGAACAACTAGGGAGGAAATAGAGGGAAGGATTTGGGACTACAAGTTAGATTTGGATATTGATGAACAATGACAATACCAGTGCAGACACCTCATTCCTTAGTGGATACCTGCAGTTGACTCAAGCTCAGGTGTCAAAAGCCATAGCTGGAAGGGGGTCATGAAGCCTAGTGCTTCCCAAGACCGTTTGTGTGTTGTGTACATCCAGCTTTGCATATTAATGCAATTACTGGATGCTAGGAAAGAATGCCTTTCCTTAGTGACTTTGGAACCATCTAGGCTGTGATAAATGTCAGCATTAAGACATTTTCTACTCCAGCTCTCAATTTGTGGGCATGATTCCATTTAACCTGAACTTGACCTTTATTTTTGTCTTGTCATGCCCACCTTCCCTAGAGCCACAGGTCCTAGAATCCTTGGAGTGTGTCCAGAAGCCTATTAGCAAGGGAGCTGTGATTGGTTCTCCTAGTTTCTTCCCTTCTCTTTGGAGCCAAGCAGCAACATCTGACTGCTCCACCACTCCAACCCCCAACGCATGAGCAAACCAGCCTAAGGGTGGGTGGATATGGATATCAGCAAATGACCACAGCTACCTGGCACATCAAGCAGCCCTCCTAGAGCACCAAATGTCAAATTATATCCCCAGAGAAAAAATCCTGACTTCCTTTCTCCATTTCCCATTCCCAGCCTGTGTAAGAATTTCACCCTTGAATGCCTAAATCCATTTCTTCTTTTTGGGGAGGGGGAATAGAGGAGGTCTTTTTGTCATATGGGGCTAGTTTGAAGAGAAACATGAGATGGCATAGGACTCATATTTTGAGTTGTTATTTAAGTGAGTTTCTCCCTAATCGTTCCAAGACTCAGAGCTTCAAGACCAGCAGGAGGAATAGCCTGGGTTTTTGTTTCTTGGGACTCTTCCTGCCATTGATTTGGGGAGGGGATCATTCCACAGAGAGGCTGCAACCTGCTGTCTCCAATGATTTGCATCCACAAAGACTTCATTATGCAGAAGCCTTGGAAATTAGACCTTGGTCAAATAGTGTGTCTCTCAGAATAGGACTCATGAATTCAGAATCAATTTGAGGAGGTTTTAGAAGGCAAGAGAGGCTGGGCAATTAATCTACTTTTGTCAAGGCTGTGACAAATGGGATGGAGGTTAAGGTATAAATGGAGGAAAAGGTTTGGGAGGCTAAAATAGTAAACTTTTCCTCCCAGAGGAAATTCATTTTTTTTCAGTCATTTTTGTGTTCCTACTGCGTGCTAGGATAAAAGTAAATAAGATGTCACTGTTGCACACCTGCAGGGACCTCACATTCCTTTTCCCCTTCTTTCTTAGTAAGTGAACTGTGATTCTTTCTATGCATATAAGGGGAAGCATTTGCTAGCTCATTTTTTTCAACATCCTTTGCAGCCGGGCATGGCCCTGTGACTAAGTTCTGGGCAATGAGATTTTGGTAGAAGTGTGGTATGGGGCTCCTGAGTGGATTGCTTAAACTCCACTGGGAATGGACACTTTCGTACTTTGCTTACTTCCTTTTTCTTCCACCCTAGAATGTGAGCGTGATGGCTGGAGTTCTGGCAGCCATGGTGGCTTATGAAGTGGTGTTAAGGATGACACAGAAGAAAGCAGGGAAAGTAGGATCCCTGAAGATATATCGAAGCCACCTTACTAGCCCTGGACTGATCTTCTTTAACCTGTGCAAAAAATAAGCTTTTATCTTTTTTAAGCCAGTGTTTTTTAGGTCTCTGTACTGAGCCATAAGAAGTTCCTACTGGATACAATGAGATGCATTTTAAGTTAAAATTAATAATTCAATAAAAGCAAACACTAACTACTAAGAGACAAGCGAAAAGGAAACCTGGGTGAGTCAGAGAAGACTTTACAGAGGAGGGAACATTTGAGCTGGGTCTTAAAGGTTCAGCAGGAGTCCACCAGACTGAAGGGTCAAGGATGAACAGGCATTTCAAGTAGAGAAAGTCATACAAGAGTGTGCATTGTTTAAAAAGAAGAAAGTGTTTTGATGAGGTTGGAGTGCCCCACTTAAGGTGTGAACTAGCAAGAGCTGACCTGGGCAGCCTGTGGCAAGATCAGAGGTAATGTATTAGAGAAAAGGCAGAGTCACTGAAAGATGTTGAGCTAGAGAGAACTATATCAGATTTTTCATTTAGAAAGTCCCTTCTGTCTCAACATGGAGAAAAATAAGTGGGTAAAGGCAGGACAAGAAGCAGGGAAACTAGTTAGGAGGCTATTGCTGTTTTCTAGGTGAGAAGTGAAGAGACCCTAGACCAGAGGTCCAAAACTCAGGTGGCCTTCAGGGGCCAGATACCAAAAATGAGTGACACAAGTTGATGTAAAAAAAATCAGTTTGCTCTCTTGGTCCATCTTTTATTTTTTATTTTTTCCTGAAGACTTGGGTAAAGCAGAGCAATCAAATTTGACTTGAGGGCCAGATTTCTTGGGTTAAAATTCTGCCTTCATCACTTACTAGCTGTGTGACTTGGGGCAAATAACTTAACCTCTCTGTGCCCCAATGTTCTCATCAGCAGAGTAGGCATAAAGAAGTTCTTGTGAGGATTAAATGAATTAATGTACATATAAAGGAGCTGATACAAAAATACTTTTAAGTGTTAGTTATGGTTTTATCATCATCATCATTCTAAAGAAAATAGGGAAAATGTGATAATGAATGGTCACACACTCAGCCAACCAGAGCAATGAGTGGGGCAATAGGGAGTAATGAAAACTGTGGAAAACTGGAGAACACAAACCTCACTTAAAGGGACCAAGCTCCAGTTGATTGTTGTCATTCAGGATTGCAGGCCCACTGTTACCACAGGGAGTAATTTATTTTATTTGTAGAGATGGGGTCTGGCTATGTCAGCCAGGCTAATCTCGAACTCCTGGCCTCAAGTGGTCCTCCTGCTTTGGCCCTCTCAAAGTGCCAGGATTATGAGTGTGAGCTGCCGTATCTGGCCAAGAGTGTTTTGTTTGTAAAAAGTAGAAGTTTTAGGCAAAATATCTTAATCTTTAAAAGTCACAGCTACTTTTCAAAAAAACACAAATTTTTGTGTATGCTAAACAAAACATAAGTGTCAGGATCTCCGTATGTGCCCCTAGTTTTCTGTCTTCAAGACAAAAGCAATAGGTTTGAAGAGGGTAGGGTTTGCGGGAGTTTTAGGAGACAGCACTGATCAGAGCAGGTGAGTGATTGGATGTGAGAGGAAGGTGGCCACTGGGGACTTCGGTGTTGCAGGTGCCTAAAGAGATGCTCCATTTACCCCTCCCCTCACTGCAAAGTCTCCTTCCTCTGCTACTCCCTTCTGCCACCAGCGCTAATGTTCTGTTTGCTCCAGGAGAACCATGTGCAAGCTCTGGGACTGGGGCGGGGCCTTGAAGCTGGGCTATCGCTCTACTCTCCTTATCTAAGAGCAAAGCTTTTAGAGTTGAAAAAAAAAATGAAGACATGGATATAACACCAATAACCACACAAACACCTTGGAAAAGTAAATCAGGTCTAGTCCCTCCTGTACTGAAAATTTTCCGGTTACTTCCCCTTGCACCTGGAATAATTCTGAAGTCTTACTTGCTCCACAAAGGCCCTGCATGCTCTGGCCCCTGCCTCCCTCCCCAGCTTCAGGTCTTCAGGTCTCAGTTCAAACATCAGACCTGAGAGAGTCTTCCTTGATGATTACCCTTGCTAATTTAGCTTCACACCCACCAATAGTCTCTCTCTATCCCAGTATCCTGTTGTATTCTCTTCCGAGCTCATGTTATATGCAATTGCTTTGCTAGTTACAACTTTCTTTCTTTCTTTTTCTTTTTTTTTTTTGAGACGGAGTCTCGCTCTGTCACCCAGGCTGGAGTGCAGTGGTGTGATTTCAGCTCACTACAACCTCTGCCTCCCGGGTTCAAGCAATTCTCCTGCCTCAGCCTCCTGAGTAGCTGGGACTACAGGCGCCCGCCACCACGCCCAGCTAATTTTTGTATTTTTAGTAGAGACAGGGTTTCACCATATTGGCCAGGATGGTCTCGATCTCTTGACCTTGTGATACGCCCGCCTCAGACTCCCAAAGTGCTGGGATTACAGGTGTGAGCCACCATGCCATGCCATGAGTTTGTTTTTCATTACTTTATTTATTTTTATAGACATGGTCTCACTCTGTTGTCCAGGCTGGAGTGCAGTGGCACAACCATAGTTCACTGCAATCTTGAAATCCTGGACTCAAGTGATCCCCCTATCTCAGCCTCCAAAGTAGCTAGGACTACAGGCATGTGCCACCATGCCTGGCTAATTTTTAAAATTTTTCATGTAGAGATGGGGTCTCACTATTTTGCCCAGACTGGTCTCAAATTCCTGGACTCAAGCCATTCTCCTGCCTTGGCCTCCCCAAATATTGGAGTTACAGGCATGAGCCACTGCACCCAGCCTATGGATTTCTTATTTATCATTTGTCTCTTCTAAAACGTAAGCTTGGGAAGGGCGGGTACTCAGGTAACTCAGTTTTGGGCACACAGTAGGTGCTCAAAAAGTATGTGTTAAATGAAAGAAGAATCAAGAAATCCATAAGTGGACAGGAAGCTGAGGTGGGAGGGTTGTTTGAGCACAGGAGTTTGAGGTTGCAGTGAGCCATGACTGTGCCACTGCATTCCAGCCTGGGCAACAGAGTGAGACCCTGTCTCTAAAACAGAGAGAGAGAGACAGAAAAGAAATACATAAGAATCACATATCTGCTGATGGTCTATCTTAGTTTCTTCCCATCTCAGATACTACTTCTTCTGTTCAGAGAACAGCTTTTCGGGGCTTGGGACCTTTCTCAGCCCCCCGTTGACAGGCAGGGGCGGTGGGGACTTTTCCCATCGGCAGTCATTACTCTGAACCCTGACCACCCAGTGGACTTTTGCACTTCTGCTCACTTCCATCTTTGACCATCAGGGCCCCACACAGATTCTTGGTCTGCCTGGACCTCCTTTTTCGCCTCCTTGAATCTATGCGACGCCCAATCCTTGTCACTCAGCCCAGCCTCGGCTGCCACAGGCATTCCAGATGGTGTGATAGAGAACACTGGCCGAGGCCGGGTGCGGTGGCTCAAGCCTGTAATCCCAGCACTTTGGGAGGCCGAGACGGGCGGATCACGAGGTCTGGAGATCGAAACCATCCTGGCTAACACGGTGAAACCCCGTCTCTACTAAAAAAATACAAAAAACTAGCCGGGCGCGGTGGCGGGCGCCTGTAGTCCCAGCTACGCGGGAGGCTGAGGCAGGAGAATGGCGTGAACCCGGGAGGCGGAGCTTGCAGTGAGCTGAGATCTGGCCACTGCCCTCCAGCCCGGGAGGCACAGCGAGATTCTGTCTCAAAAAAAAAAAAAAAAAAAAAAAAAAAAAAAGAACGCTGGCCAAACAGGCAGGTTCAGCTGGACACCGCTGAGAGGACACAGCAGATGGGGAGAAAGCAGGAAGATGTCCCATGCATCAGAGTCAAGAATTTTGTTGTGGGCCATTCCTCCTTCATGTACCTGTCTTACCCTCTCTTCTTTCTACCTTCTCCATCTTTCTGTATGAATCCTTCTGGATCCTTCTCTTGCTTTTCCTATCTCCTTTTACTATACAAGCTCAAACCAGAAAGTTCTGAAAATGAATGTTTTATGTGACTTATGGAATCCAGTCACAATTCTGTCTAGTAGAGGTCCACAGCACCCCACTCAAAATATTGTGCAAAATTGTATATATGTGTATGTTTGAATTTTTTTCTTGTGTGAGGGCTCATAGATTTCAATGAATTTTCCTTTTTTTTCCTTCCCTTCCTCCTTCCCCCTTCCCTTCTTCTCTTCTTTTCTTTTCTTTTCTCTTTTTGAGACAGAGTCTCGCACTGTTACCCAGGCTGGAGTGAAGAAGCAAATCACAGCTCACGGTAGCCTCTACCCCCTAGGCTCAAACTATTTTCTCACCTCAATCCTCTACCTCCTAGGCTCAAGCTATCCTCCTACCTCAGCCTCCTGAGTAGCTGGAACCACAGGCACATGTTATCATGCATGGCTAATTGTTTCGTTTTGTTTTTTTTTTTGGAGAGGTTTCTCCATGTTGCCCAAGCTGATTTCAGATTCCTGAACTCAAGTGATCTGCCCACCTCCACCACCCAAATATCTGGGATTACAGACATAAGCCACCATGCCTGGCCTAATTGGATATTTTTTAAGGGACTTGCCTCTCTCAAATTTTGAGCCACTGAAAAGGCTTTTTCAGGGTGTAGATCACAGAGCAATACAACTTCCATCTATAAAATGTTCAGAAAGACAAATCAGTCGAGACAGAAAGCAGGTTTGTGGTTGCCTGGGGGCTCTGGGTAAGAAGGGCAGAAGCTTTTCTTTCGGGTGGTTGGAAATGTTCTGAAATTAGATTGTGGTGATGGTTACACAACTCCAAGTTTACTAAAAATCACTGAATTGCACATTTAAAATAAGCAAATTTTATGGTATGTAAATTATATCTCAATAATAAGGCTGTTTAAAAAAGTAGACACCGAATTTCAAAGACTTAGTATAAAAGAGGATATAAAATATCTCGTTAATAATTTTTACATTGGTTACACATTGAAATGATAATGTTCTGTATAAATTGGGCTAAAGTTTTAAAAAATGCTTTTTTGAGGTGGAGTCTTCCTCTGTGGCCCAGGCTGGAGTGCAGTGGCATGATCTCGGCTCACTGCAACCTCTGCCTCCCAGGTTCAAGCGATTCTCCTGCCTCAGCCTCCCAAGTAGCTTGGATTACCGGTGCGTGCCACCATGCCCAGCTGCTTTTTGTATTTGTAGTAGAGACAGGGTTTCACCATGTTGGCCAGGCTGGTCTCAAACTCCTGACCTCAAATGATCTGCCTGCCTCGGTTTCCCAAAGTGCTGGGATTACAGGCGTGAGCCACTGTGCCTGGCCTAAATAAAAATATTTTTAAAATTAGAAAAGGGCAGTTGGTGACCACAGGCTGCCTCTGTAGGAGAAATGGCTCAGGGCAACCCAAGTTATGGAGTATATTTCTGATCTCCACTGGGGAAAACAAAGAGGTCCAAGGAAATTGAACAAGGATGGGGGATCCCATGTCACCTTTAAATGACTGGAGGTGGACTTGAGGCAGGAGGGTTTCTTGATGTCTGGCTTAAAGGCAAAGGGTCAGGGTAGATGAGTCAGAGCTCAGGTAGGACTTACTCATAGACAGAGGTTCTTCATCTGGCTTGGTTGAAGATGACTCATTGTCCTCAATATCCTTGCTGCTGGTCACCTGGGTGTTCACACTCGGGGGCTCGTCTGAGCCAGGGTTCACAGAGATCATGCTGCTCTGGGGAGAGGACCCCCCACTGGCCCGACTCAGACTGAGTGTGGAGCCTCGCCGGCTTGGTTTGCGGTTGGTGACTCGCATTGTAGGAATTTTGAATTTCTTGGTCTAAAGGAAAGAGAAGAAAGAGAGGTTTCAGGAAGGAGGGGGAAAAACATGGAAGAAAGAAAGAAGGGAGGGAAGGAGAGAGGTGGGGAGGGACAGCAGACAAAAGCAAAGCCTGGGTCTGACTGTGAATTCCTTCTGGCTCTTTCCAAACACCGTGAGATATATTCTGGATCTGGAGTGACCTTTTGTCAGAAATCGAGATGATGTTAAAATGTGTATTATTTGAAGCAAATGTGGTGGAATGTATTCTATTGAATGAGCTCATGGGTGCCCAAGAAGTCACCATAGGGAGCCACACGTGTTTGCCGTGATGATGTCAATGCCCAGAACAGGTTTTGACTTTTGTAATAACGATTGGAGTTGATTTTCAAACTGTATATGAGGATGGGTCTAATTTTTCAACTAATCTTGGTTTTGGCTCCAGATTCCATGTAATACTTCCTGGTTCCCAAGTTGACACCTGGGCCTCAAAGAATAATTTGTAATCATGGAGGTTTTCTAAAGAACACAGAATAGGGAAATTCTAGGCCTGACATTTAGGAAGTGAGTGGGAGGAAGCAGATTTGTCTGGTGCAGTGGCATTCTTGGGGGAGGAGCCATGGTGGTAGTGGGCTAGGAGAATTGGATGATAAGTTCTGGAAGGGACTGAGAGGTAGGTAGGGAAAGTCCTGTGGATTTTTAGAAGGAAAAGAGTAAGAAAGAGTACACACATACTGTGTGTACCTTCCTGCGAGATTGGTGTCACTTCAGAATGCACTGTTTGGGGTTATGTCCTCATATAACTCATCCAAGTTTCAGCGAGGCTTCCTAACTTCCTCAAGGTCACAGCAAGAAAATAGCAGAACCAGAATTCAGACCCAAGTCAGGTTAATGCCAAAGCTCATTACTATGCCTGGCTTCAAAATACTGCAAAAGTTTTTTTTCAGTGGCATCGAAAATGCCCTTTATCCTGTGCTAATGATTCTTTATGACATTTAAAATGCCAGGTTTACACGGGGGACGAACAGGCCCTCAGATGCCCCAGAGAAAGAGCTCAACACAGAATGGGCTGTAGTTTATATTCAGTTAATAGAAACAATTTTGTTTGAGCACATTTAAAATGAAAGCTCTTGATGGGTAGACTGGTGTTTTCTTTAGATGAAACTCATAGCGTTTGATACCCTGGGAAAGGTGATAGGGAGAAGATGCAGCACTGAAGACCACACCAACATTTAATATACATTGCACAGGGTGGAGAGAACTGTATTCAGCAGAATTCATTTCAGGGAGTCCACTGTATGTGATCAGAAGCAATATTTCGAATGGCTACCTTGTAGGGCACTGAATATGAGTGGAACCTTCTTGCATTAGAAGAGGGGAGGGATTTCTTGGTTGCACAGGAGAGGGAGAAGGTTGGGGAAGAGGAGGGAGAAGCTGTGGGCTTTAAGATTTGATCTCTCCTTGTGCCTGCCTCATCTCTCTCAAATCTTCAGTGAAATTCTATACAAATGACAGAATGCTTCAGAATATGATAGACTGGAGAAATGGAATTTGAACTGGATTTAACCAGATCTTCAAGAGGCCATGCAAGTTATAAAATGACTCATCAAGAAAAACCAAGTACCCAAAGCAGGCATGTCCTCTCCTTTGATAAATTAGGAGCTTGGTACAATGCTCCCGTTGTCCTGACACTGCAATTGGTCAAGAGCTTGCCAGGACTGACAGAAGGCCCCTCTACCCTTTATCACTCTGGGGAGAGATGATATCAGAGCTCAGGGATGAATCATGTAGGAGTTGCCTCTTTCCATTTTATCTAGAACAATATGAATTCCTGACTCTAGAAACCAGGCTCTTCAGATCAACGTCATTTTTAAATTTTTATCTTTATTTTTATTTGACAGGATCTCACTCTGTTGCCCAGGCTGGAGTGCAGTGGTGCAATCTTGGCTCACTGCAACCTCTGCCTCTCAGGTTTGAGCTATTCTCTTGCCTCAGCCTCCCAAGTAGGTAGTATTACAGGTACCCACCACCATTCTTGGCCAATTTTTGTTGTGGTTGTTGTTATTTTTTGGTAGAGATGGAGTTTCACCATGTTGCCTGGGCTGGTCTTAAACTCCTGAGCTCAAGCAATCTGTCCGCCTTGGTCTCCCAAAGTGCTGGGATTATAGTTGTAAGCCACTGTGCCTAGTAAGATCAATGTAATTTTTGAAGGGTGGACAGATGGTGGCATGGGGTAGCTTGGAATCTTGCAGTGAGCACTGGAGTCAGAGTCAGGGGACCTCGCGGGGGGGGGGGGGTGCCTTTAGTACGTCACTCTGCCATGCCTCAGTTTCCTCATTTATAAAACTTAGGGGATAACCTGGGACAATCTCAGAAGAGCCTTCCATATCCAGGATTCTGTGCGTATCTTCCTTGAGCTAGGATTTCATCTTATGCTCCCAGAGTTGCCATTAATTAAAATTTAATTAACCACCCTAGCCAGGAAATCCAAAGTTAAGGGCTAACACTTGTGATTAATTGAAAGTGGCAGAAAAATAAAACATAGTGGGAAGATGTGACAGGCGCTTGCTTGCCTTTTATTGAACTGAACCTCTCTGAATTGACTTAAATCCCTAAATGCTGCTTCTCTATTTTTTATATTTCACTCAGCAGTGGTGTTAACCAGTTGCTATGTTCCATCTCAGTAGGGATTGATTTTTGGCAATGGAGGAAACGAATTTCCTGAAAGATTCCTTATACTTTCTATGAAGTAGGGGTTGCAGACTGGTGGCCCATGGGGAGACATGTTTAGCTACCCAGGATTTTACAAACTGGGAGACTTTTATATAAAAATGTAAGTTTTTTGTTTCTTTTGAAAATGGTAAGCTCTGGGCTCCCATTCTCACAAGGCAAAATAAGGTACAGCTACACAAAGTTTCTTCCGTTTAGCTGTGCAGGAGTGCTCCAGTTTGTCACAGACCCCACCACTCCCTACTGATCACACTCAGCCTGATTTTTTATTTTATTAATAACACAATTTGCCTGGACCCTATGAACGCTGCCTACACATACAGAAGAATGTCAGGGGAAAAGAAGAGTATTGTGGGAGCTGGTTGGATTCCCTCTTTCAAAGTCCTCATTTTATAGGTAGAGAAACTGAGGCCCAGGAAAGGGGAAAGGACTTGTCTGAGGTCACACAGTGAACTGAGTCACCATAGCTGAGCCAGGTCTCCTGCAGCCTAATTGAGTGCTTCCCCATGCCCAGAGTGGAACGTGCTGCAGCCCAGGGTTTGATCCACAAACTTGAATTCCGTTTTGCAAGAGTTCAAGCACAGCTATTCATTCTCCCCTTTCCCTCCTGCAATTTTAGTGGTGGATATCCCTGAAGGATTTTTTAAAAAGGTTTGTAGCTCCTGCTGCTTTTTCTGTGCATTTCTGAAGACGGATGCACACTGCATCTCCATAGCAACTTTCTGCCATAAAAATCAAGGCTCTTCTTAAATCTAGGAGCACGCCGATGAAAGCGTAAGAAAATGGTAAAATTCTTCATGAGGGGCAACTGTAATCATGGGGTCAGGGAGAACAGGCATTGGATGTTTATATGTTTAATAAACATATTGATGTTTATATGTTTAATAAACTATGTTTAATAAACAGACCCAGAATTAACTTCTGGCTCTGCCATTACCCGGCTGGGTAACCTTATGTAAGTCACTTAACCTCTCTGAGACCCCAAATTCCTCCTCTCTCACCTGGGGGTAAGAATAGTGCCCCATAGGGTTATTAAGAGGGCACAACTGGATAATATACCTACAGAAGCTTCCTTAGCACAGAACTTAGCCCATTTACAATTATGTTGAACAGTGGCCTCTAAAATTTACAGAACCACAGGAATGCTAAGCATTCTCACGTTTTCAAGGTGAATTTGCCTTACATTTATTTCCTGAGGTTATTCACTAAAGTTGTGAGGTAGGCAGGAAAGCACATTATATCCATTTCATGGGTTAGGGGACAGGTTCAGCAAACACTCTAGTTGTGTGCTCTATTACCTTTACCTACCTTTTGCCATTATTATTATTATTATTATTATTATTATTAGGCTTGTTTATTGAGTAGATGAGTTTGGGAGGTCCTGGGTTAGGAATACCTTTGGGTAAAAAGAATCTGTATCTTGGTGTCCTCTTAATAACTGCATGTTCTAGTTTGTAGAAAATCTTGTCTGTTGAATCACTCACGTTGTCTTTTCTTTTTCTTAGAGACAGGATCTCACTCTCTTGCCCAGGTGGGAGGCTGGAGTGCAGTGGTGGGATCATAGCTCACTGCAGCCTTCAATTCCTGGGCTTACATGATCCTCCCACTTCAGCCTCTCTATTACCTGGGACTACAGGCACACACCACTATGCCCAACTAATTTTTAAGTTTTTTATCAAGACAGGGTCTTGCTATGTTGCCCAGGCTGGTCTCAAACTCCTGGGCTCAACTGATCTTCCTGCCTTGGCCTCCCAATCCTTTGGGATTACAAGCATGAGCTAGTGTGCCTGGGTTTTATTTTCTGACTGGGTTAAAGAGGAGAGAGAGAGAGGAAGGAAGGGAGGAAGGGAGGGAGGGAGAAGGAGAGAGAAATGACTGTTATTGATTTAGAAGATAGAGTGAGGTGAGTCCATTTCCTTCTGGTGACATCTTGTTAAGCAGCTGCTTAGCACCCCCTCCTGTCCCCATTATGTAGCATCCAGCCAAATGTCATTTCTCCTATAATCCCCAGATAACTGTTTTAATTAAATTTACAAAAACCATCCAACAGCATGTGGCTCTGACTTCCCTTCACTCCGAGAACCAACTAGAAAAAAAAATTCCCATCAGAGAAAAGACTGACAAAAATACTCAACACAAGCTGGGACCTAGGAGTCAAAGGGTTGCGTGGCGTGTGGTTGGTTACCTTTGGCGCTGTGACGAAATGCTCCCATTTCTGTCCCATGGACTTGTCCTTATTGATTTTTTTAATGGTGCTCTTGCTTCCACCCGGGTCCCTGAGTGAGAAACAGCTTAATGAGTTTTCCGTTTCCAGAGCCTCGGTTTATCACACGTTCTTTTAAGAAATGCAATAAATAGAGGAGGAATGGTGGCTGGGCTCTGTTAGGATTTCCGCCCCCACTCCTGTACTTGTGAAGAAATGGGAGGGATAGTTCTCTATAGCTGGCTCTTTTGAGTGAAATCGAGGTTTGGAGAGACTTTTGCTTACTGGGTGGAGGAGGGAGGTGGTATATATTTGCATGTTTTTTGCATCTATTTGTATTTTAGCCTTGGTCCTCTCATAGAATCCTGGGCAGGTCTGCATTACTCCTAGGGGGTGAATTGAAAAGCATGTTCATTTCTGAATCTTTGCTTTTTCTATTGCCCAGGGGGTCCACCATCAGAGACATTTCTGAGAGACACACAGAGAATATTACTGGGTGGGACTGAGGGTGGGGCTGATGAGGGTGGATTGCACAATGAAAATCACTGATTGGAGGTTGACTGGTCAAAAGTTCTCTACGACGCTATGTGCAACACCTTTCTGTGCCTTTTCGCTGTATCATCTCAATCACTATAACCTTGTGATGTAGTCATTGTCATCCCATTTTCAGATGAGAAAACAAACTAAGGGAGTTTAAGTCACTTACTTACAGTGAAATGTATGAAGCGAAAGCTTCAGGGCTCCTCACTTGTATGGGTCCCTCTTCCAGGATCCTGTACCTGATTTTGTATTGTAATTTTGTATTTTTTTTTCTTTTCTTAAAGTGCCCTCTACCCTGTTAAATAAGCTTCAGGCTCCACAAAACCTGGATCCTCCTCTCATGGGTTGGGAATTTTCTGGATAGGAGACTGAAGCCCAGTAAGTTCTGTTGGTGACACACTCGTAATCCCTTACCTGAAATCTGCGGGACCAGATGTGTTGCCAAATTAATGATTTTGGCATTTTGGAAAGGAAACATGCGGCATATTCTATATGTGAACCTAATCCCTCTGAGGGCACTAAGGGGACAGCATCCTGTAACCAAATACATGACTGTTTCTGCAATGGAACACACGGATGTTTACGCTAGGTGGGAGAAATAAAGACCAGAAGTAGCTTCAAGTCAAATGTTGCTACCAACTTAGATTGGCTCCTGTCAGATTTTGCTGCCAAATGAGTTAGGAAAAACTGAGTTTTCAGAGCTTTTAGATTTTGGACTTGTGGCTATGGGGCAGTGGGTCTCTATTGATAAGAGAGCGGGGAGTCTCAACGTGTGATCTCTCAACTACCTTTACATATCTATTGATTGACTGATTGGTCTATCCATCTCTCTGTCCATGTATTTTTCCATCCATTCATCCATCCGCCTATCTCTTTCTTTATCCCCTTTTTCTTTGCAGAAAGAATTTTATATCACAAGGATTCTTTTAATTATTTTTCTAGCTCTCGCCTAGCAGAGAGCAGGAACTTGAAATGAGAAGACGAGCTGGGCTCATGCCTGTAATCCCAGTACTTTGGGAGGCTGAGGCAGGCAGATCAGCTGAGGTGAGGAGTTTCAGACCAGCCTGGCCAACATGGTGAAACCCTGTCTCTACTAAAAACACACAAAAAATTAGCCGGGTGTGGTGGCGCGTGCCTGTAATCTCAGCTGCTCCGGAGGCTAAGGCAGCAGAATCGCTTGAACCTGGGAGGCAGAGGTTCCAGTGAGCCGAGATCGCGCCATTGCACTCCAGTCTGGGGGACAAGAGTGAAACTCCATCTCAAAAAAAAAAAAAAAAAAAAGAGGACAAAGAGAGCTGCTTTGGTTTGGGAGACACTGACAGGGGTCTAGACTTGTTAGGGTGATGAGTGCTGGTGATTGTGGGTGGAAGGGAGGTGCTCAGATATAGAAGGCAAAAGGTGATCAGGATAAACCTAACTTAAGGCTGACTTCTCATGGCATGGAGATCTGAGTAGCAGAATCTGTCATGCGTGTCCGTGTGAAGAGACCACCAAACAGGCTTTGTGTGAGCACCCCACCTGGGTGCAGGCAGGCTGAATCCGAAAAGAGAGTCAGCGAAGGGAGATAAGGGTGGGGCCGTTTTATAGGATTTGGGTAGGTAAAGGAAAATTACAGTCAAAGGGGGGTTGTTGTCTGGTGGGCAGGAGTGGGGGTCACAAGGTGCTCGGTGGGGGAGCTTTTTGAGCCAGGATGAGCCAGGAGAAGGAATTTCACAAGATAATGTCGTCGCTTAAGGCAAGGACTGGCCATTTTCACTTCTTCTGTAGTGGAATGTCATCAGTTAAGGCGGGGCAGGGCGTTTGCGCTTCTTTTGTGATTCTTCAGTTACTTCAGGCCATCTGGGCATATACGTGCAAGTCACGGGGGATGCGATGGCTTGGCTTGGGCTCAGAGGCCTGACAGAATCAAAGGCTTTTCCCAGTCCAAGTAAGGAGTTGGGGGTGTCCTCTCTTCACCAGTGGGATTTTGCTGAAGATCAACCAGCCAATTGCCACCACACAAGAAATGCACACAGACCCAAAGTGGAAGTCGGGCTGGGGAGGTGGGGTGAGAAGGTGCCTCTAAGCTCTTTGTAAGACTTTATGTTTGATTACACAATTAAAAAGCCCTCTGAATAATTAACAGTGAAGCTCATTTAAGTTGGTTCTGCCTGCCTCTCCCCCGAGTAATCAAATTAGGGGATATTTAAAATCCAGCCAGAGGAAGGAGCAATACTTCAGTCCTATAAACAATATTTAAACTAGCGGTGCTTTTGAAGTCTGATTTAAGGTTCACCCACTGGAGGCTTTAGCGTTTTTTTTTTTTTTTTTTTTTCCACTTTGGAGCATTTCTTTCAAGACCACAGGGCTTTTCGCATTTCCCTTTGCTAACGCAGCCCTGCTGAGCCTCCAGCCTTCTTCTTGAAGTTCAAAAGCACCCCCCTTTCCCCTTTTAAAATTAAATCTGGTCCTGGCAAAGCTTTCAAAATCTTAAATATTCAGGTCCAATCAGGAAGATGGAGGTTTTCCACTACTGCTGACTTCCAAGATGACCTGAAATCTATTGCGACTTCAAGCAGCAGGCTAAATGGGTTCAAAATGCAGCAAGATTCTCACAGACCTTAAAAAGCTCGGAGCCTTTGCTCTTGCAAACCCATTGATAAAGAAAAGGCCTGGTTAGACAGAATCGGTCTTTCTGATGTTTCATTTTCAGTAGCGAATAACCCAAAAAGGAAGATCAGTAGGAGAAGGAAGAGAAAAATAAAACCACCTAAGCCGCATCATCCATTGCATACCTTGTGGAGGAGGACAAAGCAGGTTGGTGGTCCTTCCCCTGGCCTGGTGGGGTAAGCGTTAGTGCCATCCACCAAATAGTTCCAGGCCTTCCCTGCTCTCTGAAGGCAAGTGTAAGCACTGTGACTTGCTTTGTTCAAAAATACATGAGTGAAAGTGACATGTGGGACTTTGGGTAGATGATTTAAGAGCTAGTCCTGAAGTCATCAGATTCCCTTTTCTGCCTCGTCGATGGTGAAAGCTTCTATCAGCGTGAGTCCCTGCGTGACTATAGAGACTAGAGCCTCCCTGTTGGACTTGAAAGGTGAGCCAAGGAACACGCTTCTTTTGCCTTAAACTGCTGAGATTTGGGGGTTGTTCATTATGGCACCCCAACTTACTTAGCTCACCCATTTAATATCCTTGTGATTTACTGTCTGTGTGACCTCTGGCAAGTCTCTGAGTATCAGGACCAGAAAAGTGTTATCTTAGTGGTTAAGAGTAAATTTAGATTCACAATTTAGATTGGACCAGCTGTTCGAGTCCTCTGTCTGCCCCGCTGCTTCCTACATGTGCGACTTGGTATAAGTAATTTAGCCTCTCTGAGCCTCACTGTCCTCGTCTGTAAAATGGGGGAATAATAGCAGCTGTGACAAAGGATTGCTGTGAAGATGAAAAGAAATGGGGCTTGTTAAGGGCTTCATGGGTGCGGAGAGCTGAATACAGTTCAGCTATTAACAACAATAACCTTCTCTTTTCAACAGAGATTTACTGTGGCTCAGAGGAGGAGCTGATGGTAGACAACAAGGTACCAGGGCAGATCCTTGGGGGAGATGTAGCTATAATTTTCAGACCATAATTTCCCCCTACTGAAGCTTCCTAAGGGATCCTATTTGCCAGAAATCAAGGGAATAGGGCATTGAGCACTGTCAAATCTCTTGTAACTGTATCCGCCAAGCACATTTTGTTCCAGGCAGCCACTTGAAGATGTCTATCCACAGTGGCAATTCAGAGCAATTTTCTCAAATACTTTGTGCTGTCTTTCTGAACTCCCATCTGGGGTAAAATGTGTGCTTCCCAGGGCGGAAAGCTGTAGGCTAGGTTAGGACATGCTCATGTGTCCCTGATCGAGGGGAAGAGCTGCTGATTCTGCACCAGGGAGGCGGCAGCGGTCAAAGCTCTGGGACTTCCCGGACCAGGTGGCTCCATCCTAACTCCTGAGCGATGATCTGATCCTCCTGCCACATTCTGCCACTCCATAGAGATGTCCCCTGGAGTACCGCAGTGGAGGAGCCATGTAATTAAATCAGTGCAAAGAGGAGAGCGGGGGAAATCAGAGACTTCACTCACATGTCACCTTCCGAGTGAGTCTTTCCTTGATGATCCAATTGAAAACTCCCCTGCCCATCACTGTCACATCACCCATCAATTTCTTCATGACACTTATTGCTATCTCAAAGTATCTCGATTATGGCATGTTCATCATCTGTTGCTTCCCTCACCCCTCTAGCATGGAAGCTCCTGAGAGCAGGGGTGTTATCTGTTTTCTTCACAGCAGTATTCCCACTAGTGCCTGGAAAAGGCAGGTTTGAGGAAAATGAGATTTTCTTGGTTGTGGGGGAGGAGTACTACAAGACAAGGGGAAACTAATTTAAATATAAACAATTTAAATTTTAAAAATGCTATTATGTGTGTTGCTCAGAATGATTGCGACGGTATTTCACAGAAGCAAAAGCTTGGAAAAGACTTAAAGGTCTTGGAATATGGGTTAATTATGTTTCAATACATTTGTTTGCTGATAAACTCCACAGCAGAGGTTCAGATCTGGAGAGATGCTCCTTATACACTAAGGCAAACAGCAAAAGTTTAGTTTCAAAACAATATGTGCAAAACGGCACTGAAATTATTTTATAAAAGAAAATTTCGTTTTATAGGTGATAACATCTCGGTAAGTTGAGTCCCTTTTGTATCCTGGGGCCTCCCAGAAAGTACCACATTGTAATACGATCTTCTTTTCTTGGAAGTGGGGCACCAGATTATTCTCTAAATTAATTAAAGACTTTAGGATTTAGCTACAGAGGAACAACCATTTCGGGGGTGAGGCACCCATACTTTGCAGCAAGGTTACCTGGGTTCAAATCCTGCCTTACCTTTTGCTTGCTATGCAACTTTGAGCAAATTAATTTTCCATGCCTCAGTTTCCTTATTGGTAATTTGGAGTGAGGCTTAACTGAGATAATACACCTAGAGCAATGCTTGCCACAGGAAGCACTCAAGTGCCAGCCATTTTCATCATAAAACAGTAGATGGATTTTGATGTTTGTGTCATATTTGAAACCTCAAAGTGGGACTGGTTGCCTTTTACTCATGTGTGTATTTCTAAAGGAAGGGTGGGTTTTCTGTGCCTGGACAGTCCAGCCCTTGAATGTCTGGCGTCTCTTAAGAGTTAGGATTGCAAGAGTCAGGATTATAAGAATCAGGATTGTAAGCGTAGGGATTACACCCACTTGGTCTCCCCACGAAATAGTGGGCCCAGTGGTGTCTCTCTGGACAGCCTGAAGCAGTAAGACGTAGATAACTGAACTGCCCCTGTGGCACCAGGGGAGAGCACAGGACTCTGGAGACTCCAGCCTGTTGGAACAACTCCTTTGAGGTGTGTGCTCTACCTGCTGGAGGGTTAGTTGGTAACTCCTCACTCCCTTCTTTGGCCAGGGGTCTGGCCTGTTTCTTCCCCACTGCAACTAGGAAAGATGGCCACAGGGGTAGGGGAGGCAGCATTAGAGCTTGTCACATTTCCCCACACCTGATGTCTGTGTCTCTGTAAAGGTCTACTTGTTTCTAGGTAGGTCTTCTGGTTGGTTCTTGGAAAGTTGGTCTCCAATAAGAGTAAAATCAATACAGGTTCACAACCACTTAACCAATTCCAATATCCAAAGAGTCTTTAAACCAAAACAATTTAAATAGCTTATTTGGTAGCAAAGCATGACAAAAACTGATGGGAGGCTATTAGTGGCCTTTTTCTTTTGACCTTTGTTATGCACTTAAGATAAATATTCACTTATTTGATTTCTGCAGAAATATTGTGTTTGATGACAGGCCCCTCTGGGAGTGTGATGTTCTATTTGGGACATGTCTCAATATTCTTTTTTAAAATGCAAAACAAAAACAAACAATAAAAACCCCTCAGAATTCTGAAATGCATTTGGCCCTAAGGGTTTGAATAAATACTTATGGGCATTCATGAAAAAAAATCAGATCCTACTTTGCCTAAAAAGAGGCTTATATCTCTTAGAGAAACGTAATTGGCACATTCATTATTGAAGGCTTGGTTTCAATTTCTATTGTGGACCCGATCATCTTGTCAATTGAAATAAACTCTCTTGTTAGCAGTGGAATTAACAAGGATGCTGAGAAGTGATCATGATAATGTGTTTAAATTGCCACATGATGAAATTGGGAAGTTGAGGAGTTTTTTTTTCTTGATAAAGCAGAGACTCAGATGCAACTCATAATGACATCCTAAAATCTGTCATCCGTCCATTCACCCAAACATCCACCAATCCATCCAAATATGAGATCATCCTGCGACTAACAAAGATCGTTCTTCTGCTTGCAGCACAGTAACTGCCAGCGAGTGAAATTTTGCTGCCTGTAGAAAGCCCTCGTTGAGATATCGAACCACCCCGACTTTCTTGCTACGAAATCTGTAAGGGGGAGGAATTGGGTCTGCAGCTGTCATTATGCCCAATCAAAATGGAGCCTCTGGGATCTAGAGGTCCCCAAGGATGGATATTCCCTTTTGGAAAATGCATGGTGGGTGTCAGGCTCAGGGTGTAAGTGTCAAAATGCTTTAGTAACAGGAGATACTGGTTGCTTGATGATGGAGACTCAGAAAAACACAATCAGGAGAACTGGAGATTTGGTATTACCTTCTTGGGCTCATTACCTGGGTTGTTTATCTTTGCAACTAGGTTTTGGGTGGCATTGTGTAGCCTTTTTCCCCTGTCTGTTTGCATACTTTTCTGTTCACCTAGTGAACATAGATCTCACCTGTTGGTAAAATTCTGCTCAGAAGTTCCTTTCTTTCCTAGCCTTCAGTCTCAATGATACTGATAATCATACACCTAGCTTCTCTTTAAAATAAGGATTTTTACCTTTTATAGCTCTTCCTTAATGAACATTCATTGTGTTCCCAGATATTAGGCTAAAGGCTCTATGGACTTGATTTTGCTTAATTCTTACAATAACTCTTCTGAGGCAGAAACGCATTTGACAGATGAAGAAACAGAGGGCCAGAGATGTCAAGTGACTTGCCCAAGGTCACACAGCTTTTAAGTGGCAGAGCTTTGACTCATCTTGGTTCATCTGATGCTAAACCCTTTCCTCTTTATCACTCTAATCCCTCTGGGTTTAAAAAATGCCCTTGAAGATTTGGGGAAATTCACACTGCTGCATAAGGGTGAAACGTCATAAATGGGGATTAAATGTTGAAGAGAAGAGCTCTTTCTGCTTTCTTATAACTAAAAAGGTGTTTTCTTATACTTTATAGGGAACTTAAACTGCCCCCCAGATTCATAATTTTAAAAAATGAATCCCAAACAGTGATGTGCTGGAGCTAGCTCATACTGGCTCACAAGAACGGATTCTGTACATCTCTTCCCAACTCCAAGTTCAGTGACATCATGTTGGGAAGATTGAAATCAGCCACGGTGGGAGTATTTACACCGTGGAAATTGGCATTGTCACAAATTGTGGTTCTTCACCTCCTAGAGAACTGGTTGTTAAAACATTTACCAGCATTGTCATTGACCCTAAACTGAAATGCCCACCAGGAAGAAATGGTCAACTAGAAAAAAACAAACCCCAACAAATACTGTGACTTCCTATGTGAATCTTCCTGGACTGCATTTTTTACCTCAGGTGGCCAGGTCTGGTTCAGGTGCTGATTTTATAGAGCTGGGCATCCTCGGAGTGCTGATAGAATTCTGCCACTGCAAGTCGTGGTAGAACATCTGCTACTCTCAATGTGACCACTATGTCTTTTTACTGCAGTTAACAATTTTTGGTGACGTTCTGAGCACATTTCTAAAACCAACCAAAAGAAAGGGACATGGCCCCTTTTCTCTGCTCAATCCAAATTCTACATGATGTTCTTTTCTCAGTTTTGGAGAAAGGGTCACCACATGTAGGAGGCAAAATGTGGCTGTTGGTGGTGTGCTCAGGGAGACGGAATGCTGTCAGGAACCCACTGGCCCAGAGGCCTTTTTCTTAGAATGTAAGCCATCAACCAAGGAAAAAGAAGAAGAAGATGGTGCTTTTACCTAGTGATTCTCATTCCCGGAATCCAGCTAATAGAAACATTTGCAACTGGGCATAAAAGATATGTGTAAGGGGCCAGGTGCGGTGGCTCATGCCTGTAATCCTAGCACTTTGGGAGGCCGAGGCAGGTGGATCACGAGGTCAGAAGTTCGAGACCAGCTTGGCCAACATGGTGAAACCCTGTCTCCACTAAAAATACAAAAAATTAGCTGGGCGTGGTGGCGGGCGCCTGTAATCCCAGCCAGTTGGGAGGCTGAGGCAGGAGAATGGCATGAACCCGGGAGGCGGAGGTTGCGGTGAGCTCAGATCACGCCACTGCACTCCAGCCTGGGCGACAGAGCGAGACTCCATCTCAAAAAAAAAACAAAACCAAAACAAAAACAAAAACAGAACAAAAACAAAACAAAAACAAAAACAAAAACAGAACAAAAACAAAACAAAACAAAAACAAAAAACAAAACAAGATATGTGTAAGGATATTCCACGCAGTACTACTTGAAATGTCAAAAATTTGTAAATGACCTCAGTGTCTGTTAATAAAGAAATGGTGTATACTTCATCCGTACAATAGAATATTCTGCTGCTGTTGAAAGAATGTGTAAACCTGTGTATACCATCATGGAAAGATGCCCATGAGTCATTGTAAAAGGGGGAAAATCATGTAGAGAACAATATGCAGATATGATCCTATTTCTGTTAAAAAATGTAACTGTATATGTTTATAAAAGGAAGGCATTAGAAAGATTTGGAAGGATATATCATAGACTTTTAAAAGGAGTTTTTTTTTTTTAAAGGGGATTTCAGGGAGGGAATAAAGGTTTTCATATTTTATATACTTATACATTTTTTGAAAGATTTCTATAAGCCTAAATTGTGTTCACTTATTACTTGAGCAGTTTTATTTTAGAGAAAAATAAATAGCCTTTAATCCCAGCTACTTGGGATGCTGAGGCAGGAGGATTGCTTGAGGCCATGAGCTAGACACCAGCCTGGGCAGCATAGCAAGACACCATCTCTAAAAAACTTAAAAAACAATTAGCCAGGTACGGTGGCAGGTGCGGCAGCATTCACCTGTAGTACTAGCTATCTGGGAGGCTGAGGCAGGAGGATTGCTTGAGCCCAGGAGTTCAAGGCTGTGGTGAGCTATGACTGTGCCACTGTGCTCTAGCCTGGGCAACAGAGCAAGACCCTCATCTCTTTAAAAAAAAAAAAAAAAAAGAAGGCTTGAAAAATGTTTTTAGGCTGTGGTTTTCAAAGAAATTCTGGAAGCCACAAGACATTTTGGAAATAACTAGGGGTCGGGCGCGGTGGCTCACACCTGTAATCCCAGCACTTTGGGAGGCCAAGGCGGGTGGATCACGAGGTCAGGAAATCGAGACCACGGCGAAACCCCGTCTCTACTAAAAATACAAAAAAATTAGCTGGGCGTGTTGGCGGGCGCCTGTAGTCCCAGCTGCTCCGGAGGCTGAGGCAAGAGAATGGCGTGAACCCGGGAGGTGGAGCTTTCAGTGAGCCGAGATCGCGCCACTGCACTCCAGCCTGGGCAACAGAGCGAGACTCCATCTCAAAAAAAAAAAAAAAAAAAGGGAAATAGCTAGGGTGCCACGGTGGAGACAGAAGTAAGTTGGAGGGGTCCCAGGTCTCCCAGACTCCCAAACCTTTTGCTTCATGAAGAAGTTCCATTTAGAAAAGTCTCTCTTACATTATAGGGGCTTCTGTCTTTCAAAAATGAGTGTCTGGTGCTTAAAAAAATAAAGCCTGTCAACTGCTTGTATCAAAAGAGACTATAGTTTTAAAATTATCCCAACGGAAAACACTGAATTGATTGGAGTTACTGATCTACCAACGGATGCTTGATTTATATTGCTGGTTGCATTTGAGGTTAGTTTCTCTGGGTCCTGGTGTAAGAGATGACTTGGGGGTGGAGGAGATCTAGGGGATGGGTAATAAATGTCTTCAAGAGGAAAGAGTTAATTAAGACTTATGTTTGGCCAGGCGCAGTGGCTCACGCCTGTAATCCCAATACTTTGGGAGGCTGTGGGGGTGTGGATCACGAGGTCAAGAGATTGAGACCCTCCTGGCCAACCTGGTGAAACCCCGTCTCTACTAAAAATACAAAAATTAGCTGGGCATGGTGGCACACACCTGTAGTCCCAGCTACTTGGGAGGCTGAGGTAGGAGAATCGCTTGAACCTGGGAGATGGAGGTTGCAGTGAGCCAAGATTGCGTCACTGCACTCTGGCCTGGCAACAGAGCGAGACTCCATTAAAAAAAAAAAAAAAAGACTCAGGTTTTGGGAAGAGGAAGACTGGATCCGCCTGGGAGGCAGGACTATGAGTGGGCATGGGTTAGCACCGGGAGTGGGGAACTATTTTATTTAACTCAGCCTGTTATTTTCACAGGGAAAATCTGATTCTTCGAGTCAGGGTTCTTTACTTTTGTTTGTCCCCTTCTTGCGAACAACCTGACTCTTCTTAAAGAACCAATGCCTTTACATGTCTGTCTGTTTTTTGTTCTGCCCTGTGTGTACAATGCTGTTCCTGCAACAGTGGCCTCCAAGCTTTTGCATGAGCTCTCTCCTCTGGTGGGGACATCTAACGCTTCTCTTGACCTAGACAACATGTTCTGGAGCTTCTGCCTGTACAAACCGAGTAGCTCCAGGGAACCGAATACCAAATATTCCCTTGGATCCAAGTGAAGAAGTAGCCACCAATGTAAATTAAACAACAAAAAGACCAAAGCAAAACAAAAGACAACCTTGAAAGAAAGGATAAAAATAAAAACAAGGCCGGGCGCGGTGGCTCAAGCCTGTAATCCCAGCACTTTGGGAGGCCGAGACGGGCGGATCACAAGGTCAGGAGATCAAGACCATCCTGGCTAACCCGGTGAAACCCCGTCTCTACTAAAAAATACAAAAATCTAGCCGGGAGAGGTGGCGGGCGCCTGTAGTCCCAGCTACTCGGGAGTCTCGAGGCAGGAGAATGGCGTGAACCCGGGAGGCGGAGCTTGCAGTGAGCTGAGATCCGGCCACTGCACTCCAGCCTGGGCGAGAGAGCGAAACTCCGCCTCAAAAAAAAAAATAAAAAAATAAAAAATAAAAAATAAAAATAAAAAATAAAAACAAAAAGAAAAGAGAGATTAAAAGGGAGGGAAAGGAGGAGGAAAAGGAAGAAGACTAAGAATAGTGTTAGGGAGACACGGTCCAAGAAGAGAGTTGGGGAGCAGTCGAGCTGTGGATCCAGTGATGTGCTTCCAGAGCCTGCCAATTTCTGTGGTGTAAATACTCCCATGTGGCTGGCTGATTTCAAGCTACCCGTGTGATGTCACTGAATGTGGAGTTGGGAAGAGATGTGGGAAGGAGATGCACAGAACGGGCTCCCACGAATCTGCAGAAGCTGTCTCTAGTTCTCCCCTGTTCAGATCCCACAGAGCACATAGAAGAGCTCCTAAAACAGCCTACCCACCAAAACGGCAAAGGGAGTGGAAGAACATACAGGAATCTCTTCCCCACTGCCCAGCCTACTGCTAGTCTAAGACAAGGTGAAGGGCTGAGGCGTACTTTGGGTTCCAACAGGTGATCACAGGCTTCATGGTGTGGTGGGTGTGGTCGATAGTCAGGGCCTCCAGAAGCCAGTGGAGAGCACACAGCTGGCGGAAGAGGGGCTCACTGCAAACACAGAGAGAGGGAACACAGTGGGATCCTGTTAGAACAACATTCTTCGCAAAAATAGCCATCAAAATAGTAGCGGTACTTGCTCCCGGTGAGGGAGTGGGCACCATGCTCCAGGCATGCGTAAGTATTTTGCATGTATCATCTCATTTGGCCTTTGCAATGGGCCCATGAGATATTCTTTAGCCCATTTTACAGATGAAGAATCAGAGGCTCACAGGACTTAAGGAAGTTGTGCCAGGTCACCAGGCCAGTAGGGGATAGAGCCCATTTGGAATGAGATTATCCAATGCCAGTTACTGAGAATTTGTGTATGTAGCAGGGAGAGAAACAAGGAAGGGTCCCCCAGCTGGAAGTCTTGACTCAGGCAAATGAGAGGCTTCAAGGGAGTCAGCATCCTATGTATGTCCAATTGTTACTCTGATAAAAGTACAATAAATAAGAGTGTGTAAAAAGTCTGGAAACAGCGTAACAGGGAAACTAGTGTGTTAATTGTTCTTTCACCCCAGATTAAAAATTGGATGCATTGCTTTACGTTTATGAGTCCTTTGCCTGAAAATGTAGCTGGGATTTGAAGAAAAACACATAGAGCATATTACTTGCAAATGTTCAGTGAAACACTGTTTACAAATATGTCTCAGGCTAGGAATGATGGCGCATGTGTGTGATCCCAGCACTTCGGGAGGCTGAGGCGGATGGGTTGCTTGAGCTCAGGAGTTCAAGACCAGTGTACAAAAAATACAAAAATGAGCTGGGTGTGGCGGCATGCACCTGTGATCCCTGCTACTCGGGAGGCTGACGTAAGAGGATCGCTTGAGCCAGGGCGGTCAAGGCGGTAGTGAGCCAAGGTCATGCCACTGCCTGCCAGCCTGGGTGACAGAGTGAGACTGTCTTAAACAACAACCACCACATATGTTTCACCTACATTTTCTGAGTTTTTGGACACTTTGTATTAAACACCTACAAGGAGGCAGGTATTGACGGGCGTTTTATACACATTATTTAATTCTTCCAACAACGTGCTGGAGTATGAATTATCATGCACATTTTAGAGAAGCAGAGAGTGAGGCTCAGAGGGCTGCAATCACTTTGCTCAAGGTCACAGAGCATGTTGGTGACTGAGATGGTTCTCAGTATCTCCTTTAAAGCTCACAATGAGGCCGGGCGCGGTGGCTCACACCTGTAATCCCAGCACTTTGGGAAGCTGAGGCGGGCAGATTCCTAGGTCAGGAGTTCAAGACCAGCCTCGCCAACATGGTGAAACCCTCATCTCTACTAAAAATACAAAAATTAGCTGGGTGTGGTGGCGGGCGCCTGTAATCCCAGCTGCTCGGGAGGTTAAGGCAGGAGAATTGCTTGAGCCTGGGAGGCGGAGGTGGCAGTGAGCTGAAATCATGCCACTGTACTCTAGCCTGGGTGACAAAGCAAGACTTCATCTTGGAAAAAAAAAAAAGCTCACAACAACCCTATAGGTAATATACGGCCCCCACCTCCTCTTTACAGTGGGGGATGGGAGGCTCAGAGAGGGGCAATGAGTGACTTGAGGTCACACTGCTAGGATTAGTGAGAATTTGAACCAGTGTCAGTTTGACTCCATGTCTGTGCTCTCACAGGCCTGGGCTCTGAGGAGGTGCTGATGAAGCCGATGCAGTGGGCACCCCGAGAGCGAGGTCAGGAGAGGGTTAACCCACTGCCTGCCTTTTTTCCTGGAAACAAGGTGGAGTCCTGGCCAGCCACCCCTCTCCCCACAAGATTTCTCCTCTTGCGCTAATGGGCCAGATGCCTCCATTAAGAATCTGTGTAATTGCTCTTCTCTGAAACTGCATCCTGCCCTCATCAACACTCCCCAGGGTTCCTAGGCCTGGTGTTTTCAGGGGCAGGAAGGTATCTCTGCTCTCTGTTTCCAGGAAGGCACCACTTCAGAAGGTGATACCCAATCCCTGGGCTCAAGCGTGGAGCTGGCCCAGGGTTATCCCGGCTAATCCCTTGAGAGGCAGGCATTTTTCTCAGCTTGAAGCAGGCAGCCCTGCCCTTCCCCACCCCCTCACCTCTGTGTACTAGGGTGACTGTATCCACCAGGTCTTTGGAAAACTACGGTGAGAAACTCTTTCCTTTCTTCCCTGGAGTCTTTTCCTTCCACAAATTATTTACTAAGCACCTACTATTCCTTTACTTCTAATTTAAAGGACTTGTGAGCCTACAGTCTTTTCCATTTTTTTATTAAATAAAACTTTTTTTTAAGAGACAGGCTCTCATTCTATCACCAGACTGCAGCCTCCGAGTCCTGGGCTCAAGTGATCCTCCTGCCTCAGTTTCCAGAGTAGCTGGGACTGCAGACACGCATCACCATGCCCAGCTAATTTTTAATTTTTTTTTTTGTAGAGATGGGGTCTTCCTACGTTGCCCAGGCTTGTGTCAAACTCCTGGCCTCCAGCGATCCTCCTGCCTTTGCCTCCCAAAGCTCTGGGATTAGGGGTATGAGCTATTGCACCTGACCCCTTTTCAATTACTGTCTCTTTCTTCTCTCTTAACACCTTTTTGGGCCCCACAGGTGACAGAATTTTGGTAGGTCTGGGCACATAGGACCTGTCCAGCATTTAGCAATGGCAGCAGCTAGCTGTACCACATGCCTGGCAGTGGGCCATGAGCACCTCACTACACCCTCCCCATAACCCTAGGAGGTTGCGAGAGGCTGGGGCAGAGGCCTATGGGTTCTTCTGCTTTGCAACTTGGAGCCCCTGCAGACCTGGGCTTTGGGATATGTGGGGTGGGGAGGGAAATAAACAAAGGAAATGAATTGGTGAGATGGGGTCTACTTGGTCACAAGGTGGTGGAGGGGATGTGGGAAATGTGAGCATCAGATTCATTTCTGCAGATGACAAGAAGAGATACAAACCTGACCCTCTCCCTCTCTTGCTTAAAAATCTTCAAACTTCCTAAATAATTTGTAATTGGCTGAATTGTGGACATCCCAGATTCATTTGTTGAAGCTCTAACCCCTGTACCTCAGGGTGTGACCGTGTTCGTAGATGGTACCTTAAAGAGGGGCTTCACTGAAAAATGAAGCCATTATGGTGGTCCCTAATCTAATCTGACCGGTGTCCTTATAAGAGGAGGAAATTTGGACGCACAAAGAGACACCAGGGCTGTGAGCACTGAGAAAAAGACCATGTGAGGACACAGAGAAGAGAGGGAGAGAGCGATCCTCCAACCTCGAGAGGGTTGGGAGAAACCAACCCTGACAGCACCTTGATCTTGGGCTGTCAGCCTCCAGAACTGTGAGAAAAGACATTTCTGTTCTTTAAGTCACCCAGTCTAGTAGTTTACTATGGCAGCCCCAGCAAACTAATGCTCTGACACACATGAGGCCCTGTCTGCCTCTCCAGCCTTGAGTTGCCCCGCCTGTTCCTTGTGCTACCATCTGCAGCCTGGCAAAAATCCACTCAGTCGTTCAAGCTCAGCATGCTCGCTCTTTGCACCGTCCAGGTTAAACTTCTAGCTTTGCCATCTACTGGCCCTGTGGCCTTGGCCAAATTACTTAACTTCTTTGAGCCTCAGTTTTCTTATCTGTAAAATGGAGGTAATTGCAGTACCTCTCTTAAAAGGTGAGAGTGAGGGTGAGGTGACATGCTTAGCACTGTTCCCTGCTCCTGGTACATGTTCCTGTTCCTCTTCCTTCTCGACTCTCAGTGATTGGGCTTCAGCTCTCATCTCCATCCGGAAGCCTTCCTTGATTGCTGTAGGTCTGGGCTGGGCTCACTCGAAGGAGGTTCTAAAGCATCCCCATCCCTACAGTGTGTCCTCCTTGTCCTCACCTTTGGGTTCCTGCTCTACTGTAACTACCTGTTTACTGGACTCTCCAGCCCTTGGGCCTACAACCTGCAGAGTCTTGTCCACCACAGGGTGCTCTGTGCTGAGCACAGAGTAAGCTCAATAGATTTCCAGTTACTGATGGAAAATGGTGGGAATGAATTGGTTCAGATCTGATATTTTCTGAACTGATAACTTGAGCACAATTCCTTTTTTTTTTCTTCCTTTTTTTTGGAGACAGGATCTCACTCTGTTGCCCAGGATGGAGTGCAGTGGTGTGATCTTGGCTCACTGCAGCCTCTGCATCCTGGGCACAAGTGATCCTCCTACTTCAGTCTCCTGAGTAGCTGGGACTATAGGCATGTGCCACCTGCCCAGATGGTTTTTGTGTTTTGTAGAGATGGAGTTTTGCCATGTTGCCCGGACTGGTCTCAAACTCCTGGGCTCAATGCCTCGGTTTCCCAAAGTGCTGGGATTACAGATGTGAGCCACTGCACCTCGAGCACAATTCTTATATACAGAACCACTGAGATAATAAAGAGTAGTAACAAAAACAACAACAACAGAACAACAAAGTAATAGTAATGGTGAATACTTCCCGTAAGAGTCCTTACTGTATGCCAGACACTGTTTTAAGTGCCCAATATCCATTAACTAATTTCATTCTTATAAAATCCTGTGAAGAAGGTACTATTATTATCCCCGTTTTGCAGATGAGGACACTGGGGCATAAAGGGCCATGTGACTTATCCAAGGTCACAAAAGGCAGCAAATGGCAGAGCTGGAATGTGAGCCCAGGCAGTCTGGCTTCCGAATTCATGCTCTTAATGACAGTGTGGATGTTGTCTCTTGTTAGAGGGTAGAGACTCCCTTTTCATCAGAATAGGGTTTCATCTGATAGATCTGGTCCTTTTTCTCCGTTTATAAAAAGTGCCCTAAACCTGATGATTGCTCGTCGAATCTGCAGTGAAAAAAAAGTCCCCAGAAGCATGCTTGATAGAAATCAGTCTTTTCTCATAATGATCATGTGTCAGGTCATAGCATAGTATCTTGGAATTTATCAAATTAAAAGAGAGAACATTGACTTTTTAAAATGCAGGGCATAGGAGGTGAAAATGCTGAGCGGGGATCCACAAAGCCTGCTTCCGAAGTCCCTGAGCTCCGAACTCCGGGCGAGTGCCAGCGGTCAGCACACCTGAATAGCTCACCCTATTAAAACTGCTGTACCAACCAGAATCCCAGTGGGCATAAACATCTCTGAGAAGAAAACTTTTTTTTTCTTTTACTAAGAGAAATTGGAAAATGCATTCAAAGCCATTCCAAGCACCCCACGCTGATAGCCAAGGGCAAATCTGGACACAGGTTGCAGGCATTGCACTTGCTGCCCAGTCACTCATTAAAGGCTGTGGGGCACAGCCCAGCCATCTAAGAGGGAAAAACGAGAGGCTGTTTCTCATTCCTAGCGACCACCCCCTTCCTTTTTTAAAGGTAAAGGCCGGTCTCTTGTTACATGATTGAACTGATCCCTACACAGTCGATTTGGAATTATCAGCCACTTTGGGGATCAGTCACACAGGGATTGAGGGGACTGACCAGACTCTGATCTGCATTGGCTGATGTGACAACTGAGAATTCAGGAATCACCAGGCAGGGCCGGCCCTGGTGCCTTTTGGTAGACTGATTACAACAGCACCATCCCTCTCTGCTTTGCACACTTTGGGATGTGACTTTGCTGCTTCCCCCCATCAAGAAGGGAAGTCTTTCTCCACACTCCTTGTAGCTAGGCTGGCCTGGTGACTTGCTTTGGCCAGTGGAATGTGGTGAGAGGGTAACTGTGGTCATGCTGAGCCCAGTTCACAGACGGAAAATGCAATAATCATCACCAGCACCATCATTATCACCATCATTGACCTCAAGGGGCTTTGGGTACTTAGGATCTTGTTCTTGGAACCCTTTCTGCTTCCCATGTGAACAAGTCTGAGTTTGCTTGTTGGGTGTTGAGAGACTTTCAGCATCTCACCCATGTCACCCTGGCCAGCAACCAACCAACAGACTTGTGAATGAGGGTATTCGAGATCAGTCAACCTCCAGCTCACCCATCAGCTGGGTGTAGACACATAAGCACATCCAGCCAAGATCAGCCGAGTCAGCCTGACCAGCAGAAACACCCTGCTGACATGTAGACTTGGGGGCAATACTAAATTGTTGTTTGAAGCCACTCCATGTTGAGGTGATCTGTAATACAGCCATAGCTTACTAATACGGTCATCAAATGCAGCCAGAGCCTTTGAACAGCTGAGGATAAGAAAAGGCAGCCTTCAGTGCTGGACAGGGACTACAGCAAACTACAGCCAGTGAGCCTGCCACTTTGGTTTTGTAAATAAAACTTTATTGGAACATAGCCACATCCATTGTTGTAGTTTTCATGCTACAACAGCAAAGTTAAGTGGTTGCAAGGGAGACCACCTGGTCAGCAAAGGCTAAAATTTTTACTGTCTGGCCCTTTAAGGAATAGTTTGCTGACCTCTGGTCTAATACAAATATGAACCACATCCACTGCAATAATAATAATAATAATAATAATAATAATAATATAGCCTATGTAACAAACCTAGTGTAAAGATCTGACTTAGCTGACAGGAGATCAAAATTCCTGTTGTGAATTTGCAATTGCAAAAATGTGGAACCAACCCAAATGGCCATCAATCAACGAGTGGATAAAGAAACTGTGGCATATATATATATATATGATATATGATGGACTACTACTCATCCATAAAAATGAGTGAATTAATGGTATTTGCAGCAATCTGGATGAGGTTGAAGACTATTATTCTAAGTGAAATAACTCAGGAATGGAAAACCAAACAGTATATTCTCACTCCTAAGTAGGAGCTAAGGTATGGGGATGCAAAGGCATAAGAATGACACAGTGGACTTTGGGGACTCAAGGGGGAGGGGTGGGAAGGAGGTGAGGGATGAAAGACTACAAACTGGGTGCAATGTATATGTCCCAGGTGATGGGTGCACCAAAATCTCACAAATCATCACTGAAGAACTTATGTAACCAAACACCACCTGTTCCCCAATAACCTATGGCAATAAAAAATTTAAAAAAAAATTCCTGTTGTGAGACTTTTGGCAGGTTCTTCCCCCTTTCTGGGCTTTAGTTTTCCCATCTGACACTGACAGAAGATGGGTAAGAAACTCTCTCCATCACTTCATAGCCGATTTAAGTAAGCCTCAATGGCTCAGACCAAATAAATTGTGGATGGGGCTCAGGGATATGCATTCTCAGAAACATTTCCTCCCTGCTCTCCCCCTACCCCCAGATGATTCAGATGCAAGTGAAAGCCCATTGGTTCTATACCAATTGGTTTCAGAAGGCTTGTCCATGGGAAGGATGGGCAGAAGTGCAAGTGTATTCAAGAGACATCATAAGAAATTGCAAGGCCTATTTTTGCAAGGAGATGCTTTAAGAACATCAAGCTTAGGCTGCCGGCTGGAATGTTATAATCACAATACCAATCAAAGAGAGGTAGGAGGACAGTGTGACGGCGTGGAGTGGGATGGGGCTCATTAATGACTGAAATATTAGGGAGGGATAAGGATGTGTCTGACACAATGTGATGATGATGGTGATGAGGATAATGGTGATAATGATGATGGTGATGATGATGGTGGTGATGAGGATGATGGCAATGATGGTGGTGGTGAGGATGATGGTGATGTTGATGGTGATGAGGATGATGATGATGGTGATGAAGATGATGGTGATGATGGTGGTGAGGATGATGGTTATGATGATGGCGGTGGTGAGGATGATGGTGATGATGATGATGGTGGTGGGGATGATGGTGATGATGGTGGTGGTGAGGATGATGGTGATGATGATGGTAGTGAGGATGATGGTGATGATGATGATGGTGGTGGGGATGATGGTGATGATGGTGGTGGTGATGATGATGATGGTGAGGGTGATGATGATGATGGTGAAGACTATGGTGGTGAGGATGATGGTTGTGATGATGACAGTGGTGAGGATGATGGTGATGAGGATGATGGTGGTGAGGATGATGATGGTGATGATGGTGATGAGGATGATGGTTATGATGATGATGGTGGTGAGGATGATGGTGATTATGATGGTGATGAGGATGATGGTGTTGAGGATGATGTTGATGATGGTGATGATGATGGTGATGATGGTGGTGATGATGATGGTGGTGAGGATGATGGTTATGATGATGGCGGTGAGGATGATGGTGATGATGGTGGTGAGGATGATGGTGATGATGATGATGGTGGTGGGGATGATGGTGATGATGGTGGTGGTGATGATGATGGTGAGGGTGATGATGATGATGATGGTGAAGATGATGGTGGTGAGGATGATGGTTGTGATGATGACAGTGGTGAGGATGATGGTGATGAGGATGATGGTGGTGAGGATGATGATGGTGATGATGATGGTGATGAGGATGATGGTTATGATGATGATGGTGGTGAGGATGATGGTGATTATGATGGTGATGAGGATGATGGTGTTGAGGATGATGTTGATGATGGTGATGATGATGGTGATGATGGTGGTGATGATGATGGTGGTGAGGATGATGGTGATGATGATGGTGATGAAGATGATGGTGATGATAATGGTGGTGAGGATGAGGATGATGGTGGTGAGGATGATGGTGATGATGATGATGGTGTTGGTGATGGTTTTTGCATCTTCCATTCATGAACTAAGTACTCTTATTAGTGATTTGCTTTTGTTTGCCATCTTATCCTATGCTTTCACTCTTGCATTCTTTTACTCTTCACGTATAAGAAACTTGGTTTGCTAAATATATTATGAGCTCCTTAAAGGCAAGGCTTTGGGATATATGTTCTGTGTAGTGTGTGGTGATGAAAGCTTGGGCTTTGCAGTCAGACCGACCTGACTCAGCAACACACTGACCTCTGTGACCTTGAATAGGTGAGTATATGTCTCTGAGCTTCTGCTTTCCCATCTGCAGAGAGGATAATGATACACCTACACAATAGGGAGGCTGAGAGGACTGAGTGAGATAATGCTACAGAGTGATGAGGAGTGGCCATTATCACTGTGAACACTGTAGGAGCCTAATAAATATTTGACAAATGAGCAGACAGAGAAGTCTGTAATCATTGTATCACAGCTCTAAATGAATCCATTGCCCTAAAGCGGTGGTTCTCAACGTGGAGTGTGTGTGTCTGTGTGTGTGTGTGATGTGGGGTGGGGGCTCATGCACTTTTGCTCCCAGGGGACATTTGGTAATGTCTGGAGACATTTTTGGTTGTCACCACTGGTATCTAGTGGGTAGAGGCCATGGATGTGGCTAAACATCCTACAATACACAGGACAGCCTTTCACAACAAAGAATTAATTATTTCTCTCAAAATGTCAGCCGTGTCAAGGCTGAAAAGCCCTGCCCTAAAGTCAAAAGCTTGTATCCCTGTGCCTGAAATCTTCCAGCTGAAAAGTGCTAACTGTTGAAAAAGAAAAAGTTGGGCTTGAGATTTGGAATAGACACAAGGGGGACAAGATGTCAAGATTTTAGAAAGCAAGAGTGTTCTTTGGAAGGATGATTAGCTCCTGTTGCACCATGCAATGATGAGTTCATGCCTCGGGTCAGAAAACTGGAGGGGCTTCTCCAGGAAACAGCCCCTTGAATCTTGGGGAAAACGTGTCCCCTGAGCACAGGCTGAGATGTTCTCACACATACTCGACGAGGGCTGTAGACAGATTTTATCAGGCTTTGCAAACTGTTTGACATTAGAGCGTCTGGCTTGGTAAGAATTGAAATGACTCAGTCCCAGCTGATTTGCCACTTAGCTGTAAACCACTGTGTCTACTTTCTGTTATTTTTATATGCCAAATAGCTTTGCCAGCTCTAGGCTCCATGTCCCTTTCAAGAGGACAAAGGAACAGCTCCCGACATGACAGCTCGTTGAGTCATTTCAGTTCGGCTTCAATTTATAAGCTAGCAAAGCAAATGAGCCAAAGGCGAGACTGCTTACACGTGAGCCTCGGGTAGCGAGGGAGAAATGATGCAGCTGTGGACGGGAGTGAACGGGCGACGTGTGACTCTAGCTCCCAGCATCTTCAGCTTCTCATCATCATATGTGCTGAAGGACAAGCAGACAGAGAAACAAAGTGAACAATGATAAGTAGCTTTGAACACCTTCTTCTCTTGCCACGGTCTATTTGGCAGATATAACTGGGCACTTACTGTGTATCAAGCAAGTAATTCCTGCTGGAGGGATGAGGGTTTCAGATGCAGTTCCTTAACAGAGCATATAAAAGTCCCTGCCCTCAGTCAGGCGCAGTGGCTCACTCCCTGTAATCCCTGCACTTTGGGAGGCCGAGGCAGTCAAAAGATTGAGACCATCCTGGCTAACAGGGTGAAACCCCATCTCTACTAAAAATACAAAAACAACTGGGCAGGGTGGCGGGCGCCTGTAGTCCCAGCTACTCGGGAGGCTGAGGCAGGAGAATCGCTTGAACGTGGGAGGCAGAGGTTGCAGTGAGCTGAGATCGTGCCATCGCACTCCAGCCTGGGTGAGAGAGCGAGACTCTATCTCAAAAAGAAAAAAAAAAAGCAGTCACTGCCCTCATGGAGTATATAATCTGCTAGAAGAGCCAAGAGAATAAACAAGATAAATCATGTGGTATACTTGTATATTACACTAGGGTTGGAAATGTTTGCTTCAAGGGCCAGACAAGGTATATGTTCAGCTGTGTTCTATAAACAGCAATTTAATACCATATTTAGGTGTTTTTTCTTCCACCATTACAGCAGAGCAAATCATTTCCATTATAGAAAATAGGGTTTTTTTTGGGGGGGGTTGTTGTCATGCTTGAGTCATATGATACATATAGTTTGAGAGAGAATCTCACTGTCACCCAGGCTGGAGTGTAGTGGTGTGATCTTGGCTCACTGCAACCTCTGCCTCCCAGGTTCAAGCGATTCTCGTGCCTCAGCCTCCTGAGTAGCTGGGATTACAGGCATGTGCCACCATGCCTGGCTAATTTTTTATATTTCTTAAGTAGAGATGGAGTTTTGCTGTGTTGGCCAGGCTGGTCTTGAACTCCTATCCTCAAGTGATCCACCTGCCTTGGCCTCCCAAAGTGCTGGGATTACAGGCTTGAGACATCGCTCCTGGCTGTATGGTATATATTTTTTTGTCCATGGTCAAATTCAGCCCACAGACATATTTTAATTAATCCACTCTTTTTTTCTCTTGGTCTCTGTCTGTCTCTCTCTCTCTCAGTCTCTCTGTGTGTGTGTGTGTGTGTGTGTGTGTGTGTGTAATTGAATCAATTGTCTATATTTTAAAATTGGGAGATGTCACATAAAAATGGAAAAACTTTGGCCTTCAAAAAATTGAAAGCTCTGGCCACTCGGGGCCTGTGTTTCCACTGACAAGAAGGATGGGCCACAGACAGCTTTGAATGAGGTGTGTGCTTCCTGAGTTACCCCAAACACAAGCATCCCTGGTTCTCACTCTCTGCCTTTCTTTCTAATTCATGCCATCTGCCTGTTACCTGAAGGCCTTTTAGTTTCTGAGCCTCAGTCTAAGTACTTTCATTGATTGGATCATTGACAGGTTCCTTGATTCATTCATTTCTACCAATAATTATTGAACCTCTTCTCTGAGCTGGGGGCTTGCCAATACAGCAATGCATGAAAGAGATCCAGCCTCTCCTCTTCTGAAGTTTAGAGTCTAGTGGGGGGGATGGGCATAACCAAACACACAGTTGTGATAAGTGTTCCAAGAGAAAGTGCTTTAATAGCCTAGAATAGTAAATTTGACTGAAATGGAAGCCAGGGAATACTGTACTTCCTTGAGGAAGTTGTGGAAATTTCAAAACATATCCCCCAAATTCTTTGAAACTTCTCCAATCGAGAGGTAGGTCTATGTTCATTTGGCTCTGTGACCAGCTGACCTAATAGAATGTGTCAGAAGTAATGTGATTCCGGGCACCAGGCAACCTCTCCTCCCTGTGTCCTGGGATGCTGACTCAGCATTCAGCTGCATTCAGCTGCCATGCTGTGGGGAAGCTGGCAGCCTGTGAGGAGGCCCACAGGGAAAGGAACCGAGTTCACGAACTGACAGCCAAATATAACTTGCCACCCATGTGAGTGAGCTGTCTTGGAAATGGGTCCTTTGAGCTGCCCCTCTGAGCCTTACTCAAATTGCAGATTTATGAGAGAAAGCAGTTCTGATTATCCTGAGTTAATAAGTTTTAGAGTGGGTGTTCATGGCAATAGTAACTGTAGCAGAAGTAAATATTGAGCTGAAATCTGAAAGTTGAATGGAAATTAACTGGGTAAATGGAGGAGGGAAAGACCTTCCAGCCAGAGGGAACAGCATGCGTAAAGACTCTGCAGAGGAGGCCATGTCATGACTAAGAAAGTACGAGAGTGGGGCTGGGGTAGAGTGAGTAAGAGGAGGCTATGAGCTGGGGCTGGAGAGGCAAACCACAGGCTAGACCATCCAGGACCTTGGAACCCCTGCTCAGACTTTTGTGTCTACCCTGCAAGGAATGGCAACCATGGAGGGTGTTAAGCTGCATGCAATTTATATTTTGAAAAGATCACTTAGCTTGGGGCTTAGCATGGGGAATGGGATGGAGGGGGGGGGGCCAGTGGAGATGATGCTGGGACACAAGTTAGGGGTATACCTTCCTCCTGGGAATTTGAGAATAATTCTGGGATCACAGAGTTAACAAAAATTAGGACCAGAATTTAGGCCCTTCAGTGTTCACTTCCACTGGCTCTTTATTCAACCCTAGAGCTGAGAAAACCACAAGCAAATACATTGCTGCGACCTTTTCTTACTGGCTCAACCATGCTTCCAGTGGTTTAGGATATGTGGAAATTAACCCAGCTTTTACATTCCTAATCTCTGGTTTTATGTCTTCTCTCAGCCACAATAATAAAACAAATTCTACCCGTCATCTTTTCCCCCACCTTTTCAGCTGAATCTGCAGCTGAAAAATGAGGTCACCGAGCACAGTGGGAAAGACTGCTTGCAGGCAGAAATCTTTGAGGATGTGCTTGATTTTTTTTTTCCCCTGCATAGTTTGTCAGACTTAAAATTTTTGTCTAATACAATGTATTCTATGGTCTTAGATCCAGACGGGAGAAAATAATTCCTTTCGCTTTTATGATGCACAAGATCAAATTCTTTGTTTAAAAAGTATTTATAAATGAACACTTGTATTTTTTATACTTTTGTGATAGGAATTTTATCTATAGAAGCATTGCTGTTAGATGTGAGATGCTTTTTAGCTTTCATGGAAATTAAGATTTTTAGCCATACATTTAAGGATTTTAGGTAACTGAGGCTCAGAGAGCTCAAACTCAATTTATTGCACCGTAGTAGGAACAATTACTGAGCAGGTCTTATACGTAGGCTCTAGGCTAAGTATCATTTCATTTAATCCTCATAATTAATTAATTAAGCTCGGGAGCTTGGTACCATTTATTTGTGTATGTGAAGAAAAGGAGACTCAGAGAGGTACAGGGATCTGTTCAAAGTTAAACAGTTGTATGCGGGAAGTCCTAACCGGTTCCAAGGCTTGTGTACTTCACCACCACTACCCTGTCTGGGTATAGACAATCTCCTAATGCTACTTTATAACACCCTCCCACCCATGCATTTGATGGCTACATTGCCATAATGACTTCTAGTTTTATTTTAATAACCATCCTTGTATAGCTCATAGAACCTACCAGATAAGACACAACCAGACCAAAGTCTACAAGAGGAGCGATCTCATGCATATTTAAACTTATTAAACTTTAAATAAACCATGTCTCACACACTGAAACATGGATCGGAGAGGGGAGAATTGCATTCTACGACCATGGATGAAAAACTCCATCCAAACAAGTGGAACATTACACCCGAGTCGTTTAAACAGGCACAGGAGTGTCTTTCATAAACAGCCTCTTTCCCCAGTGCCTGTTGGGTTTGCCTGTCAATCTGAGCATAGCGCCTGAAAAAAGAGCTGTGAGTTCATGCCTTCTCTTTATTCCAGGGAAAGGCAGCCAGTCTGTCACTAGGAGTATCAGACTCGATGGGTGCCATTGAGTTCGGTCAGGAAGGCACAATTTGTGCTGATCCCAGGGTCTACACCAATGAGGATCAAGGAGGAGACCCTTTCCACAGTATTCTGGGATCCCAACAGCCATGATTCAGGGGGAGGTGACTGGAGATATACCAGTTCCATGAGGTCTTGCAGTCTGGGTTCTCATCCATCACCTGGAACCTTGGGCATTCAAGAGGTCCAGTTCTTCTCTGACTTGATACCCCAGGTCTCACCGACAAGAACCCTTGTTCCTTTTGAAAAAAATTATATATGTTTTTCTTTTTTTCCTTAAATAGAGATGGAATTTCTCTATGTTGCCCAAGCTGGTCTTGAACTCCTGGGCTCAAGTGATCTTCCTGCCTCAGCTTCCCTAAGTGCTGGGATTATAGGCGTGAGCCACCATGCCCGGCCTGAAGAAAAAATTTATTAAGACGAAAGTCACAGAACATAAAATTAACTGTTTTAAAGAGGAGAATTTAGTGGTATTTAGTACATTGCACCATGTTGTACAACCATCGTCTCTTGTTACAAAACATTTTCATCACTCCCAAAAGGGGACCCCAGACCCATCTGGTCACTTCCCATGCCCCCTGCCCCCAGCCTCTGGCAACCACCAATCTGCTGTCTGTTGAGGATGAACCTCAAATGCACTGTAAGTGAAAGAAGCCAGACACAGAAGGGTCACATATTATATGATTCCATTGGCAGGACCCTTGTTTATAAGAAGCACATGTTCACATTCTCTAAATTAACATTCTGAAAAACAGAATTTGGGAAATAGTGCAGAGGAAAGGGGGTGTCTGTCGTGGCTTCCATTTCATTTTCAGCAAATGACCTGGCAGTTTGGATTCCTGAAGGCAGCCTTAGCATAATGGCTCTCAACTGTGGCTTCACACTGGACTCACTTAGGGGAACTTAAAAAAATTCCATGAGTATCCAAGCCAACGTCTGTTACTTTTTTTTATTATGGCGGTTCTTTGCAGGAGTAAGGTGGTATTGCGTTGTGGTTTTGATATGCATTTCCCTGATAATTAGCTATGTTGAGCACTTTTCTTCCGGAACGTAAACTAGTACAAACACTGTGGGAAACAGTATGGAGATTCCTTAAAGAATGAAAACCAGAACTACCATTTGATCCGGCAATCCCCCTACTCGGTATCTACCCAGAGGAAAAGAAGTCATTGTCTGAAAAAGACACTTACACATGCGTGTTTATAGCAGCACAATTCACAATTGCAAAAATATAGAACCAATCCAAATGCTCATCAGTCAACAAGCGGATAAAGAAAATGTGGTGTATATATACACCATGGAATACTACTGAGCCATAAAAAGAAACAGAATAGTGGCATTTGCAGCAACCTGGATGGAGCTGGAGACCATTATTCTAAGTGAAGTAACTCAGGAATGGAAAACCAAACATTGTATAGTCTCACTTATAAGTGGGAGTTAAGCTATGAGGATGCAAAGGCATAAGAATGATACCATGGACTTTGGGGAGTCCCGGGGGAAGAGCGGGAGGAGGGTGAGGGATAAAAGACTACACACTGGGTACAGTGCACACTACTTGGGTGATGGGTGCACCATCATCTCAGAAATCACCGCTGGAGAACTTATTCATGTAACCTGTTCCCCAAAAACTATTTAAATAAAAAAAAATTAATGTATGAAAAGCTAATGTACATTGGCTTGCCTAATGCAACTGGCCTGGACAGTGGTGTTTTGTAAAACTTGCCAGATGATTCTGATGTGTAGCTAGGGTTGCAACAGCTGCTCTCACAGGAGAGTGGCTATAGCTGCAGGCCATTTTTCTACCCTGCATTTCCTCCCTGGCTGCTTTGGCACTTCTTTTCTTCCTTGGTTTGTGCCTCATTCAGTCTGCACAAGCTCACAGTATCCCAGGACTTTGTCCATGCCAAATGGTGCAGTCGATGGATTTTGATGCCACTGAGTTTGGGACTCAGAGCTGCTTTCTAATACTGACCTTGGGGGAGATTAGTTAACTTCTAAGCCTCATTTCTTCATCTCTAAAATAGGGCCAATGGTAGCACCTATCTCAGGAATGTTTTGAAATTTAGCCAAATAGGTGTGCATAAAGCACACAGTAAACATCAATATGGTTGTATTTATTGTTATTGTTGTTATTACTATTATTATATGCATGGGCATTTCATAGTGGACCAATCTGTTGATAGTCCTTTTCCAACGAGGGGAAAGTCCTTTACTAAAAAAGGAGGCTGGGCTCAGTGGCTCACTCTTGTAATCCCAGCACTTTGGGAGGCTGAGGCGAGCAGATCACAAGGTCAGGAATTTGAGACCAGCCTGGCCAACACAGTGAAACCCTGTCTCTACTAAAAATACAAAAAAAAAAAAAAAAAATTAGCCAGGCATGGTGGTGGGCACTTGTAATCCCAGGTACTTGGGAGGCTGAGGCAGGAGACTCGCTTAAACCCAGGAGGTGGAGGTTGCAGTTAGCCAAGATCTCGTCATTGCACTCCAGCCTGGGTGACAGAGCTAGACTCTGTCTCAAAAAAAAGGAGGCATTTTTTGCGCACCTGCTTTCTGTGGACAATGAGCCAGGCCCTGGGACTGCAGTTGAAGGTATGGAACAGAGATACTGATGTGGAATAAAACAAACTAGCATATAAACACGTATTATGGGGACCTGGAGTGCAAATGGGTGCAGATGGTTGGACTGAATTCCAGGAAGTATTGGGAGAGGGCAGCATTTAAGCTGGGTGTTTAGTGATAAGTGGAAGATATTCCAGCGAATACCAGAAAGCGAGGCTATCAAGATTGGTTGGGTCACACTAAAGAAGGTGTTAGATGCCTGGCTGAGAAGGGGCACCTGCTCTGAGATAGCTGCACTCGCTCGACCTAACCAGGCAGGGTTCACTCTTAGTGGTCGTTCCTAAAACCTTCAGTGCCACAGCTACTGCACCCACTTACCTCAATAAGGTGCCCCCATACTGGATTTCTGAAATCTTTTCGGCTGGCTGGAATTTATTTCTTTCTTCCTCTTTCAGTTTCTGAAGTTGTTGTTGCTTCTTTTTCTTTGCAGTCTCTTCCCTCAGAATAGCAAAATATCCACGGCCTATCTTCACAGACTGGATCAAAAAGCTGGAGACAAGCAGTCAGGAAGAGGGAGAGAGGGAAAAAGGTGGGGGAAGACAGAGAGAGAGAGAGAAAGAGAGAGAGAAGGAAAGAGAAGGAGAGGAAAAAGAGAGAGAGAGGAAAGAGAAAAGAGAGATAAAGAGGGATAGAGATGAAGAAACAGGTAGAAATAGAGAAAGAGAGAGCGAGAGAGAGGGAGAGGGAGGGAAAGAGGGAGAGAGGGAGCGAGGGAGGAGAAGGAGACACAAATTTAAAAAAAAGATGAGTTGACTCTTATTGTCTTGGGACCAATAATCTCTGAGCATGCCCTGTGCCTGCGGGGCAGGGGCCTTCCCACCTGTCGATTTCCAGACTCAGCCAGACCTGAGTTTGAGTTCTGGATCCGCCTTGTACTGAAGACCTTGGTCGAGTCCTTGAATCTCTCTGAGCCTCATTTCCTTCATCATCCCATCACTCAACAAATATTTATGGAGTGCCCACTTATAGCACCAGGCACTCTGCTAGGTGCTATGGAGTGAACATAGCAATTCACAGCCCGCAGGATCGGATACCGTCATGCATGGGAAGGGGTCAGCTTCCTGTATCTGGCACAGAAGAGGGGCTTCTCCATGAAAATCAATGGCATAGCAGGCACTAAAGGGCCTAGGCTCCTGGCCAAGGCTGCCCTCGCTTTGATTTGCCTAAATGCTCACATCTATGAACCTGACTGCTACAGAAGTTCAAGTACCAATGTGTGGGTTCTTGCTGTGTCAAGTAACATACGTTGGGACTTCATTATTCTCTTCATGCCAACTCAGCCACTATTTCCCGATCAGATGTCTTGATGCTGGCTTGATGTGAAGACATTCTCAGCCCTGATGGGCTACACACCTCCCTGCGCTTTGCCAGTCTTCACCTCGGGGTTGGAGTTAGCAGCCCTGTGGTGGAGAAGGACTGATGCAGAGGTGTCTATATGTTTCTTTCTGTCTGTCTGCCCACTTTGTTCCTACATGTAAATGTTGGTTCTCAAATTCAATTTTGTTTGTTCTCCAAATTCCTAATAAGCAACCATCAATTTTATTTGTTCTCCAAATTCCTAATAAGCAACCAACGTGTGTTGGGTGTTGTGCTGACTGTTAGGGATTCAGTGATGAACAAGACATTGGGTCCCTCAGGGTTCATGGTTTAGTGGGGTGGGGAGAGAGAGAGATACATGAAGTCAATAATAGCACAGGGTAACGGGAGAGGCAGGGCTTTGGGGAAGGGGACACCTAATTGAGACTAGGGGGAGGCTGGAGACCTCTTCCTGGAGAAAGTCGTATTTTCTTTCTCTCTTTGAGGGTGGCCTCTTCCTCTCCTCTGGTCTCTCTCTGTGCTCAGTTTTGGGAATATTCCCAGCCAGCTGTCATGGCCAGACTCATGTGATTAGTTGACCCCTGCTTATTTGCTAAGATGAGTTAAGGTGTCATTAAGGGCATTTCATTTCATCAGAGGATTCTTACAAATGTCCACTAGGAAAATTCTGGGAGGTGGGAGGTGGGGATTTTACAGCATTTTTCAAATCACATCACACAGGTGGCAGCTAAGTGATAACATTTCATTCATTCATTCTTCTGGCTGACCTTGGCTGAGAACCTGCTATTCCAGGCACCAGTTCAGGGGACTGGGGCTGTACAAAGCAACAAGATAAAGCATTTGCTCCCAAGGAGTTCACAGTGTAATGGAGGAAGAACACCCACAAACCGATACTCTCAACCTAACGTACCAAAGGGCTATAGGAACCTAGAGAAATCTTGGAAGGCTTTTGGAGGAGGTAGTATTTGGGCTAAGTCAGAATTCACCAGCAGAACAAAGTGGGACATGGCATACCAGTGGATGGAATATCAGGTGTCAATGCAAAATGGTGAGTCTGATGATGGCCTCTTTAGGGAACTATAGCTATCTTTAAAACACTGGAGCACAGGAGAGTGACTAGAGCTAAAGCCGACAGTGCAGGCGGGAAACACGGCACAGGGCCTTGGGTTCTTAAGTGAGCCTGGATTTGGGAGTTGCTTGGACTGTACCTAAAAATGCTTCAGGAATCTACAAATGTCTGAGTTTTCATTAACAGCTTTTAAAGCTATTAACAACACCCACAACACAAAACATTCTGTTATATACCAAATCAATGCATTATGTCCATTTCTATCGCATCGGCCTCCATTCACCAATTCTGAAATGCCTATTTTTTCACATCTCAACATCCTTGACATGAAACTGCGTCTTACAGTCATTGACCATTCACAATCACAGCCAGCCATGTGGCAGTTGCTTTGCAGTTGTCATGGCCTCTATAGGTTTAAATTTGGTTCATACTCCTGGTAGCCTGACTGCACAATCGCCCCCTCTAGGCAATAAATCATTGGACCAGGAGTTTGAAGTCAGAAAAGTCTTTTTCTTTGACATTTTCTTATAAAATCAAGAAAGTAGGCATGGCGCGGTGGCTCATGCTTGTAATCTCAGCACTTTGGGAAGCCGGGGCAGGTGGATCACTTGAGGTCAGGAGTTCGAGACCAGCCTGGCCAACATGGTGAAACCCCGTCTCTACTGAAAATACAAATATTAGCCAGGGTGGTGGTGGGTGCCTGTAATCCCGGCTACTCGGGAGGCTGAGGCAGGAGAATCACTTGAACCCAGGAGGCGGAGGTTGCAGTGAGCCGAGATCACGTCATTGCACTCCAGCCTGAGTGACAGAGCGAGACTCCATCTCAAAAATTTTTTTTAAAAAACGAGAAAGTGCCATTATAAAAGCTTTCAGACTTGGGTCCGCAGCTGGGAAGAAATCCTGGAGACAATAGAGGAGCATCCTCTTAAGAAATGTTCCGTAGGACATTGTTCACTCAGAGTGGAAGGGTGATTCTGAAGAGCTGGGCTTTGAATGTGAAGAGGTTTGAGGAATATCTAAAATGTATTTTACCTGTGTTTTCCTTTTGGTTTGAACAGAATATAAAAATATAAATGGAATATTAAGAAATTATTTAAGTAGGTAAAAAAGGAGTTTTTCTTAAAAATTAGGAAATAATATATATATTTTTAATCTTATAAAAAAATTTAATTTTTGCAGAGATGGGGTTTCACTATGTTGCCCAAGCTGGTCTCAAACTCCTGGCCTCAAGTGATCCTCTTGCCTCAGCCTCCCAAAATGCTGGAATTACAAGCATGAGCCACTGTACCTGGCCTAAAATATTTTTACAAAATAAAAATTCTAAGTGATAAGAAAGAACCATCTTATTTTAATTGGCTGTGTTTTTAATTTGTTATGTTAAATTTTTTTAAGTAAAAAATTCTTTTCATTGTTTAATTTTTTTGTTTTTAGTGGCATATCTTAGATTTGACGGTGGTTTAGACTCCATAAAATGCAATATTTTTGCTCTTTATGAATGTGCCACTGGAAGATTACCACTGAACATCTTCTGACTTTAAACCCTGCTTCTCAGCTCATGTAAAATTTTTTGAATGTTTATGCCACATGTCAATTATCCATCCCAGACAGTCAGTTGCAGGCAAGGATCAGTCATATCTGCTCAGCTCATGTTCTTGTCATTACAAAATAATCTCTCAGTTTCCTTATGTATAAAATTGTGCACAAGCAAATGAATGGGTAACCTGTTATCACTTAGTAATGCCATATTGTCAGTTATAGGTGCTTTTGCCTGACTTCTTTTTTAAATTTTTATTTTTTTGATATAGAGTCTCGCTCTATTGCCCAGGCTGGAGTGTAGTGGTGTGATCTCAGCTCACTGCAACCTCTACCTCCTGGGTTCAAGCAATTCTCCTGCCTCAGCCTCCTGAGTAGCTGGGATTACAGGCATGTGCCACCACGCACAGCTAATTTATTTTTTAATTTATTTTATTTTTATTTTTAGTAGAGATGAGGTTTCACTATATTGGCCAGGCTGGTCTTGAACTCCTGATCTTGTGATCCACCCGCCTCAGCCTCCCAAAGTGCTGGGATTACAGGCGTGAGCCACCGCACCCAGCCACCTGGCTTTTATTTTTAAGTTTAGGAATATGAGCAGTTAATATGGGGTGGAATTCATGTTTGAAACAAAAATATGCTTCCATTTTGCTTTCGAGCTTGTGAATCAGTGAGGGTCCTGAAGCTGCAAGGGAACTTGATAAAAAGAAAACTGTTAGCATTTGTGACCTCTTAACTTCAGACATGAGGATTTTTCTCTGTATAGCACAAACAAAGCAAATGCAGAGATAACCTGGGAGGTGAGACTGATGTGACAGCAACTGCTTTTCATTGTCATGCTACTTTACAGAGATGGGATGAACTCTGTTTCAGTCTGCTTTGGCTGCTGTTACAAAAATACCATAGACTGGGTGGCTTAAACAACAGAAATTTATTTCTCACATTTCTGGAGGCTGGAAGCCCAAGATCAGGGTGCTAGCATGATTGGATTCTGGTGAGGTGCCTCTTTCAGGTTGGAGACCCATTTTCTCACTGAAGCCTCACATGGAGGAAAGAGAGAGGAGAGCTCTCCAGAGTCTCTTTTATAGGGGCACTAATCCCGTTCATGAAGATGGAGGCTAATCACCTCCCAAAGGCCCCACCTCCTATATCATATTGGGAGGAGGGTAAGGATTTCAACATATGAATGTGGTGGGGGGACACAAACATGCAATCTGTAACAGATCATTCACTGAAAATTTGGTTCAGAAGTCAAGACGGATACTGACTCAGGGCAGACATGGCCCAAATTGGGGCTTAGCCTGGGAGGGTGCTTGGCTTCACCCAGGAAAGAACGAAGGGTGAGCTGGTGGTAGAGGAAAACAGCTTTATTGTAGAGGCAGTGTTACAGCTCTGTGACTGCTCCTGCGAAGCAGGGCCACCCCATAGGCAGTGTGCTGAGAGCAGCAGCTCGGAGCAGTTTTGCAGTCATATTTATACCCACTTTTAATTCCATGTAGATAAGGGGTGGTTTGTGCAGAGATTTCTAGGGAAAAGGTGGTAACTTTTGGGTCATTGTGTCATTGCCATGGAAAGGGGCAGTAACTCCCAGAGTGTTGCCATGGCAATGGTAAACTGACATGGCACACTGATGGACGTATCTTATGCTCCCACCCTGTCCCTGTTTCAGCTAGTCCTCAATTTGGTCTGGTGTCCAAGACCCACCTCTGGTATAGAGTCCCACCTCTTACCTCAACACAATGCACACACCAGGAGAATATGAAATGGGTTATTACTCACATAACTAGATTTTCTGGGGAGAGCAGGGAAGTCTCCCAAGCAGGTCTTAAACTGCCTGAAAGAGCAGGAAGGGGCCAGTGGCTTGGGGTTTTAGGGTAGTTAGGGGGTGAGGTATTTGGGGGAGACATTTGGGGATGATTTGAGCTTCCCACCAGCATCAAAGGAGGATGCACCTGGTCTTTCTTATCAACTTGCCTAGATACAGGGCAGAAGGGAATGGTGTAGAGGGTGAGGATGGAGTGTGGGGGCTTGAAATTTATCAGTAGTCAAATATCAAGAATGGAGTCAGATTCTTTATTATATGGATTAATCCCAATTTCCAATTTGTGTGTTTGCCTAAATAACGGCACCATTATCAAACCATTCAATGAAACCATTCAACAAATGTTTAGTGAATGCTTAGTACGTACCAAGCACTGTGTGTTGAGGATGCAGCAGTAAACAAAATAGCTGCACAGTTCTGGCCCTGATGAAGTTTGTATTCCAGAGGATGGAGACAGATTCAAAACCAAGAAGTAAATGGTACCTGAAATGCCAACTGCTACAGAACAGAGCAGGCAAGTGGGAAGAGTGACTGCCAGGGATGAGGGGTGTCAGTGCATTTAGAAAAAGATGGTCAGTGAAACCCTCACTCAGAAGGTGATGTTTGCAGACGTAAGGGAGTAAACCATGCAGATACTTGTAGGGGGAAGAGTATTCCAGTAGTGGGAACAGCATGTGCAAAGGCTCTGAGCAAGTACAATTTTAAACCAAGAAAAGTTTAGTTTCCATTGAATAAAATGTTATATGACATCATATAATACATTGTGTGCTACCAAAATATTGACTTTGCATGTTTTAGAAATTGGTGTTGTTGATGGAAATAAAACCAAACTCTGTGAAATATTCCAAAGAGGTTTATGCCAATATGAGTGGCCATGACCTGGAGAAAACACAAACCCAAGAAGCCTTGAGTAAGTGGCCCAGAGGCAGTCAGAATGCAGCTCTGTTTTATACATTTTAGGGAAGTGGAAGTTACAGTCTAAGTCGTAAATCAGTACATACAGGTTTTACATTGGTTTGGCCCAAAAAAGGTGGAATATCTTGAAGCTGAGGCTTACAGGTCATAGGTGGGTTCAGAGATTTATCTAATTCGTAACTGGTTAAAGGAGGAAGAACTTTATTCAAACACTTGGAGTCGGCAGAAAGGAAAGTTGAAGTTCCTGGGGGTTGGACTTCAATGTGTGAATTTGGGGAGGACACAACTGAATCCATAGCACACACATTTCAGGATCCAGTAGGTTGCAGTTTCTGTACATTATCATGTGATATTTTGTCAGAGTTGGGTCGCAAGAGCAAGACATAATACATTGGGTCAGAGTGAACTGTAGTTCCGCCCTTGTCCAGCGGAGTTTTATGTCCTGTTTATAATTTGGTATCTTATTATCACAAACAGTCAGTTTTGTCAGTCTTCTGAGCTCTATTTTAACATTAATGCTGGGCAGCTGTTGTGTCTAAATTCCAAAAGGAACGGAGTATAATGAGGTGTGTCTGACCTCCCATCTTGTCATGTCCAACAAGTCAGTTTTTAAGGTTTTTCTGGAGTTCCCTTGGCCAAGAGGGGGTCTACTCAGCTGGTTGGAGGGGGCTTAGGATTTTATTTTTAGTTTACAGTGTTCTACTTAAGACTTTTGTTTGACAGAAAGGTTCTTTGTAAAAGGAAAGAAGGAAAGATGGCAGGGAGGGAGGGAGGAAGAGGAAAGGAGAGGGAAGGAAGGAGAAAGGAAGGGAAAAAGGAAGGGATGGAAGAAAAAAGGAAGAAGGAAGGAAAGAGGAAGTAAGGAAGAGAGGGAGGAAAAAAGAAAGGAAGAGAGGGAAGAAGGAAGGGTGGGTTGTGTCCTAAACTGGAAAGGTAGGGAGAACCAGCTGACAGTGATGGTCTGGGCATCTCCTTCTCAACTGCTTTACTCCAGGGTCCTACTCCAGGAGGCCACAGACTTTACCATTCAAATTAAGAAGCTCATTTCTAATAACTCAGTTTAACATCTTCACGTGCAGGGCCACAGGAACAGAGCTGTAGAGGTCCCTCTCTGCCCCTGGACTTCAATGAGACTTCTCAAGTGCTTCCAGTGTACGCTTGAGATGCTGCAAAGCATTCACATAAGAGCCCTTTTAAGGTGAACTAGGCACTGTTGGGATTTCGCATCTGCAGTAGACTTTAGTGCTTCTTACCAGGAGTTTTGTGACCTCTCCATTCTTGGGCACATGTGTTAACTTATTTATCCTCACAATGACTCTATGTTAGAGGTGCTATTATTATCACTTCTATTTGCAGATGAGGAAACTGAGGTCAGGAAAGACAAGGTCACAGAGCTGGAAAGGAGCAGAGCTGAGGTCCGAACCCAAGTGGCGAGTTCACTGTAGAGCCCAGCTGTGCCCTGCGCTGGTTGGTAGATGGTCAGGATGTTTCCAAATGTGGCTAGTCAGCCTTTCCGTTGGGAAGTCCCATCAGCGTGGACCTTGACCTTGAAGATTCCATGAGCCACTAGGACAAGGACTAACTTGGGTGGTTTATCAGTGACTGGTAGGTGCCAGGGGTTTGCTGTTGTCCAGATTCTCTCATGGATTGGAAGGCTGTCAGAGTGACCTGTTAGGTCCCAAGACAAACTGTGGTCTGTAGGAGCAGAGAACAGAACAGGCACTGACGCTAGGCATGGTGGCTCACGCCTGCAATCCCAGCACTTTGGGAGGCCGGTGGATCACTTGAGGTCAGGAGTTCGAGACCAGCCTGGCCAGCATGGTGAAACCCCATCTCTACTAAAAATACAAATATTAGCTGGGCATGGTGGCAAGTGCCTGCAGTATCAGCTACTCAGGAGGCTGAGGCACGAGGACCACTTGAACCTGGGAGGCGGAGGTTGCAGAGAGCTGAGATTGCATCACTGACCTCCAGCCTGGGCAACAAAGCAAGACTCTGTCAAAAAAATAAATAAAGAAATAAAGTCAGTTGGGCATGGTGGCATATGCCAATGGTCCTAGCTACTTGAGAGGCTGAGGCAGGAGAATCACTTAAACCCAGGATTTTGAGGATGCAGTAAGCTATGACCGTGCCATTGCATTCCAGCCTGGGTGACAGTGAAATCCTGTCTCTAAAAAAATTCTCAGTCTTTACCTCTGCATCTCAGTCATTTACTTTTTTGCAGTAATTAACAAGTTGGGAAGAGATTTTTTTCAACTTATTCATGCCCTTATTCTAAAAAGAATTAGAAACAAAAACATTTTTTTAGGTGAGACAGAAGGCAGAAAAAAACAAGAAAACAAAACCAGGTAAGACAAGTTTTGTTACTTGTCATGGGCTTTGCTACCCGTGCCACATAATCTGGTGCACAAATTTGGCCCTGGGCATCCTAGTGGCCGAGGCAAAGAGGGAAACACAATCCTAATGTGATTCCTAATGGCCGTAAGATTTTTAAAAAGCTGTTTAGGAGATGCTGGGCCATTCCTGGTGCTGCAACTAGGAAGAGACTTCTTTCAAGGAGCTGTACAGGGAGCATCCTGTAAAAAGTCAAGGCTGTAACAAACCCCTGGATACAAATAGAGTGATAAATGCTTGTCTTATCAATTAACTCCACAGAAAGAGACAGGACAGACACTGTTGGACACTTTGAGAAACCTAGCAAGCAAATTTTCTGGTGGAATTTCAGCCCCTCTTCAGGCAACGCAGTCAGATGTCCAGCTGCCAGATCTTCTGGAAAGGCCCGAGTGACAGATGAATGTGGTTGGGGGGAGGGTCTGGGCCTTCATGTCAGACACACCAGTCTATTCTGGGAACTTCAGGCTGCAGGATATTCGTTCAACGAGCCTGGGAAGTGCTCCCTTGATACCGCGGAGGCCCATTTAAAAACGCTTAATATTTTAGCAAATTCTCATTTAATTCCCTGTATGTTCCCTACGTTTTCTTCATCATTATTGCTGATTACCAGGCTATTTGTGTGAAGGGAGCTATTTGCAGGGAAGAGCAGTTTTCGCCTTTAAATCCACTCACCCGGGGCCTCCTGCTCACTGCTTTGCGCGATGTAAAACTCCCCTGACTAACATCACGAGAGGAACGATGGGGAGTAAAATAATTAACTGCATCAGGCAAGCGGGAGGAAAAAGCGGATTATAAAATGGAAAGTTTTCTCTATCCAATACAATTTCTTCTCAACCAGTGCATGGGCGAGGGTGGGTTGTTATTATGAAGGGACATATGTTCTCTGTATGGGAGTCTGTGTGTGAGCTGACGAGAGAAGGATGCTTACTGCAGCAATAGGCGTATTCTCAGCAGGGCTCAGCTGAGAGACACTAAAGGAAGGAAGCCCAGGTTCCATTTCTAAGCACCTTTGGACTTGAGGAGCAGTGTGGACGATGGGAAGGTGTTAGAGGGCACTCCCTCTGGGTGGACTCTGCTTTTTCACTCCCTTAGGGTGGTTTTAAACCTCTCTGATTCACAACCCCTTCATCTTCAAGTGGGGAAAATATTAGCTCCTCCCTCAAAGGGCTATTGGGAGGATTAAATGAGACAGTAAAGATAATGAGTTTACTGCAGTGCCTAGTACATAGGGCTCCATAATGGGAAGCTGTTGTTATTATCGTCAACTTGCTTAACAGTCCTGAGAGGTTGGAGTGATTTACAGATGAGAAAACAGAGAAAAGATTAGGTAAATGATGGTCATAACAGCTGGAATGTGGCCAAGCCGAGATTGGAAGCCAGTAGGGTTGATTCCAGAATTTGTGTCTCTCTAATTGCATGCTCCTAGCATAGGTATGTTCAGTAGGAAGCTTTAAAGCTTTGAGTTAATGTACCTCTGGACTGTTTGTTTTGCAGATTTCATCTCTAGGTCTGTAGGATAGAAACAAGTGGCTTACCTTTTTCCCCTTTAGACTATGTTTTTACCCAATCCAAAGCACCATCCTTGGCAGATTAGGTCATTATTGAGCAGATACTCTCTTCCTCTCCCATTCCCTACATTCAGGATTAGGATGTATTTTCTCAGTGTCCAGAATTTGGACTTGGACATGCGTCTCCTTTGGTCGATGGGATATTTGCAGATATGAATTGAATGAACACATAAAATGAGCTTTCCCAGCTAGGTCCATGTGAACAAAATCCATGATCTCCCTGGACCCAGAAGAGTGAGAAAGACATGGAACAGACCTTTCTGAACCCAGCAATTCTAGCCTAGCTCAGCCAAGGCTGGAGCAAGAAAGAAATATGTGTTGAAAGCCACTGAGTTTGGGGGCAGTTTATTACACAGCATCATGATGAAAATAGCTGACTGGTGCATCATCCATCATAAAATGCACCATTATTTTATGAACCACAAAGAAGAAAACACAAAAACACATGTCAATTAAATTAAGACATGATTGTACCTTGCATTCCAAGTTCAGAGATGATAAAATGTGCAAAAAATGTGCTTCTTAGACATGATAAAATATAGTATTAAGAAAGAAGTTGCCTCAGACCTGCGAAAGATGGCCTGGAGTAGGACCTGGAGCACGATGTGATTAACAGCTCCTTCTGAGAAGTATCTGGCAAATCTGATAAAATTTCTGAGCAATTTTCTGATATTCTCTGTGAGATTAAGAGTCTTTTCTGGAGCACTGGATTTACCCACAGTGCTGGCCCAACAGACTTACAAAAAGGCTGTTAACTTTTAACCAACCACTCCTACCTCAGGTGATGCTATGTAGTTCCTTACAAATCAAAGTGTGGTCCAGCAGCATCAGCATCACGTGAGAGCTTGTTATGCAATTGCCCCATGGATTCCTCTTACCCGCTGCACAGATAAAGCCACTTTACTGAGATAGCATTATTGCAACAGAGAAAAAGTTGTAGAAATGCAGAGTCAGCTAAGTGGAAGGACAGCACAGTAATTTATTATTACTCAAATCAGCCTCCCTGAAAATTCAGAGTCTAGGATTTCTTAATGACAGCTTGGTGGGCAGGGGCTAAAGAATGGGGAATGCTAATTGGTTGGGTCCAGGATGAAACCATAGGGAGTTGAAGCTTAACTTCTTGCACTGAGTCAGTTCCTGGTTGGGAGGCACAAGACCAAATGAACCAGTTTACTGGTCTGGGTAGCGCAAGCAGGGCCCTCAGAATGCAGGGTCTGTAAAATACCTTGAACACCAGGCTTAGGTTTTACAATAGAGTTGTTATCTATAGGAGCAATTGGGGCGGTTAGGAATCTTGTGGCCTCTGGCTGCATGACTCCGGAGCCATAATTTCTCATCTTGTGGCTAATTTGCTAGTTTTCCAAATCATCTTTGTTTTAAAGTTAAACTAAATTCCTACTGTGGTTACCTAGATCTATCCCCAGGAATGAAGAAGGACACTTGGAGAGTAGAAGCAAGATGGAATCAGGTCAGATTTCTTTTATTGTCATAATTTTCCTACGTCAGATTTTTCTCACTGTCATAATTTTTGCAAAGGCAGTTTGGGTTAAAATTGCAGAATCTTGGGCCCCACCCCAGACCTCTTGAATCAGAATCTTCATTTTAACAGGATCCTCAGGTAATTTATGCACACATTGAAGTTTGAGATGCACTTGTCTAGATACCTTTTCCCCCTATTGAAAGGAACTCTTTCCAGAAAAAAAATCTTCCAGTTGGCTCTACTAGAAGGCTGGGTCCCCTTCCTGCAAGTCTGAACTAAAACTTTGCCACATGCTAGCAATCAATTAATCTCAGAAGTTCTTTAAGAATCCCTCGGCCGGGCATGGTGGCTCACAGCACTTTGGGAGGCCGAGTGGGGTGTATTACCTGAGGTCAGGAGTTCAAGACCAGCCTGACCAACATGGTGAAACCCCATCTCTACTAAAAATACAAAAAATTAGCCGGGCATGGTGGTGGGCGCCTTTAATTCCAGCTACTTAGAGGGTTGAGGCAAGAGAATCGCTTGAACCTGGGAGGTGGAGGCTACTGTGAGCCGAGATCACGCCATTGCACTCCAGCCTGGGTGACAGAGTGAGACTCCATCTCAAAAAAAAAAAAAAAAAAAAAAAATCTCTCTATTGGACATTCTTATCTTGAGGGCACTCTGCTGGAATACATCTCCCATTACCTGAATTGCCTCCCTCCCAAGGGCCCTAAAGGAGACTAGGATTGAACATCACCTAAAACAGACCCTCCCAGCCCTCTTCTCAGGAACCTCACAAGAAGCTGCAGAGTATTGAAGATTTGGGAGGCGGTGAGGGAAACTTACGTTCAACCTTTCTATTATGGGGGGCATGGGATTAACTACCACAAATCACTGTGTTAAAAACTAACGGCCCAGATGTACTTAAAAAAAAACCAAAAAAACTTTTAATGCTATTATGGCTCTACATCCAGCTGGTTTTCACTTACATTTTCCGTCTCTGCCTACAAGAAATATGGGGCTATAAAGCCAGGAGTGCTTTGATGGGAAAGGCAGAATGACATTAAGATGAACAAACACTCTTGGCAATCCGATTTCAGGGATGTCCTGCTCTTGCAGAAGGGAATTGCCTACATGGGAAATTTTCACTTAACAAATTTTACTGTTTTCAAATAATAGCAAATAAATCAGTTTATTCCCAGTTGGTTGAGGCTGGAGGCTTGGGGAGCCCACTTGATCTGGCTGGCTCAGGCCTTGCTCTGTCAGCCCACCCAGACATATTGATTTCGGAGGAGGAGAGGGCAAAAATGATGGAATGAAGAAATCTGAAACACCATCCTTAAGTTCTTGAATTTTCAGGCAACCCATAGAGGTAAATTAATAACGCAGCCCCAGTTCAAAAGCATCAAGCAAATATTTTGCATTTGAATTCCTGCATTAGAATGCCCTGTTTATACAATAACTTAATAAATCTACCCTGGCTGCCAAATTGACAAGAAGGTGAGAATCATTCATTAAAATGCAAATACAATTGAGATGAAATTTGGAATACATTTATTACAGTAATTGAACTTCAGTCAACTGTAGTCACAACACAGATTTTGGACTGCCTTTCAGACAAAAGGACGTGTTGTATTATTCTCCCCCCGCCCACCACCAAGTTAATATCTTTGTCAGCATGCAAATTAAAGCCATTTCCTGAGTGCTAATGATTTGCAATGGAGGATTTCACTCTTCTTTACAGGACAAGATTGCCAGAGATAAAGGTCAACTACATACACAAAAGATTGCTCTGGTAGCATATTGTGTATACAGCAAATTGATTGCAAACATATTCTGAGTGCTTATTGCAACCACATTCTTATTAAATCACATCCAAACATCTCCTTACCATCCCTGGGTCATTTGCTAATTGTAACGTCCAACAATGGGAAATTTGCTGAGTCAGGATTTCACCTCTCAGATCAAGTTTCAGATGGATTTCTCTCCTTTTTGAATGACTCAGCCCGAAGACAAAGACCCGTTAATGGATTCTTTTTGATCATAAATCAGATGGAAGAAAGATGCTACTGGGACTTTTACAATGGCCCAGAAAATTTGACTCTCAATGGAGGAGAAGTTCCTTTAGTTGCTTCAGTTTTATCCTCTCTGGCATTTTTGCAAAATTCTTGGGTCTGAGCAAAGTGCACACATGCACCTAAGGGAGGAGACCACCCCTCATATTATCTTATGCCCAATTTCTGCCTCCAAAGAAAGAAGTAAAAACTGAAAGGCAGAAATGAAATCTACAAGCAAACAGCCTGGCACCACACCCTGGGCCTGGTAGTTAAAGATCGACCCCTGACCTAATCGGTTATGTTATCTATAGATTATAGACATTGTATAGAAAAGCACTGTGAAAAATCCCTGTCCTGTTCTGTTCCATTCTAATTACTGGTGCATGCAGCCCCCAGTCACGTACCTACTGCTTGCTCAATCGATCACGACCCTCTCAGGTGGACCCCCTTAGAGCTGTGAGCCCTTAAAAGGGACAGGAATTGCTCACTCAGGGAGCTCGGCTGTTGGAGACGTGAGTCTTGCCGAAGCTCCTGGCTGAATAAAGCCCTTCCTTCTTTAACTCGGTGTCTGAGGGGTTTTGTCTGTGGCTTGTCCTGCTACATACCTAGCAGACTTCCATTTGAGTTGAAAAAACTTAAAAGTGTTTCTTTGGCCAAGGGAGTGTGTGCTGTTCAGAAATCACTCTAGGGTGGCAAAAATGAGTTTGTTCCAAATGTAGAACAGGAAGATTGCTTGTGTCAGAGGTGTATAAACCAGAGCAACTCCGTCTTGAATGGGGCTGGGTAAAATGATGCTGAGACCTACCGGGCTGCATTCCCAGATGGTTAAAGCATTCTAAGTCACAGGATGAGACAGGAGGTCGGCACAAAATACAGGTCATAAAGACCTTGCTGATAAAACAGGTTGCAGTAAAGAAGCCAGCGAAATCTTACCAAAACCAAGATGGAAGAGTGACCTCTGGTCGTCCTCACTGCTACACTCCCATCAGCACCATGACAGTTTACCAATGCCATGGCAATGTCAGGAAGTTACCCTACATGGTCTGAAAAAGGGAGGCATCAATAATCCACCCCTTGTTTAGCATATCATCAGGAAATAACCATAAAAATGGGCAACCAGTAGCCCTTGGGGCTTTACTTTTATTCCTTTACTTTATTAATAAACTTGCTTTCACTTTACGCTATGGACTCGCCCTGAATTCTTTCTTGTGCAAGATCCAAGAACCCTCTCTTGGGGTCTGGATCGGGACCCCTTTCCTGTAACATCTTTCTAGTGACCATGAAGGGACTATAGTGCAGAAACCCCAGTAAGTGTTGGGGTCCTGTAACACTTGTGTCTTTTGACCCCTTTCATATCCAGTTAATTGATCATGAAGTGATGTCAACTCTGTTTTCTGAATATTAGTTGACTCTCTTCCTGTTGCTACCACCCTAGTCAGAAACCATCGTTTACTTTAGATAGTTTCCCACCAGGTCTTTTCCTTCCTATTGGCCACCTGGCTCCCCAGGGCTTTTTTGAAAAGGCATATCTCATCATTCCTACTTAATGCTCAAAATCTTCTAATGGCTTCCTACTGTTCTCAGGGTGAAGTCCTGTGTCCTTCCTTCTCCTCCTAGCAATGTCCTCTAAGATCTGGGATTTGTCTCTAACCATTCGCCCTGCCATTCCTTTGCATATCTCTCTGCCCCCTTGAAATTGCACATGCTTTTCTCTTCCTTCCTTCCTTTCTTCTTTTTCTTTCTCTTTCTTTCTTTCTTTCTTTCTTTCTTTCTTTCTTTCTTTCTTTCTTTCTTTCTTTCTTTCTTTCTTTCTTTCTTTCTTTCTTTCTCTTTCTTTCTTTCTCTCTCTCTCTCTCTCCTTCCTTCCTCCCTCCTTCTCTCTTTCCTTCCGTCTCCTTCCCTCCCTCCCTCCTTTCTCTTTCTTTCTTTCTTCTTTCTTTCTTTCTTTCTTTCTTTCTTTCTTTCTTTCTTTCTTTCTTTCTTTCTTTCTTTCTTTCTTTCTTTCTCTCTTTCTTTCTCTCTCTCTCTCTCTCCTTCCTTCCTCCCTCCTTCTCCCTTCCCTTCCTTCTCCTTCCCTCTCTCCCTCCTTTCTCTCTCTCTCTCTCTCTTTCTTTCTTTCTTTCTTTCTTTCTTTCTTTCTTTCTTTCTTTCTTTCTTTCTTTCTCTTTCCTTCTCCTTCCTTCCTCCCTCCTTCTTTCTTTCCTTCCTTCTCCTTCTTTCCTTCCTTCCTTCCTCCCTCCCTCCCTCCCTTCCTTCCTTCTTCCTTTCTTTCTTTCTTTTTCAGAGGCAGGGTCTTTATCTGTTGTCCATACTGGAGTGCAGTGGTGCCATCATAGCTCACTGCAGCCTCAAACTCCTGAGCTCAAATGATCCTCCTTCCTTGGCCTCCCAAAGATTTAGGATTATAAGCATGAACCATTGTGCCCCACCTGCACATGCTTGTCTTTCTCTCTGCAGCACCTTCTCCACTGTCTTCACTTGGCTTGATTTCTATTTGCCCTTCAAGGTTTGGGTAAAACTATCAACTGTTGGTCATTCAATACCTCTCCCCTTCTCTCCTCTCAGTTCCAGGCTACGTCAAGTGCACCCACAGCTCCTTGTGCCTATGTACTTACTATTATTGCACTCAGCACACTACATGGTGATTGTTTTTTGACTTGTCTGCCTTTCCTACTAGTCTATGGGCTCCTTGAACTGGACTCTGGCATGTAGAAGGCTATCAGTGCTTGGTTTTCCTTCCCTACTTCTCTCTATTGCTCCCAATGACATAAAGTGCCAGTTGCCTACCAAGTATCAACTTGCCTAGTTTCTTTAGTAACAGACCATGTTATCTTGGGTATTAATATGCCTAGATTAAAAACCAACAAAGCAAAGCAAAATCAAACAACAACCACGACAAACAAAAGCTGTATTTCTCAGCTGCCTTTCCAGATAGGCTAGGCCAATGAGGTACAAGTGGAAGTCATTTGGAGAGGCTTCTGGGAAAATTCTTTAAAGGAAATTGGCAAGCTGGGTAACATATGCCCGTTAGCCCCTTTTTCAGTTCCTTTCTGTTGCCTGAAACTTGGCAATAATGGTTGCTGCTCCAGCAGCCATTTTCTGAGCATGAGGAATTCTGGCAGATGGAAGTAAATACGGAGGACGGTGGATAAAACCTAGAAGGAACCCAGGTACTGGATGACCAGGAAGCTGCCATACCAGTTCTAGATCACCTTCGTCTAAATGTAAACCCTTTTTATGGGAGGGAGGTAATTCTTTATTTTGTTTAAGCCATAGTGATTTCAGGGCTCTGCTACCATGCAACTGAATACAGTCCCAAGAGACAATATCTCTTTCTCTGCCTCTTTCTTTTTTCTTGACCAACCTATCACAATTCACACATTTAAAATGCTATTGTCCTTGGCTAAATCAATGGCCATGGGCCAGAAAAAGATATTGAGAGAGGCTGGTTTAGATAATTGGATAGTGACAAGGAAACTTAGAAACATGAAACTCTGTCAAGAGAATTTAGCCTGGGAGAGTCTCCACTGAGGGTGTCCAGGGCAGCTGATAAATAGGCAACAGGTGAGTCTGAGCCTGTAAGAAATGAGGGCTGGGACAGGAGGCGGTGGTTGCAGTTAGAGAGAAACAGGAGGTTTCTCTCTATAGTGATGCGCTTGAGTGAGGCACTGAGCTAAGCACTTTATATGCATTATCTCATCAAACTCTCACAACATCCTATGAAGTAAATAGTATTATCCCCATTTTGCTGATGAGGAAACTAAGGCTCAAAGAGGTTAAATAGTCTGACCATAGGGTTGGTAATAGGTGGCACTGGAATTTAAATACAGGCAGGCTGATTCCAAAGTATTACATGAGAAAAATATACTGGTTTTGGAAGTGGTCTGTTCTAGGTTTAACTGGCCGTGATTTCCTTATCACTCAATGTCATTTTACCTCTTTGAGATGCCCTTTCTTCACCTTTAAAATTTGGATACATTGATACCCATCATGGGACACTGTTGAAAATTATATACGAGAGGCAATTAGTATGGTGCCTAGCACATTGGAGCTGTTCAATACATGGTAACATCATCATTTTTTTCTTATTTTTCTTCTTCATCATCATCATCATCATCGTAACAATCATCAAATCATCATCATTGACTTCTTCTCCTTCTCCTTTTTCTTATCCTTCTCCTCCTCCTCCTCCTCTTCCTCTTCCTTCTCCTCCTCCTCCTCCTCTCCTCCTCCCTCCCCTCTTTCTAATGCTCCTTCTCCTTCATTGTTGTTATCACCATGAATGCCTTCTGGTACAACTTTCTCACTTTGCACACGACCCAGATGGTGGTGTGGCTGTAAGCCCCACAGGCTTCTGGGAAGTGGCACTTAGTTCAAGTGGTGAGCCTGGGAGGTTCTCTTCTCTGGGGTTGATGGGAAGAACAGTCTAATTAGATTACAATTACTTTGGGATTTAGTGAATTGCATTATGAAGTAATTCACAAAGGTCTGTGAGTCCACTGTGCCTAGTGGTGATAGGACAAATGCTTGATTATCATGTAAGTAATGAAATTTATTAAGCTAAGGGGCCCAGAAATTAACCTCTGCTTTGCTGGATAAGAAATGACATGCAGAGACCTTCTAATTATTTTAAATGGTTTTCTTTTCTTAATTCTTCTTTGATTTAATCTCTATCTCAGATCTTCATTAAAGAAAATGACGATGGAAGAAGAGGAGGAGGGAAGAGGGGAGGATAAAAAATAGAAAGCAGAATCTGAAGATCCCATATCATAGCCTGTGAACACACAGGATGTTTCACGGGAAGACATTGCTGATAACAGTAAATTACAACCAAATCTAAGGGTTTAGGCCAAAGTGGGATATACATGAATGTCAGGTAAAAAGCCAAGTTCTGGCTGGGTGCGGTGGCTCATGCCTGTAATCCCAGAACTTTGGGAGGCCGAGGTGGGCGGATTGCCTGAGGTCAGGAGTTCGAGACCAGTCTGGCCAACATGGTGAAACCCCATTTCTACTAAAAATACAAAATAAAATTAGCTGGGCATGATGGTGCATGCCTGTAATCCCAGCTACTCTGGAGGCTGAGGCAGGGGAATTGCTTGAACCAGGGAGGTGGAGGTTGCAGTGAGCCGAGATCATGTCACTGGACTCCAGCCTGGGTGACAGAGTGAGGCTCCATCTCAAAAAAAAAAAAAACAAAAAAACAAAAAACCAAGTTCTAATTCTAACTCTACCAACAAATTGCTGTGGGATTTAGACAGATTCATGAACCTCTCTGTTCTGTTATCTGGGAATGAATAACTATTGCCACTACCATCTCTACCATCACCACCACTATCGCCATTTCCACCACCATCATCATAACTAGAATATGACTCATTACCATGTGCCGGTAACTGTGAGAAAGCTTTTGCAGCTACTGATTTCTTTAACTTCTGAAAACAGTCCTCCAAGGCAACCCTCAGTAGTGTTACTAGCCTCATTTCATTGTGTGGAAACTGAAATGCCAAGAGTTTCAGTGACTTGATTGATGCAAAGGTACCCAGTCTGGGTGGAGTGGAGTCTGGACTGGTTCTCGGGCCTGACCTGTCTCGCTCAGTCATTCTTCAAGCCAATATTGTCTTATCTGAGTTGTTGTGAAAGACAGAAAATTAGAAAATAGACGCAAAAGCAGTTTGGAAGGTCTTAAAACATGCCGTGCAAAGAGACCAAGTACAATTCTAAATTGGATATTCAAAACTGCTTTATAAAGAGGGAGGACTGGTTCTTTTCACCTAATCACATTATTGCTAATTGTCAGGACCACAATTAGAAAAGCAAGCCCTTTCATCAGTGTGGGGGATATGCCCATAGATGAGTAGGTGACGAGTGAAATTAAGATGCAAAAAAAGCTATATCTCTATGCAAAGCAGCTTCAGAGTTTTGGCTAAATGAATCTCTAGAAATTAAATTCCTTGGAGGCAGACACCATATTATACTCATTCTTCCACCCCTCTCCTCAGCCCTGTGGCACATCATGGGGACCTACTGTTATTTTTGATCAAATGGCTAGTTGATTCAGTGAAGAAGAAAAGATGCTGTTGGTAATTTGATCCCTTGGTGAGGGCCAGTTCTATTCTTGTCTATCTCTAAACTTAGGGACCAACATCTTCAGGCAACATTTCTCATGATTCACAAATGTACTCTCAGTAAGTATTTATCTAATCTAAATCTCTTCACTGCTTGCCAATCCCATTTCCATGTGTTCTGCCTAATTTTGAATGCAATTCATTTAATTCCTTCCTTCCTGATATCTTTATTGGACACTGACTGTGTATAAGGTGCTGTGCCATGCTGAGGAGAGATACAAAAATTGAGAAGATTTGCACTTTGTCTCCAAAGAATCTATATTCTAGCTGGCATTTGAGGGCCAGAAGCTTCCACTCCTGGTGTCTGTGGTTGGCATTAGGGATTATTATTCTGACCTGAGTCAGAAGCTAGACTGAGCATTTTGGAGTGAAAAGACCCTTGGGGAAAGCCCCAAGCCCCCATTTTGCAGATGGGGAAACTGAGGCCCAGAGAGGAGGCATATCACATGACAAATTACAGGCAGACCTAGGACAATAATGGTGCAGGGGTTGGGGTGGGGTTGGGGGTTGGCCTCTGGATTCCCAGTGCAAGGCACTTTGTTCTAAACCCCCTATCACCCTATACACCACTCAAGGAACTGAACAGCATGATATGTTTAGCTGCGGCTTTGGAATTCAAAGCTCTTGGCAACGTAATGACCGAAATGTTTTTTGCTCTTCCACCTAGCACCAATTATCTCCCTAAAGGTGCAGATGTACATCTTGTGAAAAATGCATCCCTGAGCTGGGCGCTGTGGCTCAAGCCTGTAATCCCAGCAAGTTGGGAGGCTGAGGCGGCCAGATCACAAGGTCAGGAGATCGAGACCATCCTGGCTAACACGGTGAAACCCTGTCTCTACTAAAAAAATACAAAAAAATTAGCCGAGCATGGTGGTGGGTGCCTGTAGCCCCAGCTACTCGGGAGGCTAAGGCAGGAGAATGGCGTGAACCCGGGAGGCGGAGCTTGCAGTGAGCCCAGATAGCGCCACTGCACTCCAACCTGGGCAACAGGGCAAGACTCTGTCTCAAAAAATAAAATAAAATGAAATAAAATGAAATAAAATAAAATGAAATAAAATACAACATCCCTGTTTTAAGTCCGTCAATGGTTCCCCTCCCTTCATGTTGGCTGGACCTTGCTTTGTTTCAGAACTCTGCCCCCGCTATGGGGCTGAGTAACAAAAGTTTTCAATTCAGGTGGCTGTGCTCGAAAATCAAGCTGTTGTCATCTCTCCCCTGCATAAGGGCCACTCCCTCTTAATTGGTCTCCCTGCCTCAGGCCTCTTTCTCCCAATGATGCTTCCCTATATAGTACACACCCTTTCCAGACTCTGCAGTCAAGCCAGCAGGGCTCTGTGAGAGGTGAATTTGTCTTGTCTCTCTTTTTTATTGAGACGGAGTCTTGCTCTGTGGCCAGGCTGGAATGCAGTGGTGTGATCTCAGCTCACTGCAACCTCTGCCTCCCGGGTTCAAGCGATTCTCCTGCTTCAGCCTCCCGAGTAGCTGGGACTACAGGCACGCACCACCATGCCTAGCTAATTGTTGTATTTTTAGTAGAGATGGAGTTTCACCATGTTGCCCTAGATGGTCTCCATCTCTTGACCTTGTGATCCGCCCGCTTTGGCCTCCCAAAGTGCTGGGATTACAGGCGTGAGCCACTGCGCCCGGCCTCTCATCTCTTTAACCTCTTGATGCTGTAGGAATACCAGATGTTCCGCTGTACAGCCATGCTCTTCCTCATCTCAGTGCCTTTGCTTGTCCTGCCTAGAATGCTCTGCTCTTCTCCACGTGGCAAACTTCTACTCATCCTTTATTTTTAATTAAAAAAAATTTTTTTCTTTTAATGGATTTGGGGGAAACGTGTCATTTTGTTACATGGGTATATTGCATATATATCCATGAAGTCTGGGCTTTTAATGTAGCCATCACTGAATAGGGCACATTGTAACCCAGTAATTTCTCATCCCTAGCCCTCCTCCCACCCTCCCACCCTTCCTGGTCTCCAATGCCCATTATTCTGCTCTCTGTGTACATGTGTGCACATTACTTAGCTTAATATAAATAAGAACACGCAATAATTCACTTTCTGTTTCTGAGTTATTTCACTTAAGATAATGGCCTCCAGTTCCATTCATGTTGCTGCAAAAGACATGATTCCATTCTGTTTTATGGCTGAGTAGTATACCACATTTTCTTGGTCCAGTCATCTGTTGATGGACACTAGGTTGATTCCTTGACTTTGCTATTGGGAACAGTGCTGCAATAAACATACAAGTGGAGGTATCTTTTTAAAATAATGACTTACTTTTCTTTGGGTGTATACCCAGTACTAGGATTGCTGGATTGAATGATAGATCTATTTTTAGTTCTTCCCAACTCATCCTTTAGAACTTGATTAGGTAGGTATGAGCCTTACCTGCCCGCCCCTGCCACCAGAAGTTACTTCTGCTTTTCCTGGGCTAAGTTAGGTGCCACTGGTCTCTCCCATGAACCTGCTGATTGACCTGTCTGGCCATGCACTCTCCCCTCCACACCCACCACTAGACTGAGCTCCTTAAATGCAGGGCAGTTTCTCAGTTTTTCCTGTGTCCTCAGAACCTGGCACAGTGACTAGCACATAGAGAGTACTTAAAGAGTATCTATTGCATGAATAACTAAACTATTTGAAATTCTTGAATTTAATGCTAATTAAATACATGCCTGTTTTTTTGGCGTGTAGTAATGGCACCTTCTTACGCTGATGTGGTGCATTCGCTTTCTCTTCGGATGCAGCAGGTTGTAGAACCGTATGTGCAGAAGCTGAATGATCCAAACGGTATAGAGATAAATGGATGCCTTTGAAATATTTATTTTTTTCCAACTGGGAACTAGAATATAGCTGTGTTCTGGAAGAAGTGATCAAATGAAACAAGCTCCCTACATGCCTCTCAGGAAAGTTATTTCTTTCGTTTGTAATGCAGTCTGTGACCTACCTTATGCCACGTGACTAGGAGTGGTGTTTAAACTCCCTAAAGGGAAGGCAGATCTGGCATTTAATATTAAGTTACACAAGTGTGCACATGTTGTGCTTTGATTGATGGTAGAATCTCATGGACTTGGCAAGCTTTTGTGACCTGCTCACATACACACACACACATACACATAGACCCTCAGGCCGCACAGCATCCTGCCTGCCCCCAAAAAGTCACCCATACCTTGGGAACACAGTGACAGCAACCTAAAATGGCCAGTGGATTAGAGGATGCTGACCAGGCTGCAATCCCCACCGCCTGACTTCTATGTGGTTAAAAGGTGCCTTGGCTCAGGGCTTCTCTTTAATTAATGTGAGTCAGCATTTGTGTAACGCTGTATAAGAGGACTGCATTTCTTTTGGAAGAAGAGGGATGAAAACCTGCCAAGTGTCAACAAACAGTTCTATATGCATCCCAATTAGGGTGATTTCTGGAAGGCAGCAGAAGCCCACCACAGCTCTGGTTTCTAGGCAACTGCTATTAGGAGTTCTGAACCTCACTGGAAAGAGAATATTGCCAAGTCTGCCTTGTTAAGGAACCTAATGCGCCTCTTCCTGTTCCCCTCTGCTCCCCACCCCCATTCTTCTCTATTTACCCCATCAGATTTAGAAGCAAATTATGTCTTGGAGGGGTGTAGAAGAAGCTAAATATCTTCGAGGGCAAAAGCCCTGGGGAAGGCTCAGGCTTGGAAAATCATGCTCCTGATGATTATTATTTCTAGATCACCCTCTGTGTGTCAGGCAGGTCTCTGAAGCCTCACATGGGTTACATCATTTAATTCCTACAAGAGCCCTACAGGTAGGCACTCTCATTTCAAAGATGGAGAAACTGAGGCTCACGGATTGAAGCCACTTGCCCAAAGTTGCACTATGAGAAGGTGGCAATGCCAGGATTATGAATTCTGGTCTGAATCCTGGAGTCATCGCCTTTTTAAAATAAATTTGTTTATATTTAAGATATACCACTTGATGATTTCATAGATTTCATACATATATACGTTGTGAAATTATCACCACAATCAAGATAATTAATATATCCATCACCTCTCATTGTTACCTTTTTTTTTTTTTGTGATAAGAGCACGTAAGATCTACCTGGTAAGTAAATGTCAAGTATACAGTAGAGTATTGTTACTGTAGGCACCATACTGTACATTAGAGCTCCAGAACTTATTCATCTTGCATAAGTGAAAATGTGTACCCTTGACAAACATGTCCCCGTTCCACTCCATCCCTCCCCCGCCCCACCCCTGGCAACCATTCTTATACTCTCTGCCTCAATGAGTTTGCCTGTTTGCCTCTATTAGACTGAAGAGCCACTTTCCTTCCTTCCTTCCTTCTTTTTTTTTTTTTTTTTTTTTTTTTTTTTGAGTTTCGCTCTTGTTGCCCATGCTGGAGTGCAATGGCGCAATCTCTGCTCACTGCAACCTCCGCCTCCTGGGTTCAAGCGATTCTCCGGAGCCACTTTCTCAGCCACTGTGCCTTCCTGCCACCTGTCAGCACCCAGGCAGCTATCCTATATGAGAAAACAGAAGCAAAGTATTGTGTGTTGTGGTGGTTCAGCAGTCAGTTTTCAGTTCTGAGATAAACCGGTTCAATATGTTTTTTTTTCAAGAATGCAAACTCCACCCTGCCATCCCTGTTATTACCTATTGTGCTTAATGACTAAATGGAATGGGAGGGATTGCTCTTACGGACCTGCCATTGTGGATATAGAAAAATGCATTAGCAGGGAGAGAGGCTTTTTCCAGGGCATGCCAACAATTTCCAAATCACCCCCTGGTTTATAATTTCAGGACAAACAACAGACGATGGAATAAGGCACAAGACCACGAGCCTGTGATGGTTCGATCAGTGTTCTTCTGCCTGATTGATGGCAGGGACTACTCGCTGGAGACCCACAACTCCTTAGGAATTCACAATGGCTCCTTCACTAAAGCATCAGTACAAGGGGAAGTGGGAGGGGTCTGAGGCGTAATGCAGTTGCGAGGTGTGGTCAAAGCTTCCCTTTTGAGTTTATAACTTGAGTCTTGCCTGTCACCGTGCAGAGGGCTTCTGATTGCCTCCATATATTCAGAGGGATCCCAGCAGATGTAAAACCTTCTTCCAGGCCCACGGGCCAGCTCGCTCCCCTTCATCCAGAGTTTGCTGAGCTGTGTCAGTGTGAAAGCTATTCCCTTAACTGCCTGATCCCAAGGATTAAGCTGTCGTCTCTCATCTTCTCACATTTGAGATGACCTTACATCAGTCCTAGCCCAGTGCCTGACTCACAGCAGGAGCTTAGTAGAAGGCACCCAGCCTTCCAGGTCCTTGCCTGTGATGGTGTGCAGATTGCTTTCTCTGTCTGGGATATCTCCACCAACTCCCTGTGACTTTTTAAAAATCTGATTATTACCTGTTAATCTTTTCTAGACCAAAAATATCCAAAGGGTACAAATTAAAAAAAAAAAAAGTACAGGGGCCATGCAGGTAAAAGGTAAATGCGCCCAAACACACACATCCACACAGGCACACACAGCTTTTAAAGCTGTATCTAGTGAACCATCATAGACACTCTGACTCATAATTTGGCCTGTGATTCATTCTCTCACTCTCTCCCTCCCTCTCCCTCTCTCTTTTTTTCTTCCTGTCCCCGTCCTCCCACATCCTTCTGTGACCCCCCAACCCAGATCTTTTAAGCTTTTATTTTTATCTTTGTATAACTACCAATAAAGGGGTGTTCAGCTGTACGGCCCCAGGGGCACCACTGACATTGAACTCTACAAATTGTGGCGACATTCACCCTTGAGTATATATTGTGAATGACGCCCCCTGGAATTGTGCAAAAGGGCAGCCTTGCCCTGAACATAAACTACTCCCATCTCCACTCAGTCCTTGTGCTTGTGTAATAGTAGACCTTCAGGAAAAGTTCACGAGATTTAGGGATTGCTTTTCAGTTAATGTGCATTTTGAGCTGTCTCAGAGCAAGGAGAGAGATTCAGATTCTTGTTTTAACTGGTTGTTTAGATATGGCTTTATTTAATGGACTCCTACATAAGCTTTTTTTTTTTTTTTTTTTTTTGAGACTATCTTGCAAAACAATGCTCTATTTGGTTTCTTTAACTTTGCACCCATATTCTCCCAGGAAACACTATTAATTTGTTATTTTTTAAATTTTTCCCTAAGTTATTAGGGTACAGGTGGTATTTGGTTACATGAGTAAGTTCTTTAGTGGTGATTTGTGAGATTTTGGTGCATTCATCACCTGAGCAGTATACACGGCACCATATTTGTAGTCTTTTGTCCGTCACCCTCCTCTCCTCATCCCCCCAAGTCTCCATAGTCCATTGTATCATTCTTATGCCTTTGCGTCCTCATAGCTTAGCTTGAGGACATAGGATGTTTGGTTTTCCATTCCTGAGTTACTCCACTTAGAAGAATAGTCCCAAATCTCATCCAGGTTGCTGCAGATGCCATTAATTCATTCCATTTTGTGGCTGAGTAGTATTCCAGGAAACACTCTTTTGAAGCTAATCCAACCCTGAATAATTTCTAAAGCTTAACACATAGTCATAGGTGCTGAAGGGTCAGGCCATTCACTTTTACAAAATGGGACACAGAAGGCACGATGACATCAGAATTTCCTGACCTCCAAACTCTGTCTGCCTCAGAAGTAACCTGAGGGAACTTGTCGAAGAATTGTTCTCAACACTTTGCAGGCTGTTTGATTCGGTTGTCCTACATTTTTTTTCAGCGCAGGGCAGAAAAGTGCTTCTCGGAGCATTCTTTTTTTTTTTTTTTTGAGATGGAGTCTCGCTGTGTCACTCAGGCTGGAATGCAGTGGTGTGATCTCAGCTCACTGCAATCTCCGCCTCCCGGGGTTCAAGCAAGTCTCCCACCTCAGCCTCCCGAGTAGCTGGGACTACAGGCATGTGCCACCATACCCGGCTACTTTCTGTATTTTTAGTAGAGACAGGGTTTCACCATGTTGACCAGGCTGGTCTCAAACTCCTGGACTCAAGTGATCCACCTGCCTCAGCCTCCCAAAGTGCTGGGATTAGAGGCGTGAGCCACCGCGCCTGGCCTCAGGGCATTCTTACTGACTTTGTTCTCAGTTTCATGAGAAATTTGGGGAAGATAAACTTCAGGTATATTTTTAAGGGATCTTTCTATTCCAGTTGTATGGTAAAGTGCAGCTGTGGTGAGGTTGAGGGTATTTTCACTTTGGAGAAACATTTCCTTCCACATCACTGTTCATCCATTAAAATGCTTTATGTACTATATCTGGGCACCTAGTAGAAAAATAAAAGAAAAGCCATTTTGCTCTTCCTGTAAGTTTTTCAGCAAGAAAGGGCCAGAAAATCTCTTTGGTTAGACATTAGAGCAACTTCCCTTGGATCGAGCAGACATAAGGTACCCCGGAGCTCCTAAAGGTAGCCTCCTTTGTCCAGGTAGCCTGGTTGTCTGGGGGAAGGTATTTAATCAAACGCTCTGCGTTCTGAAAGCGATGATGGTGTGGATCAGCGAGATGTCAGAGAAGAGTGGCCAGGGTGGTCTCTAAGACCATGGAGGACCTGTTTTGTACAGCGACACCTTGTGGCCCTGAGAAGCAATGGCAGTGGAGGACACAGCGCCAACTTTCTGTGGGACAGCAAAATTCGGCTTATTAGACAATTCAAGGGAAAGGTGAGGCTCCTAGAGGGACACTGTAGACTTCCCATGAATAATTCACGTAATGGCCTATGGCTAACTGGAAAAATAAAAGAAGCGAGACTTGAATTTGTAGCTCAGTTCATGTTACAAAATAAATGGCCTTTATGATGTTCTTACTCACTATTCTCCCAGTGACCAGACTATGAGAAAGGAAAGGAATTAGGCTGGCTGAACTCTTATCCAGCCTTTTCTCTTCCCGTTGATTCAAGCCATTGGCTCTACTTCCAATAAGTAGCAGTAAGAAGAACTCTCAAGAGCCAACACACACTGTGACAACTCTATTCTAAACGCTTTCATTGTGTTAACTAACATTATCCTGAAAACAATGTCTGAAAAGTATCTAGCTGTTTGTCTTTCAAGGCAAAGAACAAACTATAGAACCTTAAGTTTCTTAGCTGTATGCTTTCTGGCTTCTGATTTTCCCATCGGACAAGAATGAGATAACTTTGTGTCCCTGCACAGATAATACGAAAATCTCACCTGCAGAGTGGACAGAGTCCTGATGGCGTAGCTAAGCAGCTGGAATTGAGGTGTAAACACCAGCTTTCAGAGGTATCGTCTGTTCTTGGTGTGTGTGTGTGTGTGTGTGTGCCTGTGTGTAACTCTTATGTCATCTATGTGCCAGGTATGCACATCTTTTTTTTTTTTTTTTTGAGACGGAGTCTCGCTCTGTCGCCCAGGCTGGAGTGTGCAGTGGCGTGATCTCGGCTCACTGCAGCCTCCGCCTCCCGGGTTCACGCCATTCTCCTGCCTCAGCCTCCCGAGTAGCTGGGACTACAGGCGCCCGCCACCTCGCCCGGCTAGTTTTTTTTTTTGTATTTTTAGTAGAGACAGGGTTTCACCGTGTTAGCCAGGATGGTCTCGATCTCCTGACCTCGTGATCCGCCCGCCTCGGCCTCCCAAAGTGCTGGGATTACAGGCGTGAGCCACCGCGCCCAGCCATTCTGCGCATCTTACCTCATTTAATTCCCAACCCTGTGAGGTAGACTTTATTATTATCCCCATTTCATAGATGAGGGCAGTGAGACTCAGAGAGATTAGGTAACTCATCCATATTCAAAAAGCTAGTAGGTGGTAGAGCCAGGATTCATGCTGGCTCCAAAAACCATGATTTGCTCTATTGCCCGTGAATACATTAGATCAGATAGGTGATTGGGAAGCTGGTTTTAAAGACAGTTTTTGTTTTCATGCACTTTGGAATAGAGCCGTAAGGAAATTAATACCTGTTGAAATATATTTGTAAGCATTAATTTGGGAACAACGGGTTTAAACTGCCTGCTATTTTATTATTATTATTATTATCAGGACTTTGAACTCTTATGGGTTGTGGGTTGGAAAAGTGACAGACGCGTCCCTTTCCCCACAGTGGGCTGCAAGGCCATTTCCCATCTAGCATCCCTGTTGTTACTCCTGAGAACTATACAAGTGTTCTGAGGTTAGCTTCGTGAGCTTGTGAGATTTCTGACTTTTTAATACAACTTTATTTTATTTTACTTTTAAGCAAAATCATGACTGCAAAAAGCAGTTAATATGACAGAGAGGACCCAGGCAAAGAAGTATTCAAAGGCTAGTCTTTTCAGGAAAAATAGAAGTTTCCACCTGCATTGAAAAAGGCAAATAGATTGGAGACATTGGCAATTAGCTCAATTGAGTAAAAACCATCAGAACAATCATTAATGGAGGTGCTGGTATTAAAGAAAAGGCTGAGCCTAGGATGTTACTGAGTAGGACAAAGACTTTTACATGAAGAATCCTACAGGTAGAAAGTGATATTCCTGTCGCATGTTGACACTGTCTGTGTGGCTCAGCTGGACATTGACAGTAAATTTCGGGGGAGAGTTACTTTCATGAACACTGTCTCTTTTCATTTTGCTTTCCATAAACTGCTTATTTGCTGCTGATGACTACGCTAAAGTCAGAAGAGCAAAAAGTCGTGTCTGAAGTACTTTCAACCTCTTTACACCATATTTCTGGCTTTTCTTTCATTTCTTATGGGAAAAGTTTATTTTGTTCCAGGCATTTATGAAGTTGTCAGCAACGGAAGCATGTGTAAATTTAGATAACTTCAGTTAAGTATTGAGAGTCTTAAAGCTGCATGCTTTAAAATTTAAACTGGTTAGATAAATAATGCTACATTCTTACAATGAAATAGAATGCATCCATGCAAAGATAGTTATTATGTTTGCATGGATATTGGATAGTAAATAATTTTTAAAGATATAATAATGTTATTGTGGTTATAGTTTTAAACAGTCCTTATCTTCTCTAAATAGTTTTAAACATTTACAGATAAAATGATCTAATGCTTCAAAATAATGGGAGAGAGGATAATGCATAAATGAAATCAGGTTGGTTTTGATATGGTTGTTGAGCTGAGCAATGGGTGCATAGGAGTTTGTTATATTATTCTTTTTCATAGAGATGTGGTTTTGTCATGTTGTCCAGGCTGGTCTCGAACTTCTGGGCTCAAGTGATCCACCCGCCTCTGCCTCCCAAAGTGCTGGGATTACGGGCATGAGCCACCGCACCTGGCCCATTTGTTATATTATTCTGTCTGCCTTTATAGGTATTTGAGAATTTTTATACTAAAAAGTTGAAAGAAATGAAGTCACACACAGCTGTACATTTATTGAGGTTGTGAAAGGTGCTCATAATCTTTTGCTAAATAAAAAAGCAGGTAGTCTATACAGAATTTTTTTTTTCTGTAAAAAATACACGTGGATCCATGAATGCATAGAAAGATTGCTGAAAGTTGAGATGCCAAAATAGGGGCTATTCGTGCATGGGGTAATTATGGATAGTTTTATTACTTACTTATACATATTAATCATTATTTTCTAGCTTTTCCAGATTGTATTATTTGTACATTTTAAACTTTTTAGGCCGGGCGAGGTGGCTCAAGCCTGTAATCCTAGCACTTTGGGAGGCCGAGATGGGTGGATCACGAGGTCAGGAGATCGAGACCATCCTGGCTAACACGGTGAAACCCCATCTCTACTTAAAAAATACAAAAAACTAGCCGGGCGCTGTGGTGGGCGCCTGTAGTCCCAGCTACTCGGGAGGCTGAGGCAGGAGAATGGCGTGAACCCGGGAGGCGGAGCTTGCAGTGAGCTGAGATCCGGCCACTGCACTCCAGCCTGGGCGACAGAGCAAGACTCCGTCTCAAAAAAACAAAAAACAAACAAAAACAAACAAACAAAAAAAAATAAACTTTTTAAAAAACTGGGCTTGGGAAACTGGCAGTGTCTTCTAAAGCTGAGCATATGCAAACTCTATGAGCCAATTATTTCACTTTTAGGTATATTCTGAAAGGAAGTATATACATATGTTCAGTAAAAAAAAAAAGAAAAAGTATAAGAATGTTCATAGCAGCTTTATTCATAATGGCTTTAAAGTGGAAATGACTCAAATATCCGTCAATACTAGAATGGATAAATTGTGCTATCCTCACGCAATATGTACTACGCAGACACTGAGAGAGAACAGACTCCAAGTAATAGAGACAATATGGAGAAATCTCAGAAAGACAATATTGAGTGAAAGAAACCAGGTACAATAACAGTGCTAACTGAATAATTCCATTGACTTAAAGCTCAAGACAAGAGGAACAAATCTAAATGTTAGAAGCCAGGAGAGTGATTTTCTTTGGGGTGTTAGAGACTGGAACGGGATATGAGGAGTTTGCCTGGGAGGCTTTGGTAATATTCCTTCTGATGCTGATGTGGGTTACATGGGTGTGTTTGTTTCAGGAAAATTTATTGGGCTGGATGCTGAATGATTTGCGGGCTTTCCTGCATTATATTTCAATTAAAAGTTCAAAAAAATTATAGAGCTTATTGCATGTAGTGTCCACCCTAAGTGGTGAACTGGTGCTTTACCGTGCAAGCCTGTGGTTACATCCATTAGTGTAATGGCTTGTTCAACAATCCCAACAGGAAGAGATTTAAAATTAAATATGGAAATCCTAGATGAACAGCTGCATTTGCACAGCCTCCGCTTATAAACATCCTGACTCCCCCCACCCCATATCATGTTTGCTCCAGCTGTCCCTAAAACATGGACTTCCAAGTTTCGGAATATGGGATATCTGGTGAACACACTGAATCTGGTGCTGAGCTCTGCCTGTAGCTGGGGTCAGGGAGAAATTAATGAGATCATGATCATATTGTAAAATAGTTGCAGCCACTCAGGGAACATGAATGATGTAATACATGCACCCACCATTTACCAAGCGCTTACCGTGTGTCAGGCATTGTTCCAAGTGCTTTGCATGTATTAGCTTATTTAATCCTCATCACAGCCTTGGGAGAGAGAGTACTTTGCAATCTCCACTTTGGAGGTCAGAGAAATTAGGCAGCTTTTTCATTGCTGTGTCTCAGTGTGGTACACCTCTAAAGGGCAGTCCTAGCTTCAGAGCTGCCGTTGGGATTGGCCAAGGTCTCTTTGTGGCTCCATCACAGTTGACCTTCACCGTCTGCCCCACTCTGCATCCCCACTCCCTCACAGGTGTCGATCCTGAGACTACTTCCCGGTAAACCCCTGCACACAAACTTCCATCTCAGATGCTGTTTCCCTGGGAACCCATCCTACAACACATACTAAATGTCAATGGATTTTATATACAGATTTTATTTTTTATTTTAATTTTACTTTAAGTTCTGGGATACATGTGCAGAATGTGCAGGTTTGTTACATAGGTATACACGTGCCATGGTGGTTTGCTGCACCTATCAACCCATCATGTCATCTAGGTTTTAAGTCCTGCATGCATTAGGTATTGTCCTAATGTTCTCCATCCCCCAGCCCCCATCCCCCGACAGGCCCTGGTATGTGATGTTCCCCTACCTGTGTCCATGTGTTCTGAATGTTCAACTCCCACTTACGAGTGAGAACATGTGGTGTTTGGTTTTCTGTTTCTGTGTTAGTTTGCAGAGAATGATGGCTTCCAGCTTCATCCATGTTCCTCTAGTTATTTTTCCCTCACTGGGAGAATCATCCAAGGTGTCTAGTTGGCTATATGGCCAGAAATGGAAGTCATGCCTTAATGACTAGGAAGTGCTGGACTACCTATATTTAAGTAGGTTTCTTTACTACTGGACTTTACTGAGCTTGACAATATCACTGTGCACTAAGAATCTCTGGGATGGGGCTGCAGTTCACAGCATTTCTTAAACTTCTGTGACTACAGAACACTTTTCTTCATGGTGCATTTTGTAGGATGGGTGCCCTGCTCAGTATACACTGGGAAACTTTGGGCAAGATGACCTGTTTGCTTATGGAGCTAAAATCTAATTGGTCTCTTTAAATAATTGGCTCTCTCTGTTCATGACTTGGGAGAACAGAGGTCAGCATTGTTGCAATGCTATTGAAAATGATAGAAGAGGGATAATTGCCATTCGCTGTCAGCATTTTGTCTCCTGACATTTCCTTTCTGACTGCAGCTGATCTGGACTCTCCCATTGGTAAAATAAGGATGTAAATGAATCAAATTCTGATCTGGGTACCCCCTTCTCCCCTCCACGTCTAGGGGAGTTACATGTAGTATGGAGTCCACTTTGGATAACAGTCTTTCTCTCTCTCTCTCACATGTATGTGCATGCATGTGCACACATACACACAAGTTTGATCAACAGAAGAAATTCACCTAAAGACCCATGTACCTAAGAGTTTCCTAGGGCAATGCAGGGACTGAGCTAACTCTTTTTTTTTTTTTTTTGCCCAGAAGAGGGATGTATATACTGTTTGTACTCTACAGAGTGAGATCTCATCCTGCATCTTCAATGATGAGGAGCATGTATTCTCATGGTCCAGGACCATGGAAGCCTACAGAGCAGAAGATGCCAGAGTGATGTCCTCTAGTTAATTAAAGATAGGTGGGGCTACTGGGCTCTGAATTCCTTGGCCTCATCTCTGTTCTCCAGGTATTGTAGGATCTAAGAAAGGGAAGTAGAACGGGGGTTTTTATGTACATCATCTCATTCTGTCCTTAGTCATACACAAAAAGCCCTGTAGGAAGGCACAGTCCCATCCCAAGAGGAGAAATTGAGGCTCAGAGAGGTGAAATGACCAGCCCAAGGTCACCCAGCTGACAGGAGTCCGGTTGGGTCTCTCTGTCTGTATAGCTCATGTTTTTTGTTGCCACCCATGAATATTTTCAGATACTTTCAAGACAGCTAACATAAAAAGACAGTGACTTCCTTTTATTGGTCTAGTCATATATTCCTCATCCATATTGTTCTCAAAAGTCCCAACAGCAGTGTGGAATAGATCTCGTGATCTCTGTCTCCCATACCATAGATAAAGTAACTGAGGTCTAGAGAAGTGAATTCATTTGTGTACAGCCACCCAGCTAATAACTGGTAGAGTTAGGATTTGAACCCACTGCTGACTCCAATGCCAGAAGACTTCTGACTATGCTCTGTGAGCCTGCAAAGCCCCCTTGCTATAAAACTGAGCACATTGCTTGCCATCTGGAAAAGAATTTTGGAATACAAAGTTTTGTGCAAAGCCCTGTGTAACAAAAGGTTCAGAAGTTCACAATATTTTTGATGGTTAAATTTGAAAGCATGGTCCTCTAGTTATATTCTCTTTTATTGGGGTCTTCCATGGCAGACTTTGACACAAGGAAAGGGAAAAAAAAAAGCTATTTACCCTCAGGAGAGAATAGTATAAGAAAAGCAGAGAAAAAAACCACCTCACCCTAAAACTATGGTTAACTACAGGTGTCAAAAATGCATAAAGATACCAGAAACAGAGAAAAATGGGTAGGGCCTCTGGGTCACATCCAAGATGATAAAACTGCAATTAACTTGAGACAGGTCCCTCCAACCCATAGCAGCAACGTACCCGTAGGCTGTGCAGTTGTGTTGACCAGTTCTGGGCTAAGAACATGAGGTCAAGTGTTTGTCCTTATGGGACAAACTAGTGACTCGTTAATGGCCACTTGCTGTCTGCAGGGTGTGAGGGAGATGTGACTCATGGGGACTAAGGTCTTCTTTGAGTGATTCACAAGATACATTTCAGAAACCTTAACTATGCCTGCATTCAAGGTATTGAACAACATATAAATCCATGATCTTAAACAATCCTGGGGCTTTGAGGCAAGGTCTCAAGTCTGGGGGAGGGAATGGTGGGAAGAACCAGGGTTGAACTTCTAAACGAAGTTCTGGGTTACTGTCTATGGGTGTGGGGATCCTGAGTGTTGAACGATGAGATGCAGAAGCGACTGAGAGCAGTCAGTAAATGCCTGAGATCAACAATAATTTTTCCAACTACTTAAATTCACTTAAAGGGAGCCTCCTTCATAAAGGGATTTGGGTGAGGTCTGTTCCTCCTGCTGGTCCCTCATACCCCAACCCTCAATTTGAGTTAATAAGATGCCTATATATATATATCTCAAAGTTTTCTTTTGAGATTTCTAATTTAGAGATGACAAACAAATTAAATCCCATGTAACCATTCTGCTCCATGGTGGTAGCTGCCTGGAATGCTAGGCTGAGAAGGTTTTTAGAAAATCTGGGTTCGAATAAAAGAGTGTTGTGATCCATTAGTGATGTCTGCCCTGGGCACAGAAGAGAGAAGTGGGGATACATGTGCCACATAACTGTCATCGAACTTGCATTGTTTCAATGCAATTATTAGTTTTATCCCTTCTTATTTCTAAGAAAGGAGAAGCTCGCCCTACCTGCCAGCCAAGACACAAACCATATCTCGAAGTGACCATCATTAACACTATGAAACACCATTAATGCTAAAAGAAGCCCAAGAAATAGGGGTGGTGGGATGACAAAAGTGCCACATGTCCTCTTGATTTCTCTGCACTTTATGAATAAGGAAATCATTTTTATTGGGCTCTTTGGTTGGCAAACTAGCCTACTGGAGAGGTGATTATTTTAAGAGTACTTATTGGGGTCATAAGGGATATGAAAGGTCTCATGGAAATCCAAGATCAGAAATTCACAGAGAGAAGAACTGGAGATTTTCTATAGAAGATAGCTTCAGGGACCTGAGTAATGCAGTTAAAAGTATTGGCATCACTCAAGGGGATTTGCTTGCTTCTCTTTGCTTGCTGTGTTCTCTAATTTCCTAGTTGGCTTCTTCTCCATCTTTTCTCAGTTTAAAGCATCTGATCAACTATAGTCATTATTCCCTGGAACCTCTGGCTCCAAACAAGTCACCATGGCCCCTCTGGCCTCCCTTTCTCTTAGTGTTTCAACCTCTGTGCCCACTGCTGTCTGATTAAATGACATGTTTTCCACTTTACATTCCGAAGAGTGAGACTCTGATTTGTACAGATTATCTAATGATGCTAGCTCATGTCTCCAAGGCCAGTGCAGAAGTAGCTGTATGATTGTGGTAGTCTGAAAAAATGGCCCCAAATCTCCACCATTTGTAGTGTGACTTTGCAGCTGTTTCCATTGAGAAGTTGAATCTATTTTTCCACCTTTAACTTGCTCTGGATTTGTGACTTGCTTTGGCCACAAGAATATGGCAAAAGTGATGTTTTGCCAGTTCCTAACTTAAAGCTCAAGAGGTCTCACATACTTTCATTCTTTCTTAGGACCACAAGTCCTGGCTGACCTACTTGAGAGCAAGATACCATGTTGTTCTGCCCAAGACTATCCTAGGCCTACCTAGAGCCAGCTGACTTCCAAACATATGAGAGAATCCAACCAAGATCAGCAAAACCACCTCCCTGACCCTCAGCTAATTACAGGTGTGCAAGGGAGCCCATCTGAGGCTGGAGAACCTCCCAGTGGAACCATAGCCTCACAATCACTAATAAATGCTCATTGTTTTAAGTTACTGAGTTTTGGGGGTAGTTTGTTATGCAGCAATAGCTGACCGATACAATGACTTTGAGTAGATCTCTGAACTTCTCTGAGTCTTAGTTTTCTCATTTGAGAAATTAATCAACAAAACTTTTCCTGCCTGCCTTGGGGAAGATTATAAGATGCTATGTAAATACAAACTTCAGAATATTTATTTAGTGCCCACTCTATGCCAAGCACTGAGCTAGACCCTGGGATTTGCAGGACAGGTTAATTCTTTTGTAGGGCAACATTACTACCTCTTCCTTCCAGCCTAGACCAGTCATCAGTAAGTCAAAGTGGACACTCCTGTTTGAATGGCAGTGGAAAAGGGAGACGTTATCAGGCTCACCTGGAAGGCCTAAAGCAATGAGCTAGCTATCTTATCTCTTGATTTACCCACAAATTAATTTATAAGCCACTTTACTTATTCACTTTCCCTACTAAGTTAATAAGCCTTCCCCCTTATTTTAACTGATAAATTCTAGAGATGGACAAGATAATTAATTCATCCCATCAATAAACACTTTCTTGGAACCATGACAGTGGACATGACATGGTGCATACTGTGAGATCTCTCACATGCTAGCGTGAGAGATGGAAACAGGTCACTGTAGAATGTGGATGCACAGTGCAGCCTTTTCCTTAGGCTCCCACATCCAATCCATTAGCCAGTCTTGTGGCTCTACCTCCAAAGGAATCCTGAATCCATCCACTTCTCCCCAGTTCACTGCCGTTTCCCTGATTGAAGCCATTGTCATCTTTCACCATAGCCTCTATGCGGTGGATGGGATGCTCTTTTAAAAATCAGATTATATTCATCGCTTGCTCAGAATGCTCCTATGGTTCTTGTGGCACTTACACTAAAACCCACACTTTTCATTGCAGCCTACAAGGCAGTGTGTGGGCCAGCCCTTAACCAGCTCTTCAATTTTATCTCTTGTCTCTCTTATCCTCTCTCACTCTGCTCTGGCCACCCAGCTCACCTCAGTTCTTCCAGCATTTTCAGCTTGTTCTGACTTTGGTACCCATTCATTTGTTGTTCTCTGAAATACACCACTTTTCACGGTGCTATGTCTTTATTGGGATGGTTCATTCTCACCATTCAGGTATTGGGCCCAGGGTTACCTTTATAAGCAACTCTTCTCTGACAGCTGTAGCTAAAGCATCAGCTTCTTCATCACCACTATTTATACATCACCTGGTTTTAGATCCCCACTTTCAAATTCTGCTTATTTACGTGTTAATTTGATTGTCATTTTTACTTCATTATAATGCAAGTCATCATCTCTTATTCATCAAAGACAAGAGTCTTGTCTGTTTTGTTCATCTCCAATATATACAGAAATGCCTGGTGTACACCTGGTGATACCTCATACTCAATAAATATTTGTTGAAAAAAAATGAATGAGCGCAGAGGGCTAAAGAGGTACCAAGAAGAAGTGCCTAACCCAATTAAAAAAAAAAAAAAGAATAGCTTCTTTCTCTCCCCCAAATTCCACCTTTGTTATTTCTGATGACTTTGCTTCAGCTGTCTACCAAACACAGCTGGAAAGCAAAGTCTCAGACTTCGCAAACACATGCATCACCTGGACCCTGCTGGGGGTAGGGGAGAGTGGATAATTCATCACTGTTTATATGCAATTGCCTGGACCTAACTAAATTTTGCCAAGAGTTAATCATGGCTTCATGTTCAACATTTCAGTTGTTTTCATTGCAAAGATGTTTATTTTCCTTAAAACATTCACAATGAAAAGCGCTGGCACCTTTGCAGGAAGGTATGTCATCGGGCTTCAAGAGTCAACCAAGAACTGGGCACATACAAAGAAACCTTGATTGTCAACTTCCACGAGAAATTCGGCAAGTTTGTGCATAGCGTGCTGCTTAGTGCCACTGAACATCTGATGGAACAGGCGAGGAGGAAAGCAGTTAGAATCTTATTCCTTTTAGCATCAGGTTAAATTGGCCATGAAACCAGGGATAGTGCCATTGAATTACAAGAGGGCTAAAATATTAAATAAAAATCCAGGAGACAGTAAAGTAGCTTGGCTTAAGGTGGGCTAGTTTCTAACAGGAGGGAGAACAAAGTTAAGAAACAATGGATGGAAAAGTCAACATCATCTTTGTTAACAATTTGCCTCATTTAATACTGGGATATGGGGTCAGGGAGTCTGCACCACTTGGAGAGATGACTTCACTTTGAAAACATGGTGTTTCCTTCTGAAGGGGAATCCTGATTCCTTCCTTAATGTCCGTGGGATCCAGAAGTGTGGCCAGATGGAACATCTCATTGTCGTTTCTTTCTTGATTGCTTGTGGCTTTTCTGTCTGGCCTTTTCCCCGTTCTCCTTTGTGTCCAGCAGTAGGACAGGCTAAGCGTGTGCAAGGAGAGTGTTAAATCTCAGCTTCAATGTTTAATGCGTCTGTTGGGAGTGACAGACTGAGCTGGCCAACTGAAGAGTGGCAGAACAACTGCTGCCTGTATCACCTTTTATTAATAATGAATCCCCTCTATTCTACTGGGTTAGTGGGAGGTGGAGCCTTTGTCGTTCTTGGGGCAAGTACCCAGTGGTGTGCTGGTGAATGTTTAACAATTGGCTCTCTGTCAGGGGAAGTGAGCCCTGATTTGTGGTGCTTGTTGATTTCCACAGTGCAAATATATTGTCAACATGGTGCAAATATTCCCACCAGTTGCTTTCGACCTACCAAAGTGGTGACGTCAGTGAACACAGAGCTGGGAAGAGATTGGTGGTAGCACTCCTTATATACTATTTCCACCACATAGATACTACAACCATTGATAGCCTCTAGAGCATAGCTATTAGCAAACTGTATAAAACAATTAGGAAGGGATGAGTTCTAAGTATTTATTACCTGTGCTTTAATAGAATGTATTTAATTGTATTTAATTGTAAATTCATATCATTAATTTCTAATAATAGCTGTGTTTAACAACTGGTTTGCAATTATAGATATACATTTATATAATTAATCTTTAACAATAGCTGTGTTTAATAATTGGTTCAATAATTTTCCACTGAAAATTTAGCATTGGGCTCTAGTTACAAGCTGGCACACCACTACTTTGTCACCCTTCTTAGGCTGAGTTGAGTCTAGGTCAAGGCATCTACTGGCATCTATCTCATCAACAGCCATTTGTCTACAGTGTACAGATTCTTGTGGAGACCCTCATTCCTCAGGCTCTAGATATTTTGATATATCTTTGCAGCTGCGGCTCTTGGTTGGCCTCATCTACCTGGTGGCTGATAATATTCAGTTAGTAAGAACTAACATGGTCATAATGGTTGAGTATGGCCAGAGTCTGTTATGACTGATTGGTCCCATGAAATTCTGTATTTGGAACCTCTCTTATGATCCAGCGTCCCTGCTGCACTATTCCTTGTGAAGCCTGGAACATCCTCCGGGCAAAGCTGTGGAACAGAGTGCAATTCCCTTTTGGGAGGCTCATCCCCCGCCGTGCCATCTTCTTTCTCAGCTGCCTGCTACCGCTGCTGTCCCTACTCAGATATTTCTTGGCTTCTTGATCCTATGTGTCACCAGTCCCTGGGGCTCCAAGGTTCCCAAGGCATCAGTCTCAAAAGTCCTCTAACTTGGGTTCAAGCACTGTAGATGTGCTTGATTGCAAGCACATTGCAAAATTGTAACAGACAATGAAAGACATCTGACTTAACCAACTCCATCTTGCTTCTAACCTCCAGCCTGTCCTTGTTCATTCCTGGGCATAAGCTGAACTATGGAGGAACTTAGTTTATGGTTTAAAAACAAAGGGCCGGGCGCGGTGGCTCACACCTGTAATCCTAGCACTTTGGGAGGCCGAGGCGGGCGGATCATGAGGTCAGGAGATAGAGACCATTCTGGCTAACACGGTGAAACCCCGTCTCTACTAAAAATACAAAAAAATTAGCTGGGCATGGTGGCAGGCACCTGTAGTCCCAGCTACTCAGGAGGCTGAGGCAGGAGAATGGCGTGAACCTGGGAGGCAGAGGTTGCAGTGAGCCAAGATTGTGCCACTGCACTCCAGCCTGGGCGAGAGAGCGAGACTCCATCTCAAAAAAGACGATAACAGCCGTGTCTCAAAACAAACCTCCTTTTTGCCTGGGGACTAGATTGCCTTTGCAGGACTAACAAATTAGCCACAAGACTAGAAATTATGGTTTAGGAGTCATGCAGCTGGAGGCTACAAGATTCTGACCTTCCCTCAACTGCTTCTAAGATCAGCGCTTGAGATATTTTGCAGACCCCGTACTTGATGGATCAGTTGGTACCACCCAGATGGATAAACTGGCTCATCTAATCTTGTGGTCCCCACCCAGGAACTGACTTAGCACAAGAGGATAGCTTCAATTCCCTATGATTTCATCTCTGACCCAACCAATCAGCACTCCTGACTCACTGGCCTTCCCCCATCCTCCAGATTATCCTTAAAAACTCTGACCCCCAAATGCTCAGGGAGACTGATTTGAGTAATAATAAAACTTTGGTCTCCCACACAGCTGGCTCTGCATGAATTACTTTTTCTATTGCAATTCCCCTGTCTTGATAAATCAGCTCTGTCTAGGCAGCAGGCAAGGTGAACCCACTGGGCAATTACAAATTCAGGTAAGGTGAATCCTTGGGCAGTTACGCAGAGGCCAGTATGTCTGAAACTAACAGAGGATCCTTGTGGCTCTCAGCCCTACATTTGGAGATCCAAGTTCAAATCCTGCCTCTGAGCTCAGCTCTGCAAGGGAATCTGAGACTAGGCCCTGCTGGCCTCTTTGAGCTGGATCATTCTCTGCAGGAACATCCCAGCATTGACTCTTATGTATTAGTCTGTTGGAGCTGCCCTCACAGAATACCACACCCTGAGTGGCTTAAACAACAGACATTTATTTTCTCACAGTTCTAGAGGCTGGAAGCTGAAGGTGCAGGTGCCAGCAGGGTTGGTTTCTCCTGAGGCTTCTCTCCTAGGCTTACGGATGGCTGCCTTCCTGCTGTGTCCTCATGTGACCTTTTCTCTGTGTGCTCATGCCTGATGTCACTTCTTCTTTCACAAGGACACCAATCACATTGGATTAAGTAAGGTCCCACCCTTTGACTTCCTTTAGCCTTACTTGTTTCTTTAATGGTCATATCTCCAAAAAAATTACATTGGGTCTTAGGGCTTCAACATATTAATTTGTGTGTGTGTGTGTGTGTGTGTGTGTGTGTGTGTGTGTGTGTGTGGTGGGGGGCAGGGGCACAATTTAGTCCATAACAATTATTGGGTACTTGAAATGTGACTGGTCCAAATTGACATGTGTTCTAAGTATGAAATACATCCCAGATTTTTCATCATTCATTAGTTTTCATCCCTTCATCACTTTTCATCATGTGTTAGAAAACATAACGAAAAGCATCTCCTCAATACATTTTAATACTGATTACATGTCAAATGATAGTATTTTGGAGGTATTGAGTTAACAGTATTATTAGAATTACTTTCACCTGTTTCTATTTACTTTTTCTAGTGTGGCTACTCAGAAGCTTAAAATTACACACAAGACTCAAATTATGTTTCACTAGACAGTGTCTAGAGACCCTCAGATAGCCGACACAGCTACCCCCTGCAGTCAGTGGGAAGATGGCCCTCTGGGACCCTCTCTTCACCTCTCCCCTAGGTCCTTTAACTCCTTTCCCTTCCCCCGCCTTCCAGGAGTCCTCTTGGGCTCAGTCATCAGTTCCGTCAAGGTGTGCTGCTGGATGGGGCAGGGTGGAGATTCCGGTGGCGGTGAAGACGGGTGGCTTTCAGAAGATGGAGGTGAAGGGAGAGGGTATCTCACTCTGCCTCTCACTGCATCTGGCTCAGAGTGGGAGATGTCTAAGATAAACAGAACTTCCCTACTGCCTAGATTACCCCTCTCAGCATACGTCTCATGTGTTTTGTGCTAATAGAGTCTTCATCTCTTACTCTGTCTTGAGTTGCTTTGCCAAAAGTTTCATTTTAGGACCCTATCTTGGGATGTTCCAGGTCTCAGGAAAGCATTAAGGGAAAGGAAAGAAAACTTCCATCTCACCACACAGAGATGATCAAAACATGGTCCTGGGCCTCAATCATCCGGGAGGGAAGGAATGGGGAGTGAGGAAAGATAGGAACAGCCTTGTATTCAAGGCCATATGAGGGGCACTTTGTCTGCTTTATTTCCCTTGGTTCTTCTAACAACCTCCTATTATTCTCATTTTACAGATAGGGAAAGAGAGGCCCAGAGAGTTCAAATAACTCCCCCAGCATCGCAGCCAGCAGGTAGCAGGACCAGAATTTGAGAATGACTCTGACTTCATGGTATCATCATGTAGGTCTGGAGTGAAAAGGGAAGGTTTTCGGGAGCTTGGGGAACTTTCTTGAGTTGAATTCAGGTCCAGGAAGAAAAGCAGAGGGAATTCTAGGCAGGTGGCTGGAGGCTGGCATGGCATGGGTACTCCCTGGGAAGTCCAACCGCCAGAGTGATCCTGCCCTCTGCTCCTCCCAGGGTTACCCTCCTATAAGTCTTCTGCTCAGTGTTCAGGATTGGGGGATGCTGGGACTGGGCAAGGACTTGTAGGCAACACCCCATAGCCTGCTCGTGCCTGTTGGGTTGTCTATGGATCATTCCCTGCTGGGCTCACTCACCGGCTTCGTATAAGGTCCTTTTTGAGGTTTATTATTTCCTTGTCCATATACTTGATGCTCTTCATTGGCTTGTCTGGGACCTGATGAGAAGACAAGGGGTGAAAGTAAAAGGAGTGTTAGTACAACAGTTCCAAATGGAGACAGGCACAGGAGGTTCATGGGTTTATCGGAGATGTATGGCTAGGTTTAAGGGGTCCTGGGCAGCACAGAGTCTACCTTGACACCAAAGAGGGGCCTGCTGTGTGACAAAGTGGACATGGTAAGGGCTTTGGAGACAGGTGGACCTGAGCTCTGACCCTGGTTCTGTCTGGTGACCAGCTGTGTGACCTTGAACAAATTACTTAACCGCTCTGAAGAATTTGGGCTTCAATTTCTTCAGTAGAATGGGGAAATAACTCCTACTGTGTTTTGAGGATTAAATTAATTGCTAAATTCCTCACTGATAGCAAGCATTAGATAAATGGAAGCTACTACTATTAGCATTACACTTTAAAGCAAACAATTAGGCATTAAAAATAATTATTATTAGTGGTGTTGCATCTGATTTGGAGAGCTGAATCTTGTCAATGTAAAGATGCAAATGTACTCCCCCTCTCTTCCTGCCCTCATAGCAGAGGTTTATGAATGAATTATCCAGATAATTGCTCGCAGGTTTTTTCTTTCTCCCTATTAATTTGCCTTGACTATACCCAGGGGAAACCTCACATTACTCAGAAGTTGATACATGCTCAATATAAAGAAGAGAGATAAATTAACTATATTATACTTTATTATTATTTTATTTTTTTAGAGACAGGATCACACTGTCACTGAGGCTAGAGTGCAGCTCACTGCAGCCTCGAGCTCCTTGGCCCAAGTGATCCTCTTGCTTCAGTCTCCCAAGTAAGACTAGGATTACAGGTTCAAGCTATCATACTTGGCAAATTATATTTTAGTGAAAAAGTCATTTTTCTTAACCCGCAGTTTGGAGAAACAATAATCAGAATATTACCTGGATTATCTTGTCTTGAAATTTTCCTGCGCCTTAGGATTATTTTTACATAAAAAAATATAAGAAATTATGGGAAAATGGACATTCTCAGATAAAGCTGGTAAATACTTTGTGCTGATATTTCAGAAGGGCTCTTCATCAGTGCATACCAGATGCTTTAGAAATGAGCATGTCCTTAGATCTAACAATTCTGCTGTCAAGAATCCTAAGGAAATATCCTTTCATGGGTATAGAGGTTCATCAACAAAATTGTTCACCAGCATGCTGCTTGTAATAGCAAACTATTGGAAAACAACTTTACATCTCACAATAGAAGATAGGTTAAATAATTATGGTGCATCTACACAATGGAATACGATGCAGCAATTAAGTATAATGGCAACATAATGTAAGTATGTTTATTGATATATAAAGATGTTTGATTTATTTGAGCCAAAAGACATGTTACAAAGTAATATTTATAGCATGATTCTATTTTGGTTTTTGAAAAATGATCTATGTGGATATACACATATTGAAGATATGAAATGACATAGCTCCAAAATGCAGTGATTTTCTCTGGGGGTGAGATTATGGCAGGTTTTATTTCTTTTTCTTAGCTGATGTTCATTTCCTATAACTTTGCAGTAAATGTTAATTAATTACATAATGAAAGAGAAAAGATTTAAAAAGTAAACGGCAAAGTGAAATTTGACAAAGACTGGTTGGTAGTACTGTACTGAGAGTGTTTTTTGAAGGCAGGGTGAGAACAGGTTGGCTGCTCACTAACGGAAATCCCAATATCTATGTGTGGGAGGAGGCAACGTGTTTTCTCTGCAGCCACCATCAGTGAAATTGGGCTATGGTGCCTTCTGCTCTGGGGCTTTGAAGTGTAAAGTGAAAATTTGGAAGCATAGTTGTTTCAAAGTTGAATGACGTTTGTGGAAGAGTTGGGTGGGAGACAGAGTGGGAGATGAAGTGGAAGAAGGAACTCCTTCTGGCCTGCTTGATTCCATTTTTTTCCTGGGTTGGCCAATACATGTTCCCATGTAAGGCAGCACAGATGAAGGGTGAAGAGTCTATGGCAATTCCACAGAATATTTGTAACTGTAGCTATTACTTGCCCACTTGAGAAAATGGGGCCAGGCACGGTGGCTCATGCCTGTAATCCTAGGATTTTGGGAGGCTGAGGCGGGAGGATGGCTTGAACTCAGGAATTCGAGGCCAGACTAGGCAACATGACAAAACCCTGTCTCTACAAAAAATACAAAAAAATTAGTTAAGCATGTGGTGGTGCATGCCTGTAATCCCAGCTGCTCAGGAAGCTGAGGTAGGAGGATCGCTTGAGCCCAGGAGGTCAAGGTTACTGTGATCGGAGATAGTGCCACTGCAGTCCAGCCTGGGTGACGGAGCAAGACCCAGTCTCACACACACACACACGGAAAGTATAAAGGATGCAAAACAAAACAAAACATCTGAATAGCCTTGAATCAGGTCAACTGGATAGGAAACAATGAAATCATTTACAACCTTTGTCTCTTTGGTTAATATTAGTAATGAATTACAGGTACTATATCTTGCTCGTCTCAGTATACCAGGTGGCCTCAACCCTTGGCTGGAAATTGATGGTAGACCTATCAGTGTTCATCTTGAGGGGTGGGTGAAGCGGGTGGAGAGACCACCCTCTAACGAGGCATGTAAGGAACTCCAGGAGTACTTTCCCAAGCTTTTGCGTAATGAACACTCGTTTGTCTCACACATCCAACATCTGTTCACTCTCCTTGTTGATACCAGTTAGTTCCCTGGTTAGGCCCTTTGCCTTTCCTTCACTCGGCACTTGCATCTTGGGAGATGCTCATGGTACCAGCAGCAGGGGAGGCCCTGAATGACTGAAGCCAAACAGCACAAACCATCCCTTGTCAACCTGTTGGTTTACAGATGGTCATGTGACCCAGTTTGGGCAAATGAGATGCAAGCATTTTCTAGGGGCTTCTGGGAAGCACAGGCAGAGATGTTCTCTTTCCTCACTGACTAGAAATGGGGAAGCAGATAGCCCCTGGGAGTTGCTCACAGCCACTTTGTGCCCATGAGGGTAGCCAGCCTTGGGCAAAGATGATGTGGAGGAAAGGCGGAGAAGAGAGTCAGAGAAAAACTCATCCCATGGTGCCTTGTTGAAATGATCAAGCTTCATTGGAATCTTGACTTTCCATGAACATTTCCTTTATTATTTATAACAACTTAAATTAGGTTTTCTGTTACCTGCAGCCACAGAATTCTATCTGAAATGCGTCCCTCTCTTAGGAGTAGCAAAACAGCTAAGAGACTGAGACTTCTTTTAACTGGTTATTCTTCCTTTCCCAACACTGCTTTTGAGGTATCAAGATCAGATGACCCCAATTCTGGTATATTTTACAGTGAAAGCAATGAGATTGGCCATGTTGAGATCAAATATTTGAAAATGAGGTTGCCTGTCTTTCTAATCCCACTTATTCTGGAGAACCTCATTATATATTTCCCGCAGGCCCAAAGTAACTTTCCAAAAAGATGCGTGAACTAAGCATATTTATAAATGAAGGAAAAATAAGCACATCAGAAATTTTCCTGCCAGATAATTTGAAAACACATGATTGAAACCCTGTTTTATGCCACGGTCATGTCTTTACCACTCTCCTAAACATCTTAAATTTCACCTTCTTCATGAAACAACTATGATCATGTCCAACATTCAAGCATTTGGTTTTCAAATGTCACCTAATGATAGTTGCCTGGGCACCAGGAATTCACATCATTGTGTAAGAGTGGATTTGTATTGACTGGGATTGGTACTGAATTGTGTCCTCAACTTGACGCCAACTTTAGCAGCATGAGATGCACCCCCCCGAAGCCTCACAACTATGTCAGCATTTCAATGGATTCTCAGGAAACAATTTTTGTCAAAGTATAATTTTATAATTATAAATGTAAGTTTACGATTATAACTTTATAATTATAGTTTTGTTTAATTAAAATTATAATAAGCCAGCAGAAATAACTAGTTCTCAGGACATTTACAAATATCATTTGATATTAAATGAGAAATAATAAGTTAAATTAAAAGTTAATAAGTTAATAAGTTAAATAAACAAGTTAAATAGTAGATTTAAAAGTTTATAAAACATTCAAAAATCACTCTCTCTACAACCTTTCTAGAGGGCAATTTAGACATATGTGTGACAAGCTTTAGAAATACATATCCTCTTGCCCCAGCCAAGGAAATTATGTCTCCAGGATGAAAAGATTTATCCCTGAGGATATTTATCACAGCAGGGTGAATAATAGTGAAAAATACCTAAATGTCCCACAATAGCCATTGTGGGGATAAATCATGGTCTATCCAGACAGTGGTATGTGAATGCATTTGAGTCTTGGTGCTTCCACTTAGTGCTGCTATGGCTGTTTATTTACTAATGTGGAAAGGTGGTAATGGAATGTAATTTCAGATGAAAATGCATGCTACAAAATATAAAGATAGTAGATCATAGAGAAGCTCTAAGATTTATACTTATAGGATCTATAGAAATTTCCAGAAATGTATGTGATCTAATACAAATTAGGTTTTAAAATATTGACATATGACAAGGCATATATGTACTAATATAACAAGCTGGAAGTAAATGCAATAAATTGTTTATAGAGATGTTATCTCAGGGCATTTGAATTATAGGCAATTAAACAATAATTTTTTGTTTTGGTTATCTTTTTTCCTATTTTTTCTACAATTCACGTAGATTAATTTTAATAAAATAATTGCATTTTTCATGTTCGTAAAGCAGTTTTGACTAATTCTCTCAAGGCAGGCAAAGTAGAAATGTTTAATGCCAATTTAAATTGAGTCACCTAAGAGTCTGGAATGATGTAAGCTAATAGTTTATTTTAACATACTGGATCAGGCAGGGTCTAGGCAGGAAATCAGAACTCATGACAGGTAGTTCAACAGAGGGAATTTAATACAGGGGAGCAGTTACAAAGGTGTTGGAAGAGCTCAAAAGTCACATAAGGAATGGTGAGGCAAGCTAGAGATTAGCGAAAGGAAACCTCTACCATCTCCAGGGCTGGAGGAATTAAGGGAAAAGGTGACCTTCAGAAGCCCTGGAATAGGGCCACTTGGCATAAGCTAGACTCATGGAGGAGATGTAGTTTTAGCTAGAGGTGCCACCATAAGCCGAATGAGAGAAGGGATGAAATGCCCTGGCTTCTGCTTAACTCTCACCCTTCAGTTCCTGATTGTGCCTCCTATTGGCTGAACCTACTTGGAAGCCAGCTGCAAGGGCACCTGGGAAATGTAGTTTGCAAGGATCAGCCCCCTGTGGGAGCAGGAAATGGAAATGAGAGTAAAAGCAAGTGATTATGGGTACAACTTATGCAAATGCCTTGGCCCCAGGCCACTTTGGGACTATAAAGCAGGTCCTCCTCCCCTTAATTTAATCAAGGATCCCTTTACAGATGATAACTTTGGATACTCCTTTTGATCTTAACCCTGAGGTTCCCAGAGTTTTCTATGGCTAAAATGCATATCCAGAATTGTGGTCATGCCCCTCACCCCCCAAAAAAACATTAAAAATCACAATTCCAGGGTATTCAGAACCCTCCTACTTCTCCAAATTTCTTCAGATCTTTGTAGATCACCTCCCCTACCATCAAAACTTACCTGCTCTACCTCCCACATTGTTAGATCTTTATACTCCTTACTGACACTCATTCATGTATCTCCCTACCCAGGTAACGTATTTGTAATACAATCTCACATTTAATATTTTAATCTTGTTTTGACACTAATTAACATTGTATTGTGTTGGTGCAAAAGTAATTGCAAGTTTTGCCATTGAAATTCACTGGCCGTTGAATGAATGCCAAAAATTCATTTGCCATTGAAATGGCAAAAACCGTAATTACTTTTGCACCAACCTAATAGAAAATCAGGAAAAGTTAAAAAATTAGGAGAAAATAAAAAACAAGCAAAACCCCATCACTATCTGACACGATTTGGATCTGTGTCTCCACCCAAATCTCGTGTTGAAATGTAATTCCTAATGCTGGACGTGGGCCCTTGTAGGAGGTGATTGGATCATGGGGGTGGTTTCTCATGGTTTAACACCATGCCCCTTTGGTGCTATCCTTTCAATAGTGATTTCTCGTGAGATCTGGTTGTTTAAAAGTTTGTGGCACCTCTCCCATCTCTCTGTTGGTCCTGCTGCTGCCATGTAAGATGCCTGCTCATGCTTTGCCTTCTGCCATGAGTAAAAGCTCCTGAGGCCTTCCCAGGACCAGATGCCAGCATCATGCTTTCTGCACAGCCTGTGAAACTGTGAGCCAATTAAACCTCTTTTCTGTATAAATTACCCAGTCTCAGGTATTTCTTTAGAGCAGTGTGAGAATGGACTAATACACCGTCTCTGCAGATATCCTTTGTTTTGTGCTCCGTGATGACTCCAAGCCTGGTTGATTGTGATTTTCTGTCTTTGCTTCCCTTGGATGTGTCATCGGCTTCAGAGCTTTCAGTTTTTCCATTGCTCTGCAGAGTACAGGTGATGACTCCATTCTTTGTTTCCTAGAAAACAAAGTCAAGTCTGCCCTGCCCACCTTTCCTACAGCATGTGTGAACAGCATCCTTTCTCTTATCGAGCCAATGAGTTTTTGAGAGCAGCATGGTGAGAAATACCGTGTGATGTCCTGTGATGTACCAGGTTAAAAGGTGGTAATTGGGGGTAGGGGCCTGGGAGGGGTGGAGCACGCACGGACTCACAGTGGACTCTTAGATGGGGATGGTTTTCTTGGCAGGTGTGCTCACATTTAATATTCATGTGCTGGGGATGCTTAAATAGTAACGTCCGGAAGTGATGTAGCTTAACCTGAAAGCTGAGAAGTGAAGTGTGGCGGGAATGGATGGAAAGACGTTTGCTGTCAGAAAGACCTAGGTTTGAGTCCTGGCCCTGTCACTCAGGAGTTCAGTGACCTTGAGTGAGGTACCATTACTCCCCCATCTCAATTTCCCCATCTGTGAAATGGAACTAATGCCAATCCTACCAGAACTAATGCCAATCCCCGTCTGTGAAATGGAACTGATGCCAATCTCCTATGTGCTCTGCACTGTCCCAAGTGTGTTCTTATATGAAATAGATGAGTCCATTGAGTCCTTGCCATATTACTATTCCCATTCTATAGGACAGCAAGAGGAGGCTTAAAAAGGTGAAACGGACTTGCTATTAAGTGACAAAGCCTGGATTTGAACTCATGTTCAAGTGACACTGAAGCCTGTGTTCTTATTCACTACTCCATTCTGCATCCCTATCCCCCCCTTGTCCTATTTTGCACAGTGGGAACTACCTGAGGGGTAACAGTTGCTAGCTATTGATTTACAGATACTGCCTCCAAAACTCTTCCACTGAATTGTGTTAGATTTCATCATAACGAATTTAATATGGCAGAAAAGCAGAATGATTTGTTGAAGGTCACGGCCGGAAAGCCAATTTTCTAAATATCTGTTGTTCTCTGTGTTTTATGAAAGAATGTTCTGAACTCATCTTTGTTATTCCTTAAAATATGATCTACTTCCTAGAATCAGATTAAGATGGAAATGAATTCCTGTTAAATGTGCCTGAGTTGATACAGACATCAGGGAAACAGCTGGGATGCTCCGTCGAGGGGTTGAGGGGAAGGGAGACTGAAAAGACAACACTGAGAAGCAAGCACGCTGATTAACACATTTCAGACTCATTGCGGAGAAACTGTAAAGAACAGAGTAGGCGGGATCATGGCAGGAGTACACACGTGAACCCGAAGACCTGAGCTTGCACACGGATGTTTAAGTTTTTGGTGGTTTTAAAATTTTTATTTTTTGTTTTTGTGGGTACATAATAGGTGCGTATATTTATGGGGTACATGAGAAGTTTTGATACAGGGCTGCAATGTGAAATAAGCACATCATGGAGAATGGGGTATCCATCCCCTCAAGCAGTTATCCTGTGAGTTATAAACAATCCAATTACATTCTTAGTTATTTAAAAATGTAAGTTATTATTGACTATAGTCAACCTGTTGTGCTATCAAATAGTAAGTCTTGTTCATTCTTTCTATTTTTTTTGTACCCATTAACCATTCCCGCCTTCTGCCCCCCTTCCCCCACTATCCTTCCCAGCCTCTGGTAACCATCCTTCTACTCTCTATGTCCATTAGTTCAATTGTTTTGATTTTTAGATCCCACAAATAAGTGAGAACATGAGATGTTTGTCTTTCTGTGCCTGGCTTGTTTCACTTAACACACTTAACATAATGATCTCCAGTTCCATCCATGTTGTGGCAAATAACTGGATCACATTCTTTTTCTGTGGCTGAAAAATACTCCATTTTGGTGGTTTTATGGTGATGATGGGCAGTTCCTTTTGGGGAGAGTGAGGTTTTTTTTTGTCATAAGAATATAAGATGTGTACCTACCTACGTAGAGATACCCAGAATTAGTGACCTCATCCACACACAGATCCTTCAAACTGAAATAGGAAATATACTATAGAATTATTTAATAGCTCTCCTTGTTGAAGACAGGTTGCACCTTTTATATGATATTTTGATTCAACCTCTTTCCCCCCCATCTTCTTATGGACCCAGGAGAAAAGAAGTTGGGGGTCTGTGGATTGGCAGGGAGAGGTGGTGGAAGAAGGGACTGTAATCTAGGAAGACAAGCAAGTCCTCTACTGAGAACTAAGGGGAGACAAAGCAGCAGGAGTCCTCTGGGAAGAAGAGGAGAAGGAACAACAGTCCCTGGGAAGGAAGCTTCTGATACTCAGTGCCTGGTCCAGGGCCTGGCTTTGCATTCTTTCTGTCATTGCTGAATGAATGAGAAGATGAAAGCATCACTGTGTCAAGGTTTAACCCCACAGGTTAATGAGTTGTTACAAAGGAAACAAGGTACCCATATAACGGTGAGGTCTGGTGGACACCACTTTAACCATCACGGCTATGCTTAGCGTCACCATTGACAGGACAAATTCTTATCAGGCGCACCTGAAGTGATGCACTGGGAAGGGCACAGCATCGCCTATGTGGTTACGTCACCTACAAACATGTCCTGCCCCAGAGGTCCAATCTGAATTTAATCATGAGAAAGCAAAAGTGAAGGAAAAATAAAAAGTAAGGTCATTTTACAAAATAGGTGACCTGAACTCTTAAAAGATGTCAATGTCTGTGTCCACTGGGGCCTCTGGGAAGCAGACACGGAGAGAGGAATACAAAATGCTCACTGGGGGTAAGCCCTTGAAAGAGAAAAGGAGGAGGAAGTGGGATTTGGCAGGGGAGCCCTAGACCATGATGCAGATCTGACAGAGTCCAGCCAATGCAACAGGGAGCTCCAGAGCAAAGATTGCTTGACTGAGTCCAAGCACAAGGCAGAAATGGCCAGTGCCCACGGATGGGGAATTTCTGAGGAAGATTCTGACTTCTGCTGCATGAAAGCTGCTGTGGATGCTGGCAGTGTCAACAGCTGGAGACTCTCAGCTACCTGTGCCTCCTGCTGGCAAGTTCTTTCTTAGAGAGAAATCCAAGGGATACACATCTTTGTCTTCTAACAATGTCATAAAAGAGGAAGAAGGCAGAGGATCTGTTTCTTTAGGACACCAAGCGAACACAACAACTAAATGCAATGCATGGTCCCTTGATTGAATGCCGGGCTGGAGACAAGGCTATAAAGGGCATGACTGGGATAACTAGGGACATTTGCACTTGAACTTTATGTTGATAATAGCATTGGGGCTCATGCCTGTAATCCCAGCACATTGGGAGGTTGAGGTGGGTGGATCACCTGAGGTCAGGAGTTGGAGACCAGCCTGGCCAACATGGTGAAATCCCATTTCTACTAAAAATACAAAAATTAGCTGGGCATGGTGGCATGCACCTGTAGTCCCAGCCACTTAGGAGGCTAAGGCAGCAGAATCACTTGAACCCAGGAGGCAGAGGCTGCAGTGAACCGAGATCACGCCACTGCACTCTAGCCTGGGGAATAGAATGAAACCCCATCTCAAAAAAATAAAAAATAAAAAATAAAAAAAATTTTAAAAATTTTAAAAAAAGAAAAGAAAAAAGCAGAGAGAAAAGGAAAAGAAAAAGATAATAGCATTGGATTAATGTGAGATTTCTGTGTTAACTGTATTGTGACTATGAAGGAGAATGTCCTTAGGTAATACATGCTGAACTGTTTAGGTGTGAAGTGTCTGCAACTGACTTTCAAAGGGCTCAGCTTAAAAAATTGTAAATAGACACATGTATTTTATATATAGAGTACATATATACACACATGTATGCATATATACATACATATGAAAAATACGGCAGCATGTTAAAAACATGGCAAAAAGATAACATTGTGAATTTAAGTTAAGGGTATTTGACTGCCTGTTGTACTACTTTTGCAAACTTTCTGTAGGTTGGAAATCTTCTACAATCTTTTACAAGTTGGGGAAAGACTGAAGTGGCTGAAACCCCAGTTTCAGGTTTTCCGTTGCTGCCGTGAATTTGCTTGGGTCTTCTGTAAATGTCAGTGAAGCAGGACTGCCTCATGGAAGCTGTGCTTTGGGAATGAAGGAAGGGTCTGGGCTTCTTGCTGACATTCAGGGTGGAAGCTTGATGAAGCTGGGAAATAAAGGTAGGACCCATGCCCCTGAGGCTGGAGAAATTGTGGCCCAGCAGAGCATACAAGTCACCACTTGTCATATAGTTTTTTGGTTGATTTGGTTGTTTTGGCTAAGTGTTGAGGCCCCGGCTACATCAGTCAGTCCCTTTTCATGAGGAGTTAATTAAGGTCACACCCTAACCACTTCCTTTATTAGGCTCTCTGGGGCCACTGCGCACCTGCTCAGGACCAGGTACTAGTTAAATAACTAGGGGGACAGAGCCTGATTGTATCTAATAGAGCAGAAGTAACTCCATAAAAGGAAATTGGGTGCTCCAAGAAGGAGGATTGCATGCCTGTCAGCCAAAAGCCAATAAAAGAGATAAAGCAAGAGAAAAAGGAAAAATAGGGATAGGAAGAAAAATCTTGCTGATGTATTCCAAAAAGCAAAGATAAACTGTTTCCTCCTCCAGGCAACATCCCAGGCTGGTTAACAAGATCTCTCTTCCTCAGGACGACTGAAGTTTGGGACCAAATCACTATTCCTCGTGGGGAATTTTCTTGTACATCATACAATGTAGCATCTCTCCTGCAAGTTACGACCATCAAAATGTCTCCAGACATTGCCAAGTGTCCTCTGGGAAGCAGAATCACCCTCAATTGAGAACACTACTGAGTTAAACTTTGATGAGGTGAGGGGTGGGAATCTCTTTTTTTTTTTTTTTTTTTTTTTTTTTTTTGAGACAGAGTTTTACTCTTGTTGCCCAGGCTGGAGTGCAATGGCGCGATCTTGGCTCACTGCAACCTCTGCCTCCAGGTTTAAACAATTCTCCTGCCTCAGCCTCCCAAGTAGCTGGGATTACAGACATGTGCCACCACACTTGACTAATTTTGTATTTTGTGTATAGATGGGGTTTCACCATGTTGGTCAGGCTGGTCTCAAACTCCTGACCTCAGGTGATCTGCCCATCTTGGCCTCCCAAAGTACTGGGATTACAGACATGAGCCACAACGCCCGGCCGGGAATCTCTTTATAAAGACTCCATTCTAAATCCTGGCCCAACCCTTGATTTGTGGGGAAATTTTTGAAAAAACTCAGGGCAACTGAAATAAAAAAATAAACAGCAAAATCAACATTCTATTTAATGCCATGCAATTTATCTGTTCTTCAGTCCTGCTTCAGGCTGGAACCCTCTTCCCACCTATAGAGTTGTTTTGAAGTAAAAAAAATCTATTGAGCTGTGTGAGGAAAGTTGTAATCAGCAGGGTTTTTTTTCCCCTTCTTAAAGATTCCGATTTTTCTGTGTAAGTTCTATTTGTTCTTTGTGTAGGGGCCTCAGTAATAAAGAACTTCATTTTCTACCCTCGATGGCCATTTTGAATGTAGCTGGATATTCCTCACTGGAGTGTGTTTGTGGATGAGACCTCCCTGTTTGTCCCACAGCAGACACCGTCTTATTCTTATTCTTATTCTTATTCTTATTCTTATTCTTATTCGAGACAAGTCTCCTCTTGTTTCCCAGGCTGGAGTGCAATGGCGCGATCTCGGCTCACTGTAACCTCCACCTCCTGGGTTCAAGTGATTCTGCCTCAGCCTCCCAAGTAGCTGGGATTACAGGCATGCAACACCTCGCCCGGCTAATTTGTATTTTTAGTAGAGATGGGGTTTCTCCATGTTGGTCAGGCTGGTCTCGAACTCCTGACCTCAGGTGATCCGCCTGTCTCAGCCTCCTAGAATGCTGGGATTACAGGCGGGAGCCACCACACCTGGCCAACACTGTCTTATTTAATCCTCACACCAACCCTATGAGGAATCTTTATTCCTGTTTTCCTGAAAGGAAACCCAGTATCTGAGAGGTTAAGTCAATTATTCAAGGTCACAGAGATAGGAAGTGGGGGAGCTCAGCACCCTCCAATCCTTGATACCCTCTCCTACCCTTATCTAATCCAGGAATCAGCGAACTACAGCCTGCGGTGGCTTTTGTATAGTACAGTTTTACTGGGCACAGTCACACCCATGTGCTTATTATTATCTGTGAATGTTTTCCTTTTATAACAGCGAGTTTAGTAGTTATTTCAGAGGATGCACAGCCTGCATAGCCTAGAATGTTTACTATCTGGCCCTCTCCAGAAAAAGCTTACTAAACCCTGAGCTAATTTACCAACTCATTGACTTCGCTTCCTAGAGAACTCTTCAATCTGTCTTTCCTCTCTTGTCTTCCCACCAGTATCATTCCCATGCTGCTGCAAGCCACCTGGACAACAGACAAGCCTCCGATGACCTCTCTCCTCTGTTCTTCTTTTCCTTGTCCGTTGTCCGCATAGCCGACCCTTCCAAAATGCACACCCAATCCCATGACTCCATTGCCTAAAATGTTCCTTATTGTTTTTAGACTAAAGTCCAAAATCCTTGTTGGGAACTACACAGCTGTGTGATCTAGCTCCTGCCTTCAGTGTGATCTTGTGTTGCTCCCCTGTCCTGATCTTTATGGTCTAGCCAATGAGCCTCCCTTAAGTGTCTTGCTCATTCTGACCACAGGGTCTTTGCACCCACTGCTCTCTCTTCCTGGGTTGCTTTTGTGCTATCCTTTCACTTTCAATTTCTTAGCTGTGGCTTACCCTTTAACTCTTTGCTGGGATGCATTCCTTGGTCTCTCTAAGCCTGGCAGGCTGTCATATAAGGATGCACAGGTTGGACACTGCACATCTCTGGAGAGATACACTATTTGCATTTTAGTCTATGTGAATGGAATCTCTCTTTAATCGGTGAGTGAAAAAAAGGTGTGTCTAAGTCACCTAAATTGAAAAATTATTGAAGAATTGCTACACATCAGCACTGTGCTAAGCATTTTGCATTATCAATCTCATTTACTTCTTCAACAAACAAATGAGATGGTTATTAAAAAATAACTGTCCCTTTTATAGAAGGAGAAATGGAAGGATAGATGTTGTTTGAGGTTACACAATTGGTCAGTGGTCAGAACCAGGATGAGAACCCTGGTCTTCCTGCATTTAAAACTAGGTTTCAGGCCAGGTGTGGTGGCTCATGCCTGTAATCCCAGCACTTTGGGAGGCCGAGGCGGGTGGATCTCCTGAGGTCAGGAGTTAGAGACTGGCTTGGCCAACACGGTGAAATCTTGTCTGTTCCAAAAGGAAAAAAATCAGCTGGGTCTGGTGGTGTGTGCCTGTAATCCCAGATACTTGGGAGGCTGAGGGAGGAGAATCACTTGAAACTGGGAGGCAGAGGTTGCAGTGAGCCGAGATTGTACCACTGCACTCCAGCCTGGGTGACAGAGCGAGGCACCCTCTAAAAACAAGCACACCAGAGTGATAGTGCAGCGTTAGGAGGGGGCCTGGGAGAAGAGGTGAGGGAGGGGGAAACTGACATCCAGAAAAGAACCCACAAGCTGCTAAAGGACTCTATTATTGTTTTTTCCTGTGTGAGGTACAATGTAACCTTCTCCCTCTCTTCTATGAACCCTTCAATAAAATTCCCGTTATGGGCCAGGCACGGTGGCTCACGCCTGTAATCCCAGCACTTTGGGAGGCTGAGGCGGGCGGATCACGAGGTCAGGAGATCGAGACCATCCTGGCTAACACGGTGAATCCCCGTCTCTACTAAATATATATACATATATATATATATATAAAAATTAGCTGGGCGAGGTGGCGGGCGCCTGTAGTCCCAGCTACTGGGGAGGCTGAGGCAGGAGAATGGCATGAACCCGGGAGGCGGAGCTTGCAGTGTGCCGAGATCGCGCCACTGCACTCCAGCCTGGGCGACAGAGCAACAGAGCAAGGCTCTGTCTCAAAACAAAACAAAACAAAACAAAAAAAATCCCCATTATGTACTGGCACATACGGAGTGGGGATTGTGCTTTGAGGGGCTTGACGAGCCAGGCCCCAAGGTGGGCTGTGGGAGCAGAGGTGGACAAGGGATGGATTCAGGAGAAAAGAATGTGGAGTCGGAATCCTCTCCATGCACCGCACCTGCGTGACCCCAGCAACGTCATCTCTTCTGTACCTTCAGGCTCTCACCTGGCACTGCCTAGTCTTCATGCAAAGGCCGTGAGGATGCTAAGAGGCCTGCTTGGCACACAGGGTTTTGTGATCCCAAACAAGCCAAGGAAATGTCACTATTACTCTCACTATACCAGGAGTACCTGTAGTTTATACACATTGAATCAATTATAAGCTATGAATGAAAAATATAACTTGCGTGAGATTACGAAGATGTTCCCCCCAAAATGCCTTAAGGGCTGAGTAAGACTACCAGTGACCCGATGGTCCGCAAAGGTAGCGATGCAGCGATATAACAGTAGGTGGCGCTAGATGCCATAGCTTTCAATCAAGTCCTGGTTTCTTTCAATCTGTCTCCCTATTGAAATGGAAATAGGCTGCCAGCATCGGTGAGCCCCCAGCAGCCCTGGGACTGAGCTGGCATGCTAGCAGCTAATGTGTTATCCACCCAGTTAAAAAAATTAATCAAATACATTAATCTCATAAGCTCTTTTGAAAGACTAGGTATGAGGGGCCAGCAGTCCAGCTGTCAGACCCTGGGAGCTAATGGGAATCTGTACTATGGGCGAGGGGCTGCTGTTCAAAGTCGTGGAGGAGCTTCAGGAAACAGGAGCCCCGGGATATGGCAACCACTCTATTCTGTATCGTGAACCTTGCAAATGGTGTGTCTGGAAATGTAGGAGGCTTGAGATGGCAAAGGGGCTCCAATCTGAGGGCCAGCTTCCATCTACCCATAAGTAGTCATTCTGTCTGGAGCGTCCTCCAGTCCAGACTTATCAGAAGAAATGTCTGGGATTGATTAGCGATGTCTGCCACAGACCCGGGAGGGAACAGCAGCATCAATGGTACCCCATTGCCATTCCTGCATGGGGGGGCTTTACCTGCCTTTGCTCACTGAATCTTCGCAGCCGCTCCAAAAGTTGGTAGCGTTATTATTGTTATTCCTATTTTCTGATTAAGAGACCTGAGACCCGGAGAAGTTAAATAACTTGCCAGAGGCCACCCAGTGAGTGAGTGAGGGCTAGAACCAGATTGTATCCAGTTGGCCGCAGGGCTCCCTTTATTGCATATTACACCACAATTTACTTCCTTTCTTGGAAATGAAAAAATTTATTTGGCAATTCATCCTGGATAAATGAAACAAAGAGCGACCCAAGAAAGTATCCTTTCACATTGCCAGTGTCCTGATAAGAAGAATGTGTGTTGGTGGTTAAGCCCCCATGTGGCTTTCATCTGTTTTCTCTCTCCCTGGAAGAAGATAAAGTTGACATCTCTGCAACAATCAAGAGAACCCCCTGAAGGTCCAAAGAAACACAGCCTCCCATTGGCTAATAACTTTCAACCTCTTTTTTTTTTTTTATGTGAAGAGCAGAAGCAGAGCTGAGCTTAAGCCACTGGTGAAAGAGAAAAGAGCCAAGATTCAGAAGAGCTGGTCGGGGCTGGATGGGGCTTCACTCTTGGGCTGAGTTTTAGTGTGACACCAGGGATGCTGGGACATGAATTCTATGATGCTGTCCCCTGGGTGCCATTAGATGTCATTTACATGGATTACCTTCTGAGGCTCAGCGAGGGGCAAGAGCAGCTCACCTATTTCTTAAATATCTATTAGGAGCTAGACAATGTCTGAGGCTATGGTGCTGAACAAGGGGCCATCCTTTCCCCAGGGATCTGGTGGTCTAGGAGGAGAGACTTAACTACAATGTAGGGAAGTGCAGGCACCAAACACAGTGTGGGGGCTGGCAGGGTTGTGGGCAGCGATTCAGACTGTGCTGAACACAAAACTTGGAGGGAAGGGTGTGTCAGGGCTTGGAACATGACACCCCAAAACATGGTGCCTTGGCATGCTAAGTCTTTTGGATGGAAAGAGATGGGGAGGGGCTCAGAAACAAGGTCTCTCTGACTTTCTTTCCACCTCTCCTCTTTCTCCCCGAGAAGATCGTAGAAACTGGAATTTCTCACCCCCAAGGTGAGAACAAGCTCCTTCTGGTTCCTTCTGTCTGAAACACCTATAGGGCAGAAAAAGTAAAACCTTTCACCTCACCCATCACAAGGGTCTTGGATGACATCCCCATAACAAAAGACATATTAATGGGAGAAAAGCATAACTTTTTTTTTTTTTTTAAGATAGAGTCTCGCTTTGTCGCCCAGGCTGGAGTGCAGTGGCATGATCTCGGCTCACTGCAGCCTCCGCCTCCCAGGTTCAGAACATGAACGGGACTTCTCACCCCCAACACGGCTCATAGAAACTAGAACTTCGCTCTCCCAAAGCAAGCCATAAAGCCTAGAAAGGCTACTGTGTGGCCTTCTCCCTTCCACCCTGATGGTTCTGTGTGACACGTTTCTGGTCCCATACCTGGGGGAAAATGTCTTACAGAGATACAGAAAAGAATGTGAACAAACAGGCCTTCCTATGTGCACCTCCCCTTAGGTTTACTACCTTTAGATCACACCCCTTTTTGTCCAATCATGTTTCTCTACCACTATCCACTCTACTCATCAGACTTAGCATAAAAACACAATTTTCCCTAGGTCTTTGGGTCTCCATTTCTGAAGGCTCCCATGTTATGTAAAACTTTGGTTAAAAAAATAAATTTGGCTGGGCGCAGTGGCTCACGCCTACAATCTCAGCACTTTCGGAGGCTGAGGTGGGCGGATCACTTGAGGCCAGCCTGGCCAACATGGCAAAACCCTGTCTCTATTTAAAAAATACAAAAATTAGCTGAGTGTAGTGGAGTGACGTGCCCCTGTAGTCCCAGCTACTCGGGAGACTGAGGCAGGAGAATCACTTGAACCCAGGAGGTGGAGGCTGCCGTGAGTCGAGATCATGCCACTGCGCTCCAGCCTGAATGACAGAGTGAGACTCTGTCTCAAAAAAAATTGTTATGCTTTTCTCTGATTAATATGTATTTTGTTATGGGGATGTCATCCAAGACCCTTGTGATGGGTGAGGTAAAGGGTTTTACTTTTTCTGCTCTATAGGTGTTTCAGACAGAAGGAACCGGAAGGAGCTGGAATGGTTGGAATGCAGAGTAGGGGATGTGTGTGTTTGTGTGTGTGTTTTGGGGTGTGGTGATGAAGGTTTTCCTGATGTCACCAGGCATCTACCTTTCACACAAATACACATGGCAGCATTGTTTGTGCCCTGATTTCCCCTCACATAACAATGTATCTTGGAGAGTGTCAGGGTATTGAGTATCGTGGGACTATAGGGAAGCTGGAGCAGGCGGATGCCAAACTCTTGATTCTTTGGGGCTGAATCTGGAAACAAGAATGGTGGCTAAGAGCCTGTCATGAACGCATGGATTGGAGCTCTGAGAAGAGGATGGAATTGGAAGTTAAGGTAAGGAGTGTTGAATTACCTGTCAGAGAGGGAGGTGGGGAAAGGGGGCAGAGAGAGAGAAAGAATGAGGAGACACACAGAAAGAGGCAGGCAGACAGGGACAGAAAGAGACAGAGAGGGGGGCCATGGAAGGAGGAGGGGAGAAGAGGATACTAAGATTATGAAGATTAAATGGCCAAAGACTGACACAGGGGAAAATTGTCAAGGAACACAGAGGACCAAGAAGATACAGAAAAGCCTGCCTGTTTCTGTGAATAAAGTTTTATTAGAACACAAGAAAATGGATATTGAGTGAAATCACAGTCTTCTGTTTGCAAAATGTCAAATCATTTGTCTTTTTGCATTTCTTAATTGTTTGTTGGTGTGAGGGCTGGAGCACATTTTGGGGACAACAAAGATGTCATTCGTTAAGGGCTTGCTGCTGCCTGGTGGCTGCAATGCCTCCTCTTCTTCACTGCAAGGGAGACCTTCAGTAGATAACCAGGCAACTTTCCAAGGTGTTATTGAAGTTCTTTTAGGCTGTCACAACTTGCTCGGGTCGGGGAGGGTGCGTCTAGTAAGTAGATGCCCATGATGCTGCTAAACATCCTACAACGTATGGGACAGTCCTTCCCCCACAAAGCTGTAGCAGCTCCAAATTGTCAAGAGTGCTGAGGTTGCCAAGATAAGTGCTCTGTTTTTATTTCTCCTGGAGTTCCTGGGGCACCCAGCACCTAGGTTGGTGAGGATCAGGATCTAGGTTTGGCTTTCCCCTACACCGGAGTCTGTGGTAGGCCGCCTCTAAGATACCTGCCAGGATCCCCGCCTCCTGGTACTCACACCCTTGTGTAATCCCCTCCCCTGGAGGTTGGGCTGAGCAGTAACTCACTTCTAATGACTAGAATATGGCAAAAGTGATGCAATGTCCCTTCTGAGATGAGGTTACAGGATAAACATGGCTTCTGTCTTGGGCACCTGCTCTTGATCTGGGTAAAAAACAGCTTCCAAGTTGTGAGCTTCTGTTTGGGAGAGGTCCACCATCATTGCGGTTCTCGCTGTTACTTTTAAATGGCAGAAACCACAATTACGTTTGCGCCAACCTAATGCATCTCTACCCTACAGCCAGAAAGCACTTGATACCAGCCAGTAGCCAAGTGTGTGAGCTCAGGAGTGAGCCATCTCCCTGTTGAGTCTTGAAATAACTGTAGGCCCAGCTGCCATCTTCATTGTGGCCTCAGGAGATCCTGAACCAGAGGCTCCCAGTTATGCTGTGCCTAGATCCCCGACCCACAGAGATTGTGAGATAATCAATGTTTGTTGCCTTAGGCTGCTAAGGTTTAGAGTAATTTGTCACATGGAAATATGTAACTGAAATACAGCTATACAGTAATAAACTCCCCACAAGAAACAGTTGATGATTTGGGTTACATAAACTCATCTACTTTCTCTTTAGGGGCTAGTCACAAAATTAATAGCACTTCTTTGACTGTATCAGTCTCCCCTATTGGCAAGAAAAACGCATTGGTCTGTTTCAGGGTGTGAGCTATTACCTGGCTTTCATATGCATTTAAAAAACACCTTTTCATTTTTAATAAAATAAAGCATAGAAAACCTTCTTATTTTTAATTTAATTTAATTTTTTGTCCACGGCCTGGGCATGACTTGGTTGTCAACAAGATCATTCCATAACTGAACTACCACAGGAGACAGTAGATTGTAGTACTGAAAAGCACAGACTTTAGATTCAGACAGATTTGGTTTTAAATCCCAGCTCTGCCATTTGCTAACTGTTAGTTTGGGCAAGACCATAAGAAATACACCTTCTCAAGTGCCCATTGTATAGGTTAAAAAAAAAATCACTACCAAGGCATGGAGGGGCAGAGTGACTGCATATAACTACAGAGTCAGGAAATGAACCCAATGGTGATCATTAAGTAAAACAAGTACGGGGTCGTTTGCAAAGTAAGCAAGTAGAAGAACAATCTGGGGCTTTCTTAATTGGTACATATGCATGCATGTGTGCTTGGATACTGCTTGGATAGATACAACATATTTTTAGTAATTAATTAATTTATTTTTGAGACAGGGTCTTGCTCTGTCACCCACACTGGAGTGCAGTGGCACAATCATGGCTCACTGCAGTCTCGAGCTCTTGGGCTCAAGTGATCCTCCTTCCTGAGCCTCCCAAGTAGCTGGGACCAAGGCATGTGCCACCATGCCTGGCTAATTAAATTTTTTTCTTTCTTTCTTTTTTGTAGAGGTGAGTTGTCCCTATATTGCCGAGGCTAGTGTTGAACTCCTAGCCTCAAGTAATCGTCCTGCCTTGGCTTCCCAAAGTGTTGGGATTATAGGTGTGAGCCACAGTGCCTGACCAGATACATCATCTTATAATTTTAATTTTCCCACTGAACTTGGTCACCTGGCTTCTGGTGTTGTCATGCTCCACTTACGTACACACACCCCACCTGGATGGGACATTCATGCCAAGGGCAGTCAGAATGTACCCCTCGATGGCCCTGGATGTCCCCTCGGTGTTCTCTGCTCACCCCACTGGCATCATGGTGACTGTTCTGGCACCTGTCATGATGAGAAGATATTTGTCCTCAGCTGTCCTTAAAGTGGTATTTCCAGCCAATGTGTTATGAACATTGAATGCTGTAAAGACTCACTGCTGATGAAGGAGCTCTATAAGCATGAAACCAAAATGCAACCATGATGCCTGTCACCATCTCTCAGTCCCTGGAGGAAGTATAGAAACTCTAGTGTATTGTATCCTCTGGCGCTCCGGCTTCAGCCTGAGGATCAATGGGGGTATGTAGGTAAGTGGGTGAGGCTGGAGCACCAAGACTTGGCTTATATTTATGAAGTAGAAAGAAAACCAAGCCGCTCCAATTTAAAAACTTTTTATTTTTATTTTTTGCTATATTGAGCTTACCTTTTTATTACGTTTTGTATTAATATTTTAAACATATTCAAAACCACTGATTTAAGCAGCTATTCCTCTTACATTGTAAATTCTGTGTTTTCTCTCTCCTCTGGATTCTAGCATTGCAATGTATGCGAGGAGTATGACCTTGTCACATTGCGTTTTTGGTTTCAGGCACAATGCCAAACAACGAGTGGCTTCTTGGCAGTTATTTGTTCAGTGAGTGGATGAAGGGTAGAAAATAAAACTTCAATATCTGTTGATTTTTCAACTTTTAGACAACTCAGAGACAAAGCCTGGGAAACTGAATTATGGGTATGGCATGTGAATGCTATTGATCTTGACAATGTAAAAATAGTAGTTAAGACGCAAGGAGAGCTGATGAGACCCTCATCTCTTCCACAAAGTAAGGAGTCAAAGACCCTCTGTAGGGTGGATGAGGCAAGAAGCACAAATGTATCATCTCTCTCTCTCTCTCTCTTTCTATATATGTGTGTGTGTGTGTATATAGAGAGAGATGCGTGTATATGTGTGTTGTGTGTGTGTGTGTGTGTGTGTGTGTATGTGTATATATATTCTGTTTGTTTTGAGACAGTTTCCCTCTTGTTGCCCAGGTTGGAGTGCAGTGGCACAATCTCTGCTCACCACAATCTCCACCTCCCTGGTTCAAGTGATTCTCCTGCCTCAGCCTCCTGAGTAGTTGGGATTACAGGCATGTGCCACCACTCCCAGCTAATTTTGTATTTTTAGTAGAGATGGAGTTTCTCCATGTTGGTCAGGCTGGTCTTGAACTCCCAATCTCAGGTGATCCGCCCAGCTTGGCCTCCCGAAGTGCTGGGATTACAGGCGTGAGCCACCACACCTGCCCTCATCTGTATTTTTAAATTACAGAATTAACCACTAGGGGAGCTAAAGGTAAGGCTACTTTTGGAGGGATGGGAGTTAGGGGTGGGGAGGGGTGTGGGGATGCAGGAACTAGATCCTCATCTTTCGCAGCAGAAAATTATTCAAGTCTTAAATGCATAAACTAAGAAGCACAGGTAACATATAATTTAGAGGCACAGGTCATTGGAAGAAGTAGCAAAAAGTGTTAGACGTGGCTGCCCTGAGGTATGCCATCAAGGATGAGAAGAGGGCAGGGAAGAGAGATTCCTGCTTTACAGTAGAAGATTTTTGATGACATATATATATATCTTAAAATCTGTGTATGCTTTACATTAATTTTCTAAAAACTAAGCGAGTTTGACAGCCCTAGTTGGCATTAAAATACAGAGCCCTGCTTTGTTCCTGCGAAAATCAACAAGCACAACAAGCCTTGTCATATCCATGCTCATTTCAGAGTCAAGACAAAATTAATTTGGAAAAGAAAATACAGCCGGGGAACAGAGTTAGCAACCTCAGGAAATTCAGGGAAATGTAATTGAGTAAGAATTATCTCCTTAATTACTTCTGACCAAATCAATAACAACACTGGATGAGAAACCACAGTTGCCACCAATGAGGATCAAGTCTCTGAGAAACTAATTGGGGTTCAGGCTTGTTTGAAAAGCAAAATACCTTCCTCTTCATCGTTAGCAAACACGGTTCCTGGGGGTGTGCGCGGAGACAGAAGACTGCAGTTTGCAGCCTGGGGTGGAGAAATGAGCTGAACTTGCTTATTATTTTCAAACGTGAAAGCCTGAATAGAGGAGCCCCTTTCTCCAAAGAGGTGCAGGTGTGGATGCCCTTGATGATGTCAAATGCTCATTTTCATGCTTTCCTGGGGCTAATCAGAGACCCAAGCAGGTTCATCATGCAAATTAGAAGGAGGCGAGCCAAATGCCACAAAGGTAGGTGAGGGAGCAGTTTTGTTTGCAGAGCACAAGCTTTTTGTGGGAACTGCAAAGATTTCTTTCAAACCATCTCCATGTGCCTTGGGGGAGGGAGAGGTGAGGATCTTTGTCTCTAAGGGGCACTGTTGGGCACAACCTTCTAGATCTCTTATTGTTCTGGAGCTGGGTTAAGATCTTATCTAGAGCTGAGATTCAAGAGTGCCCTATCTGCCTAACCTCCAAGAGACCTCCCTGTCCTCATCCCTGTTGGGGTCTCTTGGCAACTAACCAGGACCTTCTCAAGTCCGGCTCATACTTGGTGCCTTGCTCCTTGCTCTTCTGACCTGTGGACTTGTCAATAAATCATCCTCACTGTCCAGATATTTCTCCATTCAGAAAGGTCTTCCTGATCCCCTCTGGGGGTCCCAGCTAAGAGCTAGGAAACACGCACCCACCCCAAAACTCCCTCTCAGAGTCTCACTGACGGCAGGGTGGTGAGGGGGAGGTAGGCAGACAATAAAGCAGTTACGATACCATATGATGTAGCTGTGGTGGGAGTGAGGGAGCTGGGGGTGTGAGCGCACAACTGACCCAGCAAGGGTAGAGGGACAGTCAGAAGGATAAACAAAATGACATTGTTTTTGGAGGCAGAATCTTACTCTGTCATCCAGCCTGGAGTGCAGTGGGGTGATCTCGGCTCACGGCAACCTCAGCCTCCCGGGTTCAAGTGACTCTCCTGCCTCAGCCTCCCAAGTAACTGATATTACAGGCATGTGCAACCATGCCCAGCTAACTTTTTTGTATTTTTAGTAGAGACGGAGTTTCGCCATGTTGGTCAGGCTGTTCTCGAACTCCTGACCTCAAGTGATCCGCCCACCTCGGCCTCCCAAAGTGCTGGGATTCTAGGCATGAGCCACCATGCCCGGCCTAAACGAAATGACTTCTAAGTCTGAGTAGAGTTCTGAAGGATGAGAAATGATTAGTATGTGAGGTGATGGATATGTTAATTAGCTTGATTCAGTCATCCCCCAATGTATACATACATCAAAACATCATGTTGTATGCCATAAATATATACAATTTTTCATTTTTCAGTTGAAAAAATAAATAAAAGAAGAGGAAGGAGGAAGATGTGCCAGGCAGAGGGGACAGCATTTGCAAAGATTGGGATGGAGGTGAGTGAGAGCTTGATAGTGAACGTGGCTCAGTCCAGCTGGAGCATCCCAATAGGGTTGGTGGAGGGGAGGGGTGAGGAACCAGGGAGCTACAGGAAGGGCCAAATCATGAATGTGACAACAGCTGGGATCTGAGATTTTATGCTGAGGGCACAGGGGGAAGATGGGCTGAGGAATTTGATCATGGCTGCTGGGACTCTCCCCAGGCCACTGTGATTGGGAGTGGGACACCAATTTGTAGCTATGTGATTAAAGCCCAATGTTATGCTCTTAGACTCCAAGCCCAGGAAATTTGCAGCTTGGTGATTAAAGCTCTATGTTATGCTCTTAGACTCCAAGCCCAGGAAATCTGCAGACTGGCAGCTAGACTGTCCTAGTCTCCTCTAAGGCATAGACGCGCCAATCAACTCCCCAGGGGAGCCTTCCTATCTCACCTTCCATCCATGTGGCTTCAGAGGTGAACACTGGATGCAGGCCAGTCAGTCAGAATATTCCACCTCCCTGGCTTCAGGGGGGATCTTAGTTTTTTATGAGTCTGAGACCCAAAGAAAGACCAAAGTATTTAGTCTCAGGCCATTTGCTGCTGCTCTTGGGAAAGAGATCTCTTTCAGCTGGGGTTGCTCCCATGGAAGAATGTCAGCCTAGAGCTCTTGGTGACTATCTTGGCCATCAACTTGGTAAAGCCTGCCTGAGAATGAAGGCAACACAGAAGAAAGAAGAGTATGTATCTGGAGATAATGTTTGAAGACAGTTTTCTCTTTTGTGTAGGCCACATTGAATTGGGGTTTTCTATCATTTGCAACTAGCAGGATCTTGATTTGACCATAATTTTGTTAGCATATTGCAAATATTTTTGTTGAGATAACCCCAAACTACACCCCTGGAGAGTTACACTAGTTCCCTGTGGCGAAACCAAAATCCATGGGAGATCTTTCATCTAAAAATTATCAGAGATCATCAGCATTGAGAGATTACCCAACACGACACCTCCATCACATGACAGACACACTAAAAACAGCTGCCATTTACCTACTAAGTGTCTTACTAAGTGCATACTATGTGCTACCCACTTAGTTTTACACATGTTAATTCCATTTACCCTTGCAGTATATTTTGTGGGATAGGGCTGCCATTATCTCTGTTTTACAGAAGAGAAAACAGAGGTCCAGAGAGGTTAATTTCCAGAGTTACATGAGTAAGGAACAGAGGTGGGGTTCAAACACAAACTGCACGTTGGCTCTAAAGCTTGTACTCTCTCTGCTTCACCAACAGATGTGCAATCCAAGACTCAGAGAAGCTGGAGAATTTCCCTAATGTCACACAGCAAAGGAAGGGAAGAATACATGATCCTCTCCTCCCAACATGTCACCCAGCAGGTGCAGTAAGTCAAAGGGCAGGGTATGGGATTTGGAGTTATACAGACCTGAGTTCACCAGCCAGGTCTTTGGCAGATAAGATTACTCTTTGAGCCTCAGTTTCCCTGTGTGCAAGGTGAGAATAATCACAGAGCCTATTTCATAGGCTTATGATGGAGAATCAATGAGGTGATATGTGTATAAAGTTCTCAGGACAGAGCCAGGTTTATGGGGGCTCTCAATAAATGTTAATGGTTAATGTAATTGTTACAATTAATAAACTGTGCTGTTAATGAAGGTATAAAATGCAGGTGATCTGCCACATGACCACAGGCTAGTTGCTGAATTACAGCGGCCATTGGTCCCACTGGTAAAATAGGGTTATTATCTGCCTTTTGCTCATGACACCAGGGCGTTACAAGAATTAATTAGCAGCTTTACAATGTGCTGTGCGCTTTGATGCTTTATAAACAGAGAAATGTGATGGTTGAATATTTATATGATATCCATTATTGAGGATACTTGAATTGCTTTACTGATGTTAAAATAAATTCAACCTTCCAAAAGTGGATAAATCTATCTGAGTCAAACAAAAGAAGACTAAGCTTTTATTATCTGCCAACACCTTAGAAACCCACAACAACTGGACATCTGGACATCCATAGGCTGATCTCAATGCCCGTGTCTTGAATGTAGAAAGAGATGCTGAGATTGTGGGGCTGTCTCTTCCTCTAGATCTGAGCTCCTTCGGGGCTAAGATTACGCCTTGTCTTGCAGTAGATCCCCAGCCTTGAGTACAGGATTTGATACGCGGCAAGTGCTGGATAAATGCTTGATGAATGAAAGGATGGATAGATGGACAGATGGATGGACAGTTGGATGGATGAATGGGATCCTGAACCTCTTGTTGGTAGGAGATTAGATGGGTCTGGTCTCAAATGCTTGTGCCAAAGTAGATGGGGAGTCACATCAGGTATTGGGAGAGAAAACCACTCAGACAGTGTGATAAATTGGAAGGACACTTGGCATCACACAGACCTGGGTAACCAGCTCTGTGACCATGGGCCTTGGACCAAGCCCCTCTTTCTTCATCTGAGAATGTTGATAGTGTCTTTGAGCCAAAAGTAACAGGAAACTCCACTCACTCTTGCTTACACATAAGGAAATTTATTACTCTATGTAAGAAGTAGTACAGAGTAGGATTTGGGATTTCAGGGTTGACTTTGAAGGTCTGTCATGTCACTGAGCTCTTGCACAGAGTCAATTGCCCACAGAATTAGCCTCATCCTTAGACATCTTCCCCTCATGGTTGTAAAGTGGCTTCTGGCAGCAACCAGGGTCAAGGCTTCTTTCCCCTACCCATTGGCCCAAATGGGCTCCAGGATGCCCATCATTTGAACCAGTTGTTGGCTAAGCGAATAAGACAGCTATGACCAGCCAAGACCAGTGCTGCTCAAGCTGTGGTCCATGAACCAATGCCAGCAGCATCACTTGGGAGTTTATTACACCTGCAAATTCATGGACTACATTCTGATCAGGTGAATTAGAACCTCTGGTGTGGACCAAGGAATCTCCACTTTCAGGCATTCCTATGGCTATTAAAGTCTGAGAACCACTGGATTAAACTCAACTGGGAGGGGAGAGACAACTACAAAATGCGGGTGATAATGCTAACTTTAGAGAGTTGCTAAGAAAACAAATAATATCACGTATGTAAAAGACTATCATACAGTAGGTGCTTAATACATTTTGGTTTCCTTCATTTCTTTCCCCTTTCAGCGATATTGAAATATTACTCTTCTCCACCAATCATCCTCCTCCACCCAGTGCTAAATATCCTCATGCTGCTCTGAACTATGGAAACCAACCTGTAGGCTAATTCATACTAAGGTGGGAGTGACACATGGCATCGCTAGCTTAGTAGCATTTTCACCTTGAAAATGGAGAGCATGGAGTGCACGATACTTAATCTAAAAGGATGCTTGGCAAATGGTGCAATCTTAGGCAAGTAGCAAGTTTTGGTGTGTAGGGGTATGTTTTAGTGTGGACTATGCTGCTCCATCCTCAGATCATACCCTATAGGTAATTTCCTACTCTAGCCACACTGAGGGGACCAGTTGGCTAAGCTGGATGCCCGGTGGCAGCCACATGAACACAGGGTGCGATGTGGGAGGGCTGAGGTTAGCCAGGCTGATGGCATCACCTACATCCTTCCCTTCCCCCTGTCTTCAGAGCCCTGTTGGGGACTGTTAGGGAGAACATAGCCCCTCTTGAGGCTTTGATCTTTGGCTCTGCAAGTTCCAGATTCCCTTTGAAGTATAATTATAATTAAAAGGAAAATCCCAAGCAGACACCAGATGAGGTCTGCACCCGACAGGCGCTGTTGGCAGAGTTTCCTAAGTCAACAGCTGGCTCTGCATGTCAGGCTCAAAGGGAAAAAAAAGAAATTGGCCACTCATTTGAAGGAACTTTATTCTGAATGAGCTGGAACTGTAAAGGTCCCTTAATCCCTGGAGAAAAGAACAGATGGGAGGGCAAGGGAAATGTTGGCAGTGAGAAGAAGATTAATTAAGTTGGATCCCAGTTCCCTGTTTCAGCAGGAGGATGCCCATCTGGGTCCTGGGTGCATCTCCTTTTAAGCACCCCATGAACTAAGAGGGTGACCCCAGTTTGTCATGCAGGCTTCCAGAGCTGGTTCTTTATCCTAAGCTAGGATAAATGAAGACTTCTTCTTTGGGATCAAGATAAATTGGGGCCTCTTGAATTGAAATATTCATAGCCCTCTGCCCTTCATCCTCTATTCTTTTCTCAATAGTTTTTGTTTGTTTGAAAAACTTCCTTTGGCATTGCATGGCCCTAAATTGCAGGTCAGCATCATCACTGTGTGACTCTGGGCAAGTTAGAACCTCCTCATGCATCAATTTCCTCATCTGTAGAAAGGAGACATTCATAATATTGCCTTTCTTTTTAGAGGTATGAGAATTACAGCTAAGGAATTCTAGGTACCTCGCATAGTACCTGGCATTTAGTGTGTGCTTAATAAATGCTGTCTATTAAGACAATTACGGGCTCTGCCAATAAGCTTCTCAGCTCTTGAAGGCCTAAACTAAACCTTCCTACAAAGAGTCAGTATGCATTAAACAATGTTAAGACTATAAAGGGATCCTCAAGACAGATTATCTAATTGTAAAATGCTAGTTTCACCACTTAATAGTGTCCATGACCACTTTTATCAGTGAAAAGGAAAAGTGAGCAATTTGATTTTTTTAAAGGAATGGAGTCTTGCTCTGCTGCCCAGGCTGGAGGGCAGTGGTGCCATCACAGTTCACTGCAGCCTGGAACTCCTGGGCTCAAGTGATCCTCCCGCCTCAGTATCTTGAGTAGCTAGGACCATAGGCACACACCAGATGCCTGGCTAATTATTTAAATTTTTTTGTGGAGACTAGGTCTTGCTATATTGCCTAGGCTAGTCTTAAACTCTTGGCCTCAAGTGATCCTCCTGCCTCGGCCTCTCAAAGTGCTGGGATTACAGGCATGAGCCCCCGTGCCTGGCCCAATTTGATCTTTGAGGTCCCTTCTAATGGGACTCACTGTGTCATTATGACCCCCTTCTTTCTGGGAAGGGGTCCACGCAAAGTCCTTGGTATGACAGTGGGTCACTGTTCCACTGCTGCATCCATGACCCATTTCCCCTCTGTGGGGCTGGCCTTCCGACTGGTCTCCTAGGTTCCCACTACCACTCTCACCTCTATGATCTGGAGTGGGTTGAATAGTGACCCTCTGAAACTCACATCCACCCAGAATGGGACCTTATATATTACCTTTGCAGATGTAATTAGTCAAGAAAAGTCATACTAAATTAGGTCCTAAGTCTGATGGCTGGTGTCTTTACAAGAAAAGGAGAGGATAAGGCCAGGTGCAGTGGCTCACGCTTGTAGTCCCAGCACTTTAGGAGGCTGAAGCGGGTGAATCACTTGAGGTCAGGAGTTCGAGACCAGTCTGGCCAGCATGGTGAGACCCAGTCTCTACTAAAAATACAAAAATTAGCCAGGCGAGGTGGTGGGCGCCTGTAATCCCAGCTACTCGGGAGGTTGAGGCAGGAGAATCGCTTGAACCCAGGAGGCGGAGGTTGCAGTGAGCTGAGATTGAGCCACTGCACTCCAGCTTGGGCAACAGAGCAAGACTCCATCTCAAAAAAAAAAAAATAGAAAAGGACACATGATGAAGGAGAATGCCATGTGAAGATGGAAGTGGAGACTGGAGTGATGAGGCTACAAGCCAAGAAACACCAAGGATTGCAGGAGCCACCAGAAGCTGGGAGAGAAGCATGGAACATGAGAGCTTCCAGAAGGAACCAACCCTGCTGACATCTTGGTTTTGGACTTCTTACCTCCTGAGCTGGGAAAGAAGAAATATCTGTTGTTTTGAGCTACCCATTTGTGATCACTGGTTATGGCAGCCCTAAAAACTAATGTACTATCTTTCTATAGAATGAAACTCATTACCATGCTGATATGGTTTGGGCCTTTGTCCCTGCCCAAATTTCATGTCAAATTGTAATCCTCAATGTTGGTGGGTCCTAGTGAGAGATGATTGGTTCATGGGGGTGGATTTCCCCTTTGGTGCCATTCTTGTGATACTGAGTTACCACAAGATCTGGTCGTTTAAAAGTGTGTGGCACTTCCCCTCTTTCTCTCTCTTCCCCCTTTGGTAAGACAGGCCTGCTTTCCCTTTGCCAGAAGTCAGCATCATGCTTCCTGTACAGCCTGTGGAACTGTGAGCCAGTTAAACCTCCTTTCTTTATAGATTACCCAGTCTCAGGTATTTCTTTATAGTGGTGCAAGAATTCTCTGATACACATGCTCTTGCTCAAGACCCTTCAGTGGCTTCCATGGATTACAAAGCAAAGCCTCAATTCTTCAGGGTGTTCTATAGAGTCATTCATGACTTTGCATCTGTTGGTTGCACTCTGCCGACACACACTCTTTTCTGCAGCCACTCTGAATACTTCCGAAACACTCTGAGCTCCTGGAAACACGTTATACCTTCTGTAGGCAATGCTGTTTCTCTCTTCTCTCACTTGGAAAACTACTCATCCTTCAAGACCCAACTTAAATATCATCACCATTACGAAGCCTTCCTAAGCACCCCCTTCTTCAATTCTCCCTCTACTGGCTGAGTTAGTCATGCTTCTCTGTGTTTCCAGAGCATATTGATCAAGTCTCTCTTCTTGGAACACTGAGCTCATGCACCAAAGTTACTTGTTTTATGCATCTGCCTCTATTCAGGTAGGGGTCTGATCCTGAGATCAGAGCTGGTCTTGTCTTTGTAAGGGATCAATGAGTGTTTGTTGCTTGACTAAATGAAAGTTGGAGGGAAATGACATTATTTAACAGGAGATGCAACAGCTGGAAGGTGGCAAGGATAAAAAGGACATGAAAGACGAAGATACTCAATTTTCCTATTCAGTCTTGGGGACACCAGTTGCCCATATGGTCATGCATGCCATGCCTCGGTCACCCATGAGAATTACTGTTTTCTATATATTCAGGGGGGTATTCATTCTGGGAGTAACTAGAAAGTGCAACTGTGCTTTTAGGGGATGCCTGGGGGGCAGTGAGAGGTCTCCTTTGGCTTTGCCGGAAGCATGGTGTCCCTGCCTGGACTACCACATGGTGGGTGGACGCTAAGCATGCAGATCCCTTGAAGCATGAAATTACCCCGTTTCCTTTGTAACAGGTAGAAGGAACTAGGGAAAATGCTTTTAAGCAGAAAAAGGAGAGACGTTGGGGAGACAAGAACAATAATGTGGATTTTAGTATCAGACAGACATAAGTTTCAAATCTTCAAGCTTCTGCTTCCTGGTGGAGTGACCTTGGACAAGTCCTTTATCTTCTCTGAGCCTCTACATTCTCATTTCTACTATGGTGAAGGTGCTTATAACAATACTTGCTTTGCAGTACAGTTGTAACAATTAAATTTAGTGAACACAGAATGCCTGCCATGTAGCGAGCTATCAGTAAATGGAATCTGTCATTTTTTATCTAGCATGATGATTAGTAGTTCCACAAATATTTTCTGGGGGCCTATTAAGGGCCTGTCATAGTTCCAGCATCTTGAGACTCTAAAATGCTTAAGCTCAAGATGATCAGGGCTGTTAAACACTGTTTTACAACACCAAAGGTGGTGTGTGTGAGTGCGCACTTTCTGAAGGTGCTGGTTAAAGTCTGAAGGCTTCATTGTAGCCCGGTTGCACCAGAAGAGGTCATCTGACCTTGTGTCATTTATTAAATGAATCCTTATTTCCTTGCTCTATCCCTTCACTGAAAATGTCACACAAAAGCAGGAAGCTCCAGACTGATATTTCTTTCCTCTTGAAGCCTGTCCAGGTGTGGGCATGAGTTGCCACTTTGAAGGCTCTTTTCTAAGCCACTGGGAGAAAATTTCATTTGCAAAGCTTTCCCTGTGTCTTTCTCTCCAAGGGCGAGTTGATTAAGCATGTTCGTCTGCATTTATTCCATGTACATTTCAAAAGTTGTTTACTGCAGCTACATTTTAAAAATATAAACATGCTCCCTGTTTAATGCAGGTACAAATCTCCAGGATGTGCATTTTTGAGCCTAGGGCGTAGGTGGAGACGCAGACAAAATAAATACTATTCGGGAGCAGTGAAAGCAAAACAACGAATCATTTGTGAAAGAGAGAATGACTGCAGGAAGTATAAAATCAGAAATACGCTGTGGAACTCTTGGATGCTATTGTGAAATGCATTTTCCCCCTCCTCCCTTTCCAAGGAAAACTTAAACCATATTTCCTGCACGATGAAATCTTTGAAATGGCCCAAATCTCATTTTAACAAAAACACATGATTGAGTTTGTCTAACTAGAGATTTAATGAGCTGTAAAATGTATTATGAGTACCTGGCAACCCTCAGAATTCTTTCTTTTTTGTGACAGGGTCTTGCTCTGTCACCCAGGCTGGAGTGCAGTGGTGCTATTACAACTCACTGCAGCCTCAACCTCATGGGTTCAAGTGTTTCTCTCACCTCAGCCTCCTAAGTAGCTGGGACTATAGGCATGTGCCATCATGACTGTCTGATTTTTTCGTTTTTTTTTGTACTTTTGTAGCAATGGATTCTTGCCATATTGCCCAGGGTGATCTCCAACTCCTCGTCTCAAGCAATCCTCCTGCTTTGGCTTCCCAAAGTGCTGGGATTACAGGCATGAGCCACTGCACCTGGCCACAAAACTGTTATATAGCACTTGCACCTCACAAACAGGAGACCCAGGGTTAGGATGTTCACCTTGGTTTTGTTTAGGAGGCAAAGTCTACTGTTTTCCAGAGAGAAGTTTTGTACAAACATGTGATCCATGCAGTGCTATGGCTGAGCATCAACTCGCATGGCTGATTGCAGCCTGTGGCATTCCCGGATTGATTGATTCATTCATCCCATGAATATTTATTGAGCACCACTTTGTGCTAGGCCTTATGCTATGGTGTTTGGTATTGGGGATAACAATGATCATAACAGTCATTTTATTGAGTGCTTATTATGCGCCCTGTGTTGGGTAAGAACTTGACATGGCATCTCTCATTTGATCTCCATCACAACTCTACTAGAAAAATGTTACTATTATTATCACCATTTTACAGATGAGAAAACCAGCCAGGACTAATTCAGCCTTAATTCCAAACTCTCAGGGAAGAACCTTATTGGTCCAGCTTGGGTCAAGTGTCCACTTCTCTTCACAGCAGAGGTGAAGAGAGTGGAGCTGTGTCACTTAGTTCAAAGTTGGCTACAGTCCAATGGGAGGCAGTTCTCAGAGAAACAGGGTCTCCGTGAGTAGCTGCACCCTCTTCCATGTCTGCTGGGCTACAGAGGGTAGATTTGGGGGAAGATGAAGTGATGGATATCTTAGGCCAATGATATCCTAGGTCCTGGGACCACTCCACTAGGAGGTCCCACAGCAGCTCCTACCTCTGAACTCCACAGGGCACCCCTTGTTTCTAGAATAAATCCCCCTCTCTTGATCTCTGAAAGGGTTTATGTTACTTATGATTGAGGGGGCCTGAGTTGGCTGGTCTTATAATCACAGATAGCTGAATACTTCCAGAGCCCTGTCCTGGGTTTTGACCCCTGACCTCGGCAATACTGCACACCGAATTGCACAGTGGAGCAAACCAGTAGAATGCACAGCTGTCTCGAGCACTCAGATATGCCACATGACTCACTGGTATGCTGCGGGGCCCCACTGCGGAAGGCTTCCAGAAGGTGGCCACTTCAGACCAAGCATTTCTACAGGGCTCAGAGGGAAGAAAAAGATACTGGACCTTCGCTAATTCTTTTTTTTTTTTTTTGAGACGGAGTCTCGCTCTGTCGCCCAGGCTGGAGTGTGCAGTGGCGTGATCTCTGCAAGCTCCGCCTCCTGGGTTTACGCCATTCTCCTGCCTCAGCCTCCCGAGTAGCTGGGACTACAGGCGCCCGCCACCTCGCCTGGCTAGATTTTTGTATTTTTTAGTAGAGACGGGGTTTCACTGTGTTAGCCAGGATGGTCTTGATCTCCTGACCTCGTGATCCGCCCGTCTTGGCCTCCCAAAGTGCTGGGATTATAGGCTTGAGCCACTGCGCCCCGCTGACCTTCGCTAATTCTAATACAGGAAAGCCCTGTCAACCTACACAACAAAATTCTTTTAGCTTTCTGTAGGAGTACCAACAACAGTAATGACACTGATAACGATAGCTCTCGTTTGCTAGGTGCCAGACACCGCAGTATCACGTTACATGCACATTACTCCGCGGCATGCACATTACATGCATTTTTCTGTTTGACATTCACAACAGCCCTTTTGGGTAGAGGTTATTATTGCTGTCATTGTGCAGAGGCAGAAACTGAGGCCCAAGAGGGACAAGTAATTTGCCCAAACGCACATAGCTATGAGGTATGGGTGGTGGCTCTCCAATCCAGATCATTCTGAGGCTACAGCCCAAGTTCTAACATTATATCCATGTTATATCATGCCTAAGACATTGAGGCCTTGTCTGGTATTTCAGCAATTTGATGGTTAGTGTTGAAGTCCTCAGGATCTACAGCTAAGAATATACTCTCTGAGTACTGAAAGCACCCAGACGTGGATGGCGTTTTAAGAAAAGACATACACACACATACACATAGACACATACTTGGAAAAAGAAGTCACACTGGCATGAATGGTGACAGTAGGTGCTGCTGGTCCCACTGTGGCTTAGAGGAACTCAGAATAGCCTCAGAGACTGTGGGTAAGAGTCCATTTTCTGATGCATCTTGAATTTGGTTCATCTCAGCATCCTCACATCCTCCCCTCACCTTTTATAAAAAGTAAAGTCATGCAGAACTGGGTGCTTTGTTGAGGAACGTGGTCAAGACCTAATCCAAAATGAGAAATGGCATCACACAAAATTCTGAATGTATACTGAGGTCTGACTAGTTGGCCTGAGGTTAAACAGCAGGAAATTAAGCCAAGTGGCATGGCTGCCCCGCCTGGAAGCATTGCTGCTTTTTAGAACTTTTGTAAAAATAAATGTCAGCGAAGACAAAAGGAATGAGCTCTTTAAAAATAAATGCACCTGCCACTGTTCTTGCTTAAGATCATCTAACTCCTTGCTACTCAAAGTGTGGCTCGGGAACTAGAAGCATCTGTGTCACCTGGGGGCTTATCAGAAAAGCAAGTATCAGCCCTGCTTCGAACTGCTGAGTTCAAATCTGCATTTCCACAAGGATCTCCAAGTGATTCCTCTTGCAGATTAGAATTTGAGAAGCAGAGAGCTTCTTTTGGTCATCAAAGAACTCATCTTGGCATAATTATGCTGAAAGAATGGCCACTGGATTCTCCGAGGGGTCCATCCACATTCATTCATTTGTCCATTCATTCATTCATTCACCCATTCACTGATTCATCTATTTAAAAAATATATTGATTATCCAGTAAATGTCAGGCACTGGGGCTATGACTGTAAACATGAGAGATGTGATGTATAGACTGGTGGGAGAGAAAGACATTAAACATTTATTTAGTTATTATAGTGAGTACCAGGATAGATACATTTAGTAAGCACAACAAACACAGTGTTAGAGGGCCCTGATCTGCTTACTGACGGGGAGAACTTGCAGGGAGGATTAGGGAAGGTGTCTTTGGGGAAGTGGTATCTAAACAGACCCCAAAAAGGACAAAAGTGTGTTTATTAAGGGAATGGTCTGGGCAGCAGGAATGGCCTGTGCAAATGCCTGGAGGCGGGAAGATGCGAGGTATATTGAAGCCTCGTCCTCTATGATTTGAGAGTGGCATTATGGTAGCATTACATGTAACAGTGAGATGTTAGGAGCCCTTCCCCCCTTAGGAGAGATATTTGATGACCTATTTATTTTATATATGAAAATATGCATCATTACAGACTAAACAGACATATTTCCCTCTGGAGAAAGTCTACTTCTTTCATGCGGTCACACACTGACCAGGAGTCAAGGTGTTTTCCTTGATACAGAGAAGAGAAAAGCATCTTTGTCTTCCATTTGCATTTTCCATTTAGTTTTCAGTTTATCAGCCACTAATGGTAATGTGTGCAAAGCCACTACCCAAATGAATGGCAAGCTTGCTCTGTGTATGTGTGTGCATGTGTGCATGCCTGTGTCTTGATGGTGATTTGTGGAAGTGATGGGAGGTCGGCGGGGGGCTAACCCTAAAGATGCCTTGGGTCTGGGGCTCAGGGGCTCAGACTCACCATGGTCTACAGTCCCCTGCCATTTCCCACTCTACTTGCTTCTTTTCTAAGCCTAGACTTCTTTTCTAAGTCTAGCATGTTACAGCTTTGTGAGCACAAGTAGTGTATTTGGGAGGTGATCCTGGGAAACCCCCATAGGAGAGTGGGACAAGGAGAGGAAGGTGTGTTAATGAGCAAGCAGGTGACCACTATGGGCAACTTGGGGCTCAACCCTGTTGGCACCACAGGGGAATAATATAGAGTTGGAGTTAGCAAACTTGTCTAGAAAGGGCCACACCATAAATACTAGGCTTTGGGGGGTATACAGTCGCTTGTACAACTCTGCCCTTGTAGTATGAAGGCAACTGTAGACCATATGTAAAGAAATGGGCGTGGCTGTCTTCCAATATAACTTTATTTATAAAAACAAGTCTTGGGCCAGATTGGGCTGGTGAACTGTAGTTTGTTGACTCTTGATATCGAAGATGTCTCAGAGTTCTTGCATCTGAAGGCAAGGCAACTCAGGTACTTATCTGTTATCATTTGTCTGCCATTGGTAGAGGGATGCTCCTTAAGGCATTGCCTTCTTGTCCCTTATGAACTGCCCCAGACCACAGACAGAGAGCCACAGGTGCTACTGTGGGAAGCCATGAATGTGCGTGAGCATGGGAAGAGCCAAGAGGGGGGACTATTTTACAGTGAGTGAAGTAAGACTCAGAGAGGGCAAATGATGGTATGAGCTCACAAGGAAGGTAGTGGTCATGATCAAAACAGAGCTGATCCCTATGCTGTTTGTACATGGTGACACTCTAAAAGTAGGAGATTTTATGCAGTGTTTTCCAATTGCATTTTAACATCTGTCTAGAAACTTTTGTTCTGAAGCACACCATTTAGAAAGCATGTCACCACAACCTATTCCATGAAATGGATTTTCTTCTGCTCCCCAAACTGTTAGAGAAGCACTTGAGAATCAAAGTAAGAACAAAGATACATAATTTAAGTGTTTATTCTTGAGAACCTTTTAAAATGTCTTGATTATATGTGTTTCCAAGAGGTACATATAGAAACTTTGCAAATCAATGAAAAGGCAGCAAACTGCCTAAGAGAAAATAGGGCAAATAATACAAACAGGTGACTCTCCAAAGAGAAAATATAAATAAACAATGAATATACATAGATGGTCCTCAGTCTTGACAATCAGGTAAGTACAAGAAAACAACAAGATGTCCTCTTTGCCCATCACACTGGCAGAAAGTTAAATGCCTTATTAAAGGGTGGATGAAGATGTGAAGTAACTGGTCCTTGGATATTCAAGTAGGCTGTGATTTGGGACAAATTTTCTGGAGGTTTATTTGATTAATAAAATCTGTTTCCTCTCACTTTCTTCTTCCAAGAACAAGAGAAGGAATCACAATTGGTCCATGACAGTCACGGTCATCTCATTCCTCTTCCCAGTGGCAGGTGTATATGTGAGTTTGCAGCTCAATCCTGGCCAAGGGGATCTGAGGACTGCTGAAGAGGCATGTCTGCACATGCCGCCTAGAACATCTCCAGCCATCATGTGATCCCTGGGGGAGGCATTCCCAACTCTGAGAGAAGCAGAACAGAAAGATGGAAAGAAAGCGCCTAGCTCCAGGATGAAGACATTGAGCCGCTGAATTAACCATCTTTGTGTTGCTCTAACCTTCAGAGTTCACCTTAACACGAGAAAATAAAACCCTTATTGCTTAGCCACTGGGATCTTCTTTTATATGCAGCCAAAAGTATCTTAACTGATATAATTATCTCTCCCACATAGAAATGGGGGCTTATGTGCCCAAATAGACAATGCACAAGTATTTTATTATAGCATTGCATGTAATCGTGAGACATTAAGAGTAACCTGAAATGTGCGTCAGAGGGGACCTAGGGAAATAAACTGTGATTCAGTAACACTATGGAATTTGAGGCAGCCGTTAACAGCAACTAGGTAAATTTTTATGTGCTGATCCCAACATCTCCAAGATCTCTAAGACATTTAAGTTTTTAGAAGTTGTGAAAGAAATACATATGGTATAATCCCATTTACGAAAAACAAAATAATCCTTAAAATAAAATGTGTGAAGATTCATATATATACACATTCATACCTATAGAAAAAGGGGGTAGGAGGAATCACATCATATACATAAAAGCATTTGCCTCTGGAGCTGGGAGATGGGCAGTGGGTGAGAGTTAAGATAAACTTGTGCTTTTTTATGTATGGCACTTGTCCTTTTAGCAACACAAATGAGTGAATTTATGGCTTTGTCATAAAAAAGATAACGTTTGGAAAATAGCCCACATGCTCATTATAGAAAAATCTAGCAAATGCTAGAATGCACAGATGTAAGTTTTGTTCAAACCATGCAAGACAGAGGGGTTTGTTGTTGTTGTTGTTGTTTAGAAAAACACAATATTTCCGGTTTCCTGGGGGCAAAGAGGAACTTCTCTTCAGGCCCTCAAATGATTTTCATGTGTGTGGCACAATTACTGGGGCAGAGTTCAGTGTTTTTAATCAAAAGCTACTTGTCAAGTAGGTAATATCACTTTGCCTAGCCTGCGTAAACAAAGCTTTGTGAGGACTGGGTTTGGAAAGTGGAAGAGCTGAATCATTTAAATTGGAGTGTGTGTGTGTGTGTGTGTGAGAGAGAGAGAGAGAGAGAGAGAGAAAGGAGAAAGAGAGAGACAGGGGGAGAGAGAGAGAGAGAGACAGAGTTGGGGGAGAAGAGGGGAGGAGGATGGAGTGCTCTGTGTGATATACACGGTTCTGGAGAATTCTCCATAGAAATATCCACCCTGTGTTTTCCAGCACCGGTTCTGCTCCCAACCACTTGGAACCATAAGAATTTGACCTTCCAAAGGAGAGAGGCTTCCTCGCGATGCTTGGTTGGTAATGACTGAGTTGTAGGCACGGACTGTTTTGTAATTGCCTTCCAGTTGTCTCCTACATTTTTCTGAGTTGGGTACCATTAGTCTCAAGGCTCCTGTCATGTGGCCATTAAATCATTGTTTTATCTGACAGCGTCATTTCTGCAAAACCCTGGAGAGAAAACACTACACATTTTCCAGGACTGGAATGCTGCCACCTGGTCATTATGCCCAGCAGCCCTCAGACAGCTACCCCTAAAGACGTGCACCTTTGGGGCAACGGCACCATGGCTCCCCAGACTAAACAGCTCTGGAGGGCTTACTGTGTTACTGGTTGTGTTTTTTTTTAATGAGTGGAATTACCCTGGTCAGCAAGCAGCCTCTAGCACTAATTTAGGAGACTGATTCTGACAAATGGGTGTAAAGAAAAGAAGAATGGCAGGAAAAACATTGCTTTTCAGAAATCAAAAAGGATGCTTTTCTGAGGGTATCACTTATTTTTCCTTCCACCCCTGCAAACTACCCAGGGCGAAAGCAGAAGAAAAATGTTCCCGACAGGGTCTAATTGTTATCTGAAATAAATGAGAACAGGGAGGTTTGAGGACTCCCGAACATGGACAGATGAGGTGGGAGGAATTGTTTTCGTGACTGATTTCCAACAGCCAAGCTGCAAGGCTGAATAAAGAGGATGCCAGTGAGTCCTTAACAAAACAATAAAAAACCAAGGCTTGCCACCTTCAGGGATCATAATTTATTCATTCAACAAATAAATGATTGAATGGTTAGTGGTTGTTCTGTGCTGGACATTCTTCTAGGAGCTGGGGACACAGCAATGAACCAAGCAATGTCTCTCTATCTTAACTGGGCTCTGAATAGGAAAGAGATGGTGCACTCAAATTGGGAATTGGAGGAGGAGTTGAATAAAGGGACTATTTGCACAGACTGTTTGCAAAGATCCCCCTACAAGGGATTGTGCAGTCCCCTGGGGCTAGCAACAGCAGGGAGCTGTTACCACCCTGAAAGGGCACAGAGGGGGAGCAGTGACTGGCAGTGAAGAGGTTGGTGGTAGGGAGATGCCATGTGACAGGAGCCAGGACCAGAGAATCATAACCAACCAAGTCCATGTAGCGAAAATGAGACTGGGAACAGAGACTCCAACCTTTCTCTCCCCTTACCCTTTTGTATTAGTCTGTTTTCAGGCTATTGATAAAGACATACCTGAAACTGGGTAATTTATTTTTTTGAAAAAGAGGTTTAATGGACTCATAGTTCCATGTGGCTGGGCTCACCATCATGGTGGAAGGCAAAAGGCACATCTTACATGGCAACAGGCAAGAGAGAATGAGAGCCAAATGAAAGGGGTTTCCCTTTATAAAACCATCAGATCTCTTGAGACTTATTCACTACCACAAGAACAGTATGGGGGAAACTGCCCCCATGATTCAATTATGTTCCATCAAGTCCCTCCCACAACATATGGGAATTATGGGGGCTGCAATTCACGATGAGATGTGGGTGGAGACACAGCCAAACAATATCACCTTTGATCTCCTAGCAGTGTTTTCTATTGGCTGAATCCAACTGGAGGCTGGAGAGCAAGGGAGGTCATTAATTTGCCATTCTCCTGGGGCACAGAGCAGAGAGGAGAAGGGTGGCAAGTGGCTCTGAAGGGGCAAATGGAATATTTCCAGCACAGTCCTTGTCCTCTAGGAGTCAATATTCTACCTAGGGGACACAGACCATAAACAAATAAGCCCATAACTCTACAATACAATGTTGCCAGGACTTCATTAATCTAAGCAGCACTTCTGTGCAAATTAGAAAAAGCCACCCTCTCTCCAAATGGATTCAGCCCCGTGCCAGGGCACATGGTTTAGCAAGGGCTGGATATCAGCCCCCCACTCAATGTTTGGTCAGGAGCTTGTGCAGAACTCAACCCACAAAACACAATATCCTTCATGGCCAAGTGGTCAAGGTGTCATAAAGAAAATTGAGAATCCATGACTTGGAATGAGCCGGTGATAAGTGATGCACAGAAACAGCTTTTCTAGGGCAGTAGGCTTCGTCATACCAGTGACATGGTGACATGCTGCAAATACAGGGTCATTAAGGGGTCCCAAGGATGTCCAACAAGCTGTTCCCCCAGGACCAGTCCCTTGCAGCTCCCTGCAAACTTCACAGGTAGGCAGAAGCCAGGATGGGTCCCTTGCAGTTAGCCACCAGTGGGAGCTGCCCGGAGCTCCCGCAGGGAATGGCAAGTCTGTCTTCTCCCAGCTCCGGCTCCCTGAACTGTGATGAGCAATTTGTCTTTCAGCCTTGATCTGCTGTCAGTGGGGCTGACACTGACTCCGAGTATTAATTTCTTCTTGAGCTGTCTTACATTGCAGTCGACAGAGGGACAAAAAATGAAGTAGATTTGCCAGATACAGAAACTCATCACCCAGCTGCCTTTATTAGTGGTGAAGCTGCGGGGAGGAGGAAGGCCTGAGCCGTGCTCCTCTTCTTTTCTTAAGAAGCAGATGCCAAACCCCTAATGAAGCATCTTTCATTTTGCAGCCCTGTGCTTTGACACCTTTCTGCCTTCACTCTCCCTTGGCTGCAGAATATCTTAGCTCTGTCTCTTTTTTTTTTTGAGATGGAGTCTCGCTCTGTCCCCCAGGCTGGAGTGCAGTGGTGGGATATTGGCTCACTGCAAGTTCCGCCTCCCTGGTTCACAGCCATTCTCCTGCCTCAGCCTCCCAAGTAGTTGGGACTACAGGCGCCTGCCACCATGCCCAGCTAACTTTTTGTATTTTTAGTAGAGATGGGGTTTCACCATGTTAGCCAGGATGGTCTCGATCTCCTGACGTCATGATCCACCCGCCTCGGCCTCCCAAAGTGCTGGGATTCCAGGCATGAGCCTGGAATCTCTTTAAAATCTCTTTAAATCTCTTTAAAAATCTCTTTTAAATCTCTTTAAAGTGGCTAGGCAGAGATATTACCAAGAAATCCATGGACACCCCAAGTCTTTTCATCTGCTTATAACATCCTCACCCATCTCATGAACATGCCCTCTTGAAGGTCTCTTGTGTTGTCTAGATTTTGTTTTATTCGGGGATCTGTGGTGGGCAGAAACAAACAGGTTCATTCAGCTCAAGTTTTTAAAAATGTAGGAAATCTCATGGTATCCAATGACAGGAAGGCTCAGCTACTTGCTGTGTCTCTTGAGCTCTCAAAAGGGCACGGATGCTCAGATATGCTATTTTCTGCACACCTGTTTCTTTATTCTTTCTCTCTTTATGCTGGCTCCTTCTAATGTCCCACACAACCCATCATAGCTGTCCCGGCCCTAGAGCTTATGGGGCCCTCATCTCCATACTCTGTGGCTATCTGGATCTGTCTTTCAGTGTCCAAAGTCCAAGTTCCAGATAAGGAAATCTGATTGGTTCAGCTTGTATCAGGTGTTTCCCTTTGGTCCAGTCATCTGTAGCCTGGAGGGTGGGACCATGTGGTCTATATAGCTTCCTGTCTCTGAAATAGGAAATATGGGTGTGGCCAGAAGACTTCTCTAGAACATCCAAGAAGAGATGCTATAGAGGCAAAAGCAGATCTGGATAATATATTTTTTATTTTATTTTTGTTGAGATAGAATCTCACTATGTTGCCCGGGTTGGTCTTGAACTCCTGGGCTCAAGCAATTCTCCCGCCTTGGCCTCACAAAGTGCTGGGATTATAGGTGTGGGCCACTGAGCCCAGCCCAGATCTGGATTTAAATCTCCATTCATCCAATCACTTCCAGATCTTTGATCAATTATTTAATTTCTTTAATTAATTTAATTTTCAGTGGGTGGCAGTTGCCACCCAGGGTTATGCCTGCAAGACCAGCTTCAAGAACATGGCTCACAGACAAGCACAAAGAGGTTCCCCCATTAGTAGATCTCCAAGTACCCTGGGTCTGCTGCATTTTCAGCGACTCGTCTCTTTGGGAGCAAAGGGGAGAAGTAAAGCTTTGTATTCACATTGAATGTGTTGGGATGGGTGGGTGGTGAGATAGTCACAGCTTGGTGGCCTGGCATGTTTGGGGAAGAATTAAATATAATCACATCACTATTGTGTAGAATGCATCCATGACCTCCCCTCACAGTTAGGCTCAAGGTCAAAATTCCTCATAACAGACTTCAAAGACTTCATGAATCAGCCTAAGTGTACATCTCCATCCTCATTTTCCAGAGTGCCCCATTACACTCTGCTCATTCATTCATTCATTCATTCGTTCATTCATTCCCACTGTTCTGAATGCCTATGATGGGCCAGCCTGGTGGTACAGGCCACACTGGGGCTCCTTGAGCTCCTGCTGTCTCATGCCTCAGGGCCTTCACAGATGCTCTTCCCCCTGTCAGGAACACTTTTCCCTCCACCCCTTCATCAGTTAGGTGCTCCCACAGAACTTTCTACTCTGTTCCCCTCCTGTGTCAGGACTTATTGGGATGAAGACAGAGGACAGAACTAGTGCCCGTCTTCCTTCCCTGTACCCGCAGTGACCAGTGTGCTGGCTGTCACATAGCTGAGCATCAGGCCAAGTCTGCTGAATGGATTAACGTCAAAAAAAGGGCTGGAAGACATATCTCTGCCTCATGGTAAAACACTAAAGACTGCTATAAAGCTCATTTGCAGGTTTTGAGAAAAGTTTAGTTACTGAACATTGACAAGGGAAAGAGTTTTTGTGGCTAAAAGTTTTGTGGCTAAAGCACATGAAAATCAGCTTCATGTTTGTGGAAAGAGAAGAAAGGTACGCATTTGCCTGGATGAGGGTCAAGTAGGGTTTCTCCTTGGCTCTGCCCCTGCCCCACCTTATCTCTCTCTCTCAAGCACTAATGATAAAGATAGGAAGGTCACGAGAAGGTGTCAGATGCCTGCAAAGAGCCAGCCTGCTTTGTACTCACTTACTGCACATTCCTCTGACTTTAGAAAACAAGACTTTTCCTTAAAGGGTCTCTGGTTGTAGCACAGGCACCTCCCCATGTCACCTGCTTCAACTTTCCATTGTGGATCTTAGGGTCTGAGGTAAGAAATCCTTGTCATGAGCTTGCAGCACTGCTTGCTGGCCAGGTGACCTTGAGTGACTTCAACTCTCTGAGCTCCAGCTTCCTCATCCTTAGAATGGGGTGGCAATAGCAGGTGGCACCAGGGTTGTCATGAGGTGTAAGTGAGAGAATGCATGGGAAGCTGTCAGCTTGGTGCCTGGTGCACAGGAAGGCCACAGTAGAGAGCAGTGATTAGTACCACTGAGTCTGAGTATCAGGATATCACATTGAGGATCTGGTTTTCCAAAGGACAAAGCTAGGGAGCTAGAGACTGTAATTTCAGAGATGTAAGGTATAGAAACAAATTATCCTGCTACTTTTGCTTGGTAACCACAGACACCAATTCCTCCTGTATAGGGAGAACAGCTTTGACTGGAGAAATGTTGACACATCAAGGACAGAATTCGGCTTTTAAGGTCATCATGGCTCAGTTCACCATAAAGACCCTAAGCCTATGACAATTAATGGAGATCTTGAGCCAAAGACAAACCAAGAATAGAAACTGGAAACCTTGTGGACTGAGTAGTTTTGACCCAATATGAGAATATTGTAGGAAATACACTTACTTTAAATTTGGTGGTGGTCATGGGGAGGAAGAAAACAAAAGTCCCTGTTAATTCAAATGAAGTGTTTCACTGATTACAGTAACAGAAGAAGTGCCTTGCCGAGTGGTGACCTCTCTGTCACTGGGCATATTCAGGCAAAGTCGGCTTGACGTAGGGTACATCTGTGTTCCGGACACGTTGGTCATTCACAAACCAGCTTCAGGATATTTGCCATCTCTCTACACTACTTTCATTACAACTTACTTAATATTTGTCTCTAAGCGAGCTCATTTTAGAAACGTGATAGAAAGAAAACTTGCTACTATCACTGTAGGAAGAAAGCCATTCTTGCATGTCACAAATAGAAAGTAACTATAAAAGTAAATACAATAAAAACAAAACAAGCTATTCAATTACAGCTAGGCACTAATCTTCACAAGGCTCTGAGCCTGAGGCCTGCCCTTTCTGTTAAAAGGAAGAGCAACAAGTCCTTAGAGAGGTGTTAAAGATTGAATAGCACTAAATTGAGACTTTCTCCTTTGCATAATAAAAAAGGACAAAAGAGAATTTAAAAACAAGTACCTTTTCTGCTATGTGATTTCATGTTAACGTCTACGTAACACTGAAAACTCGTCTCACCATCTGCTGTTAGTAACTGCCTCATCCTCGGAGAAACTCATGGGAGAAGAATTCTAGCACCAAATCTGAGGTTTGGTAAGAGAAGACCTAAAATCCCTTCCAACTCTGAGATACTATGACATCAGTTTCTCACTGTACTTTCTTGATATGCATTTCCCATCAAATGCTGGCAAATGCTTAAAAATCTGCTCTCCAGGGGAGAAGGAAAGGCCCTGATTTACAGTGTTTGCCAATTCCCATGGTGTAAATATTCCCATCATGGCTGACTGTACTCTACCAATATGAGATCATCAAATTTCGACCAAGAGTCGGAAGGAGATGAATACAATAGATTCAGTATGAGCTGCTTCTAGCACACATGACTGTTCCCACCCAACTGTGGTTGTCCTCTTAAGAATATAAAATAAAACTGCATCCAAGGGATTTATACCTAATACTGAAAAATCTTGAAAAAGTCTCTGAGACACTTGGTCATCTTCTAGAGAATGTGTGTGTGAGGCATGAACTAGAAGACTTCTTGCAGTCCTGCTCCACAGTCTGATTCCATTTGTGTCCGTGTCAGAGATAGAGGCATTGAGATACTTTCTTGCCTGCACTCCCATAAACACTTTAGTAATCACTGAGTTGGGCTTGACTTTCGATTGTACACTGTACACATCTGTATGTATATGCACATCTATATGTAATTAACATCTGCATTTCGCCTGCTGGGTATTCTCAAAGGTAGCTTTGCTTTATATCCAAGCAGGGTGTTCAGGCTTCTGCTTACTTAACTTTTAAGTCATGGCCAAAGGGTTACCCTACCTCCAGTAGCTTCCCTGGATCAGTTCAAACCAGTCATCACCTTTCCATAGTTAGCATCTCCCGCACATCAATTACCATGTGCAGGTGAATTACTGTGTATGACTATGGCAATTACATCTCCATCTGATCTGTTTGCACATTTCACCGTACATACTTTCAAGAAAGCCCTGGGTCTAAGTAACATTGCATTGAGCCCCACTATGTGCCAGGCATTATATGATTATTAGCGTGTCTATTTCAGAGTTGCTATGAGGATTAGATAAGAAGTTTACCCACCTCTGCCATGCCATGGCATCCTTCCTTTTTGTTCCTGTAACCCAAAAAGTGCACAACAGTGTTGTGGGCCTTGTGGGTCCCCGGTCAACATTCATGGATGGCAGTAAGGCTGCCAATGGCTCCAGATGCAAGCCCTGGCTGGTCTTCAGTCCAGTCCAGCCCTTTCAACATCTCCTGGGTGTCCAGGCCACAAAACATTTGAGTGTCCTCCACCTGGAAAATGATGTTCTATATATCATCACTTAAGCTTAATTGCGAGTGGTTTGGAGGACACCCCACATGGGGTGATTTTACACACGGTTATTATGTTGGCATATGTGTTTCATCATCTGTGGCCATCCGCAGCAACAACTATTTTTAGCTTCCTAGCAAAGGTCTGGCATGAGCTCCTAGTGTTTTCTTTTTTTCTTCTCCCCTTCAATGCTGGAATTGGCCTCTGTCTGGTACAACCAAGCCAGGCTGAGCTGGGGACTTCCAGAATGAGTGGAGAACTGCTGAATAAAGCTGTCGTCTGCTGACCTTGCCCTCTTGTCCCAGACCCACCAGAATGTGTTGGCTCTGGGCTGAGCATTGATTATTATCAACATCTTAGATGGGTGGCTTACCCACCATGTACAGATGGAGGTTTCAGCTATGGGTCTGGCTCACTGCCTGCTGTCTTGACAAGCCTGTGTCAGTCTTGGCCTGTGCATAGGGCTTTGCCTGTGATATTATATAGGCTTGTGCCTTGAGGATCTTGGCAAGAATAAAAACAAAAACAATTTCAGCAATCTACTTACAACTGTTGGAGGGACAGCAAATTTCAGCTGTGTCTTGGGAGGCAGGTGCCATGTTTGTTAAGAGCATAGACAGACCTGGGTTCCAATCCTATCTCTGATGCTTATTAGCTCTATGACCAGTTACCTAATTTTCTTGAGCCTCAGTCTGTGGACCTGCAAAAATGGGACCAATAACACTGGCCCTCATGAGGCTACTGTAAAGATTAACTGAGGTACTTGGTCTAGCGCCGATACAGGAGCTAGAAAGAAATTATTTAGGCAGATAGTGAGGGTAAAGGAGTCCTTGGTAAGGTTTCCTTATAATAAAAGGCAACCCCCAGATCATTTCTTTTCTAACAAAGAGCAGCCTATAAAATCAGACTGCAGACATAGAAAAGCAAGCTAGAAGCTTGCACGGGTGAATGCTGGCAGCTGTGTTAATAGGAAAAGGCTACCTGAGGGCCAGGCATGTTCAACATGGCTGCTCCGTCTTCCCTTTTCGTTGTCAACCACGCGTACAGTAAGGAACAGACAACATGGCGCCGGCCAGGTAGAGAACCCGTCTGCTAATAAGAGATTGGGGTGGGATGGCCAGCTTCTTTGCGCACTATGCAAACGTCATCCCTGATCCGACCAATCTCTCGGGCTCTGTGTGAATCAGACACCACCTCCTCAAGCTTGTCTACAAAACGCTGTGCAAATATTTCACCATGGAGCTGAAAGTCCCACTCAGGAGCCCCTCTGTCTCTGCGGGAGACAGAGCTATTCTCTTTTCTCTTTCTGTCACCTGTGAAAACTGTGCTCTCAAACTCACTTCTTGTATGTCTGCGTCCTCGATTTCCCTGGCATGAGACGGCGAACCTCGAGTATTTACCCCAGACAATGATGCCACTTCCATGCCTGGCATACCGCAAGCACTTCCTTATGCTCCTTGGCAAAGGGTTTAAGAGCCTGTGTTCACACAGCGGTTAAATTCGGTGTAGAAAAATATGTGCAGAGGTAAAATGAAGAGACTTTGAAACCAAATTTTCCTGGGTTTGATTCCAAATTTCTTCATCTACTAGTTGTGCGTAGAAGTGGGGATATGGAAGGACTCACACTAAATAGTTAATAACTATTTTGTAACTATTTTGTTAGTTATTAGCTATCTAGTTATTAACTATTTAGTTAGTTAATAACTCTATAGTGACCAGTTGTTACTTCTGGAGTAAAACTGATTTGGGATGATGGTGAATGATACTTTTAACTTTATAATGTTGTAACTGTTTACAGAGTTAATGTAGTGATGTTATTACTTGCACATGTAAACAGTGAGAATAAAAAGAAAACAGAACTGATTATTTGAATTTACCAGATTTTTGTGGTTACAGAGACAAGGCTTCTTATTTTGCTTCTCCGTCTCTTGAGACTTGGGTTGGAATGTTTTTTTTCTTTCTTTCTTTTTCTTTTTCTCTTTTTTTTTTTTTTTTTTTTTTGAGCTGGAGTGTTGCTCTGTCGCCCAGACTGGAGTACAGTTGCACGATCTCAGCTCACTGCAACCTCTGCCTCCCAAGCTCAAGCAATTCTCCTGCCTCAGCCTCCCAAGTAGCCGGGATTACAGGTATGTGCCACCACACCCAGTTAATTTTTGTATTTTTAGTAGAGACAG